>NW_017729032.1:202570933-202589425 GCF_001723915.1 Gavialis gangeticus
TATCTTGTATTTGATATTTCATTAAATTCTTCAGTAAAACCCAAGGCAAAATAATTAGTTACTCAGCCATTTCCCAGTTTCTCCTCCCTACTCAAGAGCAGACCTCTATGCTCTCCACCCCTCCCCCCGCCATTTAAAAATTATTTTTGTAGTTTTCTTGCATCCTTTAGCATGAATTTGCTTGGCCACACCTCCTACCAATATGTTCTATTTTTGCAAGCTCACTTTGAGATACTTTATAAGAATGATAAACTATAACCTCGAAAATCCAGCTTGGTGGATAAATCAGGACCAAGCACTTGCCAGAAATTTGAAAATGCCAGATTTTTTAAATTGGCGTGGCGGCCAGTCGTGGAGCAGGAGGGAGGTTGATGGGGTAGCAGAGGCCAGTCCCAGAGTAGCAACTGCACATGGAGCAGTGACATGGAGTGGTGAATGGCAGCAGGAGCTGCCACGTACAAGCTTCCCCCTCTGCGTCCGGGGGGAGGGAAGGTGGGGGGGAGCAGTGGCCGGCCCCGGAGCAAGAAAGGCAAGTGCCAGGTTTTTGATAATTCCAGATTGTTGGTATCCAGATTTATGACGTTAAACTGTAGTATCTTTTGCTTAGAAGAATCCATCCAATCCATCCTCTACAATAATCAAGAACCACCAAAGGTGTGGACAGATGTAACATTTGAATCATTTCCAGGGCTGACAGTCTTAAAAAACTATTTTTAAAAGTAGTACTTTAGCTGCAGGACATAGAAACACCCCCTGGGATAGAATGCTCTCCAGCCAGGGGCACTGGAAGATTGCAGCACATTGCAGCTATGGTCCCCACTTCTCCCACCTCCTACTGAGTGGGGAAGTGGAGAGACTGTCCATGCTTAAACTGGACAGCCACAAAGACTAGGGCAGAAAAGCCAGGAGGTGTAGGTGAAGAGCACCCCAATCATCTGGCAGCTAGCCAGGCTGTTAGGGAGCCTATCCACTGGTTCTCCCCTCCCTCCCCAATGAGGCGTGAGGGGAAGCAGAAGAGTTCTGCAGGATTCAGAAGGACATATGGGGTCCCCTGTCCCTATGCAGGCATACCAGAAATGAAGCACTTCAAAGTAGCACCTCATTTCAAGAAATAATATGTAAGAGTGCTTCAGCAACTTCTGGAATGATTCAAAGGGTAAAACTGACCCTTCAAAGTATTTCAAAAACATTAAAATGTTATATCTGTTCACAGCCCCAAATGTTTGTGTTCTCAGGGTAGTCCATGCTGCCTTTTTTTTTTTTTTTTTTAAATCATCCCCTTTACGTTTCTCAAACTTGCCATCAAAGTCCAACAATATTCATTTCTACCTCCACTATACAAGTTTTCAGTGGAGAGGTTTTAAGTGCTTTACAAATAACCACCCCAAAGATACATGAGTTAAATGAGTATACACAAGATAGAAGGGGGAAGTATACTTCCCCAAACATACAGTAAGCCTAGACTGCTATAACATTCTCTATATAGTGCTACACCTCAGGACAATTCGGAATAATAGCAAATCATAGAATCAAGCTTCGATTCCTTCAACAATGGGTGGATATTCTTGGGAGGAGGACTGTAGTCGAGAGATTGGATCCATCCGACAAGAATGGATAAGAGCATCGTTGAGTGTTGTCTGGACAACCTAGTAAAGGAGGGCTTTAAACTAGATTCATGAATGATGGTGATCAAAATCCTCCAGCAACAGAACACAGTCCAGAGGGGAAAGGACTTGGAAAAGCAACTTAACTCTAGGAAAGGGCCAGAGAGCTACAGTGCAATAACCGGCGCAAAAGGGAAGTGAGTACGTCAAAATGCAAAATACATCCAGTACATGTACACAAATGAGAGATATATGGGGAATAAACAAGATAAGCAGGAAGCTGCAGCCTATGATTGTTGGCTACAAAGCACCAACTCACAGGATCATAAAATTCTAGTTTATTGGATGGATGCAGAAGTCAGACCCTAAACCTTGGTGCTGATCCCCTCAAACGCACACATTCACACATGCAGTCACAGTAACTATGAACTCTAAGCACTGGTGTCAAGATAGACCTATCCCCAAGCGCTGGAGTCTGCCGTCAATGGCCAGTCGAGGCTTCTTTCAGTGTGATGTTGCTTCAGAAGGGGGTCTCCAGCTGGTCCTTCTGGCTGGACAGGCAGGGTGCTGGTCAGGTCAAAGAGAGCGGCATTAGGGGTCATTCTTCACTGCCTTTTATCCCTCTCCAGCAGACTTTGGTGACTCCCCAATTCTTGGGCTTATTCAATCCAGGGGTTGTTGACCTCGAGGAACATCCCTCTGGATGGCAGCTGTCAGCCCCAGGGGTCATGTACGCAGGTACATGCAGTCTCAGGAGTTTGTTGATGAATTTTGATTGATTCACTGCCGTGACGAATAGATCTCTGGAAGTGGTTGATCAGGGGGTATTTCAGCCCCACGGATCTGTTCCCAGCATTGATTAGTTCAAATCAGGGCTTCCATACCTTTAACAGTGAAGTTTCAGGGAGTTCCTGGCTCTGTATAGATTCTTTCCTCTCTTGGTCTGTAGTTTTGTAGGTGTTAATTGCTGCTTGTTAACTTGTTTATCCAGACTAGCTATTGTGTTACACAACTAACCATGATTCATTCTGGGACCAGCTCCATACAGAGATTCCTGCCCTTGCTAATACCGTTACATGGTACAACTTGCTTTTAAACTTAAAGTACATTTGTAAAAGCATCTACAAGCTCTATTTTCACTACAAGTACACCTTATATAAAAATAATAATATAATAAAAGAAAAAGAGAGAGGAAGGAAGAAAAGAGAAAGCATCCCCAAAAGGGGGCAAATACTGCAAAAGGGGCTTTTGCCATATGGAGGAGCTTCACATTTGAGGGGTGAGGGTAGGCAAAAAGGTTTCTTGCTACAAAAGGAACTATCTGACTGGCATATCAGAGACCTGGTGGGAGTGGAATGTCACCATGGAGGGTTACGCTCTGCTTTGTAAGGACAGGGCTGGGGAAAAAAAGGTGGTGGTGTGTTGCCTTGTATGTCAAAAGCACATACTTGTTCCCTGGTTCAGAAAGACTAAGACAGAAAAGCAAGAAAGCATTTGGATGAAGGTGAAAGGTGAAAGATGCAGCACTGATATAATGGTGAGGATTTATAACAGACCACCAAATCAGGAAGAGGAGGTAGATGTGGAACTCCTCAAGTAGGTGACAAATCCATCCAAAAGCTATGGGATGACACTGATGGGAGGCTTCAGTTTTCCCCAACATCTGCTAAAAGAACAATACAGCCAAACATGAAACGTCAACCAGGTTCTTAACTTGTACGGAGAACAATTACCTCTTCTTGAAGGTGGAGGATACAATTAGGGAATCATCTAGGATCTTGTTCTGACCAACAGGGAAGAACTCATGGACGATCTGAAGGCGATAGGTAACTTGGGAGAATGTGATCATAATAGAGCATTCCAGATAATGCGACAGAGAAAGCACGAGGTCAGCAACACCGGGACACAATTTCAAAAAGGCAGATTTCATCTGACCCAAGAAGTTAATAGGCATGGTGTTAAGGGAGGACAGACTGAAGGATAAGTGTTCAGGAAGACTGGGAGCTTCTAAAGGGCACAGAATTGGAAGCCCAACAAGAAACTGTCCCAACACAATGGAAGCACAAGAAGAATGGCAAGAGACCAATATGGCCACACAAGGAGCTTCTAAATGCCTCAAATGCAAAAGAAAAGCATACAGGCAATGGTAAAAATGGGTAAGTCACCAAGGAAGCATATCAAGAAATAGCAAGAACCTGCAGGGGGAAAAAAAAAACAGCAAGGCAAAGATAAAGAACGAGCTGCACCTGGCAAAGAAGGTTAAAAGACAACAAGAGGCTCTGTAAATATATTGGCCAGAAAAGGATCAAGGAAGCTGTGGGTTTTCTGTTGAGAACCTGGGGGGACTCCTAATCAAAGAGGGAAAGAAGGTGGAGCTACTCAACAGTTACTCTGCCTCAGTTTCCACAAAAAAATAAACAGGAGCCAGACACCTAATAGGGCCTATCTGGATAAAGAAAGGGGTAAGGTGAGGGAGGAGATAAAAGAGATTGTCAGAAGGCTTTTGTTGAGTTTGAATGAATTCAAGTCAGCAGGGCTAAATGAGCTTTAGCCCAAGGTCCTGAAGGAACTGGCAGAGAAGATCTCAGAGCCCTTGCAATGATCTTGGTGAAGTCATGGGAGATAGGCCAGGTACCAGAGGACTGGAAAAGGGCCAACATAGTGCCCCTATTTAAAAAAGGGCAAAAAGGAGGACCCAGGTAACTACAGGCTGGTTAGCCTCACACCTCAATACCTGGGAAGTTACCGGAGTAGTGTTTGCTGTTCTGGACTCCCCGTTTTTAAACAGGACATGAAGTTAAGAGGATCCAGAGACAGGCAACAAAGATGATAAAGGGCTTGGAAAGCAAGTCACCAGAGGAGCTAGACATGTTCAGCTTGCAGAAAAGGCACTTAAGAGGGGACATGACAGCAGTCTTCAAATACCTGAAGGGCTGCCATAAAGAAGGAAATCACCTTTTCTTTCTTGCTGCAGAGACAAGGACATGGACCAATGTTCCAACAGTTGCAGCAAAGTAAGTTTAGATTGGATATCCAGAAAAACTTCTTCACTGTGAGAATAGTAAGATGGTGGAAGCATGTGCATCCGCTCTGGTATGGAAATGCACAATACATAACTGTGTGGCATAATACCAAACTTATGCAAGTTCCAATGCTCAATTATTCAAGTAGTAAGCTATGACTGTATTATATTTAGGTCTTCTACAAAGGATGTTAATATACAGCTTTTGCACCAAACCATCCCATCTAAATTCCGTATATGCCACAAGGTTTACAGAACAAGACTTAAGAGTCTTTAAAAATATTAGTAGTAATTTATTTATATTCCTACTATATTATTTGTATTTCAATTATACCTCGGAACTCAAGTAAGCAATCACAATGTGTTATACTAGGCTTTGTGCTCTCACAAAAGAAAAAAAAAAATATAGCCAAATTATCTATCTACCTACCTAAGCACAATGAGACAAAAGAAATCTAATTTCAGAAACAAATCAGGGAAACCTGAAAAAAGATTTTAAGGTCTGATATCTTGTGATCCCTAATAGCTGGACACAAAAGGATTGTGTAACTGGAGAAAGAGAATACTTGGCTAATAAGAAGGGAGCCTATGTTTGTTGTATATTCTCCCGTTCTAGGGTCAGTTGAGGAAGATCCCTTCACACCTCAGACTCTCCTCCCTTTTAGAGGAAAGGAACAACATGCTACATGTTTATCAGAAAGATAGGAAACAGACATACTAAGGCCCAGATTCACAAAAGAGGTTAGACATAGCTACACTGAACATTTGCTAAGTTTAACTTTGAGGTACCTGGGTCTGGAACTGGAATTGCCTACAGGCACATTTATGCCACCATCCCTGCTGAGCCAAAAAGTGCCGCAGAGAAGTATGCTGCAACCAATCACTCCTGCTCCACATGTACTATATGAGGAATGAGGCAATGTAAACATCTTAGAGTACAGATGTCCAACTTTCCAACAGCCAAGGGCCACACACCATGCCAGCCCCATGTTGTAGAGGTGGGACCCCAGGAACGTCCACCCCACCTATCACACAGTGCCCTACACAGGCTGTATTTTGGCCCACGAAGCTGGAGGGCTTTGCCCGGGCCCATGTCACGGCTGAGCCGTGAGGAACTGCACAGCAGCCAGGCAACTTGCTACTGCATCCACCAACACTTCTCTCGTACCCCCCCACCCTCCCTCCACCACATTACAAGACTATGCTATAGCTGGGAGGTAGCAGGCCCATGGGGAGAAGTGGCAAGTGTGAACTCAGCTTCTTGCTGCCTATCCCTGACAGCTCCCTGCTGGCTAGAAGCTGCACTTGCTCCACAGTTGAAGAGACAGGGGCAAAGAGAAGCAGCAGAGGCACCTGGTTCTGGCACAGTACAAGGAAAAGCTCCCTGACACTGATGCACTGCCCTAGTACCACAGCCCACAATCGGACAGGAGCCAAGGTGTCCCATCCTGCGGATTGAAAAGGTTGCTCTAAGGCAGTGGCCAGCAATCAGGAGTGCACACATCCCAGCACCAACCTCAGTCTGTCTCAAGCATGCTTAATGACCTTCATTAGTATTTGGTTGTGCTAATTTTACAATGTATTTGAGCATTTATAGTATCACTATATAGCATCGTCCAGAAATGTTATTTGCCTAAACACAAAAGTCTGTGAAAAGACAGACTAAACAGAGTGTTAGAAATACTATGCAAGATTGTTTGGGGGTTTTTTGGGGGTTTTTTTTTTTTTTTTTTTTTTTTTTTTAAATAGAGACGGTTAACCTGACAGCTTAAAAATGAAAACACACTGGAGAAAAACATGCATTATTTTGTCTTGCTGAACAAAGAACAAGTTCAACAAAAAATGTGGTTTTATGTCTTAAAACCCAGAAGCAATACAAATACATTCTTCCACAAATCCAGGTCTGCATTCTAAGCAAGTCACCTTATTTCATAATACAACAGCAATAAGAAAATATTGACTAAGATGATGCTCAATTGACCCGAAAAGCATGAGACACAAAGGCAGCAAATCTAATGTAATATATACAGGTGCTTTGCTTGACAGATTGGACAGAATGGTAGCAGCTTGTCTCTCTGTTAACTCCCAATACCAACTAGCTGTAGTAGAGGAAGCTATCTCCAGCCTTTGTGGGCAAGTAACATTTTAACATAGAGGCTTGCTGAACACAAGTAAAAGAGAAGCTGAGGTCACAGAAGAAAACCTAAGGGTTTGAGGCATCTCAATGACTAACTGCCAACAACAAAGAGGAAAATTTATCCAGACTTACCTGAAAAATTTCCTCTTCAAGTAATTAGGTCTACAGACCCAGTACAATGAGTACTTCAGCCTGCTCACAGCTTGGGGGCAGAACCAAGCTTGTCAGTCACCAGCAGTACAGGATCAAAACACTGAATTGATAAGCTAAATAGTCCTTGAGAGGCCTACTCTAACAGATAAGAGGTGATGTCATCTTCTCCAAGGATTCATTCAAATCTCAGTAGTTCTGCAAGCAGCAAAATGAAGTTCCAAGGTTGTACTATATGGTCATAAAGGACTGAAATATGGCTATCACCTTACGGAAGAATTTTATGTTGAAAGTTTTGTAAGGGACTTCCTTTTGCTGAAACACTGAGAACATTATGCTACTGGCATCTGACTTTGTGTTGGCATTCATACCCCATAAAAAAAACTCTTTGGGGAATTCAAAGCTGCATTTCATGGGTTTAGCATGACAGTAAAACTACATCATCAGGCAGTACAATAAGTGTTAATAGTTTCCTGGCATCCCAGGAGCCTGTACACCAGAACCAATGAAGAGTGTGAAACGTTCTCAAGGCAAGTTAAAACTTGCAGAGGTAGAAAACTTTCAAACTGGACCAAAGTTGACCCACTTTCTTACTCCTCTTGAAGGTTAACTTTTATATAAGGCTTACAAACAGACAGGTCTCAGAACACCTTGTTTGTATGAGGCACAGAAACTTTTTCTAAAGTATGCTCTGATACAAAAACTGCCATTAAGTTCCAATAAACAAATCTTCTAAAAGGCTGGAGAACAGAATATTGCATGTTTGTCAGTAAATTTCATCATGCCATTCTCAGCACTAAAGAAAAAACACACTCTATACTTTGGCAGAGATAATACTGCTAGCTACTACCTAAACTCCTGAAGTTACATAACCATTATGGTATGGGCTGCATACCCCCCACCCCCCTTTTTTTTTTTTCAAAGCCAGCATAATATTGGTCAGGGGGCTGAATGCGTACTGATCATATCACTGATTACAACCCCACTGGTATGGAAGGACTATGCCAGTATAAAAGGTGACTTAACTGATATTGGGCTCTTAGAAAATGCCTTTTATACTTGTATAAATACTTCCACATTTGTGGGGTTGAACCAGTACAGCTATCTCAGCACAACTAAAGCAGCACAATTTAGTTATTAGATAAAGCCTACAGTTTGGTTCTGTGCAGGTACATTAAGGTCTCTATCCAAGAGATGGACATTAGTGAGTGCTTGCTCAAGGGCAGATTTTTGTCCTTAAAGTTTTCTGTGATGCACTGAGGCAGATAAGACTACTAGTACTTAATAACTTCACGTCACTTGGAATTTTTACTCCTACAAACAAAAAGCATATTTAACTAATGCTCAAACAAACATTAGTATTTCCTTTTACCCCAGTCATTCCAAAATGTACTGATAAGGATATTCACCGGATCACTAGAAATGAAATAAAGCAAGTGTGGAGGTAGGTGTTCCCCCCCTCCTTTCAAACTTTTGGGAAACTATCGTTATCTCTGTCCTTTGAACTGTTTTCTGTTTCTGGAATCAACAGGGCTGTTAACAAAGTTAAGAAAGGGAGACACAGGGTGGAGCGCTCAAGGACCACCCTAGGAAAAGGAGAGGGAAGTGAGAACCAAAGTTTTCACTACCAAAGCAAAGGGAGTTGTTTTACAAAGCTGCATGTATTCCATCAGGGATCAGAGACAAAAGGAGTCACTGGGGGCAAATAAAGCAGGAAAATGCATGAGTGTCAGACTACTTATCCTGTGTGTTGCTGCCAGGAGGCAACACATACAGGGAGGATAAGCTAGAGCTGGTTTACATTTACTCTTGGGTTCACCACCAGGCTGAAAAACTCTTACATAAAGCAGCGAAGCAGCAGAAAAGAGCTACTTAAAACTAAATGTATGAAAATGTTTCTGAGACTGCTATTTAAAGAACATGCACCAAAAAACTGTTAGCCTATTTTGATCTGAAATTTGACAGAATTGCTTTTCAATTATTTACCCTGTATTATAAAGAGGTTAGTCAAATAGGTGTTTTTAAAAATTATCCCAGATACAACTGCATGCTCCCATTCTTCCAGAGGGCAGTATGACAATACTTTCATATTTAACTTAGCAGATTTTTATTAAAGGGTGTTAGCTACCATGCAGACCTCTTCATGGGACGCCCAAGATTTTTCTGATCAGCACATTGCCATAGTTTTTATGAAAAGTAACTATGCTCTCTTGCTTTGTATGCTTCCAATATGGTCCATTTCACCCAATTTACAGGACAGCATCCAAAAATACTTGAGTGATTTTTGCCCAGTGCATTTCAAATGCATTTTCCTACACTACACATGTACCTGCTAAATCACAGCCTTTTTTTTTTGCACAGGATATACATTACAACTGCTTTTCACCCCAAGATATTTAATACATTCACAAGGAAGAAACCACCATCAACTCGGATTTATGAATTAATTTCAGGGATAAAAACTGGATTCCCCATTTTATCTCTTATTTAGGATCTGTTAATAAAGCTTTGTGGAAATACTTTTTTTAAAAATCACATTTGTAGTGTGTTCAGCGGAGAACAAGATAAGGGTGTGTCTATACATAATTACTGTACATGAATGAAAAGTGGTATAACTCAAGGCAAATAGTAACCCATGTACAAACCCTGTCTCCAGGGCCTTTAAGCCAGAAGCACTGAGCTCCTAAATAAAGGAATCATGGTACACATTGAAAGAATCACTGTATTTAGTCTACAAAAATAAAAATCATTAGCTTGGTTTGGAAATAGAGAAGCTTGTGATGATTATATATTTACTAGCCACAGTATTAAGCAATTGTTTTAAGAACCTGCTATTATTAAATGTTATTTGTATATTCTATACCTGTGAAAATGATAAAAAACCAGAGGTGAAAGACTTTCATTACCATAAGGCAACAGGTCTCTTCTTACTAATTCATTACCTTCAAGTCAACATATGGTACTTAGACACAGCAGTCTACAAACAGCACTCTCAAAACAGAAAGTAGTTTAATATAGATGCTGGCTCAGACACTTGCATCTTTCTGCCAACTAAACAAACGTGTAACAAGTGTAATGTTTTTAGAAGCTATGGAACAAAAGTCTGTGAAATGTGGGGGCAGTTTGGAACATTTAATATTAACATTTAACATCGTGTTGAAGAATATCTACAAGTAAAAATGTATCTGTTTTAGTCAAAATCTGATATGTAAAAACACGGGAATGTTTCTTCTCCTGACTTTCTTTACTATAGTCACCTTCCCCCTTGCTCAGGAATTTTTATGACTCACCATTAACTGCGCCATGCAGAAGCCAAACAAATTTACCAGATAACTACTAGCTAGATAGTGTGGGCACACATTTACACAAATGTAGCTTACATTTATTTTGCACACTGATGTAAACAACACCAGGACTGGGACAGAGAGACAAGTAGTTATCTTGTGCCATCAGCTATATCATCTTGCCACAAGTTGGTAGGAGGGCATATAATATCCTGCACCTTGAACAAGCAGCTAGCTGCCTTAGATAAATTGCAGGAAGATGAGACATTCACCAATGTAACATACTTCGTCGTTATACCCTGGATTACCCCCATGTTAAGTCTACCACATATCTGAGTAATTTATACCAGTGCGGGGATATAACTTATGTCCATTCCCTTTTACACACCAGTGCAAACATGTCATGTATCCAGGCCCACATCCCAATTTAAGAAATACATTTGAATCTCTCGTGACCCAATCCTAGAGAAGCATGTTCTAACTCCAGCAAGGAGCCCAGGAACATTTCATCCTACCCCAAAGAAAAAGGCAGAATAAAAATTCCTGTTTCCACACACAATATCACATGCACCCATACTAACAGAGGATCTCTCTCTACCCCTTTATCCTTCTGAATTCTGGGTGGAAGCAGCAAATTGCAGACATTTTCTTTAAAATTACCTCTTCTGCAAAAACAGATTGAGACACCCTATTAGAGAAAATAAAATTACTTTCCAGTGACAAATTGGCAACTGCAGTTTTCAGGGCTTCTTATGAAGGCACAAAACAGTGGCTAATCTAAAAGAGTAAAAATTAAATATTTGAACTTCTGTTTCATTGAGCCATGCGAAAGAACTTGGAAGCAAGTAATTTATCGGAGAGCTACTGTTTAAGTTGGCTGCAGACTCAGGGAGGTAACACTGTCTCTTCTAGTCACATTTCCAGGTATTTATTTCTTGCTACCATGAACACTAGAAAGTTTAAGTGGAAACTGATTTTGCAGCACAATTCTGCAGCAAACCATAGTTTCCATGGGAGCTGAATCCATGGTGACCTGGCAGTAGGAACAGAGAAAGGTAACAAATCTGACACACCTCCTTGTCTGGAGAACCACCTATACAACCTGTCAGAACAGCAGGGGCTTGAAAGCAGTGTTGGAGGAGAGATCTCTCAAGATATACCAAAAGAATTATCTGCAGTACGGTCATGTGAAAGAATACAGAAAAGGCAATGAGTAAAAGAAAACTGAAGGCCAAAATGAAGAAAGCTGAACTATATTCTGAAAAAACTAGAATGAAGACATCAAGTACATCAAGACTGAAAAAGGCTTGCTTGAAAAAAAGCAAGTTGGCACAGAAACAAACTTACAGTTTTATAAAAGAGAAGGGTAAAACATATCAAAATATGTTTGGCCTCAAAGAAATTTTAATGCTAAGCACAGCAAAGGGGAAAATAAAACGGTTGTGGGAGGAGCTCTACCAAGCGCTGGCAGCTTAGTAAAGAAAAAGTACAACCAAGCCAGACAAATATATCCCTGCCTCCTCTATAGAACTGAACGTGAACTAAAATACAAGCTGATCCAGTAAGACTTGTAGTAAACATCTCCAAATCCTGTGATTTAAAATAATTCAAATGCAGTCTTTAAAACCATTTGAAATAAATAAAAACTTTCGAATGTGATCATTGCAAGAGCAACAACAGGCAAAGGCAATCTGCAGATCCATCATAGCTGTCACAAGAACACTTATTTTCTCGCAAAGCAACAGGCTTCTCTAATCCTAGTTGAATTTACAAAGTAGTGGGACAAGAATGCAAGATGTGTCCCTTTAAATCTGCATTTATAATTTCTTATGGAAGCAGACATAAAAAAACTACTGCATCCCTGTTTACTGACTTTGTTTTATGATTCAAAGTCATACCCTATGACCAGTACAGATTCCCTTTGTATAAACACAAACTAACTTCAGTTGCAGATGCTTTTTCTCTGCAGACCAAAGGTGGCAGCAAAGTCTTGAGCTATCAGCTAAAGAAAGGGGATTAAACAAAATCAGGAAACAATAAAATCTGAAATGAGAATTAAACTTAATCTCAAAGTTTTCATTACCATGTGAAAGAATTTCTACTTTGGAAGTTACAGGAATACGACATTTTATTCTACTGAAAATGAGGACCACCTATGGAAGCAATAGTTATGAAAGCAAATTTTAAAGAGAGCATCATATTTGTAAACAATTTCTATGCAGATGAGAAACCGTTTGTTTAAAAACTGCCTTCTGAAAAACAATACATTTCTAAATTTTCCTCGACATAATGCAGCCATTTAGCAGGCAAAAACGGGAGCTTTAACTTCCAGCCTTTCAACCTAGGCCAGAGGCAGGCAAAACACAGCCAGTGGGCCGCATGAAGCCCACCAAGGGATTCTATCTGGCCCATGGCAGGTCTCTCAGCCCCATCCAGCTCAGGCATGGGAGACCACCCACGCTGTGTGCACCCAGTCAGTCCTGCCACCTTTAGGCGCGCATTGAGGCAGGGCCAATGCAGCAGCTGGACTCCACTTCCTGGCAGCTGCTGCTGCCAGTGTCTCTGCCACGACCAGACCCAGCCACCCTGCCTGGCCCCCCGACTCATCTGCCCTACCCCCGCTGCTGGGGGTGCCAGACAGAGCAAGCAGGAAGGGTCTCCATGGAGGCAGTCGGGACCCCTATGACCACAGCATACTCAGCTGGGCAGATGGGATGGAGCCATAAGCAGGCAAGGAGTGGTGTCCAGGAGCAGGACAAGCAGGCAGGGGCTGGGGCAAGGATCACAGGGAGGCATCAGTGCAGGGCCGGTGCCCAGGGTAGAGCCCACACAGGGAGCAGATCAGGGCTCTACCCTGGGGCCCCAGCCCCTGCCTGCCTGTCCCACATGCAAAAACCACTACCTGCCCTCTTCCCTCCTGTCTGAAGGAATTCAAACCCAAATCACTAATCTCCCAGAAGAGTATTCTAACTACCAGACTATTGAGTACTCCAGTACATGTCACTGAGGTGTGCTTTCAGTCTCTTTAGTTGAAGCTGTTCTACTTCGCATGGGATGTGGGCCAGAGAAAGGGAATCCAAACAAGCATCGACTCTGGCATAATGCTAGGGTAGCCACCAGGAAGAGACAAGACTTGGGTGCTAGTCCCTATTCCAGTGAATACTCCAGTGTTTCACATTAAATATAACATTCATAGAAATATGTTACAACGAAACACTGGTTTCACCACTGAGTGTCTTAACCACTAGGTAACACAGCAAGGATCCGCAGCCTTTTAGGAGTGGCAGGCCAAAATACAGCAACTTGGTCCAAGATGGGCTGGCACTTCCCAACTGGCCCCCACAGAACTACCTTACTGCTAAAATGCTACAGGCTGCCAATCCCAGCTTCAAGTCTTGCTCTGTCTTCTCCAAGCATTATACAATCTCTGCAAGTATTTTACAAATAGAAAGAAGGAACTTCACTGCCTCCTCCCTCCTCTTTGTGAGAAAGGTGCTTAACCAGCTCTCTTCCAGGGCAGAATTCATGGGTGTGAATCCTGAGCACAAACAGGCACGTCCCTATTGTCAAAACAAGGTACTTGCATCCTAGAGAAGATAGCAGTCAGGATACGCTGGTTCCCAGAGTTTCCAATTAGATATGACAGTGTCCTTAAATCTAGACTCCTAGGCACATGCAGAACTCAATTTTCCCTATGCATTGTATAGGGAGCCTGGCTGCCTAACTAGAGGCCGGGGATTCACCTTGGTAATAAGCATTTAGGTGCTACAATGTAGTATGTTGCAGAGTATAAGTTTCCCTTGTGAATCTACCCCTTTCACAGTTAGCTCCAGCTCAGAAGACTGAGGGTCCTAAACAGGAAGGGGTTTTTGAAAATGTCCCCCATCACAGTAACAGTATCTCAGCATAAAAATCTTAAAATAATACAAAATAATGTATCCTACAGAAATAAAACTGTCTCTTGTTACGGAAAACTGGTAATGATCTCATAAGTTGTTTTCTTCACTGAAAAAAAAAAAAAAAAAAGACTACTGACTCTGTTGGCTCAGTTTCCGTAAAATGAAGTTAAGCAGGCAGAGACCAAACTTCGAAAGATTCAGCCCAGTCACTGGACTTTTGAAAACCTATAAACAACTGAAAGTTTAAGAAAACCTTACACAAAGCTGTAATGCTAACCCTGCCGTGGAAAACAGCAGCTCAAAGGTTGATGCCTGGCAGACTTACTTCTTCTTGTGTAAAAGGACCTTTGCATGCTGTGGTGAAACATCAACTTACAGAGAATAGTGGACTTTAAAAGAAAGCAAAAGGAATTCAGACCCCTAAACACAGCTTTCAACCTCCACTGCAGATTGTATTTTAAGTACTTATTCCCTAAGGGCCATATGTTCAAATCAAAACAAGGTTGACCCAGTCCTTCATCTCCATCAGAAGCAAAGAGGCCTTCAGTCAACTGTGTTTTACTTTCCAAACGAGGGTTTAAAACGAAGGTTTTGTGTATGCACACTTTGAAGAGCTGACAGTACAATTTGAACAGAAGGCAGGGGTTTTTCCGCATCATTTTTGCCAAACCTCCCAACACCTCCATGGAGCATAGATAGCATAATTTAAAGTTGTCTGATACCCTCAACCCAAGAAACTGCTACAATTCAGTGGTACTTTCAGGGCCTATAGATTGAAGATAAAGGACTATAACTAGAGGTGCACCAATATATCAGTCCATATTGTATTGGTACCAATAAAAGGAAAATTGGCATTATTGGCAATTGGCTTTTTTGGCCAATGTGGCCAATAATGTTACCAATAAACGTTGTGTGCATGTGCGCAGATGCAGCATGCACGAAGCCAGGCAGCTTGGAGAGCAGCATCTGGCCGGTAACTATGGGGGGGAAAGGGGAGGAAGGATTAGGGCCCCCATGGTGAGGGAGTGGGGCTGGGGCAGGGCATGGGACAGAGCCACAAGTGGCTCATCTGGGGGGTGTGGCTCCCTCTGCTGCGCACATCCCTCGAGGAGGCATTAGGGGGAGGTGCCCCCCCCAGATTTGTGTGTGGGGTAAGGGTGGGGTAGACAGCAGCAGTGCTGGGAAGGGAGGCATATGGTGAATTTTGCAGTGGCTGTAGCCCACCCCTTCCCAGAGCCACTGCCACCTACCTCCAGTGCAGCCCCAGCCCAGCCCCCCAACAGGAAGAGGCCAGACCCGGCCTGCAGAGGGCAGCTCCCCTTCGCCCCGCACACAGATCTGGGGGGGCACATGCCTCCCCCAGGTGTATGCACAGTGGTGGGAGCCTTCCCCCTGCCCTGTGGTCAAGCTGCTCACTGCTCCAACCCACACCCTGTCTCACCCCAGCTGGACAGGCCCTGCCCCAGCCCTGCCTCCCAAACCTCCATCTGCATCCTCCCCCCCACAGATTTACTGGTCAGACACTGCTCTCCAAGCTGCAGGGCTGCATATCAGCAATCAGATGAGTATCAGCCAACACAGCTGGTTAATAATCTGGCCATCAGTATCAGCCAAAAAATCTTTATCAGTACACCCCTACCTATAACTGTATTACTAAAATATATTTGAGCTCGTGATGACAGCTGTCTCCCATGAAAATGATTTAGTTTATTAACAGCTAATGGTAACTGATTTAATAGAACCATGAACATAAATTCAAACTGATTACAAATAATTTGTGACTAAATAGACACTAATTAGATGTCAAATACAAAGTTGATTTTTTTTTTTTATTTTTTTTTAGCTAAGCTTGCTGCCAAATAAAATTTATGGCCCATATTCTTCTCAGAATACTTCAGTCAAAGTAAGGATATGAACAGTTAAATGATTAATTGTTTAACCAACAAGCCCAGTGATAACCAGTTAAAACCTACTAGTTACCATTTAGCACAGGGTAGAGCACCGTCTGGCAGTGAAGTAGGGGGAAGGGAAGCTGAATGGTGTCCCAGCAGGAACTACAAAGCAGTAGGGCAGATGGGAGGGAGGGAGGAGCAAGAAGAAAGGGAATGAGGAAGGGGAACCAGTACCTATAGCTAGGCTCCAAAGACCCCGGTGCACCTGCTTGCAGCCTCCCCGCCCTCTGCCATGTCCAGATGCAGAGCCTTCTGTTGCTGCAGCTGCTGGCAGCATCCACTTCCCCAGGCTGAACCCTCAGTGGCTGGAGGGGCTGGCAGGGTCAAGGTGGAGGTAAGGGAGCACGGGGCAGCTCCTCCAGGCCTGTGGCTGAGCTCCATGGCACGCCCCACTTAACCATCCACCCCACTGGCATCCAGGCCCGGAGACAACACACCTGCCTACCTGGCTTGTCATGAGATGCAGTCCTGGGGTGCTGGGGCCCCAAAGAGCTGCTGAGTTCCTGACACACCTCAGGGGACTGAAAGCTCCCTGCTGGTGCAAGGCTGGGCACAGGTGTCCCAAAGGCTGGGCTGAAGCAGCCCCACAAGGGCTAGGATGGGGGCTGCCATACTGAATAATCATCTAACTATTGTAATTACAACAGATTAAATGGCTTGAAAAAAAATCAGTATTTGTATCCAGAAATCAAGGATGGCAGAGTTCCATAGATGCCTTCTTAAATAGTTCAGATTATGGCATATACATATATTATTTCCAATCTTTCACAAACCAATATATTTGCCAAATTAAGCAGACTTTGGCCAGAAGCTTTACCTATCCCTTTAACAATACTGGAAAAGCAGAGGTCCTCAAACTTTAGGAGCATTAAACCACCTCCACTATTTCCTTTCCTGTAGCGCAGGCACACTATACACTCCTGTTGCGACTGTAACTGCTTATATGGAAAAGAAATTAGGAAAATATTTTAGATTGGCTCTTCTCCCCCCCCCCACCTTCTTTCAAGGAAGTTTATTATACTGACAAAAGGTTCTTAAATTACGATACCTAAAGTTACATGCATACTGCCATAACAGGGACTATTTCTAACAGTGCTCCAGTAAATAGGATCTTTGAAATAAGATCTCACGTATCATACCAAGATGAGGGAGAATGAATATTATTGAGGAATTATAGCAAACTGCAGGAATTTAATGAAAAAGAGCAACCAGCACTTGCAGGGACACATCCTGCCAATTGATTAAGTCAGGGAAGTATCATGGCTCAACAGCAGCTGTGAAGTTTTAAAGTGCTTCTTATCAGATTAAAAAAAAAAAAAAAAAATCACAGTACTTGAGAACTAAAATTAGTTGATCGCCTTCTGATAGTCTGCAAAATGAAGCACAAAGTATATTCTTAAAGATGACCAAATCTCTAGCACTGTACATCTAAATAATCCAATTAACGGGTACTCCAAAGTCCCTACCGTGGCTCCAATTTTTTCCAAACCAGAAGTATAGGAATGGCATAAACCTGCCAACACACACACAAAAAATAGAGAAACTGATGAATGAAATGACAGCCCGCCATTTAGGGAGAACCCAGAAGAGCAGTGGGTGCTGCAATTAAAGGGGAAAAAGGCTTTAAAGACTCTTTTCATTTCTCAAATTCTTAGAATCACAAGGCTATGAAATTCTCAAGAGTGATTATGCAAAATGGGATCTATTAAGGGAAAGATTAGTGCCCCTGTATTACAGTGGCAAAAGGACAAATGATTTTTTTTGTATGATGTAGCTTGGTCCGCACACTGTGAAATCAGTATTTTCTTCCCTAAATTTAGCAACCTTCCCACATGCTAAGGCTAAGTGTTTCTATGCAAGGTAAGTTGCTGGTTAATAGAAATGATATGAAACCAAAAAATCAGAGTGGGAGACAGAGAGGGAGATGCACATGTGTACACATTCATGCAAGCTGTACAGCTATAGAACATAAAGCCAACTAGACGTCTTTCCAGACCTTAATATGATGCCTTCTCAAGACCCCTAGAACCAGTAGTTCCACACACTGCATCATAGCATAACTAGCAATAACAGACTTCCTAATTTACAGTTTCTGCACCAATTAGATTTGCTTCTGGTCACAGAGGTGTTTGGGCACCCCAATACCTTCTATGCATACACTCTGTAATGTTCCACAAGACTCAAAAACGAAAGTTAAATTGGGAAGTCAAATAGTCTGAAAATGCCAGATTTACATATTGCCTCTAAAACTTAAATTGGCCCACTGTAATACTACTTGTGTCCTCAACAAGGTAGGGACTTGTGGCAAAACTAGTGTGACATGTAATTAAAGATAAGAATGATTATGCACAACAGGTGCATATTAAGGATAACTAAATCTAGCATTTCTTGGGTTTGCAACTTAAACAACATTCTTCCAGTGTCATTTCTGTCTGCAGTTTACG
>NW_017729032.1:202589588-202591345 GCF_001723915.1 Gavialis gangeticus
CCTTTTTTTTTTTTTTTTTTTTTTTGGTAAAAGCACATACCTTTTTATGTTTAAAAAAAAGCAATTTTTACATGGGTAAAAAGAACCACATCCATTATGCAGAGTAACAATCTTCCCATCACATACCATTCATCAGGAGGGTTTGTACCCTGTTGGTTTCACATTAAAGCTCAGACTTCTACAATTTTCAGATGAATTTCTTTTTTCTGGCAGAAGAAAATACTTTCTCAAGCAATGTTTCTGAACCTTTTAGACACGAGGCACCCTTTGGAAAATACTAGTTCTTGGTTTTCACTCATTTTTGACTGCAGAAAAATAGAGCAATTCTTCTGTTTCAAAGAATTCAGAATGATCAAAAGAGATCAGAATACTTTTAACACTATGGATTCCTATTTAAAATCCCCAAGTTTATCTTGTGACTCTTGTCTGCAAACCTAACATTGCTAACACTGTGTGGCACCCCTGAAACAATGTCATGGCACCCTGGCTGAGAAGCACTGTTCCAAACCCACAGCTGAGAAGAGAGACTCTAGCAACATGTTATCTGGATCTAGGGGCTGGCTGGGAAGCACTTGGCCCAGCTTTCCCCAAGGAACCAAAAGAGCTACTTTGTTTTGTGATGCCTCAAGAGATTAAGGATTGATGGGAACACCAAGGTCGTTTGAGAGTTTGAAGAAGGGTTACAGAAACACATGGCTCGGTCTATCCCTTTAAGTGTTCAACTGCAGGATAAGCATGGGTAAAATTTTTAAGAGCAGCCCAACTAAATACAAGTTTTTTTTCCCCTTAGGCAAAAGAGTACATAAAACTGCCCTCCAGTGATCACATGCTTTCACTTCCTCAAGTGTATAGTCCTACTGGCAATGAGAGAGTTTAAGTACATGCTGGAGGTGTCTTCAGCCATCACTTGGGATTGAGTTACGGTTGCAGTGGTGTGTACTTTTACTCTGTAGTTCCTAATTTTCCGAGATGTGAATTTAACTGAATTCAATGTTCTGAAAGGGCATGAAATACCCACAGACAACCTTAGCTCTGCATTAACAAGAATTTGCATCCTTCTGAAATACAAAATGATTTCTGTAAGTGTTCTAATTAAGCACAACAGCTGTGGTTTGATGTCAGCCTGCACTGAGGTGCTACTGCACATAGCTGAAGGTAAAGGATGCTAAACATTTAAGTGGTCTTTTCCCCTCGTTACTTTGCTACCACGAAATAGGAATAATGGTCAGACTGAAGCATCTGGAAGATCAAGATGATGACACAGGAGAAAAAGAAATCATGGACATGTTCTATGCTCCAAAACCTGGGAAAGACCTTTATGCACAGAAAAAAAAGACTGGCGTCTGTCTCACTCCCTTTCCTTATCCATTAGTTTCCCCACAACCTATGCCCCCTCCCGCCAAAACTTCCAGGTCAACCTGTTCTTCTGACCCATCAAACCATAAAAAACTAATGGTTTTTACATTGCTAAAGCTGTTCCTTTCTGCCTGGAATCCTCCACTGCTGCATACTCATATCACAGGCAGCAGCTTACTAAATCATCACATTCTCCCGTGGTTATACACAGCTGGAATCTGAATCTCTGTGATGTCCACCTCCCACCACTATTAGCCCCTCTCTACTCTTTCCTGCCATATGCACACCCCCCACCCCCACCATCCAACAAAGGGGAGGGATCTACACCGATTTCGTATTTCCTGTTTTCAGATATTTAAATTTGTGTTACTTTCTGGTCTTACAAGCAGCGCCACTTCATG
>NW_017729032.1:202591596-202596521 GCF_001723915.1 Gavialis gangeticus
TAAAACCACGCCCCCTCCAGGGGGGGGGGGGGGGGGGGGGACGGACCAAAGGGCTTCATGCCCCCACAGAACAGAGCTGCTCCTCACAGAGGGGTTTAAAAGACCAGAGGGGTAGGACTCTCTAGATCACCATGCATGCACAGTAGTCAGGGAATGGAACTCAGACACAACTCAGTGCATGCAGAGCAAAAAATGAATTAGGCTCACAAAAGCCCTACCCATAACCTCTCTGTTCCTCTCCTCACATCCCATTCCTCTCCTACCCTCAAATTCCTCTCACCTCTTACTCCTCATAATTCCCCTTTATTGCAACCCCCAAAGCCCTCTTTCCCTGCTCCTCTGCCAAGCGGGTCTCCCTCCACCCTGTCCAGCAGATGCACATTCAATTTTTTTTAAATACCTAGAGCACCCATTGTTGTGCTCAGATAACTTTCCCCTGAAATAATGTTAAAACCATACATCTTGTCAAAGGCAATTTGTAGCCACAGACTTATAGTCCATTCTGATTTCTGGCAATGGTACATTATAAACTGATGATGCCCAACTGTTACTCAGGTTCACTGGTCAGCACATACCCTTTTTGTTCTATCCCGATCCTATAAAAATTGACTTGCTGAAACTCCTGTTAGCTAGTCTTTCTGCATACACACAGGGTGAAGTCTTTGGTGCACAATACACTATTATGTACCATCCTAGAGTGAAATAATTAAGGGTTTAACCAATGCTTCCCAAATGGGCAGAATGTGCTACAGAGTAGTATCCACTGATAGAGATCAGTTGGTAAGTGATGATGACTCTTGGTTTAAGCCCCAGGTATATATAAAGAACCACTGATAGAACGTGTCACTGGACGCTTATGCAAGTCTAACATTATGTTTCACAGCTGGACAATATTAGAAAGGGCAGCATTTGGGGCTAATAAATGGAAAATGGTAAGACCGGTGACCAGTCTCAAAAGACAGCTGAAAAAATACCCTTGGAGGAGATTGAGGGCCAAACAGTGGCAGATGGGCTTACCTGCTTAAAGGTTTAGGCCAGAGGGTTCAGGCTTAGAACACAGTAGCCTACTATTCTCTTCTCCTGGGCAAGTCAAACAGAGCAAAGATCAGTGAATCCTCCTTAGTGAAGGAAGAACTCCCAGCAGAGACACAACAGTTCCTGCTAGAAAGATGAGGAAATAACTATGAAGTCCCAAGAGTGACAAAAACAGCAGAATTTGAGTATCTGGGTCACTGAGCTGCATTTAGAATTTAAGTACCAACTGCAAGTTGTGCAATAAGAGGCCCCCAGGAAGAAGGGGTCTGTGGGGGTAGCTTTAACACAGCTTGCAGTGGAACCTGACAGAAGCAACAGTAAATCCTGGATCCCTGTGCATCACTGTAAGAAGGCAGTAGAGCAGCAAAGCATATACCAGAGTTGAGAGGAATCTTAGAAGGGGAAACTGAGGCAGAACCATTTCTACTGACAAAGTATTTCAGGGGACCCAGCACTGTTGCATCAAAAAACATCTGGGCATTCCCTACTCAAAGGATTCAGAATCTGAACTACTACTACCATGCTGTACAAAGCTGCACAAAACTGACAAGCCAGCTAGAAAAGTAATTTTTAAAGCAGCAATGGCACTCTCTGCTATGACTTCTCAGCTTAGTTGCTTTAGAAGTATTTTTAAATAAGCTAATTGGAAAAAGCCCTTTCCCACCAGAATAAGAGAGTCCACATGGGGAGTTATACCAACAGCACTATAGGGTAAGAATTTAAATCACTATCTTTTTACTGGTATAAGCTTTTCTAGTGAAAAAGTCCCATGCATATTGCTTAATTCAAATACCTTTAGAAAAAACACTAGGTATAAAATGGAAGGAATCTGCATTTCAACAACGCTTGAGATTTGGTAAGAGGGAAGCCATAGCATCTGCCATGGCAGGCAGTGGCAGACAAGGAAGAGGGCCCAACTCTGTTGACCGACACTTGCAGGGAAAATATATGGCATTCAAGCTGTGATCTAGGGACAGAAAGGCACTGGCAAAAGCATTGTTCATGACCAGACCAACACCTAGCAGCACAGAAAGACTTCAGGTAAGTTCGAATGGTATTTTGTGCAGCAAAGAACAAGTATGCCTACAGTTTTATATTTGGCTGGAAGGAACCCTTCAAGGGTCTAAAACAAACAACAATAATGTTAACACTCCTTAAAGAAACAGTCGCTCTCAATCCTTTATGCTGGAAAGTCTTAGGCAACTTAAAAATAAGGGTCACTACAAGACCAGACTACCCAAGGTCTCAGTTTTATCTAGTTTAACAGCATACTCCAATTAAGCACAGCTTCAATCCTGCAGCCATTTGTAGATCAGACAGCCAGGCTCCTGGAATAGTCAAAGCTCAGGTAGGGTTCTCCTTACTGACAGAAGGTGGAGCACAGAGGGGAAGAGGGCCAGGCACCACATCACAGGGCAAGGGGGCATAGGTGACACATTGGAAGGGCAGGCAGGATGCGCCCCCCAGATTCCTGTGCTCACAGCAGGGCACAGGGCTGCAGCCTGGAAGGACCAGCTCTAGGTAGAAGCTGCCTCCACAGACCAGTGGGCAGGATCCAGTGTGGAAGGGAGTGCTACACTGCCATGGCCACTAAGGTGAGGCACCCCCCTGTGCACCCAGCAGTAGTGCACAACTCCATGCCGCTGCTGCTGCAGCACACCTTGATGGCCATGGCAGTGCAGCATTCCTCCTGCACTGGATTGCACCAGCTGGGCCACAGAGGCAGCTCCTGCCCAGAGCTGGTCTGGACAGGCTGCAGCCCCACACCCTGCTGTCGGCTCAGAAGTCTGGGGGAAACGTCCTCACATATGCCCCATTCCCCACACACCCACCCCCTTCCTCACATACTGGAGGGCTGGGAGACAGTGGGTTGAAATCGAGGGGCACCAACAGGGCTAGGGTGGTGGGGAACTATGGGCAGCAGTGAGGGGCACCAGCAGGGCCAGAAGACTCTGGGTCAGGACTGAGGGACACCAGCAAGGCCAGGGGGTTGTAGGTCACAAGTGAGGGCCACCAGCAGGTCTTGGGGTGGTGGGGGGCTTTGGGTTGGAAGTGAGGGGCATAGGCAGGGGCAGGACACCAGCATATCAGGGCTGCTCAGTACCATAAAAGCAGCAGGGGTGGACAGCCACAGCTGAACAAATGTCCTGGTGAGGGAAGAGGGCAGGGGGAGCTCTGGTTTTCTATGATAAAAAAAATCCAAATCAAATGTCAAAATATATACATATTTAGAATTTATTTTATTATAATGACTGAGGCACTATAGGCTTCTACACTGCTTTAAAATGGTAAATATAGCAATAAAGCATTGTGCTCAACCGATACATACATACGTGGCATTTCATTTTAATCATGGAAAAAGGTGGATTTGGGGTTTTTTAAATCAGAGACCTTGACACTTTTCATCAGAGAATCTTGGAGTTTTAAACAGAGAAAAACCAGGATCCCTGGTAAACATCAGATGTTGTACTGCTTTAGCTATCAGTTTCTAACCTGCATTAAAGTGGTACAAAAACTACATGTAAATGAGCCCTAAGTAGACAATAAGCTGCGCACAGGGAGCTCACTGCACTATACAACCTTTCTTCTGCAGAACTTAAGGCCCTTCCCAAGTAGCATAAGCTAAAAGAAAGCCATCTTATACTGATATGAGTACTCATGCAGAAGGCAGATTATAGGTTTAACTGGACTTTAATTTTTACCATTTATGCCAATGTATTTTCCCATGTAGCCAAGCTAGCGGTGCACCGATACATTGGTCCAATATCAGATCAGTACCGATATAAAGAAAACTGGCTGCATCGGATATCAGCCTGATGGGGCCAATAATTTGGCCGATGACTGCTGGTGTTGCGCACAGCTGCAGTGCAGCACTCAGGCAACAAGGAGGACAGCGCTCCTCCAACTAGTAACTTCAGTGTGGTGAAAAGGGAGGGGGGAAGGAAGGAGTGGGGGGGAGGAGTAGATCAACACCCCCGTTATGAGGGAGGGGGCAGGCACAGGACAAAGCTGCTGCTTGTGGGGGGAGGGAGGGGCTCCTGACACTGCTTGCACAACCCCCCCAAGAGGACAGGGCGTGTGCCCTCTGGATCTGCACAGGGTGGGGCAGGATGCAGCCAGGGCTGTGTGCGGCTCTTCTTGGTGGGGACTGCGCTCAGAGCAGGTGCCAACAGTGCTGGAAGGATGCTGCATCCACCCCAAATTTCACCGTCACTCCACTCCCAGCGCCACTGCCACCAACCGCCCAGCACAGCCCTGGCTCTTCTGCAGAGGCAGTGTGTTCAGCTAGCGCTGTGCCAGGCAGATGCTGTGCTGGGAGTGGAGCAGCAGCAAAATCTGGGGTGGATGCAGCATCCCCGCCCACGTAGCTCCTGCTCATGCCCCCTCCCTCACCATGGGGGGCACTGATCTGCCGCCCCTTCTACCCATGTCCCTCCCCTTCCACCACACCAGACTTACCAGCTGGAGGTAGCTGTATTGGGAAATCAGATTGGTATCAGCCAATATACCGCCTTAAATATCGACTATTGATATTGGCCCCCAAAATCTCTATCGGTGCACCCCTAAGCCAAGTCCAAATTTTAAAAGTTAAAGGTACATCTGGATAGGGGAGGGTGATTCTGACTGGCCCTTCTACCACTTCCCAGTGGGAATGAACACCAGTCAAGTATACCCTCTAGTTCATAATGGAAACCACCTTGTCAGATCTTTCCACTCCCCAAAAAGAAAGAGATGCAGGCAGTCTAGGAGGCTGTGGGGGTGAGGGGGGGATGTGTGCATGCAGCAGTAGTGTGTGGAGGGGATGGGTGGGCGCCTGCTGATGCTGGGGGAAGCTGTCCAGGCACTGGGGTTCAGGTTGCAGCATGGCAGAGAAGGGGGGGGGGGGAGAC
>NW_017729032.1:202596821-202606977 GCF_001723915.1 Gavialis gangeticus
AGGCAGCTGTGTGGCCCAGCCAGCAGCACCTGGACCAGTGTTCTTGCTTGCAGGGGCAGGGCAAAAGGGAGACACTGCAGGGCTGGAGGAACAATGGGCTTTAGGTCAGGAGTGAGGGGCACTGGCAGGGCTAGTGGGGGGATCCGTGGCTTGGGAGTGAGGGGCACTGGCAGGGAGGACTGTGGATCAGGAGTGCAGGCACTGGCAGCGCCAAGGGGCTGTGGGTGAGGAGTGAGGGGGACCAGCACAGCCCAGGCAGACAAGGTGCTGCACGATGCGAGTGAGGGACACTGGAAGAGCTGAGGGTGACTGTGGCTTGAAAGTGAGGGGCAATGGAATGGGCAGGGGCAGAGCACAGGCATATCACTGTCCCCCACAATCATATTTCCCACCCCTGCCCTGCGTGACAAGTGTCCTCTTTTTTGGAACTGGAAATACAGTAGCCCTACTTGCAGTAGTTACATTTGTCACAGCAGATGGTTAAACTGCACTATAATCATAATATGCTGTCATTAGTAAATGGTCTGCCCCCCACATCCTTAATTTCATGCAATCCTAAAAATTTAAATCATTAAAAATCAAAATAAATGTTTAAAAATAAACAATGATATTATCCATTGAAATTATTACAGAATAAAAATCAAATTCTGCCAAGCCTAAATATAGTTTATATAAAGGCAGGCCTACCCAACTGTGAAGGGTTAAACTGCAGTCTACAGGAACACTTGAGTTGGAATGGCTCCAAAACCCAGGGGATGAAGGCCACTACTGCTCACCCCTGCACCCCATGCCTGCCACCAAACTTGGGGTTTTCAGTTGCCACTGCCAACTCAAATTGGTAGCACAGGAAAACGGATGCAAGTAGACAGGGCATTTATCCCCCGAGTTCTGGAGTCATACCAATACAGCAGCTCTGGCAGCCACATCAAATAGGTCTGCAGGGCCAAATAAGTTGGAGAGCCCTGAAATAAGGGATAAAAACAGGCATGTTAATATTAATCAGGATATAACCAATTAGATACATTTCTGTATTTTCTAGCCTTATTTAGCAAGCTTTTGATGTTGAGCCAGGTAATCATATATAAAAATCTAGGTTCTCCGCAGGCACTTTGCTCTTCACCTGCAAATGATGGTTCTTGCTGAACAGCCCATCAAGCATACGAACCAAGATAAGCAATCTTTAAAATTTAGTCTTTAAATCTAGGTCGGGAGTTCTTTTCCCTAACAGGCTGGCCACCTGCTAGAAATGGCATAGGCAAAATGGCAGATCTGGCCAGGGGCCAGACTCCATTTCCCAGGAGCCCCTGCTCATATCCCTGCAGCTGGTTTCCATGGAGACACGAGGAGGGCGCTGTGACAACGTGGGGCTAGGGTTTCCAAGGAGACCAGCCCCAACAGTGCTGGCAGGGTGCACGCCTAGGCAGGGTGCTGCTCTGGGGCCAGGGCTGGGATCTTGCAGTGGTGACAGCGTGATCTGGAGCTGGGGCAGAGCCATGATCCACTGCCCACATGCCCCTGCCTGGGGCATGCAGGCAGTGGATCACAACTCTGCCCTGGCTCTGGATCATGCTATCATTGCCACAAGATCCCAGCCCTGGAGCAGCTCCCTACCCAACCACACATCCTGCCAGCACTGCTGGGGCCCATCTCCTTGGAAACCCTAGCCAAAGGGCAGGCAATTATTTTGGGCAGAGGGCCACTTACTGAGTTCTGGCAAGCGATCGAGAGCCACATGACAGGTAGCCCAGGGCAGTTTAATATTAATTTTTCAAATTTTTTAGGGCCCCCACAGCTCAGATAGAATGGCTTGGAGGACTGCATCCAGCCTGCGGGCTGTGTTTTGCCCACCCCTGCAGGCCTAGGCCCCACGCTGTCACAGTGCCACCACTGCTGGGGTCTCCATGGAAACCAGCTGCAGTGACATGGGTAGGGACTGCTCAGAAACGGAGTCCAACTTTGTCCACCCCTGCATTATAGTCTTTTAAGATTTTACGCCTTAGTATATTTAAGGTGGTAGGGGGTGGAATCAATTTCACATATTACTAGTTCTCTCAATGATTTGAAATGCTTTACCAATATTTCAATATTAACAATGCTATTTGCGCATCTATTTAAACAGTCTCTTGAGTACTAAATTTTGGTGAACAGGCTCCCTGAACCATCCTTTGAACCCAGGACACCTGGCTGGGGGAGGGACAACAACCTCCACCTGGAAAATACAGACAAGAGAAACCTCCTTAAAGGGAATTTAAAAACAAATAGAAATGAAGGCCAGGGCACACTTCTTCCCACAAAGCCCTCTCTCAGCACAGGAACTGCCACCAGGAACAAGGCTCTTATGTGGATGGAACCCTTGCCCTAGTGCTGGTCTTCTACCATCACTTAGTACCTAAAGGGCCACTTTACCTTTTAGTCATGTCTCATCTGTAAGTGCTTTTTCTTCCTCTCCCCCAATTAATTTAGGTTTCATGGCACAAGCAGCTTATTTCAAGTGAACTGATATCTGATACCACTGACACTTCCTCCTTTGGCTCTCAACCTTTTTAGACTCAAGACATCCTTGGAAAATGCCATCTCTTAGCTTTCCCTCATTTTTTGACTAGCAAAAAGTAACAGAACAATTCTTTTGTTGCAAAGAACTCAGAAAGAACACAACATGTCAGAATGTTTTTGACACTATAAAATCTTATTTGAAATCTTTAACTTGTGATTCATGGGTAGGTGTTTGTATACCTAACCATACTATTATTGTGTGGAACCCTTAGAAGGATCTCATGTCACCCTAGCTGAGAATCACAACTGCCCTTGTCTATTTCTGTCACTATTTCTTTGCTGTTATCCCACCATGCTCCAGTGCACATCCCTACCTAGAAACGTACACCTCTAACTCCACTCAGGACTCATCCTGATGACATTTACAAAAATAAAAAAACACCTATTTTCCTATGGTATCCGTTAACCCAGACAGGCATTTTTACACTCAAACAATCCTGTGATACAAGTCACTTCACCTACCTAACAGTTCAAACTGGGACAAATGGTTCGCAAAAACAGAAAAGCTGTCACAGAAACTAGATTCCAGATACCCAAAACTTTCACAAAACACAGAAACACTATGGGTGCCTATCGACATACTTGCTGCAGGGCTGCTCTGACACGGTGCAATTACAGCATGTCAGAGCAGACCTGATTAATCCAGTCCACAGCATAGTAATTACCGTGCTCCAGCCAACCTCCATGCCTCATGTGTTAGCATTCCCATGCTTCAAAATGGTGGCCAGGCAGCCAGGGCGCTTTAACTAAAGCGTGTCAAATGAAGCATGGGGACACCAATACAAGAGACACTGCGGCACTAAAGCACCCCTACCCCTGAAGCATGTGTAAAAGTGACCTATGTAGATGTGCAACCAGAAGCACACAGGAAAACAAGCAATACAAACCAATGCAAATCAATGCAAAATATGGCATCTACCAATCCACACCCTCACAGGCAATGAAGCATCCAGTGTACCTTGCATTACCAAAACATGAACTTACTAAACCTTATGGTTAGCCCATTGCAAGCCTCCTAGAATATCTGGCTCAGACAGACAGGAAAACAAGAAGCACTACATTCATTTATTTCATCAAATCCAAAAACATCTCTCAAGGAAACACCCATTCATTCAAGCAAACAACTCCAGTGTCACTGTAATCAAACAGATGTAGAAAAATTTACTTACTTTCCTGACTGACACTTAAAGTATAAATCAATGTACAGATAACTTGAACTGCAACAGAGTGTATGCAGGTTCCCTTCCTCCCAGCCACTGAAAAGCTTCCCCATGGATCCATTTACACGGAAAGGGATAACAGTTTATTTTTAAGTCTTCATCAGTAAACTAATGCCCTATGTTGAGGCTCCACAACCCATTTCCATGTTTAATTTTATATGGTAACAATCAATCTTTGAACTTTGCAGTGACTCATTTAGTTGAGTGGCAAAAAAATAAGTTTTTTATTGATACCAACCAACAATATTATATAGAACTCTGGTGAATGCCTTTAATTTTAGCATCCAAAATTTAAAAGAAAGAAAGAAGAAAATCTACTTTCACCACAAGCCTGCCAATTCAGAGGCCAACATCCGTTTGTGGATTCTGACAGTTCCAAAATCCATTTTAAAATGGAGCAAAGTTGTAATTTTTACTGGCATGGCAGTAGCTACTTCACAAAAATCATCACAAAAAAGGCAATAAAATACTGAACAAGAGCAGTAAGCAGACCTACACTGCATGCACTCAAGCATTACATATGATACCATAACTTGTTGCAATGAAGGAAAGCAATATTAAAAAGGAAAACATTATTTTAAGTTAAATTTACATTTGCCACTACTGAATCCTAAACACTATCTTTACTAAGCATCATGTTGTGATTAAACTGTCTTGACTAAATATTTATGAAAATTGCAGAACTATCAAACTATCAATAACTCCTGAGTTTTTTGTTTTAGGACCAAGTACAGTAAACTCCCTTCCCACACACCCAGTACTATCTTATCCTTCATTTTAATAAGCTGCAGGTTAGAAAAGAATGCTCATAAGGGACATCCTGGGACAAGTCCAATCCCAAGCTATTACAGGTAACCACATCACATTAACACATACAAACCTTTGATAAACTCATCTTAAACTGCCTGCCCCCAGTACTCTTGGAAGTCTGTTCTAGAACCTCACTCCTCTTATAGTTAGGCACCTTTCTGTAGTTTCTAACCTAAATGAATTTGTTGCCGTTAACCCCGTGTTCTTGTGACAAATTTTATCTCTACCTTAAACCATTAATTGCTCTCCCAGGGTTTTTCCAAACTATATTTTATAAAGAGGGATTATATCTATTATCAGTCTTTGCTTTGCTGAAGTTAAAATAAATAAATCAGTCTCTTACAGCTTCCCCACATAAAACAAATTCTCCATTCTCCTAGATCACTCAAGGAGCCCTTGCCTGCACAGTAAGGATTTAAAACAGAATCAAGCAACTTCTTGAAATAGCATTAGTGAGAATCTAATGACTGAAAAGAGGTACTGATTAAAAATATTCCATACACAACTAAATATTTTCCAACTATAGCAGAACAGTTATGAATGGCAAGGTGTAAGTACGTAAAACTTTACTGAACAGACTGTGCCAGCCAAACGGAATCTCTTGTAATCTGACAGTAGTCTGCAAAGCAAAATATGCTATTATGACTTCATGTTTAAACCAACCATTCATTAAAAACAGTTTATCCATTCATCTTAACCATCTATTTTCTGTAACATGGACAACACCACTTGTGTTCTACAACATAAAGAAATTAAAGGTTTGAAAGTTTGCAGAAACTCGGGGCTAAATGAAGAAATTAATTGCAAATGCAATGACATGAAGTCCTACACCCAGGGCAGAACACTGTTTCCTGAAAAACACTGCAAGACAAAGAAAGAGCAGTCACAAATTACTCCCCCACCCCAATCATACAGAGTGTCAGAAGTACAGTAAATTGTGCCCAATTCACTTATAAGTTCCCACTATGATTTAATTAGCCATTGCTCCAATTCTCCACCACCATTCCCCTTCCTCCTATTTCCAACCCATAATAATTGGTCTCTATTGGATAATTCCCCATTATTTTCATTCCCCTGGGAATGGTGAACTAGCCAGAGTTTACTATAGATAAGGACCTAGATTTGGCCAAACTGAAGATACTGCCCTCCCATGACAAGATGTAAAAGATTACTGCAAATATTTTATTCCCCTGACCACCGATAACTAGTAATGTCAACCCATCTCCCCATTTCTCAGAGCTAATACCAATATTCAATCAGCAGAAACTCACCCCCCCCTTCAACAACTCTCCAAGTTATCTTCATAACTCTCAGAATTGCCACATAAGTACTTTAGATAGAAAAATGGAGGTCATTCCCCAAACTAGATAAACTGCTTTTTCCACATGGTTAAGTTTTCTGTAGAAGTGGGTGGGTTGCTGAGGCCTGCTTACCTTTTGTTTTCTTTCTTTCTTTCTTAATGAATGTGACATAGCTGTATATTTTACCACCGTTTTGTGTGAAATGCAAGAGTAAATTAATGTAAGTAGCTGAAAGTACATCTGAAAGGCAAGAGTATATCCTGAGCCAGGTAAAAGACAATATATGAGAAACCGAAGCCAAAAGGCAAAATTACTTAAATATTCAGATTTGACTACTGTAAGCCTGGGGTGTCAACCATATGGCCTGTGGGCCAGATCCAATCCATAGAGCTGCTTCATCCAGCCTGCCAAGCTACTGCAAACAGTGGAGTGGGGGGAGGAAAGAGAGTTAGTCAGCCTCAGAATCCAAGGTCCCTGGTGGACATGCCCACTGGCAGCAAAAGAGTGAGTGAGGACTATACTAACATAGTCTGCCTTCCTTAACCAGCAGGCACCACTCCTGACACTGCTTCCCCTACAGCTGCTGATCCTGCTGCAGCCACTGCCACTGCCACCACCACCACCCCCATACCACACACCTAGATCCAGCCTAGGGCACAGGGTCAGTTTTACACCCATGTTAGCCATTAGTAATGCTAGCGGACTTCAGTGCACTTTTAGTTCTGACAATATTCCTTTAACATGAATATACCAAAGTGCAATGAAGTAAAATGATAAATATTAATAAATAAGGCGTTCTGAGAGAAAGACATCAGGGTAGGCAACTTTAATGAAAGCAATCTCTAGCGTACATCTGGATCATCACAGACAGTCTAACATGTCAGCATTACATGACTACCATAAATATGAATCTTATAGCCCCAAGTCAAAGTCAGATACAAGCCAAAACTAGATAGTCATGTGGCAAGGATTGGAAGAAAATTATACTGAATACAGAAACCATGATTTGGTCTTCTGGGCGAGCACTGGCAAGTCTCTATTCAGTATTAGAAGGGCATGAATTACTTTAAGCTTAAAATATACTATGTCTCAACATAAACAGAGTGCAGACAATAAGCTTTGAATAACTTTCAGTGACACTTGGAATGGTAAAACTCTTCACTTCCTTCAACTTTTTTGCAACTGGCAAGTGGCCAGAATTAATGTTTTAAACACAAAATGTACCAGATGTAATTATCTATTAATTCTGAATCCAGTACTTTGCCTTGCCAAAAATAAAAGCATTTAAATGTTTTTGTAGTAATCTGCCTTCTCACGTCCAAAGTGAGTTGCTTTTAGGTAAACCTCTGAAGTCTGAATCAAAGGAGTTATCTATTCTTTACCTCGTGGCCAATTCCCTTAAGAATTAATGTTTGTGAAAACTAGTATGCCCCCACCCCAATTATTTACTCTTGGGCAAGCACATGCGAGAAGGGATGTGGATGTCAACAAGTTATGTCAAGAATCCAAAATGTTATCCAGAACTTGCAAAGTAAAGTTACCCGAGCAATGCTTGCATCCTAAAGGACACCACTAATTGTTTTTTAAGCTTTGCTGCCTTTAAGAAGGGAATTATATTGTCCTGATTACTTGTCTGTGTGAGGCTTGTTTTATTAAGGAAAAAAAAAGGTGTGTATTAGTGTATGCAAATAAGTCACTCACCACCACTTCCCTGATGATATATTCATTATAGCACATCTATTCCCCAATTTCGACACTCTTTTCCTCCCATGTCCATTCCAAAAAAAGAAAAAGAAACCCTGCTAACAGAACTTGAACTTGTGCAATGCTCAACTACCTGACTTCTTACCATCACAGCTACCATTTCAACCAGTTCAATTCTTACCAAATTATAATGCAACAAGCTAAAAAGCAATTAACATTTTGTTCAGATAAAATAACCCTGCCAGTCTTAGCAGTTCATTAAAAAATTTTTAAAAGATTTAGAAGGAGACTAACACAGCAAGCTGTACAGTCAAGTGTCAACTAAAAGACTGACTCCTAACGAGGTCTGCGTTTCCAAGCCAACAGAAAAGAAATTTAGGAATTTACCTTTTCAAAACCTATTCAACATCTACAAAGGATATGCAAAAAACGTTTTGTTACAGCTCTCCCTTCCACAGCTTTTCTACGTAAGATGGTAGTGGTAGCCGCTTACTCAGGAAAGATAAATTACACACATTTTAAATATTTCATGCCTCTGAAATGCAAATCAAGGCCAGGTGTGCTGTTTCCAAGAGCTAAATTACTGTATCAATCAGTAATAAGTCACAGGAATGGGCAGACATTTAGTTGATGTTTTATTGAAAGGTGTTTAGCAAGAGGCATATGTAGCAATTCAGAGCAGATTTACACTGCCCTTTCACAGGCTCCTCCAAGACGGGGAAGCTTCACAGACCTGAGGTGTTAACAAAACAAGAAGCTCCATCTATGGTCCCTAACAGGTAACTCCAGGGTATTATTCAAGTGACAAGAATACTGATGATGCAAATAAGGAAACTATTTATTTATTAAAATGTTCTTTAAGAGGAATGACATGACATCTTCCTGATCCTCACAGAAGAACCTAACTATACAATCCTGACTAGTTAGCAGTACTGACAATGTCACAGGTTAGGGTATCTAACTGCCTACCCTATTCCTCTGGCACAGGTTAAAATTGTCAGAAATTGTTAAAATTATTTACATCACAAAGAACTTTGTCTACTACATACACAATTCAAAAATGCCAAAGTATTTATTTTGAAGTTTTGTAGATAGATAATTTAACACTTAACTCTGGCCCCTTTTCCTTAGTATTCACACAAAGTGAGAGTCATTTTAAAAACATCACAACATTTGCAATGATCCCCTTTGCACAACTCATCTCTGGAAAGTGCCCACATTAACATTAGGCATATCCACTAGGCCTTCCTTTTAATTGACCCTAACCCTATGCAAATAAAATATACAAAAGTACTAAAAATTCACACATGCAATTTTTTTTTGGGGGGGGGGAGTGCAGCTCAACACTGGATCATCTGAAATTGCTCTGCATGCTGGTAATACCAAAGTTGCCATCCAATTTCTTAACCCCAGAAGCTTTTCTTCTCTTGATCAGCTTTAAATGACATCCACGATTATTAGTGGTCCTTCAAGCTTTATGACCAAGTCCCTTTAAGCTTTATGACCGAGAAGACATCTGTAGGAAACGGCAGGTGACATTCAGGATGGGTGCATGCCTTGTGCAATAACGAAAAAACAATAAATACCAAAACACGGGCAAACGTGACATTAAGGACATGGTCACTCCATGAGTCTTAGACTGACATACTGGCATAATCCCCAGGGAAGATGTGTTCAAGAAAAAAAAAAAGAAGCCTGTTTTAGCTCTGTCTTTTCAAGCAGCCAGCAATTCTCAGAACATTTCAGCTACGTTGAGGTTGGGGGGTGGGAGGGGGAGAAATACACACACACAAACCTGTTTAAGCCAAGGTGGTATTGCAAAGCGTCCCTCCTCAAAAGATCCGTCAGCAAAAAACAGCGCACGCCACAGTGACTACCCAAGCCTCTATTCAGCCCTCAACTGTCTCCAAACCAAAGAGACACTAGAAAGCAGTATCCCACTGCTACTGCTGCCTCGCAACCCTTTTGCCGCTGCCACAAGACCCAGCAAGACTAGGTCAAAAGCCTGGACAGCTGTGGCTGCGCACAGCACCCCCAGGGGGACCTGGCTGGCTTCTCACACCTCCCTCAGCTTGAGGAGGAGAGGCCAGGGACCCTCGAGCCATGGCTGGGCTGCGAGCAGCCGTTGCATAAGGAGCCCAGGGAGGCTCCAGCAGCGGGGGAGGGAGAGGGCTGCGCGGAGCCCGAGCGGCCCTTCCCTGAGCGCCGGCGCGGACATGCTGCAGCCGGGCGGGGCCGATGGGAAGCAGGGAGAGAGGCCGCTGCCCTGCCCCGCCGGCGCTGGGATGCGAGGGAGCGGGGGAGCAGCTGCTGCAGGCGCCACGGGGCATCGGGGTCACCCCCTCCCCCGCCGCGTTACATAAAGCGGTTACACCCGCGCGCGCACACACACACCCGCGCACAGGTGGGCGCCAGCGAGCGGAGCATCCCATCCCCGCCCCGCCCCGCACTCACTTGCCGATCACCTCGCACAGCTCGTACACGTCCTCGAACAGCACGTCGTCGTCGGCCATGGTCCCGCCGCGCCCCGCGGGGGGAGAGGGAGGCGCCCCCGCGGCCCCGCCGGGC
>NW_017729032.1:202611977-202627818 GCF_001723915.1 Gavialis gangeticus
ACGGGAGGAGGCAGCGCCGTCTGGCTGCGCGCGCCGCTCGCGCACGATACGGGGAGGGAGGGGGGAGGGGGCGCGCGCAGACACCAGTCACGCAAACCCCGCCGGCGCGCGCATCCTACGCACGCACGCGGCGATGCTCCGAGCAGCCCGCCCACTCCACACACACGCGCGCACGCACGCTCGGCGCCCCACCCCACCTCCGCGCGCAGAGCCACGCCCACTGGCCCTAAGGGAGCGCGGGGAAAGGCTAGAGTGCGCAGGCGTGGGCTGCGTGACGTCATCCGGGACAGGATGGCTGGCTCCCACGTGAGGCCCTCGCCGGGGAGGAAGGCGGCTCCTCCTTCCCTGCGGGGAGCCCCGCGCTCAGACAAAGGCAGGGAGGATGTAGATGATGCTCCCGGGTGATGCTGCAGCCCCTGCTCTTGCTCCGCTGGCTCCCTTCCCGCTGCAGCCCGAGGAGCAGGCTCCGCCTCAGCCTCTGACCCTCCTCCCCCTGCGAGCGTGCACAGTGTCGCCTCTCCAAGTAAGGGAAACCGAGCCCGCCGCTGGAAAGAAAAGAAAAGCAAAGCCCTGGGGGCCTCTTGTTTCGGGGGGAAGCTGAACGGCCCTGGTTCTCGCTATCCTGCCGAGCGGGGTTGTGTCCGGCAGCTGCTTCGTTTGCAAAATGTGCAGCCCCTGGTCTGGCCCTGTTCTGTTCTGGCACCTCTGGAAGGATGGGCAGGAAAAAGAGGCTGGGGCAGCGGTTCCCACTCTGTGGTACGGGCAGGACCAGCGGTACGCAGACAGCCTGTCCACAGTGTGCATGAACCAATTTATTATCATTATATGACAAAAATTGGCTGGGGGCACTTAAGGTTGAGCTGAAACATTTGCTGGTAGTACTTAAGGTTGTATTGTTTTAACTTTGTGGTGCGCAATCTGTCATAGTTTGGGAATTGCTGGGCTAGGTGGTGCTGGTGCGTGCTTGCCTGGTATTGGCAAAGAGCCGGTGGCAGAAGGAAAGGGAAGCTATGCCCCTGGAGGGATATGCAGAGGCTCTTATCGAGGAAAAATGTCTTTCTGTTTTCATTTTGTCAAGTTAATTGTGTTCAAAAATCACTTCGGCACACCAAGGGATGGTTAAAACTCATTAACAGCAAAGGCCATGCTGTCATCCCACACGTTGATGAGAGCCCAACTAAGGAGAAGTGTCTCATAAGGTGTTCTGAAAGTTTCTACACCTGTGCTTCTCAACCAAGGCGCTGTGGCACCCTGGGGTGCCTTGAGAGCCTGTCAAGGCTGCTGTAGGGTGCTACACAAAGTTTGTAATGTTGAATGTGCAAACAGCGATTCACAAGATAAACCCAGAGATTTCAAGCCAGAATCCGTAGGGTCAAACACACTGGGACTTGTTGTGGGCCTTCTGAGTTCTCCGCAGCAGAAAAACCACTGTTATTAAACTCCAGTTGAAAGAGGCTAAAAGAATATGATTGTTGATCTACACTTGGGCTCTCTTTATGCAAATTCATTATGTGCCAATTCGTTTATATGCAATGACCTTAATTTATACCATTAATTCACTTTGTGCAAGAAAAATCCAATCTAATGCAAAGTCGCCAAGAAACAAGCTCCCTGCTGGCTGGCAGAGTTCCAGCCTGCAGGGAGGTGGGAGGAAGCAGAAGGGAGGTTGCAAGACAGGGGATACCACGTGCACATACAAGTACATACACATGGCCCCAAGTAGCCTTGAGGGCAGCTCGGGCAGGTAACTGGGGGGGAAGAGGGGGATTGAGGTCCCTGTAGGGAGGGAGCTGGGCAGGGCTGGGGCTGCTGTCCAGCCAGCGGGTACTTGTGGTCCAGGGCTTTAGTGCACAGCTGCAGGGCCCAAGAAGGGAACAGGATGGACCCTCTGGTGGCTTGTTGGGGGAGAGCCAGCTCCCCGCTGCCACATACACTTCCAAGGGAAAGGGACGTGCATGGGCACAGTGGGCCCTATTCCTGGGCCCAGCTCGGCTCCTCTCCCTGCCTGGTCCCAACACCCACACCCCGTTGCCAAAGAGCAGCAGACACAGGAGGCACATCCCCAGGGCAGCACAGGATGAGCAGCTGCCATTCCCTGATGTCCTGCTTTCCTGCCCCAGGTACCTCTCCAGCCTGGTGGGTATGACCCAGTGGGGCTGCACTGAGAGGCTACAAGCTCCCTGCTGCACTAGGTCATGCCTTCTGGGCTGCGGGGGCACCCAGGGTAGGGAAGCAGGGAACAGTGGGGCCACACGGAGAAGGTGCTTGCCCCGTGCTGCTTTGGCAATGCACCTGCTCAGCAAGCTGCTGCTTGCGCTGCGGGGCAAGCACCTTCTCTGTGCAGCCCTGCTGTTCCCTGCCCTGGGTGCCTCCACAGCCCAGCAGGCACAACCCGGTGCAGCAGGGAGCTTGTACTGTCTCCTGCTGTTCCCAGCCATGCCGAGTCGCACCCACCAGGCTGGAGAGGTACCTGGGGAAGGGAAGCAGGGTGGAGCCAGGAGCGGTGAGCAGCCAGTGTTCCCTGCCACTCTGCTTCCCTCCCCTGGGTGCCTCTCCAGCCCGCCCTGCACTGCCCTGGAGTTGCACCCCCTGCACATACCACTGCTTGCAGCACAGAGCTCACAGCCTCCACACAGCAGCTATTGTATTGTGTGATTACTGTTTGAATTTGTCATGGTTTGGGGGGCAGTAGAGTGCAGCTGGTACATATCCCTATTAATTACATGTAATAATGAATTCACTTTTTGCAAATTCGCTTTATGCAAGGTTTTTTTTGGAATGCAACCCTTGCATAAAGAGAGACCCGAGTGTATTAGCAGAGCAGCATTAGTAGCAGATCCTGACAGAGAATGAATTTGTCTGCCTGTCTGTGGTTTTGATCTTGGATGTCATGCCCAACTTGGGGGAAAGTCATACTTTGTTTTCTGGCAGACTGATATTTTTCACCACAGCATCCAACAGACCTTCCTAGATTTTACCAACCATAAGGGGCCTGGGCCTAATTTTAAATTTTCAGGTTGAATCTCTGCAGCATTTCTAGAACTCAATAAAATGTATCCCATAAATGCATGTAATCCATAAAATGTAAGCAGTGAAGACTTTCAGTGTGTCCTTTTCTGGAATGGTTTACTTACAAGGATGGTGACCTTTTGACCTCACTGGGACGTTAAGGTGCAAGAAGGAATACAGGCTCCTCTTTCTCTGCCAGTTTTTTTCCAGAGCCTCATTTATTTGTTTTGGATTCTCTGATTTTTCTCACTGCATCTCACAAGTCCATCTTCTCACTCACCACCTATGGTGCTGCGTGGCAAAATAGACTTGGAACCAAACTCCCAACAAGTCCCAAAGCTCCAACTTAACCATGTGGCCTTGGAGAATCACATCTGCCAAACTTGGGAATTTTCCACTACTAGCATGCAGATGATGCCTGAATGCAGTAAAGGTTTCTCAGCACCTCTAAAAGTAAAGAACCATGTCAAATGAGCACCACAAACTGAGGGCCATGCCCTTGCACCCTCCCCACACACAGCAGAATTAGCATTGGTGTTTCTGGCTGTTAATCTCGCTGCCTCACTTTATTTAAGAGATGAAAGTGAGGCAGGGAGATTAACAGCCAGAAACACAAATGCTCAATTTTGCTCTGCAAGCTTGTGTGTGGATGTGTGTACATACAAGCACATGTCCCTGAGTTTGTGGTGCCCACGTGACATGGTTCCATACTTTTATAGTTACTAAGAAGTTTTTAAAACTTATTTAAGAGATGAAAATCACCAAGTTCTCATTTGTTTTAATTTCATAATAGAAGAGTTTTGAGAAACAGCATGAATATATTTTGAAAAACAGGTCTTGAACTCCCCTGGGGAAATAGCCCTTTCTTCTTTTGCAGATGTTTGAACATATATATTTATTCTGTTTCTGACAACTCGGCAGCAATATACCTCATACAATAAATAATAAGAGTGTGCCTAAATCACATTTGTAAGATAACCCTGAGAAAAGAGCACCAGATCTTAATGCTTTCACTGTGCACTGTGGAGTTGTGCCAAGTAAACCCAGACAACCACTTTACCTATTTCCAGAATTGGAATGTTTTTTTCAGAGAAACATCAACTGCTTTTGCTCTCATAGGGTGAGCCACCACTCTCATGACAGGTCAAAATTGGTTATTTCATAGCAGTTTTATGTAAGTGGAGATTTAATCATAGTGCCTGCCTAGATTAGGTCTGACTCTTCATGTTGTCCCCCTGAATAGCAGATAATCTGAGGGAATACCTTAAATGGTTTAATTCTGATCACATCTCAGAACACACTAGATGCTTTTAAATTGCTAAGTTTTGCCTCCCTTTGGCAGGAGCATGGTTTTGGGAAGAACATAGATGTATTACTTGTTTGAGATGGAAATCAAAGACAACGTTGGCAAGAACTTCTGACATGGTTACTCTGTCTTTATGAAAACCATGTATAAAGATCTGCCATGACAGCTTGCATCTCTCCTACCGTTCTGGCAGACAGCATTTTTACTGCCAATGATCTTTTGATGGAAATGTATGGCTAGATGCAAAGAGTAGTCCCATATAACCAATTAATACAATACTGAGATTCCTAGTAAGGAAAGGCCTCCTGACTGGGAGAAATAGTGGCATATTTCTATATCATGAGACATTTGGCACATCCTGCATTTGAGGATGGAAAGCTGTACCCTGCAGTGAACATTTAAAAAGCTGGCAGAAAGTCTGAAGTTCTTTAGAGACAACATATAATCCACTGTGTCGGATCCCAGAGTTCAAAATGGCAACAAAAAACCCCCCAGTGTTGTGTCTGTTGCAGTTAAAAGCGCAATTTAAATTCAGTGCAGCTAAGGATTGATATGACGCAATACGCAACGCGTAGGGCAGGCACGGGGGACACGTGCCACCACCGGTTTCTGCAGGCAGTCACTGCTCACCCCCTGCCACCAGCTGCAGGTGGTCCCTGCTTGCGGCTGACAACAGCACAGACAGTGGCTGCAAGCAGTTCCTGCTTGCCACCACCATGCTCCTGATGCCAACACTGCCGCCGCTGCCTGCAGGCCCCCCTCCTCTTCCCAGCCCCCGGCTCTGGGGACACGCATCGTTCATGTATGACACCTTGTTTGATTAATAGTAGAAAGGCTTTAATAACAATACCACAAAAAGCTGTAAAATTAAACAACAGAAAAAGACTCCTTTTCAATAATCAATAAATGAGCTGTCACCAAAGTCCGAGTATATTTTTAGCTGCAGGCCAGGAAGCAGTGTCTTTACAGCTTTCATTGAGTGGGATCCTTTGCCATGATTTTTCTGTTTTTCCTGAAGCGCACACCTTGCTGGCAATTCTGTCTTGTTCTTATACTGTTTAATTGTATAGCTTCAAAGAATTCCTCCTTGATAGTTGGTTGATTAAAGTCTGAACAAAGCTGGGAGGAAGGGATCATCACATCACAATTGCCAACTGCTCAGATTCTGTTTGGATTGTCCAGGTGCGAAACTTGTTTTTGCAAGTTTCTGATCAGTTTGAAGGTTACAAGTCAATCAAATGTGATGCATCTTGATTGACTGAATGGGATACCTTGGGGCATTGGTCACAGGACACTGTCTTTGGGTATTTGTTTAACAATGGAGCAGAATTTGCCATAGTCTGCACCAGTGATGGTCTATGGCAACATGTGCAAAACTCCAGACAGACATTGAATGCCTGCTCTGAGAAATATGCCTTAATCAATGGGAAATGTGTTAACCAGGATATGTTTACAATTATATATACCATGCTCATATTCCCCATGTTCTGTTTTCAGTGCATTTCAGTCTTTCACTTCTTACAGGTTCTGCTTTTGAAATGTATATTTAGCCTTTGTTTTCTTTAGTTATACTAATTCAGTTGAAATGTATATGTAGTTTCCTGCTTTCCTGCAGTTCAGGGGTTCCCAAGCTTTTTATACTGCAGACCAGCCAACCGCGGACCGGACGTGATTGCGGACCAGCAGTGACCGCCATACTGTAAGCAGGCAGCCAACCATTTTTTATACTCAGTATAAAAAATGCTGTCGGTCCACAGTATTCTGGTCATTTCTGGGCTTCCAGTCCGGCAACCAACTCTCCTGTGGACCGGCAGTCAACCGGTACCGTGCCATGGCCCAGGGTTGGGAACCCCTGCTCTAGTTATACCAGCTCAGGCAGTCTTTTGCTCCCTTAGTTTTGTTATACATGTGATGTGTGTTTCAGGTCTCTGCCAACAATTTTCCTTTTAAAGGAACCATCACTTTTATTTTTAGGTTCAGGTGTGATAGAGTGTTGAGGCCTATCTAACTTAACATCTAGTGGATGGCAACCACTAGCAGAGCAACTGTTTGTTCTTAGTAGCACTCTCACCATCTTCATCCACTCTTACGCTGGCTTTCATTATGACTGTTATCATTTTATGGTGATTTTATAGGTCTGATATTGGGTGCTGCAAGCTCCACTTTCTCTATGCCTCATGGGTTGCAACCATTAGCAGAGACTGATCTTCTCTACGACAGTCTTGGCACCACAATGCAGTTTTTCCCTAGCCACTGTCTTTTGCACAGGAAGTCTTCTTTCCTAGCTATCAAAAGTTTCAGGTGATTACAAACACTACAGTGATTTGGCATAATAAAACATTGGGTACATTTTCAACTAGCACAGAAGATTAAATCAATTGGGACTGCTTTATTTTCCATGGTCCCAGCTGTTATCTTGCATTCTTATGCAAGATGCACTGTTATTTTAAATGTGGTTATTTAGATTTTGTGTGTAGGTCCAGCCAAGCTTTCACAGTTTTCACAGTCATCAATGCCCAAGTTCTGAATGTCTTCCTTGTAGCAGTGTGAGCCTTGGAGAGTCCTTTACACATGGATAAGACTGTTTTGTGGGTGAGTATGTTTTATAGTTCAAGTGAATATGCCCTCTGAATATCTGGATGTAGATGGAGGACCTGCCCATTTATGATCTGACATCTGGCTGGAGAAGCAACTGTATCAGAGATTGAAAGGATTGTTCTTGTCTGAAAACCAACATTGCCTTAGCTCCTCTGGACCCGCCCAAAAGACTTTGTACCAGTGGAAGTGGAGGGTAAGTATATAATAAGCCTGGTGACTGAGACACAAAAATGTATTGGAAGGAAAACCTTGATTTTACCTGCTGAAGTAACACTATTGACATCTCTTATTTTCTCGTGGGTGGACTGGAGATTTGCAATTATTCATAGTGACTGATACAGGTAGAAGAACAGATTCCTGGGAAAAACAAAACAAACAAATGCTATTAAAATTTATAAACTAGTTCTAATGTCTAATAATTAACCGGTAAGTACTTATTTGCAATTGATGGCAAATTAAAGTGTAAACCATGCAGTAAATAAGGAAGTTCTGACTGTAAATTCTGGCTTACAGTCATAGGACTGAGGACAATTGTGTTCACCCTGCCCTTTTTGCTTTCGATTGAAAAGAGAGGCAATCACAGTGCAGATATGGTCCGTAACAAAGGCCACTAGCCATAAGAATCTGAACTCAAGTTCAACATGTGTGCCAACAGTGGAACAGATATTAATAGGTACTTAAAGAAGAATTAATCTTCAACTGCTTAAATTCCTGCCTAGTGAGCTGTGGCCTATTGTCAGACATTTTAACGTCAGGTAAACCATGCGTAGCATAGCAGATCTGTTTTCGCTTGATCATTTTTAAAAATTGTGTCTTCTAAGGCTCTTCGGAAAATGAGAATACCACATTTACTCAAATCCAAGATGAGGGGCTGCTTTCCCCATACTGAATAGGGCAAAAAGATGTGTGGGGGGAGGCGGGGGAGCAGGCAGGCAGTTGATGTGGCTCTGACTCCAGCCCAGAGCCTGGGTCAGGGCCAGAGTCAGAGCTCCGGCAGTCACCTACCCCCACTTGCTCCTCTCGCTACCTCCCCTGCCCCTTACTGTCAAGCAGCTACAGCTTTGGCTCCTTTCACTCCTGGTGCACAAAACGCATGCATCATGGGATGGGGTCCCTAAGGATGGCCGTGATCTCCTAAAGCCCCTCGACCATGCCAATTTGGCTTGATGGGCACCTTCTTTTCTCGCCCGCCACATCTTGATGTAAAAGTAATATAAGGAGGCTGCCTTCACATCTGGTTGGACACGGTCCCGATGGACTTCCCTGGACCCTGTGGGTCCCCAGCCTTATGGGCTATATGTGTGGCTCCAAACCACCCCTTTACCATGCCCCAAGCCTCGCAGATGCTATTGCTGTTGTTTCTCCCAGGCCTTCCTACAACGCAGCCCCTTGTCCTCACTGGGCTCTCCACAGCCCTGTCTCTGTGCCCCCCAGCACCAGGCTCTGTGCACCCCAAATACTGCGCCCTTTCTGGCGCCAGGGTCTCCACACTATAGCAGAGTCCCAATGAGGCCTCTTCCTTTCCCAATAGCCTCTCCCAAACCACCGGTATTATAAAACAACAGCCAACCATAAGCCCTTAGGCTATAACATAACACAAACTGCATCAAGTATGCTCTGCCCCTTTACATTACTAGGAGCAGAACTTAGTCAGGCCTCTTCCCTTCACTCGCTCCAGGAGGGCTCCTTCCCCCTTGGGGTTTATATGGGCCCAGGGCCCTGCCCCTTCCGGCCAGCTGACCAGGTGCAGGCTAATTGCCCCATTAGCTGGTTGCCATGGCAACCTGCACCTGGGCTCCTATCTGGCTCTTTGGCAGTTTCTGCTCTTCGAGGAGCAGGCACCTAAGTGCCCTGTGACACACCTCCCCACTTAAGACCCAAACTTACCAGGGTAGGTCTTCATTCTTTGTCACCCCATATTCTTCTTTTTAGGCTTCTCATGCTCTTGCTGCCCGACAACTCTCAAACGTGGAGGTTTTCAGGCGCCTTCTGCTCGCCTTTTCCCCAAGGATGCACCGTGTGGGATTTGATGGGAGTTACCCTGCCACGGGTAGTCACCCCACATCAGCCAACCTTGGTAAGATGTAATTTCAGTTGATTGGGCCTCCAGCCTTTTAGGACCAATGGGGTCCTCCTATATTATGCTCTCTCTCTCTTTCACCCCGAGCTCTGACGTGGGGCAGCCAGGACCTTCTTCCCCTCAGCTTGGGTGCAGTACCGTCCATCCACTACGTGCCCCGTTCCTCCTCTTGGAACCGGTCATGGGGCTTCCTGCTTCTGTATGGCTCCTTGCAAATCCATGAGCCTTCCCCAAATCTCCCACTGCATTCTTAGGGCTTTTCAGGCATATTCATCAGCCCAAAATTCTATTTTTCCCTGGCCGGTCGGTCTGCCTCCAGCCCCCACATACACTTTTACGTAGGCCACACCCCTGACCCTTGCTGCAACCAACTTCCTTAGGGCCCACCACTTAACTTGCCCTGGGAGGTTGTCAACATACACCTGGGGTCTCCTTCCAGGCCTTTGCTCCCCCTCTTGTTTTGGTATCTTTGGCTCAGTGGAACCCCCTGCTCCCTCATTTGGGTATGCAGCCTGCGTCTGGGATGGGGTTTGCCTCGGTGTGAGGTTTAGTGTCCCTCCTCCATTATAAGACTTTAGACCTGGCTTTATTTCCTCTAAGGCCTCCTTGGGTGGTCGTCCCCTCCTTCTCATCTCTAGCCCTTCAACCTGCTTTTCCTTCAGGGGCTCAACTAGTCTCCCTCTTCTGGAGTCTCTCTCTGGCCCACATTGCCTTAAGCTTTGAGCCACCTGTAGTAGTCTGTTTCCTAGGTTTTGGGTGCTTCACCCTCTGCAGGCTACCTTGGGGAATCATACCCCTAGTCTCACTCTCTGTGCTTGACTGCATCCTTGTCCCCACAGTCATGATATCCGCTTTACCCCTTTCAGCTGTCTGGACTCACTCTGGCTCGGTGGACAGTCCCTTGTTGTGTCTGTCAAAGAATTCCTCCAGACTGTCTTATTCGGTCCATCTCTGCCACCTGGCTGCTCACCAACTGTCCCCATCTCTGATCCAAGAACTGCATGAGTGCTGATAGGATCTCTTTCTGCATGGTCGTAGGAACTACCCCCAAGGATCCCTCCATCGTCGTGCTCTTCTTTGGCTGTGCTAGGCCAGCCTTGTGTCTTGAATTTGGGTAGCTTCATCTGTTCCAGAGGCTTCAGGACTTCTAGCTGCATGGTCTCTAGCTGTGTCTCCATCTCCCGCAAGGCCTCTTTCAATGCCTCAAATTTCTGGGATTGCTCTTGGCATTCAACTTTCACTACAGCTATGTATTTTGCTAACTGTGCTTCCAGCACAACCATCCTCTTTTCAGTTGCATCTGTAGCCCCTAGCATTTGAGGCCTCTGCCCTGTTTCAGTAAGCGTTGCAATTCCTGTGGCGTCTGGCATCTCAATCTTGCAGGGACCCTGGGCTTTTGTAACAATCTGATCCCTCACGTCTCGTAACCTTTTTATTCCCTGATTCCAGTGCCTGTACTTACTGTTTTGCAGCTTGTATTTGAAGCTGTAGCTGCTCACTGCCTCTTTAGCTGAGCTGTCTTCTACGAGGGCTTTCAGGAGCTGTAGCTGTTCCCCAAGTTGGCCCTTTTCTGTCTCCACCCTCTGCAACTGGGCCTGTAACCCGTCACTCCCCTTATTCAGGGCCTCTACCTCCTTCTCAAGGGACAGCTTTCGGTCCTGTAGTGCTTTGTAAATTGCCATATAGATCCTCACCTTCTCCATCTCTTTCGAGATCACCTTTTCTGCTTCTGTCCGGGTATGGCTTTGAAGCAGCTCGTCTCGCAGCTCTTGTCCAAGGTCTTCTGCATGTATGCACTTCTGCTGCCAATCCTCCAACTCCTCTTGCAACCCCTCTATTCGGTCCTCCTGGCTATGGATTTCTTTCTGTAGGACACCTATCAGGCTTCTTGATGCTTCCAACTTCTGTAGTATCTCCTTCTGTTCCCCTGCCTGGGTTGTGCAGGCTTTAGGAGACCTTGATGTCCATGCTGTCATCTCTGTCTGCGTCTTCTGCAGCTTCTCTTCCCACTCCCGGCTCTTCTGAGCTTCATTGGCAATAAGCTGTTCTAGTGTGCAAGTTCTCTCAGCTTCTGCCACTATCAAGCGCCTGATTTCCTTGGACCCTCCTTCTTTCTTACCTGCTTGTACTCGCTGCTCTAAAGCAGCGATCCTTGCCTCGGCTTGTTCTTTCTGGGATTGGGCCACTTGTAACACCCACTCTAACTGGGCTGTTTTTCTGCAACTCATCCACCAGCAATAGCCAAGTGAAGTTCTCTTGTCTCAGGCCCTCCATGCTCTCTGCCTCAGCCATAACTAACCTGGCCTTCCTTCCTTCCTGGTTGTGGCCCAAATGCTTTTCCCCATCCAGTCTCTGGTAGCAGTAATTTCCCCCTCAGCTCAACCTTCAGAGCTGTGGTGCCGCTGCCTTACTATCACTCTCTCAAGTTCTATGCTAGCCCAAAGGTTCATTCCCCTTCTCAGAGACACGGCCCCGTGCACGGCCAAGTTTCCCAGCCAATGCACCAGTTGTCACGGGATAGGGTCCCTAAGGATGGCCGTGATCTCCTAAGGCCCCTCGACCATGCCAATTTAGCTTGATGGCCCGCCACATCTTGATGTAAAAGTAATGTAGGGAGGCTGCCTTCACGTCCGGTTGGACACGGTCCCGATGGACTTCCCTGGACCCCATGGGTCCCCAGCCTTATGGGCTATATGTGTGGCTCCAAACCGCCCCTTTACCATACACCAAGCCTTGCAGATGGTATTGCTGTTGTTTCTCCCAGGCCTTGCTAACAACTCAGCCCTCTGTCCTCACTGGGCTCTTTGCAGCCCTGTCTCTCCACCCCTCGGTGCTGGGATCTCCGCAGCCCAAATACCACACCCTCTCTGGCACCAGGGTCTCCACACTATAGCAGGGCCCCAATGAGGCCTCCTCCTTTCCCAATAGCCTCTCCCAAACCACCGGTATTATAAAACAACAACCAAACATAAGCCCCTGGGCTACAACTTAACACAAACTGCATAAAGCGTGCTCTGCCCCTTTACATTACTAGGAGCAGAACTTTGTCAGGCCTCTTCCCTTCCCTTGCTCTAGGAGGGCTCCTTCTCCCTTGGCTGTCAGCCTCCTAGTCCCCGTCCTGGGGTTTATATGGGCCCAGGGCCCTGCCCCTTGCAGCCAGTTGACCAGGTACAGGCTAATGGCAACCTGCACCTGGGCTCCTGTCTGGCTCTTTGGGCTCTTCCCAGGCAGTTTCTGCTCTTCTAGGAGCAGGCATCTAAGTGCCCTGCAACAGCATGGAAACTCCCGTGGGCAGATCTAGGATTCTGAAAAGGGGGTACAGATAGTGTGGCACATCCTCTTGTATAGCACAGTTTGTATTTTTCTCCAGTTAAAGAGAAACTAGAAATGTTACTAATAGTCTATGGAGTTAATGTTACATTATTCAGCTTCAGATCAAAGCAAAAACCAATATATCTATTGGAATGGGCCTTAATTTCATTTGCTAGCTCATGTATTCTGTTTAGAAGAATTCACAACAAAATGAGGACAAAATAGTAAAAATAAAATAGTATAATTAGTTCTTTAGTCATGGTTAAATGTAGGTGTCTCATTCAGAGTCACAAAAAAAATCTAGCCACCTTGAGCATCTTGTCAGTGCCTCCAATACTTCACTGTCAGTTATCTGTATACCTGGATTAATATTACCAGACCTAAGTTAAAGTTTTTAGCTAGAGCTAAAAACAGTCTACTGAGCTGTGAAATAGATGAAAAACATTACCATTTGGCTAACAGACAGCAAAAGAAAGAATAGTTTGAATAGTGGAACATCAAGACCATTAAAAAGAATACATGTTTTTTCTTTCCACTTCACATGTGTTATATTAGCAAGAATCAGAAAGATGATAATGAGCCATTAAAGTCAGTTGACTCCCTCAGAGTCTGAATGGAAATGCTGCTGCCTTGCCCAGACAGTTGCTTTTAAAGCTTCGGTGGAGCAAAAACCAAGATGGCGGTTCAACTGCACCAGTGAACGCCTCCCCCCCAACCCCCATTTGCTGTCTGGCCAATCAGCTGGGCCACATTTCTATTTACCCTGTGCCTTGTGAATGAATGAAGCCAGAGTTACATCTGACAGTAAGGGGTTGGGGTATGGGTGAAAGCGGGCAGATGCTACTGGGAATAGCTTCTGCAGGGGCAGGTATTGCAGGAATGGGGCAGAGGGAGGGCAGGCTGTACGGGGAAGAAGGGTGGGGATGGGACACAGAGGGCAAATGGGCTGCCTGCTCCCCAGCTGCTACCTTCTCTGCTGTAGCAGAGGGGTTGGGGGAGAGGGCACACATTTAAGATGATGCCAGGTATTAGATTACATACCTGGAAATTCTAAAAAAATTACACGTTTTCCTTAAACTGTAATTACTATGGGAGGGGGGGCAGGGTAGTCTTAATTTCAAAGTCATCTTGGATTCCGGTAAATATGGTAGTAGACTACAGTACTAGTACAACTTTCCTGCTTCCTTCCCCCTTCTCAGACAATATAAATGGCTAATGACAGAGGCTCAAAAAGCCTGAGGTGGAATCAGCTCAATCTTCGCATGTTGTTTTAAAGCTGAATAGCGTGAACTGATAACAAAGTACCAGTGCTGTCATTTTGAAATGTGGGGATGCTGATACACACGATTGTCTGTAGCACTTTAATTAGAGTGACTTTAAAATCCTCTCTAATTAAAGCAACTCCACCACCACCCCTGAAGAACATGTAAAAACGTCTTCAGTGTTTGGGTATCTAAGACAGGCAGAACGCTGTACTGACCCAGGCCAGGAGCCTGGGGGCAATCATGCACACCACCTTTCATGGCCAGCTGCCTATTGCCCAGTGGCAGCCCAGGCCCAATTGGCTGCTGGACACACATCACCCCTGCACCCTGCTGCCAGCTGCAGGGATGGGAGAAAATAGGGAGCAGAACATTTTTCCCTAGTCCCTGCCCCTGAGAGGGGGGTTGGGAGGGAGAATGCACCACCCAAGCCTGAGCCCCCCGCTATGGTATACCTGGCATATGAAAAGACCCCACTGGGGGGCTTTTCACCCCCTAGTCTGGCTAGAAGGGCTCCGATTGTACCCTTTTCTGCTTTTTGTATCCATTCTCTCTATGTTGAAGACAGTGTTGCTGAGGACCTGAGCCACAAAACTTTTCCCACTTAATGCATTTCCTTTACAAAGAAAGTGTTTATTCAGTTTCAGCCCAGCAGCTCTGTCTTTTCAGAACTGCACTGGTAATGTTCTCCTCAGATCAAAATGTCCACTATTTAAATTTTGGTAACCTCTGCAGAATCGAACCCTCAAGATTAAGCCTCATTTTTAATGTGGACATACCCTATACCCTATGGCTTCAGCTTCCTTCTGTATCCTCTGATAAAACAATTTTCATGTTTCATTTTTATTTGGAATAGAGTAAATCAAGCTTCTGTAATACAAATGGTATACTTTGTTTGCCTAAGTTAACTGCAAAAGAGATTTTGAAAAATCAGCAACTACTTCAGAACAAGCTATTATTAGAAATAAAGTTGCCTTCTAGCTCCTTTTGCTGACAACTACTGTTTAGAAAGAGTGAAGTTCCAGTTAAACCTACTCCAGTTGTCCTTTATATTTTCAGAGAGTTCCAGATCTGATGATGTTTTAAGCCACTTCATTTTTGGTGCATGCTGCAGATGGATTGCTAGTGTAGAAATATCCAGAGTACCAGTAGACAAGCGATCTTTGGTACTCGAAACAATATATCCATAGACTCATTTACGCTACCCTGCATCTTGCTTATATAGCTCTGCTTTACACTACAGTTTGCAATGTGCACTTCACTTTACTCCTGTTACTGTTTGTTGTTTAGTAATCACTCAGACCCCACTTCACTAAGTGCCTGAATTAATTTGACTGGTGTAGCTTGACATAGTCTCTATGTAACATAACAACTGTTTGAAAATGGCTTATGCTGAAGCCTCCTAAAAGGTACAGTTCCACACAGTAGCCAACCTCTCAATTTAAATTGCCAATGTAAAAAAATACCCATTTGGTGGGAAAGAATGGCAACCTCAAATCTTGTATTTGCCATCTGAAACCTATGCATAATGGCAACCAAAGCTACTATTGCTATTTACATCTGAAGCTCATTTTCCAATTCTAAACATGTTTAATCAAATAACTTGGTGCAGCTATAATGCATGAAACTTAATATTGGCACATATTAATTTGAAGAAGAAAAATATTTACCTCACAGGTTGAAGACCCAGGTGGTTCCACACCTAACTGTGAAAATATAACAGACCTCACTGGACAGCTTATATTTTTGCTGTAATAGCATGAAAACAAGTCTTAAAAATGAGGCTTAAGTTATAATTTGTTAAAAGTCTTTGCATCGAGTCCATAATTTTCTTTATGATAGGAACTGTATTAAAAGACCACCTTTAATTTTTTCCTCAAAATTTAACTTCTAGTTTTAACAAATGAAAAGCTGGCAGCATCATGTGCTTTGCTTTCTAGAGAGAGTGCTACAGCTCCATCTGATTTCCTGCCCACCTCACCTTATCCTCTCTCTGCTTTGAGCTTTCTTGTCATGCAATTAACAAAGTAAGCCTAAATACAGCAGATGATTGCTCAGGGGAGTGTTTCTTAAAATTAATCTTTTATGAAAAAATTATTAACATTCATTCTTTACTAAAATTAAATGTTCCCCTTTGCTCTATATTTGATGCAAGGTCAATTTTAAGCATTTTGCATATTCTCTAAGGCATAAAGAAGGCTTTTGGAAAATGATAGTGAAAAGGGTAAGTACCAAGTTGGGTCTGATTCCTGCATAAACTTAAATCCATAAGGT
>NW_017729032.1:202627829-202629697 GCF_001723915.1 Gavialis gangeticus
GGTCTGATTCCTGCATAAACTTAAATCCATAAGGTCCAGTCCTGCAACTGCTATGCATGCTCATCCGACTCCAACCACATGCTTTATTTGAAGCATCTTGGTTGTTCTGTTGACACTGTAAGGACAATTCATGTACCTAAGGGCGCAATTACATGATTTGTTGGATTAAAACCAGCATACTTAACACCTTGAAGGATCACCTTCATGAGCAGTTCCATTGAGCTCCATGGGGCATCTGTATACATGCTCTGGGGTGGGGGTAAGTGCGTGTTTTAATTAGAGTGGCTCTTGGGAACCACTCTAACATGTCCACAGCGTTTTGTGCATTCAGTGTCCCACGTTTCAAAATGGCTGCAAGGGCGCTTTACTGCTTATTCAACAAGCTTTGGTTAAATTGCCTCCACTGCCATTTGGAAAAATGGGGATGCTGGATACACGAGATGCTGCAGCATGCTGGACAGTTCTAATTAGAATGCTCCAGCAGACTCGATTAATCAGAAAACATCAGAGCATGTGTAAAAGTGCCCCATGGCACTACTCATGTAAAACTGAGCATCTTCTCACTAGTAAGTGTTTGCAGGGTTGAGGCCTTTACTCAGCCTATCAAACTGAATCTGTCATTTTGTGGTGCTTCTCGGTTTTCCATGCTCCGTGCCTGCAAGGCGTGCACACATATCACAAACACAATACTATGGACCCTCCCCCTCAAGGAATGTGCAATAGAGCAGATCATAACTCCTTCACTAACATCCACTGTTTCGGTGGGCATGCCTCAACCAATTGCTTGCCCTCCAACTCTACACTTGGGAATCCTGACCCTTACAACAGCTGAGGAACATGCAGAAAGAGTGCTGCTTCCCGTATTCTGAGTCTTCTGCCCCACTTTTGTTTGCCTTTACTGTCCTCATCTCAGGTTTTGAAAAAGTTGCTAAGCAAGATCCTGAAAGAGAACTAAAAAAATAAAAATAATCCACTGAATTCTGGTGAGGTCTACTAACATGAATTCAGCTTAAAGGACCTAACTATTTAGTTCTTTAGTGTTTAGCTTAGTATACACTGAGATAAGGAAAAAATGCAATCACTCTATTGACACTGATGATACAAAGTCCCGAGTCAAATCTTGGCACGTGGAAACAAAAGGTTATGTTTGCCATCAAGTTATTTGTGGTGTTCTTTGGCACAAAGAAATAATAAATACCTCTGGAAAACATAGGGAAAAAAGTCAATAAATATGGTGTCAGACTATTCCAGGTTGAAAGATGACTGATTGTTATTGGCTGGTGTGGCTTGAGGTCTCAATTGTGAAGTGTCAGCTACCTTGCAGTTCTATAACTTTGATTCTTTTTCTTTTGCATCCTGATCTTGCCCAAGTTATTTGTATTGATTCAAAGGGAGTGAATTGCTCTATTAATTTTGATGTTAGCTGCTAATATTTTAAATAAAGCTACTAAGAGTTCCTGGGAACCATAACACCACTGTAAGACACTGATAGAGAAGTTAAGCTTAATGTGGTAGAGCTCTACAAACACATGAAGTCATTACTCAGGTAAACCTATTCATCTCAAATTGAAATTCTGTTTGAGTAAGTGTTTCAGACTTGAACTTAAAGGTATAGACAATGCTGAGAAACATTGTATTTTAATACATTAATATCATTGTTACTTCCCTTAGACTTTCTGCAGACAAAAGACCTGTATAATAGTTTACACCACTAGAAGCCAAAACCATAAAGTATTAGAATCATAGTGCTTAAGAAAAGTAATCCAGTTCTTTGACTACAAAAAGTAATAGCTTATACCAGCAGTGGTCAGCCCATGGCACAGATGCCACAAAGTGCATAGGCAGCCTCTGGGTGGCATATAGGAAAT
>NW_017729032.1:202629708-202633351 GCF_001723915.1 Gavialis gangeticus
CAAAGTGCATAGGCAGCCTCTGGGTGGCATATAGGAAATTGGGGAGGGGAGAAGCAACACAGTGACAGACAGGGCAGGAAGAGAAAACAGAGCAGCGGCTTAGGCAGGGAACACATGGCAGGAAACAGAAAGAACAACTGATCAGACAGGGAAAGGGGATCAGAGTGGTACTTAGGGAGAGTGTGGGGCTAATTTGTAGAAATGCCTGCCAAAAAGATTGGTCCCCAGTGGTTTAAACTTTTAAACACATCAGTATATTAATTCAGCCAGGATTTTGAAATTTGACAAAGAGAAGTATCTAAAAATATGGATGTGTTTGACAATTAAAAAACAAACACAAAAAGCCCTATGTTTATAAAGCCCCTTCAGAGACTGGATTAGATCAGTGGTGCTCCACCTTTTCGCTCTGCGGGCCAGGTGGGTGGGGCGGGGCCTGTCCACAGGGTGGTTTGAGTCCTGCATGCCTGAATTGAGCCTTGGGCACAGCACTGCCCCCATATGCAAGGACTGGTCCTCAGACACTGCCCCACTCCTGCCCCAGAGTACCAGGATTAGGGACCTGGTACCTCTCCCACCTATTCTTGTGCACTGGGACTAGGGATTAGTCCCTCAGGGCCTGGTGCCACACTTTCCTGTCAGGATTGGCCCCAGGGGCCTGGCACTGCTCTCTCCCAGCCCCACAAAGTGGGAATGGGCCTTGGGCCCCAGCACTGGCCCCTTCTAGCCCTGCATGGTGGGATCAGGCACCTGATATAGCACACAGGGCCTGGGGTTCCCCATGGGTCTGAAAATTTGGCAGTTGGGGAGCAATGCCACCACTGTCCTTCAAACAAATTTTGAGAGCCATGGGTAGCCCTGTGAGCCAAACATCCTTGGATTAGATGAAGAGGCATAGAAGTCAATGCATAAAAGAGGCGAGTGGAGCTGTAAAAGATTATTTGGCAAAAATTAGTTTGGTTCTATATTGGAGAACACCTTCCTCCCACTAAATAGAACAGTTATGCTGAAACTGGATCATTCATGACAGCTATCAAGTGTAAATATTTATTAAGACTAATATTTAACACTTACAACATTTTCCTCAGAGGATATCACAGCATTTTACAACACAATCAACTAAACTTTGTAAGGACTTTTATCTGGTAATTAAGCATTACCTAGTTTACAGGGGGAGAGGTGCAGAAAAGTGATTCACTCCAGGTTACACTGCAAGCATCTAGCAAAGTTGGTATAAAAATCTAATATTGACTCTATGTCCTGCACTTTAATTGCTTAAATCCTCCTCCATCCTAGCAAAAGGTACTGCAAATGTAAAGTGAGACATTTGATAGGTATTTGACAAATATTATAGGTATTTCAAAAGTATTATACAACAAGTGCTGAGTGCAATCTTGTGCTTACAGACCTATAGACCTTACTTTACCAGAAGGTAAATTGAATGAAATAAGTACAACTAGATATAAAGCAACTCAGGGAACTAGTTATGATAGGGACCAGTGAAGTTTTTGTAAAGAAATACTTAAAAGTCCTGCATATGGGAGGATCAGAAATATATAAAAAATTTAAAAGTCTCTTATAAGAGTCTATGAAGGACTGCTAGTCAGGGAGGCAGAGGAAGTTATGTCATAGATCAGAAATTTGCTAAGACAGAAAATGAAATGTCAGTATAAAAGGCCGTTTTTTAACTGGGCAAGAGATTAATAATAGGATGGTCCAAGGTTGAGTACCATTCTGGATGATTAATACAATTCATTAACAATCTATAAAGAGTATGAGTGGTGAAGTGTCAACATTTACAAGTCACAAAATTATTAAAGATAATTAAAACTAGAGAAAAATACAGGAAGCCAGAGGGATAACAAAGATGGGTCATTGTGCAGTACAACAGCAGGCGAAATGAAATGATGGAAAATACAATGTTCTGCTCTAAGTTCATTGTAATCAGTGGGTGCATCTACACATTGCTGTACGGTGATGTTGCTAAGGCACTGGGCTTTAGTATTTCCTTTTGGAAGTACTAAAGAACAGTGCAGTATGGGTGGTTACTGCACCATGTGCGTGCATGGTCAGATTTTGCCTCTGTGTCACCATAGCAGTGTGCTATATCAGGGGAACATGCCACTACAGCGAGGTAGCTGGCAATCATGTGTAGACCCATGTGATCACTATGTTACCATAGCGTACCTTACGGCAATGTAGCTCATTGCTACTTCACCATAGGGCAACGTGTAGACATACCCACTAAGAACAAACTTGGAGTGCAAAATCTCAGCTCAAAGCACAGCAGCAATGAAAGGAAACAGGATATTAGGATGCATAAAGAATGCAATAAAAATGCCAAGAGTTATTAAATAAACCACTGGTATGCTCATCTGGAATACTTTACTTCCAGCCACCATATCTGATAAAACATAGCAGAGAAAAAAAGAATTCAAAAGCAACTGATGAAAGTGGCATAGAAAAGCTTCCATGCGATCTGCATGATTTAGATTATTTAGAAAAGAGATGAATAAGAGAGAACATACAGGTACATAAGGCAATAATATTAGGGAAAATATATCAAGTGCTTTTATTTATCTGTCTAATCAAAACAGTGAGCTTTCCAATCAAATCACAAGACAGAAAAGTCTAAAATTGCTTCTCATTTAAAAAAAATAAAAAGGATAACAGGAAACAGTGGGATTCACACTGAAGCCAAGATCAGAGGAAATGATCATATACCTATGGTTGTAAAGAGAATGTACACTGTTACCTAGGATTATGTAAAGTAGGGTATAAAAACAAACATTAACTAACAGGAGTTTGGAAGAAGCTTCCCCAGTGTGCTGCTAATCTGAAAAATTAATGGTTTTAGCTTGTTCCTCTGAAGCATCTGCTACTGTCCAGTACAAGATACAGGACTAGATGGGTCTAATCTAGTCTAGCAGTCCCCCCAAGAGTCTACCATTCATGTCCTTGCTCTTTTTTATTTTAACAGAAGTATTGTATGTAAGAGAGGGCACATCTACACATGCATTTAAGCAGGACTAATTTTAATGTGCATTAATCTAAGGCGCATTAAGTGATTTTTGGCAGCTGTCTACATATGCATGGACTTGGCACTAAAGTTAGTCCCATGTTCCTGCAGCCCTGCCATGTGCCCCTGTGGCCACCTGGGGGAATTCCAGCCTCCAGCCACATGGCTACCAGCACTTGGCAGCTATATTGAAGCCAGAGCCAGATGCCAGCACCTGGCAGCCATATGGAAAACTCTGATCCCTGGCCAGCCCCTTCCCTGCCCAGGAGCCATGCTCCCAATGCAGGGACAGCATGTGGCGGCTCTCTCCTTGACCACCCTGCCTCTCTGCACCAGGGCTGCTTCAGCCCCTGCCCCTGCCAGTGATGACCAGTACCATGCTGAACCTGCTGGCCATGGTGCTGCCCCCAGGAGTACTCCCCACCCTGCCCAGGCCCCAGGATAGTCACACACCCACTAGGGGAGGCCATGACACTGGCTGTGGGAGGCCCTGGCCAACTCCCTCCTCCCGCACTCCTTGCTTCAGCCTGCCTTCTCTGCTGCCCACACACCCCCTACCCCCTGCCCACCCTCTGCACCACTCAGGACACGCACATGGGTGAAACAAAAAAACTTTATTACCCTCAA
>NW_017729032.1:202638351-202645822 GCF_001723915.1 Gavialis gangeticus
GTCTACACTTGCTCTACCCCAATTTGAAGGCTGCTGCCTGGAAATAAGGCCCCATCACCTCTCCCCTTCCTACCCCCCCTGCCCATTTGCTTGTGCTCTGTATGCTCCTCCCCTCCACACTCTGCACCACTCAGGACACGCACATGGGTGAAACAAAAAAACTTTATTACCCTCAAAACACCCACCTCCTTCAACAAACAGAACCCCTCCACCCTCAACCAACAGAGCCCCCTCCACTACCCTCTCCACCACCAACAATAAAAACATGGGAAAGTATATGCGAGAGGAAAACTATATACAATATTTCGGGTCTTCAAGCCCAGAGTGGAGGGCTATGGGGAAGGGATCCTAGAGGGCAGGGCTCCAGGGCAGGTGCCCCACACCCCAACCCCTGGATGTTCCCTGGGGCTTTTATATTTTTCTCTTGTTTTTAAGGTGGGGGGGGCGAGGGGGGGAGAGGCAGATCAAGGCTCCCATGCTGAGGGTGGGAGTGGGGCTGGGGCAAGTGTAGGTGCTGCACAGCTGGGGTGGAGTGTGGGATGGAGTTGCGAGAGTGGTTAATCCGGGGCGCGTGGGTAGGGGCGGTAGCTCTCACTGCTGCATGTACTCTGGTGGAGGTCCAGGGGGCATGTGCCCTCCAGATCTGTGCACAGAGCAAAGGCAGCTGCTGCTTCAGGCTGGACTCTGCACCCCGATGCCTCTGCCCCAAGAGCCGCACAATGCCATGTGCCTACTGCCGCTGGGTGGGTGGGGAACACACACACACACACACAGATGCAGACACAGATGCATGCAGACACCCAGATGCAGACAGACACACATATGCAGATGCAGAAAGACACACATGCAGATGCAGACACAGATACACACGCACACATACACACACAGACACACATGCGGAACCCCCCCCCCCCCCAGCAGTACGTGTGTGTGGGGGGAAGTGGTGGGGCAGGCCAGTTCGAGAATGGCAGGGTGTGGGGTGGGGAAGTGTGTCTGTGCCCACTCCCAGGAGCAAGACCTGTGGGGCAAGGGCATTGATGCCCCTCTGCAGGCTGCACATGCACTGCTCAGATGGCTGGATGGGATGGGGAAGCTTGCATGCAGCAGCTGCCACCATCAGCACCCCATGCTGCCACGCTGCATGCTGCTTTCTCACAGCCAGTCGCATGTGTAGTTCCATGGGCTGGTGATGGGCCTTGCACCCAGCCAATCGTGTGCTGCCCATCTCCAACCCACAGAGCCACATGTGCAACCAGCCGTGAGAAAGCAGCATGAAGCATGGCAGTGGCGCCGGTGTGGGGCAGTGACGGTGGTGACAGTGGCCGCCATGCACAAGTCCCCCCGCATCCAGCCAGTTGGGCAGGGCATGTGTGCCCTGCAGAGGGGCACTGCTGCCCTCACCCCCCTGGCCCTGCTCCTGGGAGCGGGCACAGAGAGCAAGCTGAGGTGGGGGGCAGGGAGGTGCTGCAGTGTGCTGCGTGGGGCTAGCAGCACCCGACATGCTCCTTTCCCTCTCCCTCCCCTGAGTAAGAAGTGAAGTATGGGAATGCACCAGGGGAGATGCTGTCACCGCATCCCAGGGAGCACTCCATCCCTGCTCACCTGCCCACCCATGCATACCCCCAACAGCTTTTCTAAGTACCCCCGGTTGACAACCCTTGTACTAGATGATCCCTGAGGTCCTTTCCAACTATAGAATGTTAATTCAAGCCTGCTAATTAAAGGAGTCAAGACTGAGTAGTTTTTTTAAATACTTCATATTTTGGTGTTTTGGTTGATTGCCTAATACGTAATTGCCAAAATTACTTTTCTAATTTGATTTTGCAATGACTAAAAACATTCAGTTAAATACAGTGCTGAACAGTGGTATAACCTTCATAGGATCAGTTATAACTAGCCAGAAATATATTTTTTAAAGTTAATCAGAGGCAGCAGTTATTTGGATTTTTGTATGGAGGATTAAAGTAACCATTAACCTCTGCCCTTTTTCAGAATGATTGTGAAGTTGACATTTTGCATCTCTAAGTGGATGAGAAGTTGACCCATTAGAGCCATAGCACTTGTAGGTAACATGACTTTCTGAAACAAACATGCTCAAGATGATCAGGACATTATAGCTCTGAAGGGAGCCCGGATGTGCCAGGGCTGCACTTATGTATAATTACAAGATGTATAAGTGGATATGCAAGTTTTCTATGCTGATGGCAAATTGCTCAGGATAAGTAGTAGTGTTGCCCCAGGAAACCATTTGTGTCTCAATATAACTAGCTTAGGTGCTGATGCATATGGACAAACCTTTGTACTCCTGTAAAGCTTAGTTAATTTTAAAATTGCCTGTAAATGAAGAGGTCCACCTTCATGGACCAAGTCTCATGATCAGGGCTTTAGATTATTATGCAAAACTGAAAATATCCTTGACTTCATGTTTAAACAAGGCTGGTTCCTAGGCAGCATATCAAACCCTCTTATGCCCTTGACACATGCCAAGTCTCTTTCAGACTGGTGCTTATCTTTCTGTGGGGATTTTATGGTGGCTTCTATCCATCTCTTGCTTTCTCTCTCTCTGTTTGGTTATTTTGAGTTCTTTTTTAGTCTTGCCCATTTCCCTTTTTGACCTTCAATTTCTATGTCCTAACTCACCACTCTTTAACTTTAGCTTCTTCTCACTACCTCTCCTGTTCGGCGGAGCTTCCAGAATTTGGTCACTTCACTCTTTTCTGTTACCTCCTTTCCAACTGCTGCAGAACTTCCCCATTACTGGATGCCATCCCTTCTCCTGCCAAAGGGACAATGACCTTTGTTAGCTGAATTCTGAAAACTTGCTCAGTAATGTATAAAATACCAAATTAAATATTTTTCCTGCTACTTTAACAGTAGAGAGGAAAGGACTGTCACTCCATGTCCCCTCTTCAGTAAAGTTATCTACCTGATTTTAGCCAGGAAAGTTCATGTCAGCTTGGGTGGTCCCATCTATAAATAAAACCACAGCAGAAAACACAAGTGTCCATGTGGAATGAGGAGTGGTGGCAGAGTAGGAAGGAGGATATAAAACAATTTTATCCTTGTTAAAAATAATGTAAATTTATCATCTCTGACAAAAGAACAGTTCAGTGACCATCCAAACTCATGGATGGAACTTCATGTGGCCTTTGCAGTTTCCAATAACTTCCAGTAACTACTATCTTGGAGACCAAGCAGAAATTTAGAGGATCAGAGATGCTTCAGATGTTGCATATGCTCGGAACATTTTATATAACCAGCATTAATCAAGATTGGACCTGTTTTCACCACTCAAAAGTATCTAGTTTGCTAAATACCTTGAATTCTACCTTTGGGTGCACCAGGGAAAAATCGCTGCCAACTTGGAGTCAGTGAAAGATTTAAATACTTGACAAGAATACTGAATGGGAAATTCCCTACAACTGGCACCAAAACTAAATGAGATGCATATTAAACCCTGAGCAACGGTTCTTCACAATTCAATTGCCACTACTCTTTCTTCCTTTTAAGAAAAACAGTCGTAATCAAATTGCATCAAGTATGAACAAGCTGTGATAAAATCCTTTAGAAATGTAATGCCACAGAGCAAGAAGAAAAACGAAGACACGTGCTATCCTATCTAAAAAGGAATAATTCCAGTTTTAGGCACTAACAACCTGGCAACTCCTCAAGAATACTTACTTATCATCACACTGATTCCTGGGAACAGATGAAAAATGATATTCATTTGCCATAGCTCCCTTCTTAAGATACTAATGGTTCCTCATCCAAAGCTTGAAAGTGATACTGTCCTCCTTCATTTATATGCATGACAATGTTACCTGAATTACATTGTCTTGTGCCACTGTATCTAGTGATACTCACAAGCACAGGCTGAAAGCTGAAACAGATGTCTGCTCATTTAGTCAATGTTGTATGACTTGTTGGTCCACATTTATACTGGAAGTTTTTCCAAATAAATTATTAGCAATTCAGCACAACTACGGATATAACCAGCGTGATCCTAGTGGGAAGCAACTTCTCTAGGGAGTGGAAGTGGCAGGGAAGTGGCCTGCCTAGGCCCCTTTCTCCAAAGTTGATAGGTATTTCAGCTTCATAAACAACAACATTTAGGACTAAACAAAAGCTGCTCCACTGTTACAAACTAAGGGCCTTGTTACACCCTACCTACACTATGAACCACACAAATGTTGATCATTGCTAGTGCTATCTTGGAGTATGGGGCCTTCACAACCTTTAGTCTAGTAACCTTCTCTGACTTTCCCCCACCTGCAGAGCTGTGACTTGCCTGGTGATCAGGGGGAAGGACTAGGAGCTGTAGCTGAGTTGCCGCTAAAGGGCCAGTGAGCCAGGACAGGCTTCTATCCCTGTTCTACAGGCAGGGATGTGAGAGATCCCAGGATACTGGAAACTCCAATTCCGGTGACACATTTGTGGGGAGTTGCCACATCTTAATGGAACAAGAAACTGAGTAGTTTGGATTAGAAATAATCCTGCCCTAGAGTGGTGTAACTTTGAGTTGCAAAACAAGTGCTTAAAATCACTTTAAGGTGTTAATGTATGGACAGTCCAGGGGTTAAGAGCTCTAGGAGCCACCCAGAAGTACTGTGTAACTAGGCCCCAAGACAGCATTTCCCAACTGTGCCATCAGTGCTTCAATGCAGGAGACCAGTGCCATAGCAGGTGTGGGGGGGTGGGGAGCAAGCAGAGTGACCACCCCGGTCCGCAAAGAGAAGGGCCACCAACATGCGGTGCTCAGCTGGGACAGGGCACAGGACGGAGCCACGAATGGCTTGTCTGGGGAGACATGGGAATGGGGGAAGGGTGGCTCCTGCTGCTGCATGCACGCACGCCTAGGCAAGCATGGAGGGAGTGTGTACCCCCTGGATCTGGGCACAGGGCGAAGGTGGGAAGCTGCTGCGGGCTTTGCCCTGGGCACCATACTTCATTGCTACAGCACTGCAGGAGATGGTCAATTTTATTATCCACGTTGCCCGAAACAGTGGAGCTTAGTGGCACTGCCCCTTGGTGTAGGGGTGGGAGAAGCATGATCATTTTCCTTCCCACCCACCTCACAATAGCAAGCAACAGAAGGGAATTCCTAAGTAAGAACATACTGTATCTTTGTTGCAGGCATGGCAAGAACTGTTGGCAACTGTACTTTCCCCTGAATCCAGAGGCACGCTTGCTTCTCCTGATTTGCACAGACCTGTCTACAGACAAATTTTAATGAGACACATCCACATCCTCCATCTCATAGTGGAGCACTTGCTCCCAGAGCCTCAACTTAGCTCACAATGTGGTAATGAACAGTTATACCCTAGGACTTTCCAAATCCAGCTAGTTGAATATAGAGGATGCTCATTTGAAGATTCCTTACTTCTTTGGGAAACAATACTGTCTCTTGTTGGTTTCTCTGTTACATTGTCTTCATGTTTGTTTTCAATATTATGGACCCAGAGACATGAATGCTTCCCTTAGTCCAAAGATTTGTAGCTTTGCTACACTGATATAACAGAACTTTCTGTCATTATCCTGAGATCTTAATTGGCTTTTTATGTGCTTCTGAATCCGGTTTGAAAGCATCTTTCTGGTCTTTAAAATCGTCCCTGTAGTACATCCCCATACTCTTCTAGCTGTCTGTTTCTGTTCTCCAATTTATTTCTCACACTCTTCTGATATCTACTTTTTTGTCCACCCTCCTTCACTGTCCAGATTGGCTAAGATATATGTATTCCTTCTGGGCTGCTGCTCAATCTGACATTGTCTAAACGTTCATCATTTCCTGCTTCTGTATGAAGTGCTCCATTTAATAAAGGGTTCAAGTTCCCAGCAATTCTAGTTTCCTTGTGACCAATCAAGAAGCATCATTATGCCCCAACTGCTTCTACCATGTACAGCTACACAGGGTAGATCTGTCTCTCTCTTTCTCCATACATACAAAAACTACATTTATTTATATTCAGTTCTAAGGTTCTAATAACAAAGCACTTTAAAAAAGTCACATATTGAAAGCTAAATGAATAACACAATACAATCTTCACTTACGTTTAGAAAATGATCATTTGTAATAGCTGAGAAATACTTTCAGTTAGGTGCTCCCTATGTGGCTCTGGAAATTATTCAGCATACAACATCTTTTTTTTTCCCAAGGCAGCCACAGCATGTGTGTGTCTTTATCTGTAAGTAAGTATAGAATTTGGTTGTGGTTCATTTCAGATTATAGCAGTGCCTAAAACAGGTACCATGAACAAAAGATCACAAAGCAAAATTATTAAATTACCTGTTTTAGGGTTAAACTGGGACAACACTACTCTCTTTTAATCTATAAACAATTTGCAGTCCCTTCCCATGAAGAGCCTGTTTAAGAATGTGTCACAACCCTTTTTATGAACTCCTGATTAGGTAATGAGGTTCACCTATCCTGATTAGATCAGGTTGATCAAGGAATTTGGATACTTTTCCCACAGCTTTCTGCACCTGAGCAAGGAACTCCTGTTAGTCTACTCATCAATACGCCTGAAGCTTTCCTACCAAGGAAACACTTAATTTAATAAAACTCTAAGATTTGGGAATTTAACCCTTAATTCATGTTAGGTTAGCAGTCTGTTAGCTCAGCCTTAGTGAGCTGAACCTGACAGACTGTGTGCTCCAATGAGGGGAAATTCATAGCCCCATAACGTCTGTAGACTGTCACTGTGACTTTAAAGTTCTAATCTGAAAGCTGCCCTTCAAATAAATAGAGTTGCCGTCCAGTTTACTTAGTTGGGAAAACCTGTTTACAAGGAAGTAAAAATACTTCCTTTACACTTCATTTCAAAATACTCCTATGCATTTCAGAAGCAACCGGGAAAAATGAATTATGTGTGCTGTGGCAATATATATCTGGGGGGGTGCAGTACCTGGCTGTTGAGTGGCTCAGTATCCAAAGGTGTATGTGTGAATATATATCTAGGTGGGGTGCATGTACGTATATACTACCCGGCTGTTGAGTAAGCTCAGTATCCATGGGGGGCGGGGAAGGGGGTATCTGGCTGTTGAGTAGACTCAGTATCCAAATAGTTGGAGGGACATGCTGAATCTCCCACAACATGTATGTTTTGTACTAGCCATCATATTCAAATCAGTGGCCAGTAGTAATAAGCTTCATAGATTGATTCATAGACTGGAAGGGACCTCGCAAGATCCTTGGGTCCAGCCCCCCTGCACTAGGCAGGAAAGACAGCTGGGGTCAGGTGACCCTAGTGAGGTGACCGTCCAGTCTCCTCTTGAAGATTTCCAAGCTAGATGACTGCACCACCTCTGGAGGGAGCTTATTCCACAGTCTGGACACTAACTGTGAAGAAGTCTTTCCTAGTGTTCAGCCTGAAACAGTCTCTTTTAGGAGTTTGTGGCCATTAATCCTGGTTTTCCCCAAGGGTGCCCTGATGAACAGGTGTTTGCTGAGCCCTTGATGTATTCCCCTGATATA
>NW_017729032.1:202646082-202657314 GCF_001723915.1 Gavialis gangeticus
CTCTCTCAAGCTTTTCTATGTCCTTGTTGAAGTGTGGCACCCAGAACTGGATGCAGTACTCCAGCTGTGGTCTCATCAATGCTGAGTAAAGCAGAAGAATCACTTCCTTAGTTTTGCTTGAGATGCATCGTTTGATGCATACCAGAGTATTATTTGCCCTACTGGCTACAGCATCGCACTGATGGCTCATGTTCACACTATGGTCTATTATTACCCCTAGATCCCTTTCTATCATGGGGCTAGTCAGTTTGGCATCACTGAGCTTGTAAGTATGTTGGGGATTGTTTGTCCCCAGATGGAGCACTTTACACTTCTCAGTTTTGAACTTCATCTGGTTCCAATTCACCAAACTTGTCAGGGTATCTAGGTCTGCCTGTATCAGCAGTTTATTTCCAAGCATGACCGTGCTCCCCCATAACTTGGTGTCATCCGTGAACTTGGCCAGTGAGCTCTTCACCCCCTCATCCAAATCATTAATAAAGGTGTTGAAAATTACTGGACCAAGCACAGACCCCTGAGGAACACCACTGGCCACTTCTCGCCAGGACGACACAGATCCATTCATTAGAACTCTCTGGGTCGTACCCCACAGCCGGCTTCCTACTCACTTAACTGTCGAGCAGTTAAGCCCACAATCCTCCAATTTTCCCATGACAACATCATGGGATACCAAATCAAAGGCCTTTTGGAAGTCTAGGTATACAATGTCGACTTCCTCTCTCTTATCTAGGTGGCTAGTTACCTGGTCATAGAAGGAGATGAGATTAGTAAGACAAGACCTGCTCGTGATGAAGCTATGCTGGCTGTCATTCAGAATCCTACCTTTTGCAAGCGTATTGCACATAAACTCCTTGATGAATGTTTCCAGGATTTTCCCTGGGATAGTTAGGCTAATTGCTGTATAGTTGCCCAGGTCCTCTCTCTTCCCCTTCTTGAAGATGGGCAACATATTGGCCCTCTTTCAGTCTTTAGGGACCTCTCCTGAGCATCATGAGTTTTGGAGGAGTTTTGCCAGAGGTCCTGCGATGACTTTGGCCAGCTCCTTCCGGTCCTGATGACTTATAATTGTCTAACTTTTCTAACTGATCACACACCAGCTCAACATCAACAGCAGAAAGGCAGTCATTCCCATCATGCCCATTCTGAACCTTATCTATTATGATTTTCCCTTTAGTCTGGTGAAATACTAAAGCAAAGTAGTTATTCAGGAGTTCAGTTTTCTCCTGAGTGTCAGTAACCAGCTGTCCTGAGTTGTTAAGCAATGACCCCATGCTTCCATTTGCTTTCCTCCTGTTCCCTACATACCTAAAGAAGGACTTCTTATTCTTGATTTCTGTTGCTAGTTTAAATTCAGTCGCTGCCTTAGCCTTTCTAATCTGCTTCCTACAAGTGTGTATTGTTTGTTGTATAGTCCTCTTTGGGGACTGTCCCAATCTTCCATTGCTTGTACGCCTCTTTCTTCTCTTTCAAGGGGACCATGACTTCCCTATTCAGCCAAGAGGGCATACCAGACATTCTGCTACCTTTCCTTCACATGTAAATGGACTTCTTTTGTGCTTTGAGGATTGTGTCCTTGAGGATCAACCACTCTTCATGCACTCTTTTCACCTTCGGTCCCTGGTCCCGCAGTACTTCCCCTATTATTGCCATGAGCTGGTTGAAATTTACTTCTTTGAAGTCTAAACTTCAACCCCGTTAGCTGATTTGCCTGCCTTGCGATGGACAGTGAACATAATGGTTTCATGGTCGCTGTTGCCCAGGCTACCCTTTATATTCAAGTAGCTCACCAGTTTGTCTCCTTTGGCCAAGACCAAGTCTAGGAGAGCGTTACTTTTGGTTGGCCTGTGCACTTCCTGAGTCAGGTAGAGCTCTTTGATACAGGTCAGGAAGCAACGCAACCAATCCAACTTAGCCGTGTGTTCCTCCCAAGACATGACTGAGTAATTGAAGTCCCCATGATGACCATGTTCCATGTGCACACGGCCTCTGCCAGTTCTAGAGAGAACTCCAGATCAAGCTCCTCCCCCTGCTTTGGTGGTCTGTAGTATACACCTACAATTATGTCTCTCTTGCTGCACCCCTCCCCCATCATTATTTGACCCAGGGGATTTCGAGCCGCTCTTCTTTGGAGCTGATGTTGGCCTCCAAGGAGGTGTACTGCTCCCTCACAGAGCAGTACACCTCCACCTTTCTTGCCTACTCAGTCTCTTCTGTGCAGGGTGTAGTTCTCTATGGCTATGTTCAATCATGTAAGAAGTCCCACCAGGTCTCTGTAATCCCTACTAGATTGTAACGCCCATTGGAGAGTAGGAGGGCTAGCTCCTCCTGCTTGTTCCCTATGCTCCTGGTATTAGTGTACAGGCACCTGAGTCCTCCAGCTGAGACCCTCAATTTCCTGTCACACTGAGGGAGAACAATTCTCTCAGCTCTTGCAAAAGTGGCTGTCCTAGTGTCCCCAACTTTGGTGCTTTCTTGTGTGCTGGTCCTCAGGCATACTCCAGTCCACATCCCCTGGTGATCTTAGTTTAAAGCTCTACCTAGAAGATTGGCCATCCTAGCTGAGAACAGGGACTTACCCCTCCACATGAGGTGGATACCGTCCCTTCACAGGAGTCCTCTCTCCCTCAAATGTGCACTGTGGTTGAAGAAACCGAAGCCTTCTTGGTAGCACCACCTCTGGAGTCATCAGTTCACTTCTTCAATGCATCCTTCCCTCCTAGGTCCATGACCTGCAAATGGGAGCACAGAGGAAAAGACTACTTGAGCCCCCGACCCCTTGAGCCCAGCCCCCAGAGCCCTGTAGTCACTCATGACCTGGTCCAAATTACTCTTGGCCATGTCATTCATGCCCGTGTGGATGAGGAGCATGGGGTAGTGACCGGAGGGCCGGATGAGCCTAGGGATACTCTTCGCAACATCCCACATCCAGGGCCCAGGGAGGCAGCAGACCTCACTAGTTAGGCAGTCCAGATGGCAGATGGGTCCCTCGGTTCCCCACAGCTTCCCCCCCCCCCACCCTGTGTCTGCTCTTTGGGGTGTGTAACAGGGTAGCATCTTCCACGGCATTTTAAAGTCTACAAAGGGACCCCAAAGTCCCTTGATATCTCAGTTTTCCTCTGGGAACAGACTCCCCATCGCTCTCCTGACACAACTTGAGGTTCCTTGGTTCTTGAAGAGGAAGCTGCCACAGGGCTTCCCAGGTGAGATCTCCATTCTCACTCACCAAGGTGAGGAGCTTTTGCCTTAAGGGCTAATTGCAAACTCTGGCCTTCCCTTAACGTGCCCCATGCCTCACAGGTGTTAGCTGTATGCCTCTGTTGGGGCTTCAGCCTATTTGGATTCTGCCCCTTTCTCTCTAGCTAGGCCCACCAGCTTAGATCCACTAGATAGGGCCAGGCTCTAGCCCCTAAGTTTACTCTGGGCTTGTGGCCCTATACAATTTTCCCAGATTTTCTGTTGGGGCTTTGGCCTACCCAGCCTCTGGATGGGATCCTTCACACTCAGACTAGATCTCTCAGTTGCAACCCTGTCTCCCAGCCGTATTAATGACACAAAGCCTGGCATGGGTTTGGCACCACAGGAGTTTCCCTTCATGAGCCAGAGATAGCATAAGTTGTTAGCCTGTTCCAACCTGCTCTTGGGTACATATTCTCTGACTTCAGACCCCAGCAATATAAATGCATCTGTGAATATTTTCTGCAGGTCCTAACATTTCATGTGTGATATGTCTCCTTTTCTGGATTTTTCAGGTGGTAGCAGGCAAGAGATGATGGGGCTAGATAGGGAAGTGAAATGTAATTTAGTGCAGGGGTTTTCAACCTTTTTTAATAAGTGTACCTCAGTGGTCAGACATGGAGCGGAGGGTGGGGGCAGGGCTCATGGCCAGCAGCAGTGCACAGTGGTGGATGGCAGCAGCGGGTGCCGTGTACAAGCTCCCCCCTCCCCCCATGCCTGGACAGACAGATAGCACCTGTGTGGCCTGCAGAGGGGCACTGCTACCCTCACCCCCCTCCCTGCCCTGCTGCTAGGAGGCAGTGGTGCAGGGTGATGTGTGGTGGTGCTCTGTTCCTTCCCGCCCACGCGTACCCCCTAGGGCCTTCCCAAGTACCCCTAGGGGTATGCATACCCCCAGTTGACAACCCCTGATTTAGTGCAGCACAGAGTAGCCTTTTTTCTCCTTAGTGATGATTAGGGACCTCCTTAGCTCGCAGCAAGACATAGCTATATTTGCAAATTTGTCCCAGCGCAAGGAATAAAGTGGGTCTTACTGCACTAGGGAGCTAAAGTTAAGGAACTGCTGTTAAGGAAATACTGTATTTTCACATATAACATGCCCCTGAATATAATATGCATCCTGTTTTTGAAAGATAGCATGCAGAGAAAATGGTCTTACTTTTGGTAGCAGCATTTAGGGAAAAGAGGGATGGGGGCCATTGGCAGATCAAGAATTTGAAAAAAGAGGGGTGTAGCTGGTGAGGTGCATCATCACATATAACACAACATATATGTTTCTCCAGTTAAAAATAAACTAGAAGATTTACTAATATGTTAGAGGTCTAGAGCTGTATTATACTTAAGATTGAAACAAAGGCAAAATATAGTTTCATTGGAATGAATTAAAAACAGTCTGTACCGCTGTGAAATAGAAGCTTCAGTACTAGGAGCAGCTAACAGACAGCTGAATTGCAGAGCAAAGGCTAGCTTGATTGGTGGAACATCAATATCATTAAAAAGAAGAGAGGGTCATTAACACCTGTGGAAAAAAGAATTTAGCAGGGGTCAGGTAGATTATAATGAGCCATGAAGTCAAGTGACTCCCTCAACACTGCTTGAACAGAAATGCTGCTGCTGCTGCTGCTGCCTAGCTGTTGGTTTTAAACTTTGGGTGGACCAGGAATCAAAGGAGGATGCAAGTGCACCAGTGCACTCTCCCTGGATCCACTCTTCAATGGGGCTTTCTTTGAAACATTCTTGATAGCATCTGGCTCTGCACAGCAGCACAGCTGGAAGGGGCAGCTTCTCCTAAATTCAACCTGGTTCTTCCTTTCCTCCCCGTGAATGTACAAACAGATCCAGCGTACAGCCATAGGGCTATCCAAGGCAGACACTCATCTTGCCCAGAAGCCTGGAATTGCAGGTTACTGTCTTCTACCTTTTCTCCAGTTGTGAGGGTGCAGGATGTCCAGCTGGGGAAACACGGGCAGCTGTGACTTCAGCTTGGCTCCAGGCCCAACCTGTCATGCCAGGTCAAGTCATCTAGCCTGGGGGGCTTCCCATGGGTCTGGAAATTTGGCAGCACATGGGTGGTGGCAGTGTTAATCTCGGGGGCAGGCAATTATTTGGGCCTGTGCACCACATAGACAGTTCTGAGGCCAGTCAGCTCTCAGGCCCCCACATCCCACAACAGCCCAGAGCCTGTGTGGCCTGCAGCTCCTCTCTGCCACCACCACTAGTGCCCAGCAGCAGCTGAGTGTACAGCCCCAGCCTTGGCCCACCCTGCACCCATTCCAGACTCACCCAAGCTGGAGTAGACCAGCTCTGGGCCAGCCAGGACCTATGTACACAACGCCAACAATGGCCCACCCCGCATCTGCTCCAAATTGTCCCACCCATGTAGAGCAGTGGTGGCAGCTGGGCAGAAGCTTCTGCTGGGCACATGGGAAAAGCAGCTGCCTCCCCCTTGACACTGCTGGCCCTTCTCGTTGCGGCTGCCTGGAGCCCACACTTGGGCTGCCCAGAGGCTCTTCTCGACTGCCATCATTGCTCCACTGGGAGGCCCAGAAGTGATGGTGGTGGCAGTGGAGTAGAGCCACAGGGTAGCCCCAGCGTGGGCTCTGGGTGGCTGCAGCAAGAAAGGCCCAGCAGTGGTGAGGGAGAGGTGGCCACTTTTCTCCCATGCCCAGAAGCAGCCTCTGCCTGACTGGCACCACAGCTGCCAACATTCATTGTGGGTGGCGGGTTTGGAGGGGGTGCAGGTGACCTGGGTTGAGGTCAGGGCTGTGCACACAGGTCCCAGCTGGTCCAGAGCTGGTCTGCTCCAGTTGGGGTGGGTCTGGAGTGGGTGCAGGGTGGGCCAGGCCTGGGCTAGGGCTGTGGGCACAGGTCCTTGCCAGTATTATGGGGCTGGGGCCAGTGGTGGTGGCCAGTGGTGGCAGCAGCTGGAAGAAACTGGCACTGCCTGAGCTTCCTAGAAATGCAATCCAGTTTCACAGCCATCCCAGCCCTGCTGTGTGCCTGGGTGGGGCTGGATGGTGCCTGGGCCAGGTAGGACCAAAGGACCCACTGTGGGCTGGACAGAGTCCCTCCATGGGCTGGATCTGGCCTGCAGGCCATATTTTGCCCACCCCTGGTTAATTGCCATGGGTCCTAACATACTGCCACTACTCCCCACTGCCAAATTTCCAGACTTGTGGAGAGTTGTATTTCTTGCATATAGTGCATACCCCAATTTTCAGTAGTTGATTATGGGAAAGAGTGTGGGTTACATGTAAGAAAATATGGTATATGTCTAGGCCTTTCATTATGTAAATGTGTAATAAACATTTTTTATTTCTGAGAAATGACTAATGTTTTATTTGAAAGATGCTGTTCCTGTGTCACTGCAAACTTATGCTATCTCTGGCTCATGAAAGGAAACTCCTGTGGGGCCAAACCCATGCCAGGCTTGTGTCATTAATACGGTTGGGAGACAGGGCTGCAACTGAGAGATCTAGCCTGAGTGTGAAGGATCCCACCCAGAGAGAGGTAGATCCAAAATGTGCACTTCACAAGGAATAACAAGGCTCTAAGTCATACTTTTCCAGGTTGCTGTGACATCTATTCATCCTCAAACAGGAATGAGTTGGCTGACCATATTTACTTAGTTTCAGAATGAAGCACCCAGCTTTATGGCATGCACAGCTGTCTTTGAGCTCTAAGATTTTAGCTGATGATGAAGAGCGGGGATGGAGGGAGGGGTAGTGAAATAGTCCCATTTTCACTGGTTCATTCCTGTTTTAAAAACCAGTCCCAGACTTTGTGCTGAAAATCGTTTATTTGATCAAACCAATTAATTGTCCAGGACAGGCGTTTAAAATAAGACTGTCCCAGTGAAAACAGGACATATGGTCACTGGTTATGAATGAGCATGTGCTTAAGAATAAATAGACTTTTTTACTAAAAATACACTTTCTAAAATGCACAACCTAGCTTCTTAAACAATGTTTATTTATTTGGGGAAAATAAATTACAATCTGGGCCAAAGATTTATTTATAAAATTGCAGTCTTAAATCTGATATAACATCCTTCAAAGGAAGCTTTAATATTAAATGTTATTACATGATTAAAATATTAATGGTGCATCTTAAGTTTTAAATCAGCATAACAATACCTGTTTGAATATATATACCCATATCTTTATTACTTCTTTTATTACTCTTAATACAATAATAGAAAAGGAGATGATGTAGAACAAAGGTATCGTATTTTAGAATAGTAAAAAAGTTCTATTTTTCCCAATGTGTGTTCTATAAACTCGGCCTCCTTTTTATTTTACTAACGTACTTCTCCTCAATAACATAATGGTGTTATGACCCTCACTGGTGGAAGGATATTGGGATATAGCTGTGTCTGGAAGCTATCAATGCTCTTTCAACCTGGTCAAACAGTAAAATTTCCTCTTCCCAAAGAGTCTTAGGACCTGAGCTTAGGAACTGAACTCAGGTGTCGAGATTACTGTTTTGGTCCATAATAAGAAAGACCTATTGTAGAAAGTGTTTCTTAATGAAGAGATACATTTTTTCTTTCTTTTCCCTTTATGCTCCCAAATATCCACAAATAAGGTAACCCCAGATCCATCATATCCAGTTGTGGTACCCTCACCAAAGAGCTATCAGGATTCATAGAAACTATTCTGAACTAGTTGTCATGCAAAAACCAAGTTTTCTACAAGATGCCACAGACTTTGTCAACAGAATTCAGAACATCAGCCATCCCTGAGGAGGCCATACTTGCAACCATGGATGTCATCAGCCTGTACACTAACATCCTACACCTTGAGGGCACAGCTATCTTTGAGAACATGGAGTAGATTCAGATTTGCAACAACATGTTGCACAAATCATCTGCTTCATCCTCACCCACAACAAATGCACTTTCAACAATCATCACTTCCTCCAAATCTTGGGCACAGCTTTGCGCACAAAGATGGCCCCTCAATATTTCAACCTATTCTTGAGGCACCAGGAGGAAAAATTTCTAGAAAACTGCACCATCAAACCTTCTTTATACCTGTGTTATATAGATGATATTTTCATTATCTGGACTGAACACCTGGACTTCTATTTATTAACTTCCACCACAGGTTTAACAACCATCACCCCTTGATCAAACTTACTCTGGAATATTCCTACACTAACATTAACTTTCTGGATACTACGGTCCATATCCTGGTCCATATCCAGCATGACACCCTACAAATCACTATATATTGAAAACCCACAGACCACAATATGCACGTCCACAAAACCAACAATCATCCCAAGTATACCAAAAAAGCTGTTATCTTCAGTCAGATCCTCAGATACGACCACATCTGCTTGGAGGAGAACACTTGTGATACCCACCTGACTGCTTAAAATCCACCTTTATACAAAAAAGATAATCCAGTAGAGAAACAGACCATTCATTTGAAAGAGCTATCCAAATACTCTGCAGTAATCTGCTACAATACAAAAAGAACCCCCCTGCAACTGCATATCCCTGATGATTACCTACCACCCCACACTGGATCAGACCACCCAACAAGTACAGCCTATAATCTACAAAGATCAGATCTTGAGAGAAACATACCCATCCCCTGCGTTCCTGGCTTTAAAACAACCTGCCTAATCTTGCCCAACTCATTATCAGAAGCAAACTTTCCACAGTTAAACACACATCAAGTGGAATACAGCTTGGCCAGAATAAGAAATGCTTACTCTTTCAGCACATTTCCACTGCCACTACTGTCAATGTCCTCATACAAAAAAAATCACAATCTATGGTTCCTACAGATGCCTTTCCCAAAATGTGACTTACTTGATCCAATGCACCAAGTGGCCTCACGGCAACTATATGGGTGAAACTAAACAGGAACTGTGCACCAAAATGAACTCTCATTGAAAAAATATAAAAGATGGAGACATACATATACCATTAGGAGCACATTTCTTATAAAACAACCACTCCCTCTCTGACCTCAGTATCTTCATGCTCTAGAGAAACTTACCTAACACCTTTAAATGGCCAACTTGGAAAGAAAAATTTATAAGTTGGCTAGACACTAAGAACCAGGGACTAAACATTAGTATTGGGTTTATGACACACAATTTATCCAACTCCTGCATTCTTTCCATACAAGGAAGGTGAGTGTGACCCTCCTCCCTTTTGATAGGCCTCAATCTCCAGGTAGTTAGATTTTTTTTCTTCTGCTAAGTGTGTGTATGCTACCCCTGAGAATGTCTCTCAGCCTCTACCCTCTGCTGTGTTTCACTATGCTGTGCCTGGTTTTCTGTGATCGGAGTCATGACAAAGAATGTCATTTAAAAGCTTGTCTAACATTATCCCAACTATATAGTTAGTCCAATAAGAAATATCACCCTAAGAAATTCTTGCCTCTTGCATAATTTCTGGACCATCATGGCTATGACATCACTCTCATACTACTTCCCCCTTTAAATATTTACGTTAGCAACTTTCCTGTCTTTAAATGCACTAATACCCCTGAACAGATGTTTGCTACTATGTTTATGGTTGATGTTTGTGTACTACTTTAAAAATAGACCATTCTTCATAAAAATTACCATTATCCCAATAAATATTAGAAAGAAAACATCTCCAAAATACTACTACCAGGTTTTTGGCCGTCCTTTCAAAAGTGTGCCGAATTAGTAAAATAGGGCACCAAGAGGTAAGGCCAAATTACCTCAGGAATTGCTGTTGGAACTGTTCCCTATCCTTTGTATCCTACTAATGTGACAATGGATTTCAATTACAAACTACAATAAATCTCTTTTAATTTAAAGAATTCTGACTTTACAGGACCATAAATGCAATTGACCATTGTCTTGCATCTTGGTAATCCTTTTACATATACTTAAATTGGGTGTAAAATGATACTACCCTGATAACATTTTGTATTCATTTTGCAATTGTTTAAGAGTAAGGCTCACAAAGGAACTTAGGCTTCTAAAATGGAATTTAGGTAAAATTTAGGGGTGAGTCATAGAAACCCTACCAGGTCATGTAGGTACTAAGTTCTAACTGGAAAAAAAAATACTTAAGACACCTAAGGGATAGCTACTGAGTATGCCCAGAATTGCCATCATCTTGGCTAAGCAAAGTGTTTAGGCACCTATCTCCTGTCTAAGGCTATTTTTGATCCATAAACTAGGTATCCTGGGGTGCATCTATACGAGACACTTTGCTTCACAGTAGAGCAGTTAACTGCAAAGTAAGTATGTGAGTCTACACGTGCGCATGCTTACCATGCAGTAAACTGCTCTAAACACGAGTAAATTTGGCACCTACAAATGCAAGTAGCAAACTTACTCACAAATAATTACTACGTAGTAGTGCATGTGTAGACTCCTAGACAGCCCTGCCATTAGGGTGCCAGCCTCAGCACAGGCCCAGGGCCCCAGGGCTGGGAACCTCTCCAGCCCCAGCCCCCAGCCCTTAAAAGCCTGTAGGAACTTTGGTGCCCTGGGGCATATGCAGGCAGCCTGTGGCCACACCTGAGCACTGTGTCTGCCTGCACAGGCTGCAGGGCAGTTCAGGCAGCCTGCCTGAACCCTGGCACTGTTCCCTGGCACCACAGTGCTATGTGGCTGCCAGGGCCATGCCATCCAGCCCTGCAGGGTGCTGTACACACCTGCCAAGTCTACCAGCACCTGCAGCCAACTACAGCCAGCTCCTGGCTACTGGGGCCAGCTCCACCTGGCTGCAGGCAACCTCCAGGAGCCTGCTCAGACCCTGCAGCTGCCGCCTGGCACTGCCTCAACACAAAGCTGCCAGTTCCATGCCGTGCCCCTGTGCTGGGCACTGCAGGCTGGTGCTCAGGCCCAGCAGCACCAGGGCAGCTGTGCAGAGGCCCAAAGACCTGTCACAAGCGTCACACTGGAGCCATACTGCAGAAGCCACATTGCCTTCTGCAGCCCCAACTGGTTGCTGGACAAGACTGCGACCTTGTGGCACTGTGGGGCGAGGCTGAG
>NW_017729032.1:202662314-202673227 GCF_001723915.1 Gavialis gangeticus
AAAGACCTGTCACAAGCGTCCCACGGGAGCCATACTGCAGAAGCCACATTGCCTTCTGCAGCCCCAACTGGTTGCTGGACAAGACTGCGACCTTGTGGCACTGTGGGGCGAGGCTGAGGTGCTCATCCAGTTTGCACAGTGCGGGCGCTCCACTGCCCACATTTATGACAGGCTGCCAGGCCATATGCAGGAGCGTGGGCATGACTGGTTGGTGTGCCAGTGCTGCATAAATGTTAAGGACTGTCCACAAGTACAGGAGCACAGGATCTATTGTTGGGGAGGGAGAGGGGAGGTCAGTTTCTATGAGAGGAATAAAGTGTTTTTTGGAGAACCGTCTGCAATGAGCATGGTGCTGGGGGTGGGGGGAGGGGCAGGGGTCCATGGGTGACTGTCCAGGTGGGCTACAGTGGGGAGTGCAGGAGGAAGTGGTCAGCCAGTGCCTCTTGCACCTGGTGCCCTGGCCCTCACTGGTGGGTGTGAGGCTTACTTGAGGCCTAGGTGAGGGTGCCGGCTTGGGCCAATTGGGGCCAGCACTGTGACCAGAAGAAGCCCAATGTGTTGGCTGTCATTGCCAGGGGCAGGGGCTGGAGCAGCCATGGTGTGGGGAGGCAGAGACTATGGAGAGAGAGCTGCTGTATGCCGCCTCAGGGCCATAGGCAACATGTAGGAGGTACACGGGGGTGCATGTACACCCTCTGAGACTGCTGGTGCCCCCGCTGAGAGTGAGTGCCCTTGGCTTAGGTGATGGGTGGGAGGGGGGAGGCAGAGAGCTGGTGACCCCCTTGAGAAGTGCAGCTGGCACTCTGAGTGTGCTGTTGGCACTTCCGGGCTCAGTGTCCAGCCACAGGGGGACACCCCCCGGTCGGTGATCGGCCATGGAAGGACTCTCCCCCCGCCCCAGGCATGCATCTAAATGTGCATGGACACAGGAGTTGATCTGCTGCACTGGGCCCCTGCAGCAAACAGGTGCTAGCCCAGGGGATGGCAGGGAGCATGGGGCCAGGAGACAGCTGTCTCCTGGCAGGGGCTTGGACATTGCTCCCTGTCCCTGGGAACTATCTGCTGCCAGGGCATGGACAATGTTCCCCTGCCTTGGTATCAGGGTGCTCCCAGGCCCCATTCCACAATTGTGAGGCTGGGGTTGGGATATCCTTATCCAACCCCAGCCTTATCCTGGGTCAGGGGGCCCAGGCTAGAGATTGTATAAGGAGATCCTTATAAAGATAAGGATCTCCCAGCCCCTGTTCCCCAATCGTAAAGTGGAGGCTGGAAGCTCCCTGCTGCCAGGGCAGAGGGACATAGTCCCCACCCAGGCTCTGACTGTGGAGCCTACCCTGGCAGCAGGCAGATCCCAGGGCAGGGAACAATCTTCCATTTCCTGCTGCCTGGCTGACCAGGAGCACATTTGCTCCTGGTCAGATGTCTACACATGTGCTACTGTGCAGTAAGTAATCTAAAATAAATATGATACTTGCATTTACAGGTAGCAAATTTACTCAAGATTAGAGCAAATCAGTGTGCACTAAGCATTTGCATATGTAGATAGTGACACTTACTGGGCATGTCTACATGCACATTTGATGTGGAACCAGTTTTCTCATGAGTAAATTACTTGCAAAAAATGGTCCTAGGCATGCTTCTACATGTGCAGGTAAGTGGAAGTAGATTTGCTGCCAATCTGCTTCCACTTCCCAGGGCCCTGCAATGGGCCTCCGTCACCACCAAGGGGATTTCTAGGCTCTGGCTGCAGCTGCCAGCAGCGAGCAGCCCTCTTCAAAAGCCAGCCCCGCTCACTAATCCCTGGCCAGCTACCTCCCTGCACAGCACAGGGACAGCACACAGCAGTGGTCTCCTCACTGCCTGTGCCTCCCCATGCCACGGCTGCTCCAGTCCTTTCCCCTGGCAGTGATGACCAGCACTTCACGCTTCTGCTGGCCACCATGCTGGCACTGTTGGCCCACCATGCCAACCACTGCCTGTCCCATGGCTGTTTTACCCCTCCCAGTTCTCTCACATGCAGCGACTGCCTGTCTGCCCGCCATGCACCATCCCAGGGCTGCCACCATGCACCTGACACTTCAACCCCATCCACCTGGCCAGACCCTGGCAGGGACACTGATGATGGGCTCCAGGATGTCACCGCTGGGGCTTCAGTTGCCCTTCTGGGCCTCCAGCCCCGCTACCTAGATCAGCCAAGACTGGTGGGTACACATCATCCAGCAGACCTGGGATGATAAACAGTGGCTGGGGGCATTCCACATGACCAGGGCCACCTTCTGGGATCTCCTGGAGCAGCTCTGGCCACTTCTGGGTGGCATGCAGATGCCCTTCCCTGTGGACACCCTGCTGGCCCTTGCCCTTCCAGCCTATGGTAGGTCAGCCACGTGTTTGGCATAGGCAAGGCTGCCACTGGGGAGGCCATCCTGGAGGTATGCGGTGCCCCCCAGGACACACTGGAGGACACTGTGTTCCATGTTCATGAACGCCTAGCGGTGGTGGTGGAGCTCTATGCCTTGGGATTCCCCAGCGCGTTGCGCTTTTGGATGGGACCCACATCCCCATCACCTGCCCACCCCATGTTGCCCACTCCATTACAACTAGTGGGGCTTTCACTCTGTGGTGTTCAAGGCCATCCTGGACCACTGTGAGGCCTTCATGCATGTGAGCAATGGCTGGACGGGCAGCGCCCATGACGCCCACATCTTCAGGGACTCTGTCCTGCCAGTCCTAACGCAGATCAGCTGCTTCAAGCTGGGGGTGCCAGAACTTCAGCTGGATACCATGGCGGTCCTGCCTCTCATCATCTGGGACCCTGCCTACCTGCTCCTTCCTTGGCTCATGTGGCCCTACACCAGCCAGTTGGATGTCCACCAGGCCTACTTCAATTGCTGCCTGGGTTGGATCCATGCCCTGGTGGAACACACCTTTGGCCACCTCAAGGGATGCTGGTACACCCTCACTACCTGCCTCAAGTTTGCTGAGAACAACCTCCCATGGATCATCGTCACAGCCTGTGGGCTGCGTAACATCTGCGAGGCGTGGGAGGAGCTGTTTCATGAGGTCTGGGTGGAGGAGGTGTGGTGGGTGGAGGATGCCTGGCAATGGGAGCACCACCTGCAGCAGCAGCGACAGTTGTGGCCCAGGAGAGCTACACACCTGCCACTGGGGGCCAGGGCACTGGGTGGAGGAAGCACTGGAGGACCACCTCCTCCAGCACTCCCTGCTCTAGCCCACCTGCACTGCTGCCCATGGACCCCCAACACCATACTCACTGCAGACATGTCTCATAAGAGTAAGTTTTTATTCCCTTCACATCAAACAGCACCACCCTTCCCCACCTCCCCCGTAACAAATAGAACCCCTCTACCACCCACCTTCAATAAAACACCTTCTTCCCTGTGAAAACTATGTACAATGTCCTTTGTGTGCCATCCGGGGACCCCAGCTAAATTCTTCATTCCACAGATATTAATGACCATCTCTTCTTTTTAATGATTTTGATGTTCCACCAATCAAGCTAGCCTTTGTCCTGCAATTCTGCTATCTTTTAGCTGCTCCTGGTAATGAAGTTTCTATTTCACAGCACTGCAGATTGTTTTTAACTCAGTCCAAGGAAGCTATATTTGCTTTTGCTTCAGTCTTACACTGTATCCCTAGGCCCCTAGCATATTAATAAAGTTTCTAGTTTATTTTTAACTGGAGAAAAATATGTGTTGTGTTATATATGATGATGCACCACACCATCTGCACCCCACTATTCAAAACTCTAGATACGCCCATGCCTTGTATTGTGTGGTATTGTAAGTTTAAGATTGAGATTAATTTATACATTGTAAGTGACAGTTAATTATTTAGAGATGATACAGTTATAACATCTGAATAATGGTCTTATTCCTCACTGACACTAACAGTGGTGGCCACCAGCGCAAAATTATGAGGCAGAAAAACATGTAGGAGTTTAAATTGAAAGTTTCTGACAGGTACAAAGCCAACTCATCCATCAGTAACAAATATAGGGAATATAAAACTGATGGATCTTATAATGATATACAACATTTATCTTTCGTAAATATAATAAGAAATCATAGACATAATTCTAGGTTCCCAACAAAAACTAAACTTCCTGAATTATTCAGAAAGAGAGTGTTTCTTTTCTCTCTCTTTATATTGTATGGTTTGGGCAAGAAAAAGAGTAATGTAGTTACTATCAACAATTACTATAATTATTTTTTTAAAGTACAGGCTATTGAGGAGAGATACATTTAGATTTTTAAAAAGTCTGATTATCATTTTGACTGTTTCAGTTAACTGGAAACTGGTTAAAATTTGAGAAAAAATTGCCAAGAATTTTTCAAAGCAAATTTCAGTGCCTTATTAATACAAATAAATTTAATATATGTGCTTAGGGCTACGTCTTCAGACTTCATTAGTTCTTCACGACTTCAAACCCTCATATATAACTACAAGGCACAATACCCAAGAATAACTTAAAACATATCATAGGCAAAAGCAGAGGAGATGAGTTCGGTGCAATGACAGGAAAGTATGCTGGTTAAAATATGCTCAGAAGGTCCTAGGAGAAGGACCATGCCCTATGCATCAATCAAACTGCATGCATGTATGTATGGTATGTATATTATACATAATTCAATTTGTACTATTAGAGAGTATATGCAGATTAGGGATGTAGATATCATTAAAAAAATCTGTTTTATCTCCTTTAATTATATCCGTTAAATGGTTAACTGATAACACAGCAGCTCAAACAAAGCTGCCCTTTGACAGTGGGGGGGAGGAGAAGGTGGCAAACCCAGCCAGACAACACAGTTCATGTGAAGCCCCATGAACAACTGGTTCAACTGGTGCCTCCCAAGACTGGGGAAGCACAATTTGTAGCTGGTGGTGAGTGGGGACAACCCACAGATGCTGGCGATGATGTTGGTGGTGGCGAGCAGGGACCGCTCACAGACGCCAGTGGCAGTGTTGGTGGTGGAGGCATGGTGAGTGGTGAGCAGGGACTGCCCACAGATGCCAGCAGTGGTGTCAATGGCGGTGAGCAGGGACCACCAGTAGATGCCAGTGGTGGTGTTGGCAGTGGGAGGAGAGGGTGGTGGGTGGGGATCGGGGACCGCCTGCAGATGCCAGCAGTGATGTTGCTGGCAGGGGGGGAGAGGGGGGCAGGTGGCGAGCGGCAACTGCCCACAGAAGCCAGTGGTGGCTTTGACAGTAGCCAATCTTGGGGGAGGGGGAGCACATGCCCTCCTGTGCCCCCCTCTATGCATCGCCATGCTGGGAGGGAGGGAGCACTTGTGAATGAGCAGCTAATTGCTTAATTGATGAGACATTAGGCCCACCTTTTTCTTCTTTTAAACTCATAGGCTATGGGAACTGGTCCCTCTCACCCCTTCCCCTCCTCTCCTTTCCCGTCCATCCTGCCTGTCCTGCTGCCTTCTGTTTCCCGTTGGGGCACTGAGTGCCTTCCCCACTTTCCTACCAGACTGCACCCCACTCCACACTAAAAGCTAGCCAGTAATCACTGGGCTTATTGGTTAATTGTTTAACTTTTTACACCCTTAGTGTAGATTCCTATAGCAGAGGAGGGAGGAAGACAAGTGCCTCTCAAATCCTTCGAGTCCTTTCTCTGGTAGGGAGTAGGGGTCTGCTACTTTCCTTCCCCATGTACACTTCTGGGTGCTTGTGTGCATGGCTGATTCCTATGATTATCACTAGGTACAGAGGGCAGATGATCCACAAGGCCATACCTGCTCTCTTGTGTCCCTCTGTTTTTCTTTCCTCCCACATTTGTGGATTTTGATTTGCTGAGTTTCTAAGCACCCACACTTCCCAGTGACTTCATCAGGTCAGAGGATACTCAGCATGTTTAGAGTCAAGGACTTCGTATGGATTCTTTTCTTTTGCATTATGCACTTGAAACTTTCTTCCCCTATAACAAGTAAAATATTATTGTTGAAAGCTTTGAACAGATTCTCCCCATATTAATTTGTGGCTAAGTATCCCATGAAATGTATTTCCATATTCCATTTTGACAGCTCAGATGCATGATTATCAATTTAACTACAAAAAAAATTTGCTAGTTGAAAGTTAGTAGGTTGAACACAATAAAAATGTCAAACATATCTTGCAAGTGTTATAACAGTCAAAGCTCTCAGTGCTTAATGCTCAGACTTACAGTAGTCTACTACCACATGATCACTCTTCTAGTATGGCAAGAGACATAACTGAGTCCTAAACTTTGAAAAATTTAAAACCCAGGGAATTCATTTATGCTGCTTCACAGCTCTATCCAGCTGGTAGCACCTTCTCTTGAACCACAACAACAGCAGGTAATTGTAACAGAACAGTCCCTGTCAAAACAAGAAAGATTTACTGTACCAACAGATAATGAAATGGAACAACTCATGCAGGAAACAAAGGAAAAACACTGCCAAAAATCTAAAAAGCCATATTCAGACCTTTAAAGACTCTATGAATAACATAATAAAAGATCAAGACATTGAAAATATCCCTTCCAAGCAACTATGTGAAGACAAAATAAAACTGTTTTCAATAAGGGTTTTCCCCAGATTTTTCTAGCAGCGTATGGGCTTCATGTCTTTTAAATTCTCTTGGAGTGACTGTAGTGATCTTTCATGGAATCATAAGAAGTCCCAAAATGAATCAGACTAGAAACTCAAGTCCAGCATCCCATCTCTGACAGTGGCCACCACCTCATGCTTCAGAAGAAGGGGTAAGAAAGTGTGTAGCAAACAATAATGAAACAGTTTGCCCATGGAATAAGTTTTCCCCTAAGCTCCAGCAGCTATTATTGAATTTGGATTATGCTCTTAAATCATTAGTTTTATATTCCTATTGGTAATTTCAATATACTGTCACTGTTGCTGTTCTCACAATCTATGGTATGTGAATGTTGAACCCCTTTTGTCATGCTATTTATTTTCTGTCCTTAGTAATACGTGGTGGGAATTAGTTCCACTAGCTGTTTATACAGTGTGTACAGAAACATTTCCTTTTATCCATTTTAAATGTGGCTTTCAAATTTCTGATCTTGTATGAGAAATGGTAAGTAGAGAGGTCCCCTTTATTATTTTATGCATTTCTAAAATACTCTCTTCTTATTTATCTTCTCTAAAAAGTATACTAAAATCATAGTGACTTGCCATTGGCAGTTCCTCGATATGAGGATGACAATTTTCTAGTAGATAGAGAAGTCATTGGTGAGTCAGGAGATGAGTGAAGAGGCTAATCTGAGATCTACATGGCATACAGTTCCAGCCAAAAGGAGTGGATCCGCGTGATGTTGAGTCACAGATCTTTCTCTCTGCCTCTCTCACCGGTTTCCATAGTCAGGTGAGTTTGCTCAAAATGGTTGATGCCTTCTAAGGCCACCTCAGTCTTGTACTTCACAGTGCTACTGGGGATGATTCTGTGCTCAGGCCTTCCAGGTATTGATGTTAATATCACATTTATTCAGATTGGCCTTCAAGATGTCTTTGCATCTCTTCTTTTGCCCATTTCTAGAGCAGTGACCATTGGCAAATTGGGAGTATAGGACATGCTTTGTGTAGACCAGGGGTCAGCAACCTATGACCTTCTAGATCTGGCCTGTGGAACCATCAAATTTGACTTGGAGCTGGGGGTTTTCAGTGCAGGATTTAAGCACAAGCTGAGTAAGCTACAGCTTAGGGCCTCACATTATGAGGGGCCTCTAAATATGAAAAAGAATACAGTAAAACCTCACAAATCTGGCCTGCTCAGGACTGAACATGTGCAGGAAATTTGAAAATGCCAGTTTTTTAAAACCAGCACTACAGCCAGTCATGGAGCTGCAGAGGGGTGGGGAGAGGGGGAGGGGGGAGAGGGTGCATCGGGCAGGCCGGGGGCACCAGCCACATGCAGAGCAGCAGCACGGAGTGCTTCATGGAGGCGGCAGCAGTCGCATGCAAGCTATTCCTTGCTACTTCCAGGCTGGTGGTGGGGAGCGGCAATCAGAGCAGTGATGAAACAGTGACTACACTTTTAATCTTTTTAGTTTTAACTAAACACTAAGTTTTAACTATGAACTATGAAACTGGTATGGGAAGTTTTTTTTAGTCTCTGGTCATTTGTTTTGGCCACCTCCCAAGTCTTCTAATTCTGGTGTCTTTTTCATAGATTCATAAGAAAGTAGGTCTGAAAGGTCATCTAGTCCAGCCTCCTGCTCCAGGCAGGAACATCTCTGACTAAACCACCCCAGCCAAGTGTCTGTCTAACCTGCTATTCAAAGTTTCCAAGCATGGAGATTCCACAACTTCTCTAGGTAATCCATTCCAGTGCTTGACCACTTTCATAGATAGAAAGTTCTTCCCAATCTTCAACCTAAAGTGAGGCCTCTGCTCCTAGTCCTCTTCCCTATGGCTGCAGGGGAAAGCCCATCTCCATTCTCTTTATAATCATCCTTTAGGTATTTGAAGACTATTATCAAATCCCACCTCAGTCTTCTCTTCTCCAGGCTAAAAACCCTAACTCTTTCAGCCTTTCCTTACTAAGTCTTGTTTCTCTGGCCTCTGATCATTTTTGTTGCACTGTGCTGGACTCTTTCCAAACTGTCCACATTCTTTTTGAAGTATGGGGCCCAAAACTGGACACAGTACTCCAAGTGAGATCTCAGAAGCGATGAACAGAATGGAAGAATCACTTCCACTTATCTGCAAATGACACTGCTGTTAATACAACCCAGGATGCTTTTGGCTTTTTTTTCTTTTTACAACTAGAGTACACTGTTGGTTCTTTTAAGAAATAGGGTGACCATAACATAGTTTCCAATATATTCATATGCATTTCCTGTTTAAGGAAACATATAAAGGCCATATTATTATTATCTGTAGAATTTGCAATACTGAAAATTTGGGGAAATATAACAGGAAGTTGGGAATATCCTTTCACTATATTACCCTTAGCATCTTTTTCTCTGGTAAATTGCAGTGTTTGTTTCAAACTGTGCAGTGTCAAGGGCTATACATTGGCATTCAGCACATACTTAGGATAAGAGCAGTAACTGATCATTATATCATTACAAAGGAGAGGATGCAAAGGCAAGCTAATTCTTCAGCCTCAGAGATTTTCAACTCCTTCTGGAATTTCCATTTTTATCACCTCCCCCCCGCCCGCCTTGGATACAGAAATAAAACCAAAGGGTATATTCCTCTTCCTATAACTGTGCAACACCCTATGCAACAGATTAATATCAGCTTATTGTCTGACTTGGTATAAGAAGCCCAGATATTTCATTAATGTTCTGTATGTTATAACAATAATGTTAGTGGTATTTGTTTATGTTAATTGCTCTATTTTGTGGTGTTCAGAATTAGAAGGGAATATGGAGCAGGGAATAGGGGAACTTAAAATCTTGTGCCCGTGCAGTCAATAAATTAACTTAGATTCATACATTCACAGCATATAATTGTCTTAAATGTTTAAAGTTGGGAGTATATTAGACACACAGGCCATGTCCAGATGTGCATGGACATTTGGGTCCATTTGTGCCACTGCTAGTTGTCCCTGGGGAATGTCTGTGCCACACATATTCTGGTGCGTGGCAAGTTACCCTGGGTGGGGTAGGGGAGGCTGGGACCAGCACTGGGCTGGCCCCAGCAGCCTTACCTGGAGTCCTGGGGGCCTCCTGGGGCTGCAGCAGTGGTGATCCTACTGTGCAGAACCTGGCTGGCAAGGAGTGTGGCTCTGGCCAGCCAGGCTCTGGCTTTGGATGGTGCACTCTGCTGCCATGTGTGCAGCTCTGCTTTTTTTTCACTGTGGGTTTTTTTTGACCCCTGGATATCCATGAAGGCATGTGCACTTGAAAAAGTTCAAATAGCAGCTGCACAAATTTGTGCCAGAGATTTGTGCCTCAGCACATGTGCCTGAACATACACTTCGGTGTGCGGCAAATTGTGCCGCTTGGAGCAAATGGACCCTGCCCAGCTCCTCCTGTATCTTCAGCCATGGGGAGCTACAGTCTGGGGCAGCAGTATAGCTATATTTACAATTTTAAAGCAATTTGGAAGTCTACCAGTGCCTCCATCATCATAATAAAATGAATTCTAAATGTCTATACACTTTGGCATTTGCTTTTGGTTTTTTTATCATAGAAAAATCAGAGCTGCCCCTGCCCCCTTTGCTCACCAGGATGTGGGGCTCTGAGCAGCACTGGGATGCTAGTGTCCTGCCCCTGTCCATGCCCTTGCCCCTCACTCCCAACACAAAGCCCACCAGTGGTCCTCACTCCTGACCCACAGCCCCTGCCTGCCCCCCACTACCTCCCTCCCAGCAGCAGCTCCATCCCAGCACCAGGACATGGGTCTACCTGCAGCTGTCCCACCTGCTGCTTTGTGGTTCTGAGCAGTGTCAGCCCTTGCTGTTCTGCTCCCTGCACCTGTGCCTAGCCCCAACAATCCCCATGCTGTTTCTGGAAAGCCCTTGACTAGGGCTCAGGGACTGGGCTAGGCAAGCCCCTTCTCTTCCAGGCTGGCCTCCCCCTGCACAGGCTCTTCTACAGGGTCAGGGGGGGCTCTAAGCCTGGCTCTGGAGGCCTCTCCTACCTGAAGCGCTCCCTCAACCCCAACCCCCATCTCTCTCTCACACCTCTGCTGCCACTTCCACCCCTCCCTCCAGCCCATCATACCCCCAAAGTGGTTCTTGGGACCAGGAGTCCCCCAGGCTGGGGCTGCATGTCCCAGCACTGGGTAGGCATGGGGCAGGGTTGCAGTGTGGCAGTTGCCCCCTGCAGCCATGGCTTTCACCAGTAGGTCCTGTCTCATCTGGAGGTTGGGCAAGTAGGGTGTGAGATTTGTGGGGATGGGGTTTGTGTGGGGGTTGGGGGGATTTGTGGGTGGTTGTAGGGGTGGGTGTAGGATTTG
>NW_017729032.1:202673701-202677182 GCF_001723915.1 Gavialis gangeticus
GAGGTGGGTCCCCTGCCCCCCCCCACAGAGAGAACAGCCCCCACTACAGCAGAAGCATCCAGCAGTAGGCTGTTAGGACACTCATGGCCCACTGCTGGCAGAGCCCCCCAGTGGCATGTGGCACCACCTGAGCTGATGTGGTACACAGAGCTGATCCAGCCCGCTGGCACATGTGTTCACACAGGACCAGTCCAACTCTTGCTGCCACCCAGGTCTCCTGGCACTGCAGGCAGGAGCTGTGCACCATTGGGCAAGGCCGGCTCCTGCCTCCATGGAGCCATCCTGGTCTGATGGCATGCGGGGCACATAGAGGCAGGAGCTGGCCTGGCCCAATGGTGTGCAGCTCCTGTGTACAATGCTGGGAGCCGTGGGTGGCAGCAGGAGCCAGCCTGGTCCTGAACCAAGGTGCAGCATGCTGCAGCATGTGGCAGGCATAGAGATGCTCTGGTCGGGTGCTAGAGTGTCTCTCTAGAGGACCCAGCCTCCAGTTGCTTCAGGGCATGCTCCAGGAACATGCCCTGCACCATTTTTTTCTGGCATTTTTTTGATATTGAGATTTCCAGGTATCAAACTTAGAGACTGTGCCACAAATATGCAGTGCAGAGAACATTTTTCATTCCTAGCATGCTTCCTGTGGTTCTCAAACTGCTTTGAGATGCCATAACAGGCACATGCGCACTTGTCTGGACATAGCCACAGTCCCCGTGTCTACATCAGACACTGACTGCACAGGAGTCCGTGACTGCTGTGCAGTAGCATTCTGTGGCAGAACGTGTGATGCAACGCTACTGCTAAGTAATCTTGGGCTACTGCACAGTTAGAGTCACAAAAAGCTGTTCGGCAGCGCTATTGTGCAGTACCTCTGGTTAGTGCCCAGTCATTCAGTATTTGTGAAACAAGTACCGAATGACTGCACAGTCAGTGTCTCATGTAGACATGACCAGTAATAACCATTTGAATCTTTACAATTTTGTTTTTAATACAAACAATGCTGTTATGGTATTTTCTAGGTCTTCTCTTTACTCAGCAGATTGAATGCTATGAGAATGTAATTGCTTGTAAAGTATTTATAAGTTATCACTGGCTAGGTGACACCTATATAATTTAGATGTGACTAGTTGAGATTTTGCAATATTTTAAAGAGAGAATGGGATTTATAATCAATAATATTTTACTGATCAAATCATGTTTTCATAAAACAACTGCCTGTAATATATGAGTGTAGGTTGTCACTTAGCCAAACCAAATTTAGTGCTTCATAACTGGCTGGAGCATTGGGCTCAGAGGGTAGTAATAAAATGGCTCAATGTCTAGTTGGCAGCTGGTATCCAGTGGGGTGCCCCAGGGGTTGGTCCTAGGGCCAGTTTTGTTCAATATCTTTATTAATGACCTGGAAGATGGCATAAAATGCACCCTCCGCAAGTTTGCAGATGAAACCAAATCGGGGAGGTGGGAGGGTAGGGCTAAGATTCAGAGAGACCTAGACAAATCGGAGAATTGGGCCAACAGGAATCTCATCAGGTTCAACAAGGACAAATGCAAAGTCCTGCACTTAGGATGGAAGAATCCCATGCACCGGTACAGGTTTGGAACCAACAAGATAAGCAGCAGCTGTGCAGAAAAGGACCTGTGGGTTACAGTAGACAATAAACTGAATATGAGCCAGCGGTATCATATGGGTTGCCAAGAAGGCTAATGGCATACTGGGCTGTTTTGGTAAGAGCGTTGCCAGGAGGTCAAGGGAAGTGATTATTCCCTTCTATTCAGCACTGGTGAGGACACATCTAGAAGATTGTGCTCAGTTTTGGGCCCCCACTACAGAAAGGATGTGGACAAATTGGAGAGAGTCCAGCAGAGGGCGACAAAAATGGTGAGGGGGATGGAGGACATGACTTATGAGGAAAGACTGAACGAACTAGGCTTATTTAGTCTAGAGAAAAGAAGACTGAGGAGGGATTTAATAAGTATTCAACTACCTGATCGAGGGCTCCAAAGAGGATGGAGCTAGACTGTTCTCAGTGGTAGCAGATGACAGAACAAGGAGCAATGGTCTCAAGTTGCAACAAGGGAAGTTTAGGTTAGATATGAGGAAGAACTTTCTCACTAGGAGGGTAAAACACTGGAAGAGGTTACTCAAAGAAGTTGTAGAATCTCTATCTTTGGATGTTTTTAAGCCCTGGCTAGACAAAGCCTTGGCTGGGATGATCTAGGCTGGGATGATCTAGCTTGGGATGGTCCTGCTTTGAGCAGGGGGTTGGACTAGATGACTTCCTGACCCTTCCAATACTAATTTTCTATGGTTCTGTAATTCTATAAATCAAAAACAACACTTTCAATTCTACCTGGAAGACAGGTGAAGCCACCTGAGATAACTAGAGAGAATTACATTGCATCATTCCTTTTTTCTGCTTTTGAATATAGAAAAATTCCTCTGCTTCTTTATTATTTTGGACTTCTATCTCCAGAGCCATCCTTTGTGTATGTTAGGCTATGTTGCATGAAGAATACCATGCTGCACATTAGGCCATTCTGGGTGCATCTACACGAGATGCTTACTGCACATTAGACTAATCTAATGTGCAGTAAAGCACCACCATTTACATGCATGTAGCAATTACTGAGCAGTATATTATTAATCGACAGGTACTAGAAAAATGGTACATTAACTAATGCACTGTACCAAATGCTCCCAGTCAGCCTAGGAAGCAGGGGTCCACAGGGGCCTGTCCTGATCTCCACATAACTGGCAGAGCTGTCCTGCCTGCCAGGCAGCTTCTTCTCAGCCATGTGGGTAGAGTGCTCCCAGCCATGGGGAGATGGGAGAGCTGTCCTGGCTGCCAGGCAACTGCCTCCCAGCCACATGGAAATCAGGATGGGTCCTGATCTCCATGTGGCTGGGAGGCAGCTGCCCAGCGGCAGGAGCAGCTCCCACCCTCTGGAGCTCAGGGTAAGTTCCCATGCCCCCTGCCAGCCAAGAGCTGGTACATAGGGGAGCTTGGAGCTCCCCCTGCCTGCTGCAAGGGGGCAAAACAGGGCAGGAGCAGCCCTAGACTGGGTTGCTTCTGTCAGGCTTAATTTGCTCCCAATAGAGATGCACATGTAGACATGCACCTGGGAGTGTTTTAATGAGCCTGAATTTTCTGTGCAGAAAATTTAGATGCATTAATTGCACATGCAGATGTACCCTCTGTCTCTTCTTTAGTTTAAAACAGTGAAAAATGATATAAATTGTGCTTTTACATACCATGCAAAGCAAGAACTAACCTTGTGATGAGACAAATAGAGCATGAACTTTGGACACTTGGGAAAAATCCAGATTGGTCTACAAAGCACATAAATTCTATTCCACTCATTAGGTGCCTACATTTTGGTCTTCAGAAATCCTTGGGCACCTAAACTTAGCTTCTATGCATGCTTGGTAGTAATCCAGTCTAAGCAGTCACGTACCTAACCCCTGACTAACTTCCAGTGTGATTCAGAA
>NW_017729032.1:202677369-202677653 GCF_001723915.1 Gavialis gangeticus
TGCAAAGTCCTGCACTTAGGATGGAAGAATCCCATGCACCGGTACAGGTTTGGAACCAACAAGATAAGCAGCAGCTGTGCAGAAAAGGACCTGTGGGTTACAGTAGACAATAAACTGAATATGAGCCAGCGGTATCATATGGGTTGCCAAGAAGGCTAATGGCATACTGGGCTGTTTTGGTAAGAGCGTTGCCAGGAGGTCAAGGGAAGTGATTATTCCCTTCTATTCAGCACTGGTGAGGACACATCTAGAAGATTGTGCTCAGTTTTGGGCCCCCACTACAG
>NW_017729032.1:202678544-202695845 GCF_001723915.1 Gavialis gangeticus
GGTCCTGATCTCCATGTGGCTGGGAGGCAGCTGCCCAGCGGCAGGAGCAGCTCCCACCCTCTGGAGCTCAGGGTAAGTTCCCATGCCCCCTGCCAGCCAAGAGCTGGTACATAGGGGAGCTTGGAGCTCCCCCTGCCTGCTGCAAGGGGGCAAAACAGGGCAGGAGCAGCCCTAGACTGGGTTGCTTCTGTCAGGCTTAATTTGCTCCCAATAGAGATGCACATGTAGACATGCACCTGGGAGTGTTTTAATGAGCCTGAATTTTCTGTGCAGAAAATTTAGATGCATTAATTGCACATGCAGATGTACCCTCTGTCTCTTCTTTAGTTTAAAACAGTGAAAAATGATATAAATTGTGCTTTTACATACCATGCAAAGCAAGAACTAACCTTGTGATGAGACAAATAGAGCATGAACTTTGGACACTTGGGAAAAATCCAGATTGGTCTACAAAGCACATAAATTCTATTCCACTCATTAGGTGCCTACATTTTGGTCTTCAGAAATCCTTGGGCACCTAAACTTAGCTTCTATGCATGCTTGGTAGTAATCCAGTCTAAGCAGTCACGTACCTAACCCCTGACTAACTTCCAGTGTGATTCAGAATGGAAATCCAGCAGTACCTAAATACTACCAAATCCCCTGGGGGATCTAATCCATTAGGTATCTTAGACAACACCTAACTCACCAACAGTACTGAGTCCAGTATAAGATACTGTTGCCAGGGTCACTTTCACTGAAAAATATAATGGTGGTGTCTACCTTTTTCACAAAAGTCTAGTGGTTAGAGTGCTAACACAGGCAATGGGGACCTGAGTTTTCAGCATGTCTCTGTCTGGTCTGAACATATTCAAACATACATCTCCTAATTCCTAGGAGTATGCCTTAACTAGCAGCTATAGGCTAGGCTGGGATGAGAGTCTCTTTAACCCTCCTGTTGAAATTGGGCCAAGAGTGCAAGAGAAATGGGGTCTGGAGAGCAAGCAAAAAGGAGCTTTATTTTGTAGCCTCATGGTTATGGCACTCTGTTGGGAGGGAGGTATCCTGTACTGATTTTTGAATGATCTGTCTGCTTGCTCTTCTATAACTCACTCTTTTTGTGCAAATGCTCTAACCACTGGCTAAGATGCAGAAGCTGAGTCTTAACCCCACCATTACACATCTCCCCTTAGAGGATGCCTCAGTGGCCTGAGTCCTCAATGGATGCTTTGTATTTTCTATTGGCTAGCTCTAGGGAGCTGCCCACTCAGTGCCAGGGGTCTCTATATTTTCCTTCAGAAGTCCTCTCCTAGGAAACCTAGTCATCTAATCCTATTTCTCTGAATTGGTCTTCTGGAGCCAGGTACATAGTTTTTAGGCATTTCAATTCCTAATTAGAGGTGTCTAAAGAACTAGCCTGCATGTTACTCCTCACCATTTTTCCTCTTTTCCTGCTGAATTTTATGTCATTCATTATAGCAAAAAGTTGGTTTTAATTTAGCCTCAGAAAGTGTTGTATTTTGGAATGAGTCCATTCCAAACCTGCATTAGAGAAAATAGATCTCAACTGCTAAATAACAGTTACGGACGCTCAAGCTGGAAAACCTGTTCAGAGCTTCCAATGGGGATCCAGTGCTTATACAAGATGTACCTAACTGCTGTTACGTTAGCAAGGAGACTAACATGAAACTTAGCTATAACACCTGTATTAAACATGATTTTATTTTACCATAAATTCAGATTCCCTTTCTAGTTAGAACAAAGAGGGTTGCAAAAGCATTCATACCTTGCTACACGACCCTTATTGTGTTATTTTAGGTTATATGAGTGCAAGCTACAAGTAAATACAACAGTCACTTGAAATTATCATTGCCTGTCTGTTTAAAAGTGAATACAACTCAGTTGAAGGGAATACATCCTAGATAACAATGATATTAGACTGGCAGCATGCCTATTTCTTTGAGTGTGTGGTTTTTTTATGGAATTTCTCTTTCAAATGAACCTTGGAGGGCTGTCACCATACGACCTTTTCTTGGTTACTCTTGTTAATACTTAAATGCTAAGGCTGAGACTGGCTGAGTGGTGGAGAAAAAGAAGGTATGGAGTACACCGGAACTTTTGGCTCCAGACATAAGGTTATTAAGCACTGTGGACACATGGAAAAATATAACAGAACAGTACTTTTCACAGAGTGATATTGAACAGCCAGCCTCATATCAAATATGAGTGGAGTAGAGAAATATGATATTATAGGCCGCACCCACATGTGGTATGGATGTTTGGTTCCTTGGGGACAACTAGCAGAGGTGCACTGTGCGCCACTGTTACTTGTTCCTGGGGAATGCCCATGTCACGTGCACTATGGTGCATGGCAAGTTACCTCGTGGGCTGTAGCGGAGGTTGGGATCAGCACTGGGCTGGCCCCAGCAGCCTTACTTGGGGCCCCGGGGGCCTCCTGTGGCTGCAGCAGTGGCAATTCTGTTCCTGGCTAGTAGCTGGAGCGCTGCTCCAGGTGGCCTGGCTTTGCTTTTGAGTGGTGCACCCTCCCCATGCATGCACTGCTCTGCTTTTTTTCTCTGTGGGTTTTTTTGAAATCCTGGATATCCAAGGGTCAAAAAAATCCTCTGCGCTCCTCTCTTCCAGTGCGGAGAACAACTGAACATGCAGTATGCGGTGCCTCAGACATGTCTGCAGCACCACATACTGCAGGGCCACACTTGTCTGTATGCAACCATACTGTCTGTAACAGTAACGACTGCAGTCCACCAATACATGAGACAGGATAGAAGAATTTTTTCCCCTGACCCATATGATATGACTAAAGCTGGGAAATATTTAAAGTTCAGTCTCTTACCAGTGCCCCTGAATGTCATATCTTTATTAAAGCAAGTGCAAAACATTTCTAGACAGCCTGTATGTTTTTCTTAAGTAGGCCACAAGCCTAAGGGTATTTACAGTACTCTAATGCAAGCTACAGAAAACTTAGAGGGGTTGGAACAGTCATGTTTTTATGTTTGCTGTCCTTCAAATTATATTGCCAGTCAGGTACAGAATGGTGAATTTTATATAAGAGGGGAAATCAATGCCCCAGCTCTTGTTGGCCTGTGGTGGCAGGCCCTCTCTCAGCCAACCCTGGCCTTTGGTGGCATACAGTGTCAAAACCTCTCTAAGCATGGGACTGGGGTGGAAACTTTCCTTCCTTCTTCCAGCTAGTCTGCCCCTGCTGCCATTTTAACAGGCTCTTGTTGAAGATTTCTTTCATTTTACTTAAAATGCAGAATGTGATTGAAACTTTCAAACAAGCCAGAAAACCACCCAGAGTTAAACAGGAAGGGCATGTGCCCACATGCAGGGGCGTGTGTTTGCAGTGGCAAAAAAGTAGTGGCACAAATTTGTGCTGCTGGTTTTTGCTGCTGTGTATGCTCTTGTATGTGCACTTTGGTGCTGGGCAAAATGTCCTGCTTCGAGGAAACTACCATTTCCCCACTCCTCCAGGCTCCCGGTATGCTGGAGGAGCTGGGGTGGAACTAGAGGACAGGAGACATTCTGACTGGCAGTCAGAGATCTCCAAGGACGACCTATCCTCTGTGTCTGCCGGTGCATGCTCCTGTGGTTTTTTTCCTACCAGGATTTCCCGGTAGCGAACTTTACTCTCATGCAAGTGTGGGACACATTATAATGTGCCGGGCATGTGGTCTGTGTTGCTGCAAAGCAGTTTGCAGCGCCACAAGCCACACATGCCTGCACATCTGGAACTGGCCAAAAGGTAAAAAGAAGAGAAAAATACCTTGCTATACCTTATGCTGTGTACTGCACAAATGCTGATTGGTGCTAGCACTAGCTTGAGTTTCAAGCAGTCACACTTCAGCCCAGAAAGGGACTGGAGGACTGAAAAGTAAGAACGCCCCTCCCTTCCATTCCAGGCTTTCCTCCTGCCCCTCAGGGTGTCCCCCTGCCTCCCTCTTCTGCTTACTTGTAGCTGCCCACACTGTCTCTCCCAAGAAAACAGGCAGGGAAGGGTTAACTTGTCTGTCCAGTCCTTGCCACCACAACTGGCAGCCTGCTGCTTTTCTCTGGGCTGAGTGTGGACCAGAGAGCAGCAGGAGCAGCAGCACCAGTGACAACAGTGGCTGGGTAGGCAGATTAACCCTTCCCTGCCTGTTCCCCTGGGACAGATAGTGTGAGCAGCCACAAGTAAGCAGGGCAGGCAGGAGGATGGGAGTTACTGATCAGGGATCTGGGGTGCTGGGGAGGATGAAGGGAGGGCAGTGGGCTCAATCCGGGCCAGCAGGGGAGACATGGTGGGTGGGGTATTTATACTAAAGTGTAGCCTAGGTGTGACAAGGCCCAGCCTAAAGGATACACGCACCTGCCAGACATACTGCCCTACTATGTAAGCAATATTTTGGCTCAGATTAGTTCTCCTTTTTCTCTTTTTGGAACTAGACTTACACTGCTTCTTTCTAGTTTTCCCTGAATATCATAGGTAAAGCCCTCCTCTCTATTCAAAATAGCCCTAGAAAGTTGAATAATCCATTAAAAAAAATTAAAATGTAATGGTGAATTTGAGATATCAATCTGCAGAATGCTACTGGGGCCAGCAGAGCTATTTTCTCAATAAATTATTATTCCGTATAAGGGATTGTCTATTTACTAGTTATTATTCCTTGTGTTGGAGTGATCAGCTCAGTCTCATGATATTATTTCTGCTCCATAATTAGATGACTGGGACTTTTGTAAACAACAGGAAGAAAGTCAGAAGTTTCAAGATGACCTTATAATTGGCTTCTGTAAACATTTTTTTGCAACGAAAAATCTTTCTTTTATAAATGTTTACAAATAATGAAGCAAAAATTCTGTTAAAATCAAAACAAAGTCATTACTTTCAATTAAACTAATGCTTGGGAGCATTTGTTTTTGCACCATTTACATAGCTCATTAATATACCTTTGGTAAAGACTTTTGAATATCTTTGTATGTGCTAAAAGCTAGACTGCTGGGAGGCGGGGAAAGAAAAAACTATACACATGCCTTGGAAGGGTGACAAGAAAGAGGGAGATTTTTTTTGCTGAGGTAAAATTTTTAAAAAGCAGCAATAAATCATCAATCAGTTCATAGCACCAATTCAAACCATAGATAGAAGTGGACTGATATAGTCAGTCAGGATCTTTCAAAAGGAAAGGGACAATTTGTTTGGTCTAGTGCAATCCCACTCAATTCAATGACACTGCATCTATGTAGCCAAGAATCCATCTGTATTAAAAAAATACATAATTGTGCCAATGATTCTACTGGTGTTGAAAATTAGTTAGTTGTGAGTGTGAACTGGACAAAGCCAGATGATAAAAACAAGGATATGATGGATTCCATAAGGTTTCAATAATATTTTCTACAATAGAAATAAAAACTATTTTGTCCATTTTACATTAGCACTTAGCTAATTTTCAACATCAGTGAAAAGGGGCCATTGCTGACAACCACTGTGAAATAAATTGTCAATTTTCTAGTATGAATGGAGCTTAAGAGTAAAAATTGGCCTATAAGTATTGGAGCACAAGATAACAATAACCAGAAATTCATGTATATTTGGTGGAATGCAAAGAGACAAATGTAGAGATTTATGCTAAGGATGAATTTAATCCAATTTAATCTCAGTGAGTTTCTTTTTTCTCCATCTGTGTACATCAGAAGTCTGTATGAGCATGCTCTGTTGAGCTATTTCTTACTACAGCTGGGCTTCCTCATGGGCATGGGATTTTTCTCTGTGTTTGTCAGAGGTTAATGCTACTAATTGCTAAGAATCTGGGGTCTATGGAACAGAGCTGAATGCTGAATAAGGATGAAATATCATGAGAATGGAGCCTGAGAACCTCTATTAATACCCCAGGAACTGCATATAGTATATTACAGAACACAACAACAGATTTACAGTGTCAATAAACAGAGTAGGTATCAAGTACAATGAAAAAAGTCTTTTCGACACCTTTCTAAAAGTAAATTAATATTTTGGCTACTAATACCAGGTGTTAAGTTTTTTCAAAGCACCATAGTTACTTACTGTACAATAAAAATAGGTATTGAAGTTACAAAGTAAAGACCCAAAGACACTGACCAGTGTGCAGACCCCTGTTCTAATTCACAGTGCTTTACATAAAGCACCATGATAAAGTGCCATGAGTTAAAATGCCCCCCCACACCCAAACAGACATTCACCTGTTGGGTTGGGGGGAATGGAGCCTGTCTGCAGGGACTGAGCCTGCTCTGCCCTCTTCTCTAGCCCTGCCCCCTGCTCCCAGCTCCAGTGCTGTCTGCAGAAAGGGAGAGGGGAGGGGGAGTAAGCTGCAGGCTGGGGTTTGCCCAACCTCAGCTGGACAGGGATTTGGTGGTGGGGGGCATGAGGCTGCAGGGGGCTCCAGTCCACCCACCCCCTTCTCTAGCTCATGCCAGACAAACTCCAGACTGTAGCCTGCTCCCCCTCCTCTCTTCCTTCCTGCAGACAGCCCTGGGGGTGGGGCTGAGCTGCATCAACCCAGCCCTGATCATGCATTCTAGGGAACACAAGTTCCCTAAGGTGCTCCGAAGTGAAGTGCCTTCATCTGATTCCTCATTTGATGAGAGTTCTTTTTTTTTGTGATTGGCCACTTCAAAACTGCTCTGCAGCCATGCATGTGTATTACAGCATGGCTGTAGAGAACTTTCAGGGGGCCAACTGCACAACAAATGTAATTTCTGTCTGCACCCCAAATGATCAAGAAACATGCACACTCAGATATCAGAAGTACTTTCTTAAAGAGGACAGCTAAATATTTAACAATCCCTCCTGCTCCCCACCATAATGTATATCTTATGGTTAAAGTATACATATTTTATAATATTGCAAATGCTTATTAAAGCTGAAGACACACAACTGAGAATTAGGACTATTGATAAGTGATGCCTAAAAGCACTGAAATGCCCTAAGATCAAAAAGAGACAGTGTTACAGTATAGTATAAGCAAAGGTGATGCCTACCACACCAGATAGGCATGTGTGGTCCTTATAGCTCCTTGGCTCCTTATGTAGCTTATGGAATGTTTTAGTTCTGGGCTAGATGAAGCAATGATGACGTGATTCTTTTTCCATTTAAACCAGCAACAAAATATTCAAACTTTTTAACTGTTTATCAATAATAAGGTAATATTTATTATTCCAAAATATTTGTATTGCAATAATACCTAGTAAACTTGATCTTCTTTGGAACCCATTATATTAGGCACACTATAAATACTAAGTAAATGATATTTTCTGTTTATTATCTAAAAGGAAATAAACTAACAAGTTTGGTGTCACTTTTTCCTTCGGTCATCATGGGAATTTTATAGTTAACCTCCTGGGGATATTACTGGTACCTCAGCAGTTGTCTGTGTTACAGTTTCTGAGGTTGCTTGGAGAGAAATATTTTTGTCCTCCTCTTTTTGCCTGACTAAGGTCTATGGCTGACTTGTAAGGTACATTTCTTGTTATATTTCCTTGGGCAAGAATGAAAGTGCCTTTTACATGGAACACCATTGTCTATCTTGCTTACATATATGCACTTCTGCTAGGTATTCATGCCCTAGAAATCAATACTGGTGAATCTGACTTCCAGAGTACAAGAGAGACAGCCACTACCTTATGCTTAATTTATAGTAAGGTAGAGAGTACAAGTTCAGATTCCTGTCAGGTTTGTGAGGCTCCTTCATAAAAGCTTTACCTCTATGCCAAGCTGACACTGAAGTGGCTTTTAAGAATCACAAATTATTAAATAATATTTTTAATTAGGAAAAACAGATTACTTTCTATAAATATTAATCTTACAGTCTAATTGCTCTATAGCTATATTATATTACTGTAAGTCTACCTGCTACTGTTTCGGCATTTAAAATGAATGCTAGATGAATTAGTTTGCTCTTCTGCTTTTCATAGCTAAAATCTTCAGTCTGGAACAAGACTGCACTCTGCTAATTATTTAATTAGGGTCTGGCACATTTTTCATTGATACTTTGCTTTTAGTATATGCTTCTTCCTAGGAATATCAAAGTGTCTTACTATTATCACGGTCTTCCAACTCTTGTCATTGTTAAACACTGGTAAGCCATCTACCCCTTTCATCCAGTCGGTATGTGATATATGTGGTGCATCTGAAAGAGTTAGTTTGGAAATACTAGATTTCACAAGCTTTTAGAAGCAGTATCATGCCCTCAGATATGATCTGCTAATGTGAATTGTTCTTGATGGTGTAATGCCTCATATTTGAGTTTTGTAAAATGAGTGTTTTACAAGCTGCCAGAGAGTTTTAGGATGGGAGGAGGTGAGAAACTATATTCCATGCTAAATAAATAGAGCAGGACAGAATAAATACAATGGATTCAGGAGAAAAAAAAATAAAATGGAAGTCTATGGCTACTAAGTTTTTTGCATGATTTTGCTTAAATAAAATAATTTAGTTTAATCCTACCTTCACTGTCTTCTGTCAAAGTACAAAAGGGCAAAATTCTATATAATAGTTATTTTTCTAACTCATCTGTGTTTTATTTAGTATTGCACTTTCCACACAACAGAATAGTCCTCTCAAACTCTGACTAGAAGTGAACCCACACTGAAGAAAACTGAAGTGTCCTATTCACTATAAACACTTTTCTAAGCACCCATTCATTATAGTTTGTTGCTTCCATACACTGTTATCCATTGTTTGTTCATATTACTCAGTGCAAACAGTCCATTTGAAAACATCAGAAGTATTTATGAGTAAGGGGAGCAAGATTGGTCCTATGGGAGTTTCTCAGTACCAGGAGTTTGTTGGCATGGTACACTATTTAAGAACTTTAATCTATCTTTTTTGTTGGGGTTTCTTATTATTGTTTATTTTCTTGTTCTCTCCTTGCATCTTTACCATATTGTACATAGCTTCTTTTATCATCAAACTCAAATTATTCAAAATTATTTTACCATAAGGCACTATGTAGCTTTAATATCTCTTTAAACAGTGATGGTTATTGTCAGATGGGCTAAATTCTGGCTGCACATATATGTGTACAACTTTATTCAGGATCTACCGTCATCAGGGCAGAATTTGCCCCAGATTTCTGAAATATTTGTGCCAAGTCATATGAATACAGGTAAATACCATGCAAAACTATTTTATTAAGAGCTGAATTTGTTTCCATTGAATTCATGACCCATTTTATCCACTTTTAAGTTGTAAAATCTTTCAGTCATAGGCTCTACCTTTATATGCATTTACAAAGAACTTAGAACACCAGGGTATTGAGCCTGGTAGGAGGCTCTGGGCATTATTGTAATGCAAATTTATTAACAAATGATAATCATCATACATAGAATACAAAACAACAGAATGCAAGAATGTTCATGGAAAAGGACAAAAATTGAATTCTCTTGCAAACACATACTAGTGATTACAGCTAATACATTTTCTTTCTTTCTTTCTTTTTTTGCTTAATGGTTTATTGACCTAAGGATTACTGTTCTCAGGCAGTACAAAAATTAAAAACCAGTTTGAATGTGAAACTGCAGAAGAAGAAATCATTCATAAACTGGTCTGTGTTAAATATGGTTTAAACAGGGACCATGGATTCTTATCCCATTATCTAGATTAACTTTTGTAAACCATTTGGCCGTGTCCAGACAAGCGCAGCCATTTGCTAAGTGGTGCATTTGGTATGTGGACATGTCGCAGCACCACATACTGCATGTTCAGTTGTTCTCTGTGCTGCAAGGGAGCAACATGAAGGGTGTTTTTGACCCCTGGCTATCCAAAGTGGAATCAAGGTGCTTGGAGCTGTGCCATGGCTGCCAGGCAGGCTCCATGTGGCAGAACCACTGCTGCTGCAGCCCCAGGAGGCCCCCAGGACCCCAGTGCTGGCCCCAGCCTCCCCTGCCCCACCCAGGGTAACCTGCCACATGCCAGAGCACGCATGGCACAGGCATTCCCTGGGGACAAGTAGCAGCAGCATAAGGTGCACCACTGCTGCTTGTCCCTGGGAAACCAAATGTCCACACCATGTGTGGATGCAGCCTTTGTTTCTATGGGTTCTTCACTTATATGCTTCTCACAACACTACCCCTCTTCTTCTCTCTAGCTTTCCCAACTATTGTACTGTAATCCACTTTATACTCTGCTCTATGCTGTCCTTTCATAGCATCTGATTAAATGAACTTGTGTTCATGAAAGCTTGTGCTCTTTCTCTTTATATATATCTTATTTAGTTAGTCTAGAAATGTGTATACCTTTCCTGCCTTTTTATTGATATTTACCATTGTTGGATTTTTTTTTCTTCTGAAACGGTTTAGCATACCTTTGCAAGTTCTTAAAAGACTGGTTTATTACTCAGCGTATGTCTACACCAGGGATGGCCAGCTTCTGGGTAGTGGAGGGGTGAATGCCTTATGGGATGCAGATACCCCTATTCCACATATTGCATGGGCTGCACATGGTTGGGGGGGTCCTTCTGGGGTCAACCCTGCCACATAGGTAGCCCACTCCCTGCCCTCAGTGCATGCATCTGCTTCCTGCCACGCATGTAGCCCAGGCAGCCTGACTCCTCTCTCTCTCCCACGTATGCAGCCTGGCTCCTTTTTTCCCAGCTGTGGACAGAGCACTGACTGACACCATAGATCTGTCCCTGGCTTCCCCACCATACCACCCTGCCTACAGGAGTGAGGCAAGATGCAGAAGCCAGAAGAAAGAAGGTGAACCCAGAGCCTCTAGCTGCTGTAGCGGCAGGAGTGGTGGACAGGCAGGAGATTCTTGGCTTCAGGTTAATCCAGGGGTGGGCAATTATTTGGGTTGGAGGGCCACTTAGGGAGTTATGGTGAGTTGTTGTTGGCTGGGTCAACATCCCTGCTCCTTTCCTCCCCTCTCCCTGGCCTGCAACAGCTCATCAAAACTCCCTAAATGGTAGATTACTAGACTGGTCAGGGGGCGCTGGATGAAGTGGGCAGACAGGGTCTCCATAGAGACTGGCCCAGAACCCCGTGGACAGGGCACACTCAGCTGGATGGATAGGATGGGGCTACAGGTGGGCAGGAAGAGGCATCTGGGATGGCCAGGTGGGGCTGGGGCTGGGATTGCAGGGTGCTGACAGCGCAGGGCCAGGGCTTGGGGCAGAGCTGCAGTCCGCTCCCCACACAGCCCTGCTCTGTCACCACCCCATGATCCTGGCCCTGGCTCTAGCCCTGCCCACCCATCCCACTTCTGGAAGCTGCTTTCTGACTCCCCACATCCCTATCCCATCTACCCAGCCCAGCATACTTTGTGTCTCTATGGAGACCCGATTCACCCACCTGCTTTGTCCAGTGCCCCTGGTAGTGGGTGTGGGGCAGACGGGTTAGGGTGTCTAGGCAGGGGGTTGGGGCCAGTGGCAGTGGCAATACTGGCAGTGGCAGCTGAAAGGAGCCAGCATCTGGACTGCCAGGAAGCAGTCTGGCTGCCGTGCTGCCCCAACCCCACTGCCCAGGGGTGGCAGGACTGACCACATGCACCATGATCCAGGCAGCCCCCTGCACCTGGGTCTGGTGGGGCTGAGGGACCTGCTGCAGGCTGGATAAAATCCCTTGGCAGGCCAGATTTGGCCTGTGGGCTATATTTTGCCCACCCCTGTGTTATCGTCTCACAGGACACATGTGGCCCAAGGGCTGCCACCCAGATAGTCTTGGTCTGCATTATGATCACAGTGATTCAGTGCAGTGTAGAGAAACATGCTCTAACTTTAAGTTAATTAGTTTGGGGACCAGCACCACAGAGGTCAGGGGGGATTAGTTTATCATGCTGCAAATTTAAAAAATCTAATGTACAACCTTTAAACCACCAGATGCTTTGAACTGGCAAAATAGTTACAGACCAGGGGTGTTTTACACAAGCTCTGGGGTGAGGGGAGGGCGCTTTAATTAGAGCGACTCTTGAGAAAATGGTGTTGGGGGCACTTCGACTAAACCTCATTTGATGAGCTTTAGTTAAAGCACCTCTGTCACCATTTTGAAGTGTGGGGACACTGAATATGTGTGATGCCAAGGCTGCTGGAGCATGCTAATTAGCATGCTGTGACAGATTTAACTAATCCGGTACATGTATAAATGCCCCAGAATAGGAACTGGCTTACCATTGCCAGCAAAGTCTTCCACTATATTGCTGTAATAAATTAAGGGCTTTTTCACTGTATATTGGTGGCCCACAAGGTATAAAGAAGTGCAAACTCATTTGATTATTGTAGTAAGATTGTAAATAATTTTGTAATCAATGTAACAAATGGATACAGCTGCAATATTGTAATTGGAAATATATAAAATGTTTAGATTTATATTCTGTATTGTAAAATATGTAATACATTAAATTAATTCATATGAATATAGCTGTATTATTCTCTTTGCTCAGGGAATTCTAAAGAACAAGTCAGTGAATAAATATCTGTTCTCTCTTAAATTTTGTTTGTCATTTCTCTTTAGAATTAAAGTGTCTCTCAAATTCAAGTAGACTACTTTGTCTTAGTTAAAATACAAGTAATCAAATTTCAGATTTTCAAATAATAAATCTCCTATAATGGAACACTCATTAATATAATGAATACATTTCATTTTTTGTTATATACAATTAACCTCAATTAATCAGAGTGACACATGCACATAAAATGGAAGACTTACTACTTACCTAACAGAAATGATGTTTGTAGGAAAAGGACGATATTTTTAATAACTAACCAAAATGACCATTTCTCTTGTGACAGTCTGAAACATCAGCTTCAAGAGCTGCTTGTGGCACTTATTTCAAGAGGGAGTGTCTCTGAAGTCAACTGATGCCAACTTTGGTAATGGTTTCAGCACTTGACTGTAAAAAAATATATGTAAAAAAGATTAAAATTTGAAAATCTGCACAGTCTGTTCTGTGTGGCACCACACTGCAGCACCAGTTACGCAATTTTTGCTTCAGTTTACTGAACACAAAGAGAAATATCTCTTTGGAGGCTTGGCTTGTTAATATATTATGATTAGAGGAAACCAGGGCATTTTGGTTCAGAGTGGACAGCACTAAGAAATGTTAAACCTGAGACCCAGATTGTGCCATTGAAAATCTGCTTACTATTCCTGCCTCCCCCTAACTAGTAGAGTAACAGTTGGTGGTGCTTGCTTACTCACAGAAAGCAGAATTCCACATGATAGAGCACAACACAGAGATTTCATGCTTTTGCTAGCATTGGAGAGAGATTCATGTCTAGTAGAATAAAGTAGCTATTTAATAACATTATTCCTATTGATTTTACTCTCCTTTTTGTAGGTAGATTATTCTACTGCTAATTTTATGAGCTTATTACTAGGTTTGCCTAGTTCCTTTTTTGCCAGGATAACCCTCTTTTCACAAACAAAAGGAGAATTAATTTTGTTATTAAGGATCTCTCTTGCATAGTTTCATTAAAGCAGTACAGCATTAACAATTCCTTTTTTAAAACTTATGTTGCTGCTTGATACTGATGTTCATTCCTAGGTCCTGTATATTCAGTGCTGTTATCTATATCCAAATCAATAAAATACTAATGAAAAAATGGGTCAGTGCTGAAATGCTACGATCAATATGCAATAGGTCTTACGCATTGACCGTTGCCATATAGATTTAGTATCGCATTTGATTTACACCTAGTACTAAAAGATTCTTGCCTCTAATATTGTTCTCAGTTATTTTAAGATTTAATACTTTCCACTCTAGATTTTAATGTCTCTCACATTTTACTCAAGGGGCCATTATCTGCCCTCTCTCCGTTACACTTATGCAGCCAATTTAACTTAAGTGACAAACTCCTGACTTTAAGTATTTTGCATGATGTTACTAGGGGCAAAATTAAGTCCCTAATGCCAGGTTCTAGATTCACTGACAACAGTGTAAATCTGGAGAAAAGTCATTGACCTGAATAAAATGTTCTGGACTTACAACTATAACGGAGATCAAAATTTATCACATTATAGCTAACATTTCAACCAAACTCATGAACTTCTAAGCAAGATTTGTGGACAACTTTGACAGCTAGATAAATTGACTCCAATTCTGTTCTGAATTACAATCTTATTCAACTTCACTAATTTCAGCTTGATTACAAAAGATGCAAGTCCAGGCCAAATTTGGTTTTTCTTCGCTGCTATCTGGCAAGAGCAAACTCAATAGAGAAATTTTCTTTGTGTACTCTGGAGGGAGCACAGCCTATCTCTTGTTAGAGGCAGCCTAGGTAAATGATGAAGTACATTTACAACCAGTCCTTTCTGTGGCAGTCTCTACAGGCCCCTGTTAAATCCCATTATGAAGATGTCATACATTTTGACCTTCAGTGTCCTTTTGCTCTTTAGGGCATGTTATAATGTTTTACGTAGTTGTTAATTTAGAAAAAAATTATGATACTAACTTCTTGTCCAATTCTCCCAAATCCAACAGGAAGTTTGTAGAGGGAATAGACATTAAAATTATTATTATTTTTAACAGAACCAACCCTAGTTTTTGCATTGTTTTGTATGCAATATTTTGTTTGGGGCCTCAGACCAGTCACACACACAGCACATTTGGGAAAGATCTTCTAAACTGCTCACAGGATGAGGAGGGCACCTGACACTAGGCATGCTACATGTGCTATAAATGCAAAACAATAACCTCTGGTGCAGTTTCCTTTGGAGATAATTGCTTCCAGGAACTGTGTTTGCATGTGCACCTGGGACCTCAGCACATTAAGCCAGGTCAGAGCAGCCCTGGCTGGCAGAAAGCCCAGGGGGTCAGCCTGCCACCCTGGGGATGCTCTAATCCAGCTCAACGTGCTGTAGAGGGGCTGGCTTGGGCATAAGTATGCTCTAGCGCAAGGCTAGCCAGAGGTAGCCCCTGCACTGAAGCACCCTCATGTCCCAGCCAGCTGGGTTAGTGTCTGTGTGTGTGTTGTGGCACACTAAATAACACAGCCACAAGGTTAGTACTTGTGTTGACAAGTACTATCTTATGGTAGCGTTTATTAGTTTACTGTGCCCTAATAGGGGCACATGTGTAGATGCCAAGACCTTCCTGTGAAGCTAATTAGTCAGCTCTGTAGTAGATGTCTCGTGTAGATGCTCCCACAGATGTCCTGGGAATGGAACTTGTTGCCAGTCATAAGAAATTATTGCAAGAATGAATCAAAGCAGTTTTCCAGAATCTCTGTCACTTGCCAGCCTATTGGTTTTCCAAAACCTCATGCCTCATGATGTTTTCCAAAACATGTCAGCTTCTGAGAGAAAGGAGGCTTGGAAAGAATGCCTCTATAGCTGTAGCAAAGTCTTTGGGTGGTGTGAACATACCTGCAAAGAAGGCATACAATGAAGAGAGGGGGCCTCTTTCCCTGTAGCAGCAGGCTGTATGGTTGATGAGGAGGATATACAGTACTCTTACACTAAGCTGTCCATTTCAGAGACTTCAAGAGCCAACACCAGGTAACGTAGAGAGATGTTTCTACACAGTTTTGCCAAGAAAGTGGCTTGTAACATCACAAGTACAAATATACATTGTGTATCTCTTTTCTTCTAGAACACTGCTACAAGATTTAGGATGTGTTTAAATTGCTCTGTACTATAGACATAACCAAGCTACCTTTAAATTAGCTCATTTGTATAGCAGTCTAGCTGTGATAGTACAAAGCTAACTTTCTACTAATTTGCCCTGGTTTCCTAGTGGATTTTGTGGTCTTGCAGACCTCTGTGCTTGACAACTATTGGCACATGAGCTAGCTAGTTTACAGCTCAGGTATTTCTACACTACAGTGCAATCAGACCATATCCTTCAAGTGTGACATGACTCATCCATTAAATAGACAATATTGTTTGAACAAAATAACAGAAGAAGACGAGCAGATTTAGAGGATTAAAATAACCATAAGGAGATATTTTACATTCTGAACATTCAGAGAGTCACAGAAACGCCTGGTGTACAAGTAGACTGTGGGGAAAGCTGGAGGTTTATTTCTGATTCACAAAGAAAATCTGGCACACAAATGCTTCATCCGTTCTTTTCTTTTTTGGCATGGCAGGCTCTGCATCTATGCTAAACAGGGATTAAATTATGATCAAACATTTCATATTATAGCTGTAACTTCCCTGTATTTTTCTGAATTCGAACTGCAGACTTTTCTGTACTGGAAAAGCAGCAAAATGGAGCGAAAAAATTCCCCAGAAGCTGAAGAATGGAGTGCATCACCTCCAGCTCATGTTTCCCACATCTCTGAGGGATACTGGATATTCCTCCACCCAAATTCCCTAGCTAAGACTCTCTGTGACTCCAGAAGGAGTAGGGATATACATGCCTAAATCCTGCAGATGTCTGACAGGGTGATAGATCTGAAATAAATACTGGTCCAAGTAACATTACATTCCCCAGGTTCTCCTTCTTGGCTTTATTTTTGGTGCTCCACCCTCTTGTCACCTTTTCATGTCCTTGCCTCTACAACCTCTCTGCTTCTTCCTCAGAATTATTTAGTGCTGCAGTGACTTAGCTTGCTGGTCAATTGGAGAATTAATGTACTAACTAGACCAGGGGCAGGCAATTATTTTGGGCGGAGGGTTGATTACCAAGTTTTGGCAAGCTGTTAAGGGCTGCATGGGTAGCCCTGCCCCTTGGTCGCCATCTTGTGGCGCCCTAACCCCAGAAGTCCCACCCCCTAACCCCTGACCTTTGCCACCATAAGTCCCTCTCCCTGCCCCCAGAAGTACTCCTTTCAGCAAGGGACTTTGCCATCTCCAAACCAGAAACATACCAAATTATATTCTAAAAGCCAACATCTACAATTATATTCTAAAACATCTACAACATTCATTAATTTGATTTCAAAAAATATTTTTGTCCTGATTTACAAGTGTTTGTGTAGTGTACGCAGAGGTGATTACACAATAGCTTAAAATGAAGTCTTATTCTTGTATATTGTGGGGGTGGGTATAGGTTTGTGGGGGCTGTGGGTATGTGGGGTGTGGGTGGGTATGGGGGGAGGGTGACTGGGGTTTGTGTATGGCAGTGTGAGGGGAGGTGTGTGTGCATGAGTATGGAAGGGTGTGTGTGTGAGACTCACCCTATGAACACATACACACACACACACACACACTCTGCCCCTGTGCCTGCAGACATGCACATACTCTGCTCCTGTGCCTGCCAACACACACACATGTGCACACACATACACACCCCTACCAGTGGGGTCCCATGCTCCATGGTCTGGGGATGCAGCCGGGAGCCACAGCCACGTGGTGCTGGAGCAGAGGAGGGCAGGAAAGCAAGGAACTGGCTGGGGGTGGGCGGGGGTG
>NW_017729032.1:202696385-202697741 GCF_001723915.1 Gavialis gangeticus
CTGCTCAAGCCTGCAAGCCTACTGAAGGTTTCCTCTGGGTCCTACTGCCTCTGTCTCCAGCCAGCTTTGACAGGGAGCCGGGGGAAATAAATATTAATTTACTAAACTTTTTAGGGGCTCCGTGGGCCAGATAGAATGACCTTGTGGGCCAGATGTGGCCCACGGGCCATATTTTGCCCTTCCCTGAACTAGACAGTAGTGCCCACTGAAGCAAATTACACACTTATAATGAAGTTAGAATTTTCTACCCTCATGCTGGGCTCCCTTCTAATGCCACTCTCTCCACAAAGCAAGAGCACACAGGGATGTCCCCTCGTCTATTTGAAAGAGCTTCAAAAATGAGCCAACTAAAGAACTCCATGTCTTGGGCTTTAGCTTCCAGCCCCACTTTCAACTCCACTCATTTCTCTGTCTTTGTTTCAGAAGAAGAAATTGCAGATCTTCCTGTTTCAGCTTTGCTGCTTTCCAGAGGTCTGCTACAGGGTTTAACTTGACTCTAAAGCTTTCCTACATGTTTTCTTCTTTTTTGTCTCCTACCAACCCCTTCTCCCTGTCTCTCACTCTCTCTCTCTCTCACACATACACATGTGCACGCACGCACACGCATGTTGCCTGTGACCAGGGTTGCTAACTGCCTGTAAATTTAGACCATCCATAAAAAAGGCTAAAAACACTTGTTTATAAAATCTGCAAAATAATTAGCTGATAATAAAAAGCTTAGAAACTGTAAGATTGATTGAAGATCCATTGTTGGAAGGAGGCTGGATGCAAAATTGATGGACAGACAGAGCAGAGCAGGGTTCTTGTGTCAGAGTGAGAGCACAGCTCAGTGTGCTGTAGGGAGCTCTCCTTCACAGCTTTGTAGCCCATGGGAGTCTCTGTAGCCCCGTCCATCCCAAGCCACGTTCTGCTGCTGCCTCCTAGTTTCATAGTTGGTAGGGTTGGAGGGGACCTGAGCAGATCATCAAGTCCAACCCCCTGCTGTACCAGGAAAGAGTACCGGGGTCAAATGATCCCGGCGACGTGTTCATCCAGCCTCCTCTTAAAGACCCCCAGGGTAGGAGCCAGCACCACTTTGCTTGGAAGTTGGTTCCAGATCCTGGCCACCCTTACAGTGAAGTAGTGCCTCCTGATATCTAGCATAAATCTACCTTCTGCCAGCTTGTGACCATTATTTCTTGTCACTCCTGGTAGTGCTCGGGGGAACAGGGACTCCCCCAATGCCTGCTGGTACCCCCTGACCGGTTTGTAAATGGCCACTAGATCCCCCCTCACCCTTCTCTTGTGGAGGCTGAACAGGTTCAGGTCCCTTAACCTCTCTTTGTAGGGCCTGCCCTGCTGACTCCTGATCATGCG
>NW_017729032.1:202698114-202707503 GCF_001723915.1 Gavialis gangeticus
GTAACCTGTCTAGGTCTGATTGCAGCCTATTCCTCCCTTCTAGCATGCTCACTTCTCCCCACATCTTAGTGTCATCTGCAAATTTGAACAGGGTGCTTTTTACCCCCTCGTCCAAGTCATTGATGAAGATGTTGAACAGTGCGGGCCCGAGGACTGAGCCCTGCAGAACCCCACTGCCCACATCCCTCCAAGTCGAAAATGACCCATCCACCACCACTCTCTGGGTGCGGCCCTCCAGCCAACTAGTGACCCATTTGACTGTTTAGGTGCTGACATCACAGTCCCCTAGTTTTTTAATGAGAATGGGGTGAGAGACAGTGTTGAAGGCCTCCCTAAAGTCCAGAAAGACTACGTCCACTGCTACACCTGTGTCTAAGAATTTTGTAACCTGGTCATAGAAGGTCACTAGGTTTGTCTGACAGGACCTGCCTCTAATGAACCCCTGTTGGTTGCCCCTATGCATAATCTCCCCTGCTGGCCCCTTGCAGACATGCGACAGGATAACTCTCTCAAAAAGCTTACCCAGGACCAAGGTAAGACTGACTGGCCTATAGTTTCCTGGGTCCTCCTTCCTCCCTTTTTTGAAAATGGGAACCACACTGGCCCTTTTCCACTCCTCTGGCACCACACCAGAGCACCATGAGTGCTCATAAAGCCATGCCAGGGGTCCCACTATGACCTCTGCTAATTTCCTGAGCGCTCTGGGGTGGAGTTCATTAGGACCTGCTGATTTAAATACGTTCAGTCCCTCCAGAAGGTCCCTGACTTGGTCTTCACTGACCCAAAGTCTGGGTGCGCCTCCCCTGGGACCTATGGGGGTCCCATGGGGGGGGTGACCCAGGCCCTGCTCAGGAAAATGGAGGGAAAGAAATTGTTAAATAGGTTAGCTTTGCTGTGTGGTGCAATGACCAGATTTCCTAGTGTGTCCTGCAGAGACCCTATGTTACCCGGTACCTTCTTTTTACCCCCTACGTATTTAAAAAAGGACTTCTCGTTGTCCTTGATCTGGGTAGCTAGTCCCAGTTCCATCTCCACCTTGGCCTTCCTGACCACCCCCCTACAGCCCTGAGCAACCAAGGTGTAGTCCTCTCTGGTGATGGCCCCTACCTTCCATTGGGTGTACGCCTCCTTTTTAGCTAGGAGACGTTCCCGTATGCTTTTGATGAGCCATGGGGGCTTTTGCACCCTCTTGTCCCCTTTGATCTGTGTTGGGATTACCTCCCTTCGGGCTTGGAGGATTGTCTCCTTAAGGAACGACCACTCTTCCTGGACACCTAACTCCCCTCCCCTCTGGGACTTCAGTGCCTCCATGACTATTCTCCTTACCTTATTGAAGTCCTCCCTCTTGAAGTCCAGGGCTGCTGCCTTGCTGCAGGCCTTTGCTACCTTGCAGTGGATGGTGAATTCCAGCAGCTGATGATCACTGTCGCCCAGGTGGTTGAGCACCTGCAGACCCCTCACCAGGTCATTGCCCATGGCCAGGACCAGATCCAACAAGGCGTCTCCCCTGGTGGGGCTGTGCACCTCCTGGGTTAGATGGAGGTCCTGTATCTTGGCTAGTAACTTATGTGAGCGGTCAGACTTGGCTGACTGCTCTTCCCAGCAGATGTCTGGAAAGTTCAGGTCACCCATGAATGACCATGTCCTTTGACCTAACTACCTCCGTGAGCTGACTTAAGAATTCCCAGTCTAGCTCTTCCTCTTGGTTGGGCGGTCTGTAGTAGATCCCTACTGTTAAGTCCCTTTCCCCTCAACTTCCTTTTATTCTAACCCAGAGCACTTCCGTGTGCCCCTCCTCTGACCCAGTGCCTCTCATTGAGGATGTGTATTTCTCCTTGACGTAGAGCACCACACCCCCACCTCTCCACCCTGTCCTATCCCTCCTGTACAGCCTGTAGCCCTTGATGTTCACCGCCCAGTCGTGTGTTGGGTCCCACCACATTTTGGTGAGCCCCACTATATCTGGGTTGGTGTTAGCTAGCAGGAGGGTGAGTTCCTCCTGCTTGTTCCCCATACTATGAGCATTAGTGTAGAGGCATTTGAGGCCTCCTGAAGACATATGCACTGGCCCCCTAATCTCAGTACTACCCAAGCTCCTGTTGTCTACCTGGGTATTTGTTCCTGTTTGCTGTTGCCTGCCTGTAACAACTGCTTCCCTCAAAAGTAAGTTGGGCTGTGAAGCCCTGTGAAGTCTGGAGCACCAGTTGAAACAGGAGCTGGAGCAATACAACTGAGACAGAGCTGTGGGGCTGGGATGGGTGCACAAAGGAGGGGAGACCAGCATGGGTAAGATTTGGTGGTGTGCTGAGGTGGGGGTAACATGGCATACAATGCACAGTTAATTTTCCCAGGTTTCTGGGTGGGAGCTCAAACCAGATGTAGAAAGCTCATGTTAAACCCTTGAATTTAAATGTGGCCCTTGTTACTTCCATACAGGGCCTGGCAGAAGGGTTACATTTATATTATGTCTAACATATGATAGAAAAATGTATTTCAGTAAAAAAGTTTTGGTTGTCAGTAGCAAGCTTGCAGATTGTCAGTAAAAAAAAATAAAAATTGTTGGGTTGGCAACCATTCTTGTAACCTTTGTTTTGAAATTTTCAAAAGCTGGAAACATCCTTCCTCCTCAGGTGTAGAAACAGGAAAATAATGGCACTTAGGTGCTTATTCATTCTGTTTTAGGCCTAAATTTCTTATTGGGTTCCTCTTGGGCCCTGTGACCAGGCTACTAATCTGGCTGTATCATAAAGGGCTCAATTAGCCTGACAGCCTTTTCTTGAATATCTAAAGGAAGATTCTCAAGTGGGGCTTGCAGAGTAATGTAGAGGGGTAAGCTCTTCAGAGAGAAGGTCTAGGACATACAATTATTCTTTTGCTCCACAATTTAGACCCCAACTCTCCCCTGACTAGTCTCAGAAAAGGCTTTTGCAAGGCCAATTCCTGGAGTTTTCTGGGCCCTCTGAATGCCTCCCACAACTGTTCCTCAGGTGTTCATGATACTTTGAAGCTCCTCAATGCTACACCTCATTCAAATAGTATCAGACCAAAGATGTATTTGATATGTTCCTGCATACTCCACTACACTTTTCAGATAGACATAATGTTTTCCTTCAAACCTAGAATAAATATTAGAGGAGGAAGAAGCCTATCATTAAACCTCTTTTTCATATTAGTTGGCTGGGGGCTTTGGTCCTTACTTTTGCATTCAAATGATGAATGAATTCTTTGTTGACAAAAGTAAATTAAGAAGAAAAACTCTCCGTGGAAGTCAGAACAAACTAGGCAAGTTTCATGTTACCCAATTTGGCAAGAAAGATAAAAATCAGTATGCAGGTTAAGATGATGAACACTGAGGAGGTGGCAGAGCTGCTGCTGAGAATATTTCATGAACAAGTATATGAATTTTACCATAGCCAAACACACTGCATTACTTTCTTACAGGGTTTAAAGCCAGTCTCCTTTCTCCTTGGCACTTGCCCGCTGTATGCAACACATGCAGAAACATTTTAAAATATACATCTTAAAGGCTATTACTACTCTCATGCTTTATGATGGAGTTCAAATGGTTAGTCAAAGTGACCGATATTTGCTTTTGGGAGAGGCACTTTACCCCTCTCAGAAGTCATGTTTCAGGCTGTCACTTTTCAGGCAGATATCGCTGCACTGGCTATAGTCAGGTCCTTTTGTCAAGATTTTCTTAGACTTTTTTTTAAAACAAGAAATTACAGCTGTGTTTCTGACATAATCTCATGATCCCCGGTACAGGGCCTAGGCAAGGGCCTAGAGAACCATAGCTGTCCCTGTGGGAGAATTCTAAAAGCCTGGGCCAGATCTCATTCAACTCATTTAGGTAGTTAAGTAAATTTAGGTGCTTAAGTACGATCCTATTCTATCCCCCACTTGAGTACCTGAAAACTAGTTAATATAAGTGGTGGATGGAGCTTCTTTCTGTTTGCTGTTTTTTGTGGCCTAGTTTAAAAGTTATGATGATGACAAGTTACAAAAATAAGGCATTAACCTTTTTCAGGGACTTGAGCAGACTGGAATAGGATCACACTGAGGAGCAGACAGAAGTGACAATTTTCACCTGATATGGTCACAGAAAGCAATTTATAGCTGTGACCAAACACAAGTGTGTGGCTGTAGACCACTGAAAAAATGGCTGATCAGGTGAAAATTTTAACCCTCATTGCATAAGGGTTCAGATGAAGATGTTTCAAAACAGCATCTTCTATAAGTTATGTCTGTCTGCCTACCAGCCTCTGAGCTGTTTTCAGAGTGGGAAGGGGGAAAGGGAGCAGAAGGAGTTAGGTCTGGAGTTTTTCAGCCCCCACTAGTGGGTTGGGTGGGTGAATTGGAGCCCCCGCCCCTTGAAGTGGTTACTGATCAGCATTACTGATGCTGAATTGGAGCCTGTCCCCCTTGAAGCTTCCCCCCCAATTCACCCACCCCACCCTCCAGTTCTGGCTGGGGAACCCCTAAAATGAGCTCCCTCTGCTCTCTTTTCCCACTCCCATTCTGAAAACAGGGACAGGCTGGGAGGGAGAAGGGGCCATTGCTATGGGAACCTGGCTGCAGGCTCCTAGCCAACAGCTAGATTCCACTCCCCTCTGGAACCAACAGTGCACTTCTGTTTGGTCCGGGGGATCACTGTAACTCAGAACAGTTCTTACAAAGTGTTCTCAGTTACAGCAGCAAGCTGCACTTCTGTCTGCACCCTCAGGCACCTAAAAAATGCCTAAGAACCATGAAATCTGCCCTATGATTCCTCCACTGGAATCATATTTTAGGCTTCACATCAAAAGTGAGTTGATGTATTACTTATCAGTGTGATGAGACTCAGTGAGAAAGGTAATATTTTGAAGTTCTACATTATGGAGGGATTCAAGCTGATAACCAATATCTTGGATCAGTAGCAAAATTAAGCAGGGGTTATGAGCAGCAGCCCTGGCCACTGCATTGGATGGGCTGGGAGGAGGCACAAGTATAGCTGTGACCATGGCAGTAACTAATTGCACTACTATGATCACCACTGTGGCAGCTGGGGCTGCCCTGGGCATCATATGGCTGCCCAAGAGGTAGAGATGCCCAGTTATGCCTCTGCCTTAAATTACATTCAGTAGCACAAAGGAAACCAGGACAGTGTACACAGTTACGTTATTTGTACAAAGCAGTTCACTGCTTATGTTCTCCACCACAGCAGACTTCTCTGTGTGTTTCAAGGGCAGCCCTAAGTGAAGTGTATTGCAGTAGTCAAGTTGTGAAACTAAAACTGTGAAATAAAAAAAAAAAGTCAAAGCTCCAGAAAAGTGCAGTATTTCCTAGCTGCTGTGTTGTGGTCTCTGAAATACTGCCATTACTTCCTTATTCTTTGAAAAGAAGGGAATCATAGAAAATTAGGACTGGGAGGGACCTCAGCTGGTCATCTAGTTGAACCCCCCTGCTCAAAGCAGGACCATCCCCAAGTAGATCATCCTAGCCAGGGCTGTCTACCCCAGTCTTAAAAACCTCTATGGATGGAGACTCCATAACCTCTCTGGGTAGCTTGTCTCAGTGTTTTACTGCTCTCCCAGTGAGACCGTTTTTCCTAATATTTAGTCTAAAGTTCCCTTGCTGCAGCTTGAGACCATTGCTCCTTGTTGTGTCATCTGCCACCACTGAGAACAGTCTAGCTCCATCCTGTTTTGAACCACTCTTCAGGTAGCTGAAGGCTGCTATTAAATCCCCCCCTCAGTCTTCTCTTCTCCAGACTAAATAAGCCCAGTTTCCTCAGCCTCTCCATATAAATCATATGCCCTAGCTCTCTAACCATTTTCATTGTCTTCCTCTGTACTCTCTCCAATTTGTCCACAGCTGGATTATAGGTTCTATGGCACACGAAATCATGCATATTTTATTGTCTTATTTTAGTATTTTGACCTATGATTCAAGGACCTGACATTTTGTTCCTATTTAGCTTTTTGCTAGTGCTGGGAAAATGGGACCTGCTGCCCTGTCATTGATATTTTCCCCATGTAGTTGTTTTGCTGCCTATTATTTCTGACTGCTTTCTCTGGAATTTTAATATTTTTATTTTAGCTGCTTGTTCTTCTGAAGACTGAGTTTATTTGGGGTGACTAAGTTACCAATGCTCAATTTTACTGAATTTAAGAGTTGTGTTTGAGACTGTTTATAAGGGAGGCTTTTTAAATTTATTTTTCTTCCATTGCATTTTTAATCAGCAGTGATTAATCAAATTGTTGCTGTGAAGATTTGTGCAAAATTGTTTTGACACTTTTGACAACAAGAGTTATTTTTTTTTGGTAAGTAATATTTGCTTGTGATTGCTCCAGTAACTCTAATAGCTTAATTAGGTTTTGTTTAAATTTATATTTGTTGAAAATGGTTTTCTGCTACCCACTAGATTCTCAAATTTTAAAAATAGTAATTTCACTTGTAATAATTAGTATATTATTAACAATCAAAAAGGAAAACACCTCACAAAACTCACCACATTCACTGCTTCTAATAGGTCCAGTTTTGAAGACTTTAAAGGAAAGTATAACAGCAGAATCAGAGTCAAATATACAACTCTGGAGGAATGCCACAGATACCAAACTTGCAGTGGAGTGTGCTCAGACAACTGCCCCAGGCTCCCATTAGAAACATAGTTTTATCCACATTGCCATATAATCTGGCTTTTCAAACCCAAATGTGCTATATAGTAAAACCATGTTTCATCCTGCAAAGGGCTGCGTAGCTTAGATAAGGCCACTCATGTTTAAAGGGATGTCTGAGCAAAAGAGAATAAGTGATGGAGTAGAGAAGACCGCTAAAAAGTAGTTCATTTCTGGTCAAGGTTCCATGGATGTCATGTCATTCAAGGCCTCCATATTCAAACATTTCATCTAGAAGAATCATGTTTCATAAAGTTTACTTTCATATGTATCACATTCACTAACTGCAAATAATTAGCTAGCTTTTGTTTCCAGTTTTTGATGCTTGGTTTTGTAGTTGACATCTACAAATTCAATTCTTGCTTCTTGGCAATCACTGAAATAGCATTATTGTTGGGCTTCTCTGATACATGTTGCATTTCTGCTTCTGCTTAACAGCCATATTGGAGAGGTAGTGGAGAGGTAGTGGGTAGAAACCTTCAAGTTGTGTCTGAATAAAAGAGCTGAAAGTTATCTTACTGACTCTTCCATCAACAGTGAGAGATAAAAGGTATCCCACTTTGTTAGCAGCTGTAGAATAATGTAATTATCTCTGGGCAATAAAATATCCAATTCAGCTATATCAAACAACATTGATATTTTGTGTAATGTACATGAAACTTCTGTTCAACCTACTCCAGGAATCATAGTAGCCAAACCTCTGCTGAAAACCTGTGGACATATTTGGATCAACATATGTGTATGCAGCACATGCTCACTGAATTATGTTTAGGGGGCTTCTGTCATTGATTTCAGTTAGGCCAGGATTTAACCCTTGATGTCTTGCATCTAATGAAGTTGTTAGGATTGCCCACTATTTAGAGTTACTTTCTGTTACTTTTAGAGTTATTCTATGGTGTCAGTTTGAGATAAGAGACCTGGATAATGCTTAACAATAATACCTCTTAGCTAAAGAGATCACGTGTATGTATCTTCAGATATGTGTATTGAATATGTAAAAGAGAGAAATTGACTGTCTAAGGCCAGGTCTATACTACAAACTTGCTGGCATAGATGCATCAGTCAGGAGTTTGACAAAGTGTGATTTGTGACCAACATAGCTGTGCTGCCTGAACATGGGAAAATTGGAATAATTAATACTGGCAAAACTGTCATTTATCCATTTTGAGCTGTGTCTGCATTAGAAGTGTTGTACTGATAAAGCTACACCAGGTACCTTCCAAGTGTGGAGCAAGTCTAAGAAGCTGTTAAAAGATTTTTAAAAATTCTTTCAATTTTCCTGAAGAAAATTGATTAGATTTTACCAGCTATATTGGCAATCAAGGGCAAGTGGTAACTTTTAGTTGGACAAAAAAAGTCTCTTAACCTAGAATCTTCAAAAATGATCACTGTTAAAATACAGCAACAAGAACTCAACATCACACTGTTTTCTTATATACAGCGTGCCACCAAATAAGACATGCAACTTGTTTTAGAAAAACAGAATGTAGAAAAAAAGATATTTTCTTGAAAATACTGGTAAGTAGCAGTACATTACTCACTAGCAGCTTCTCTTACAGAATGAGGCATGGGAGGTCTGGCCTAGTGGCTAGATAACTAACTCAAGCACTCAATGCAGTGCACTTTAATGCATCAAACTAAAGTGTGGTCCAGGTCAGGTTCTCAAGGAGCTGGGAGTCTGAAGCGGCCTGGCATCAGGAGCCATAAGCAAAGTCAAGACAGTTCAGGATCCAAATAAGAGTCAGGAGTCAGAGCTGGATACAGGATATGCCAAAGGTTAGACTAGTATCAGAAACCAAAAGCCAGAGTCATAAGTCAAACCAGAATGAGGAGCAAACACCAGAATTAGGTTACGTCAAAGGTCCTACAGGAATCAGAAGTTGAGCCAGAGTGAGGAGTCAGGAGTTAAACCAGACAGTCAGCAAGGAAGTGCATAGAGAGTCAAGAACAAGAACTTCCACTTTTTCCTGGACAAGGGTACTGTGTGCTGGGCCTGGCTTTTAAGAGCTGGAGCAGGGGAGACCTGTTGCCTATGGCTTCAAGGGGACTGGCCACTCTGAGCGCCTCCCTTAGCTTAGCTGGGTCCTGCCTCCCTCAGCTGCTGGTGGTGCCTGTTCAGGGGATAAACTGCCCTGATTCCCTGACTGAGACTGAGTAGGTCTGGAGCTCTGCTCTGGCCTTATTACAGCTTTTGCAGCAGTTCAGGAGAAAGAGAAAGTGTCCATAGCTAGAAGCTAGGGAGCCCAATCTGCATACCTGCAGTCTTACTTTCATTCCCAAACTCAGAGGCAGAAACTACTATTTCCATATTTCCTTGCTTATAATGTCCACTCCAATTTCTAGCAGCTGAAATTTTGGGGAAAGATTCATGTTGTATTTGAGAAATTGTGGTAATAGACATATGTCATATTTACTGAAATCCAAGATGAGGTTTTCCCCCACCATTCAACATAAGGAAAAAAGCTCTTTACCCCGGATTTGAGTACAAGGCAGGGGAAAGGGTGCACATGGCTCTTGTGACAGGATCTTTTCTTGGTCGGTCTTACCACAGATCACGAGGAGTCGGGAAGACAGTGAACAGGCTTGGTGATCTTTATTGATAACTGTTAACGTAGCTGTGCAGCAGCTTAAACTCACTCACCACACCTTATGCGCCCTAATGGCGCGTGAGACCGATGGATCTGGCTGGTGAGTTGTCTCAGGGGTTTCAGGTCGCCGGGATCAGGTGGGTCT
>NW_017729032.1:202712503-202721082 GCF_001723915.1 Gavialis gangeticus
GGCCGAGCCATGTCCATAATAATCTGCCGTGAGTCGTTCCAAGTCTGTTGGACGCAGAAGGGACCCTGACGATCAGGCAGGGGCTCCTTTTATAGCTTGGGTGACATGCGGTGATGTGATTGTGTGAGGCACCTTTCGATAGGCCCATGGCACTGACTGACTGACGCTGGATCCTGCCTTGTAGAAAGTTCTAGCTGCTGTCTATCTTTTACACTCATGGCAGAAAGGCAACTATAGTCTGCCTAGTAACCGTTACATAACTTTGTATAACTTTTCTGATTGGCGAACATGGCTGCTTAACAAACATAATGATCACAACAGCTCTGAAACCGGCCCCAAGCCTGGATTGGGTCGGGGCTGGAGTCTCAGAAGCTGTCTGACTGCCCAAACATACCCCCCAACCTCTGCCCTCTGAAACCTCTACCCCCGCCCCCCCACAACTGCCTCCTTCAGCTTCTGCACCCCCTGCTGCTTACCCTCAGTCATGGCTTTGGCCCCATTCTGGCCCAGGGCATGGAGCACATGGAAGTTCTGGCCCTGGCCTGGCCATGCAACAGTGGTGGCAGCAGCTCTGGTGTCCTGGGGCTGGAGCTGCTGCTACTGCACCTCTGGAATGTGGCCTAGCCAGGACCGGAGCTACTATGTGCTCCATGCCCTGGGCTGGAACCGTTACTGATGGTGAATGGTGTGGGGAGCAAGGGCTGTTGGGGATGGGAGGGCCATGTGGGGAGGCAGAGGCTCCAGGGAGGTCAGAGGCTGTGGTGGGACAGGGCTTACAGGGGGCTGCAGGCACAAAAGGGGCAGTTAAATTCGTCCCCCTCCCACCACCTGCCCTCTGCTGCTGCTTTCCCTGCTGCAGCAGTGAAGGGGGTGGGGATGAATTTAAGATAATTCTCCAATAAATAGATTTTATACATGGAAATTTATAACAAATTTATACATTTTACATGTATAGAATCTAATTATTTGGGGTCATCTTAAATTCTACATCATCTTGGTTGCAGGTACATATGGTAGTATTTCTTGAATTAATTGTGGCTACTTTCTTTCTAAAACACAAAGTAAAATGATAACCTGATAGTATTTCTGATATTCAGTTCCAGCCCTCTTTCAATTTTAATTTATACTGTAACAAAAATAGAACTTACATACAGTAAGTTATCTTTGATTTCCTGTATTGCAAACATGCTCTGAAATTTTTAGACAGCATTAAGAATTCAAACTGAGGTCAATCATATAACGCCACAGGCTTAAATTTGTTCACACTTCTAATGAATCTACATAGCGGTATGCTATCATAACTTAGTTTATCTAATGCGACATCTGCCACCTTCTTTCCATCAGTGTTGGTTTTAATAGCTATTGCAATTTATTCCAACTAACTTTGCAACTAACCAATGCCAGCAAAGAGAAGAAGGCAGAAGCCCTTTGGCTGTTTTTAAAGCAGCCAAAGTATCATAATGATAAAGATATGATTAATGTTCCTTCCCATGGTACTGCCTAAATAATTCTTACCATAGCCATTTAAATATTGTGACTTAAACCTCCAAGGGATTTTGTTAGATTTTAACCCACCTGTTCAGGAGTTCCAAAGGCTTAAAATCTATGCTACTGGAGAGAGTTCTGAGTCACATTTTGCTACCATTACTGATGCTGAATAACATCTAATAGACTAATCCTGCATTATGGAAATCAATGGGGGAAGGAAGGTGGTTCTATTAAAGTGAAATGGAACAGGGCCAAACCTTTACTATGTGCATAATGGCACTGAAATATATTGGATTTTGTTCAGACACTATCCTATTCAATTGTTGTGAGAACAGCAGAACTAGATACTGAGCAGAGAGCTTTCTTACTAGTAAAAATCTGCATGACCATAAGCATTGATTGCTTTATATTATTATCTGATTATAATTCTGGTTATGTCTTGGTAAGTACACTGTCCCAAATTCCTGATATGTGCTCAACCTGGATGTAGTAAGCAGCAGTTGCTGTAGGAATCTAGCTATAACTCCCTAGGTCTCTGTCCACCGGATGTTAGTGGAAATGAGACTAGGTCTCAGGACTGCTTTAACTTGTGTTAACAGCGTAAGAACTGCTTATTATGGCAGTAAGGGATATGGGCTAGTAGAGCTGAGGCCCACCATGCTAAAAATGTATCTTACTTATTCCCTGGGGAATGAACAGCTGAAGTAGCATGCAGCTATGCTTCTTCGGGCATATTTGCACAGACAGAGATTCCTCTTGAACATGGAGAGGAATTGGTTGGTTCAAATTAATTTTGAGTCACTTAAGCCAGTGATGCTCAACCTTATAGCCTGGTGGCCCAGATTGGCAGTGCCCGGTGCATTTGTGGGCTGGATCCAGCTAGTGTTCTTGATTTGGTGCCCAAATGGGCACAATGGGCACTATCTGGCCACGTGGAAGGAAGCAGGGGACAGGCTGGCCCCAAAGCAGCCCTTCAGGGGGAAGAAGATTGACCCTGCTCTGTGGAGAGAGAAGGGGACATGGCCTGGTATTGCAGGAGAGGGTTGGGGTGGGGCACATGGCCAGGCTCCAACCTGGCCCCATGGGGAGGGAAGGGGTTGTGGCTCAGCCCTGATCCAGAAGTAAGGGGGTGTAGCCCAGCCCCACAGAGGAAGTGGTCACAGCGTGGTCCAACCTGGCCCTGGCTGACCACGTGGGACTTGGGGTTTGAGAATTTGGCAGGGGAGAGTGTGGCCATATTAATGGCTACTGCTTCTCCACTGCCAAATTTCCTGATCATGGCTCTGGCAGCCCTGGCATAAACTGCTCTGCTCTGGCTCAAATTACTGCTGTCCTGGGTGTACATGTAGACGCTGAGCCTGGGGGTAGTTTCCTCTGGCTCAGACCACTCCAGAGTTTATTGTTTCAAATTAATTGTACAAGTAGATGCACCCTCTCTGTTCTTGTTGTCAGTGATGATCAATGAAGACATTGCTGTGAACTTTCAAGATACCTTTAATTTTACTTAGCCAATAATATTAGCCAGAAAATGAAAAGACTCCCTTTTTCTCCAATCTTGCACTATGCAAAAGTAGCTGATTTAACAAACCTCAAGCTTTAAAAAACTTCTCTGATTAGGAACTACATGTGTACATATTTTAGGGAAAAGGTGCTAAGGAATGCTGATAAACCTTAATTAATGGTTACTATCATTAGTCAACAATTATATTTATGGGACAAAGCGGTATATTTTTGCCTTTGCATCATGTTTTTGCCCCCACCAGCAAAATCAAAATGTTACTGAGTCAGGTAGATAAAAAAGATATTTCACACAGTGGCAGCTCTCTTAATTCTGTAACTATGATATTTTATACAAAGAGTGTTTCCTAAACATAGATCTTCTTAGAAAGTAGTCACCTAGTCACTGGTAGATGACAAAACCTAATGCAGTAAAGCATCCTTCGCATTCCTTATTTTAATTTTGCATAATTTATTGGTTAATTCATACGCATTACCTTCTCTATGCAAGTATATCTGCTGTAATAGTAGCTGTTGCACATATTTAGGCGTATTTGTGATATTTCAATTAACCTGAACTTTCCATTTTCTTTTCTGTGGAGTTTCTAAATACATTTACCAAACTTTTGCCAGTAATCCTGAAGCCCTTCCTTTACCATCTCTATATTTCAGGTGGAATCTTTAAAGGAAATGCTGGAATGCCACTACAGAAACATGCTCTTCCAGTATTTTTGGCTGAACAGGAAACACTACTGGAACAGTCAGAAAAGAGTTCATTTAGTAGCTCAACACCTTTAGGTCAGATGTATATTTAAACTCTGAGTGTATATCTGAACTGAATTGTCATACTGAAGGTCTACTCATGTCTAATACATGTATTGGTACCGGATTTATGACCTGGATACTTTGTTCCAAGTGGACCCAAATCCTCAGACCAACCACAACTTCTCCATTTGATAATAAGCAAATTTTATTGATACACACTAATAGTAAATAAGAATAATCTAAACAAATCTATATCTACCAGTCCTAGAGCTGTCTCAGAGGAAAGGTAAAAGGTACATCTGGCCAGTATGCGAGCTTCACCTTGAGGTTCTTTTTTGAACATCAGATGTCAACAGCCTGGAGGTTGAAGGCTGAGGCCTCCTGCCCTCCAGTGGGGTGGGTGAGACAGGTTGGTGGTGTGTGCCCTCAGTCCATGGTAGCCTCAGGTTATCCTCTCCAGGACCCTTTGCTGCTCTGTAATCCCTCCTTTTGTATTCTTTCTCCCCTCTGATGACTCTTCATTCCCAGGCACCCTTGATTTGGTTTCCTGGTCATCATACTGTTCATTTTCTGACCTGTCAGCATATTCCTTTGTTTCACAAACCCATCACATGTACACATATCTTAATTTGGGCTTTTACCAGCCTCTGTCCACCAAAACTGGAAATCCCAAGGGTTCTGAAATTGGGCACTGTGACCTAATGCCACCTTATCTCTCTTTGGGTAAATTGCTCATGTTATGGAACAGAGTGGTACATGTCTTCAGTTTCCCAGTCTGTGTGTCTGATGGTTTTAGACACACTGGGCCTTGAAGAAAACTTTGTCACAAACAGACTTTTAGAAACCAGTTGACCCTTGCCAGTCCCCTGGACCATTGTTTTAATGCATATCTACTTTACCTACAAGCCGGTTCCCAAAAGCAAACCTTTAAATGTCATTTTCTAGTCATCGCTTGTATGGAAGACAGTGGGCACATCTACATGTTCATTAATGTGCAGTGGGTATTGCACATTTCATTTAGTACTTCTATAATCAAGTACTAAATAAATGTGCAGTAACTGGAATTGCTGTGCAGTAGCTCTAGCAAATGCCTTAAGTGATGCTATTGCACAGTAGCATAATAATACTGTGCAGTAGCTTTTTAGCACTGTTTGTGCTGTGATGCACTACTGCACAGTATTATAAGGCAACTGCATTGTTAGTGTCTTGGTTAGGCACATCCAGTAGGTCTCATTAGCTCTACATTTGGCTTTATTAACAACTTTGTGAACTAACAACTAGAGTACTGTATTTGGAAAACAGGATCCATTTAAGAAAGTTGTGTTCCACCAACAGAAATGTAGCTGAATGAAACCTGGCATTTTCCAGTGGAGTGTTTCAAATGTAAAGCATTTTAGCATAGTATAGGGAATGCTGTGAAGGAGCTAGCAAGCCTGAGAAACTGCCAGCTAAGGAAGTTTGCCTTCAGAACTAAAGCCAGATAATGCTTCTCTATGCTTGCCTGAGCTCCACTAGTTCAGGAAGTATGTTTACACTCACAATTCACAGCAGCATAGCCAGCACAAAGGTCTGTTATGCTTTTACTGACAAGTTGTTGATACTGTTGCATCACTGGAAGAGGTTTTGTGCTCAAAGGCATAGTCAGTGAAAATGTCTTTAGGGTCACGAAGTAAGGTTTCACAATCATGAGAAGCTCTGTTACACATATTTTGACACAAACATTTTCAGGGTGATATACTCTGTAAGTCAGGACTGTTCAACTGGTGGCTTGTGAGTGGTTAAATTGAGGCCTGCAGGCTTTGCTGGCCTGGCTCTGGAACTCAGGGGGCAGGCTCTGCTGCCACTTACCCTACCACTGTTATGTCAAGCTGCGGGTGGCCAAGTCTAGCGGTCACTGCAAGGTCAGGAAAAGTAGCTGAGGTCCTAGGGGAGTGTGCCGAGTCTGAGTGTAGGGAAGCCAGAAGCTAGGAAATCTGTCTGCGGAACGGAGTGAGAGATACAGAGGATCAGGCACAGTGTGGGGTCAGGAGGCTAACTGAGTCAGGTATCCAAGAAATCAAACTAGGATTGGGTCAGGTATCCAAAGGGTCAGGCCAAACTCAGGGTCCACAGGCAAGCTGGGGCAGGTATCTGAAGAATGTCAGGAAGCCAGTCGCAGCAGAAGCCAAGGGTGTAGCAGCCTAAGTACAGGGTTGAACCTTGTTGTCTACCTTCCGGGTCAGGCATTTATATGGGAAGGTGTAAGAGGTCAGCTGACCTTCACTGGTCACTCTGCTGGTAGGGAGTGAGTGTGTGCCTAGGTCCAGATGGCAGGGTTCTGGCCACCTGTGTCTGCCTCGGTTTTCCCCTGGGGAGGTGGCTGCTGTGCCAGGCAGGACAACGGTCTGGGGTCAAGGCCATACCCTGACCTTATTGCCCACCACTGAATTTGGGGTCTTTGATTACCACTGTCAACTAAAATTGGTGATGGGAAAGGAGTATAGCCCATCCAGGTTTACCTCCTGGTTTTTGGAGCTGTACCAGTGTAGTAGCTCCAGCTGCAGCCCTGCCGCCAGAGATACATTACCTGGCCCACAAGAACCCCCTTGGTGTGGATCTGGCCCATGGGACGAAATGAGTAGGATGGTCCTGCTATAAGCTGAGAGGCAACTATGAAAACTGCTGGTTCTGATGACAGCTGTGTTTGCAAGTCATAAAAACATAAATGGCAGAATGGGAAAAACTGAAATGCACAGTAGCATACCACAAATTAGAAAATGCTATTGAGATAGCATTGGCTTGATTATTCATTAACGGTTTTCAAAGGTGGATCCATTCACAACAAAAGGAATGAATAGAAAATATTCTCTGTTCCAGAAAATTTCTGAATATGTTGCTACAGGTGGTAATTCACTTGTAATTACATTGTGATACCATGAAACTGATCCTTTTTTATCCTCAATATCATCTTGGCCTTCTGCTATATCTTTAAACCAAAGATGTTGAGTGGGGTGGGTGACCAGAGCACATCCAGAATACTTCAACCCTCTATTTGTTTCGTATAGTAGCTTCCAGCTTTCAGCTCTCCCTTTCTAATATTATCTGGGTCTTTTGATATAGCTTTCACAGCAAAAATGGTTTTATTTTCTGCCATCAGAAGGTTCAGACTCCACAGTTATACTAATTTCCTGGGATCTTCTTATTAAAAAAGAAAAGAAACGTGCAGCTTATTTCCTCCCAGATAAAAATGATGTATTTGTCCTATTATTGTTGTCCCCTCTTACCCTTTCTCCTTCTAAGAGTTATTAAAAATAATTCAAAAGATCTTCAAAACTAATATCGAGGGAAAACAAAACATTGATAGCATGTCATAAGCACGGTACTGGCATTATCTAATTAAGCCTCACAACACTTTATGGCTATAGCTTGCAAGATATGCTTTATTACATGGACTCCAACAAACATGACAGGTGAAACGATGTATTTGATCAAAGAAATTGTCCAAATAGAAAACCCATTTGTGTGATACAGGCTACTGACCTGGGAGTCAGGGCACCGGGGTCTGATCCTGAACTTTTTTGAGATTTTGGGAAAATCATTTCACTTCTCTGTGTTCCTACTACCCCTCCCATTTGTTATAATCTTAATTAGACTGGAAGATTTTGAGAGTTATTATTCTCTTACTGTGTTTGTATATCCCCTATCACAGGGGCTACCTAGATGTCATGTGGGCCCTCTAGATACTAGTATCTTACAAATCATAGTAATTAATACTGTGAGCATGAGTTTAAGATGACTTCATGCCTCATCTGTAAGAAAGTCCCGAATGGTTTTTAGGCTATACCAAATAAGGATCAATGAAACCCTTAGTTGTGAGGATTGTTCCAAGTAAGTATGGCAGAGAAAATACATTTTCGATATTTTCTTTAAAAAACCAAAAACAATGTTGTTAGTACAATTTGCCTAAGCAAGCTGCCTTAGTTGCCATGGAGGCCAACTGCACAGATCTTGGAGACAGAGAAAACTATACCTAACCAATAGGAATATCAGACTAATTTCCAGGGAGATGGGTTTTAAAAGTTCAGATAATTGAGAATGTGCTATATTCTTGTACCCTTTGCTGAGAGGGCAGTAGATTTAGGGAAATTTGTATGTTAATTTTTTACTGGAGGGGAATTGGTGATGCAAAGTCAAGGAGCTTGGGAAACCTGTTTATTTCCAAAATGTATACAAGCCACTCCCTTCTTTTACTCAGACGCACATCTTGGGCTTTTGTGCCTCTTAAAAACTCCTGGAATCTCTCAGATACACTGTTGCTAGATCACCCATTAAGCTTTGACCTTTCACCTTGAAATCATTTGCTCAAACTTGCCCATAAATGACTGCTAACCTGGAAGATGGATATGAACATCTACTTCCCTTTTGTGCAACAGCTTTGCAATACAAAGGAAACTCAGAAAAGATTTGCCTTCCCAGACAGATGGCACTATCTCATGTAATCCCTTTAGCATCTGTCTGGGTATATATGCTTGATATTATCACCTTTCATCATAATGATATGATTAGCTTCGTACCTCAAAATCAGAAGCTTGGAAGAAAAGAGATTATTTTGATAGCACTGGAATAGAGACTGGAGGATTGCAGGGTGGGGGAGATTAGAATCTCTCATTCTCTCCTCACAGAAGTTAAAAATGAAATAATTTCTATTTGTTTTTAATAATAACTGAATGGAATACAAATTATTTATTTCTCTAATTAGCTTCACTTAATTTGTTAATCAATTTAGCACTGGTTTCATATGTCTGTAGAGAGATTTCATTATATTCCTATGGATTCCCCGCCCCCCCCCC
>NW_017729032.1:202721226-202737871 GCF_001723915.1 Gavialis gangeticus
TGGGTTCCCCCCCCCCCCCCCCCCCGATTTCTTTGAATCTTAGGAAACAAACTTCTGCACAAAATTGTAAAAAATTCCATAGATCCCCACTGACCACAATATTAAGACTGCGATCCAAAGTAAACTGTTAGGTGTTTGTGTCTAGGCAAGAATCTTAGCCTGTCATTCACAAGCATTAATATTTATCATAAAAGAATATGGATAGCTATACCTTTAAAGGGGAGATGATGGATATAATCAAATCCAAACTTTTCTATCTGCTGTATTATCCCAATTTTAAGCGACACAGTTTTACTCTGTTCAACAGTACTGGAAGTGTAAGGTCATATATCTAAAGCATGTGACAGTATAAAAAATGAAAACGAAGTACTTTCTTCTTATAGATAGAAAACTAAAGATTGTAGGAATAAAGAAAATACACAAACACTGTTCTTATTTAGTTGATTTTTTTTATGCATATGAGATTTTAAAATCACCCAATTTCAAACAAATTTTCCCTTAGCTTAAAAAAAGCAGTGCAATATATACATCAGTGACCAGGCCAGTAACCATATAAGCACAGCATAAGAAATCATAATAAACATCATTTAATTCTTGTATTACCTGAGTGTTTTGAGGCCCTGATCAGAACTGGGATTCCATTGTGATAGGCGCCACAGAAAGACAATGATAGATGCGGCCTGTTGCCTTCAAGAGCTTAATAATTTAAGACAATGAATATGGAGATTATGTCTAATTAAGTATTCTGAAGTTTTTTTCCTCATAGTTGAATAGTACTTTACCTCCGTCTTGCAGCGCTAGACCAGGAACTAACTGTATTAAAATGTGAAAGAGGAGTGTGGAATGTGGAGCTCTAAGGACAGACATTCTCAACGTGATGGAGGGGAGGATCCAGTCTATACAAGTGTTATTTGCATTTGCTTTGTGTGTTTTATAATGGTATGAATCCCAGTTTTCTGCAACTATCCCTCCACTCAGCTCTCATGCACCGCATTGTAGGTGGGGGTAGCAGAAACAACCAGCTGGTTCAGTTATTAATCACTTGTTCAGAAGAGCAAAAATATGCTTTACAAAAATATTTAACTTTAAAAAAAGGTCAATTTATAACCACATGTATGGGAGTGTTCAGTCATATACACAGAGAACAAAATAAAAAGCCAAGAATTGGACTTAGTTTATTTAAAAAAAATCCCTATGAGACCAGTTTATTCTGTTTCCTTTTGAAGCAGGAAGGAACGTAACCTGGGGGAGTGGTATGAAGACAGTCTCCACCAGTACTTACCCAAGTAAGTTTCTCCACAGATAAACACGGGGCAGGCTGTGGTTCTCTATGACTGCTTGTCTGTGGATACCCACAATCTAATTCTGAACTCCATGGGAATTTGCTGTAGTCTTCGCTGGGTGCAGGATTGGGGCAGCACTCTGGAAAAAAATGCAAGATAACACAGTATGAAATAATTCTTTTCCCTTCCATGATGTTAATTGCTTTTCCAGGGAGGCCAATATGCAAACAGTATTCAAAAAGAAAGCCCATGAAAGCCACCGAGCAGTATGCCAGTACAAGGCTTACATGCAGCTGGTGCTGGACTCTGGTAGATCTCTCAAAATCTAAGGGCTGAACTGGGAAAGCAAACCCTCTACCAGCCTGTTGGGCCAAATGAATGGAAACATCATCTCTAGATTGGCCATTTTCCTATGTGAAAAAAAATCTTGTGAAGGGAATGATTCTGCCTTAGGAATTTTTTTGCCATTAATAATGTTGCCATTAACAAATATACTATGTTTTTGCCATTAACAAATATCACAAATTACAAGTAATACTTGAAAACAATGGAGAAAAGAAAAAGATTTTTAAAAAGTCACTAGACATAAGCAACTCTATAGGAAATTAAAATAAAATGAGGGAATTACACACATCACTTACATTATTTCACTACTTGGACTTTCTATGGTTGTTTCAGACTATAAGATTATTCTTCAAAAAAAAGATGGAACACAGATTTTAAATGCAATCAGTGAACATAACTATGTTATTTGTCCTGTACTGGGTAATGTCAAACTTCCAGGAAGACTGGCTAAGCATCTTAGAAAGCATCTTAACCACTATTACTCTAAAAAATAATCCTTCAAGACTGGCAGCTCACTTAAACCACTGAACCTGAGGATTATATTCATTGTAGTAAGGAATTTCCACTTGTGGAGGATCAATCTTTTGGTAGTAAGCAGTACCTTTAAAACAGGGATGGCAAAATGTGGCCAGCGGGCCGGATGCGGCTCACCAGGCCATTCTATCCGGCCCATGGGGCCCCTAATAAATTTAGTAAATTAATATTGATCTGCCCCTGGCTGCCTGTCATGTGGCCCTTGATGGCTTGCCAAAACTCAGTAAGCAGCTCTCCGCCCAAAATAATTGCCCACCCTTGCTTTAAAAGGACAGTTTTTATTGTTGAATTTCATGATATTTCCACATAGTTCATCATGAAAATCAGGGGACCCTGAGGGACATGAAATAAATTAATTAGGATTCTGTGGAGTTACTGTACCCTGAAGAATATTTGCAGTGCCTGTTACAGATTTATTATTTGCAGAGTTGGCACAGAGAAATTCCCAGGACACCTTGTGATCCCTCTTATTTTGTGTCAGATTCTGTACGAACACCAGAAACACATTCTTGCTAAAATAGTTTATAATGTAAGAAGACAAGAGGCAACAGGTGGATTCAACAGACAGACTGAGCACAAGAGAACAGAGAGACAATTATCATCAAAATATTATGATCTACACTCCAAATTACCAACACAGTCCTAAAATGGCTGACTTTGGTAGCGGTAACATCTGTAACATCTGTAACACACTATTTTTTTGCTGTTCCAGATCTTTAGCGTTTGTTGTCTTTAATGTTGGTTTTCAGCCCTGTAATTAGTGTTCAGTACTGCCCAGTGTGTTTCTTTTGCTGAATTTAGTGAACTATTAAAATGCATATTTTATTAACATTTGCCTGGATTCAATACCTTTTTTTAAAGTTCAGGTAACTGGAAATAATCTTGATTTAGGTTCAAGAAAACATCATCATCATCATCATAATTTAGTATACCATTAAAAAAATCTTAGCTTCAGATACATTAAAACTCTCTCTATCTCTAAGATATATTGTCACTGAACAGTCAATTGTCATAATTTGAGAATTTTTATCAGCAGAGGATCTTACCAAAGGGATTCATGAACACCCAAGATAGTTAAAAATCAAAGATCAAAGCATGCAAACAAATCCTGATAGTAAATCTCCAGCAAAAAAATGGAGTTGATCTTGCTATGTATTTAAAAGTGGCTTCAAGCAAATGTTTAGAAAAATTTAAGTGGTATCCCAGTGTATGTGTGGCTGTGTGTGCTGCATGTAATATGAAGAAATGAATACTATTGTCTGATTACCAATGATCTGAATAGATGCTGCTCGTGGTGGCTTTTGAATGCATTCTCTTATCTTTCCACCAAGGTTTCCTCCTTTAACAGTGCCACACTCTTAGAATGTCCTTACAATACCCAGCGTAATGCAAGTCTGTGGAGTGGCAACAAAGTATGATGAAACAGTCCTTTAAACAGAGAAGGCAAAAGGTGTTTTTCCTCTAGCTTGATCCAGATGGTAAAACTCTGAGTTACTTCCTGTCAGTTATCCTTATTAGGCCTCAGCCAACTGAGTTGTTGCTAATGATAAGAGCTGTAGGTTCAGCAATAATCAGTTAGTGGGAGTGGAGGTGTCTAGGAATTCTATTGTATTCTAAGTCTTGCTTAAGAAGTCTCATATTTTCTTCAGCTGAGGTCTCTAAGATGGTGGTTCTATACACTAATGCAATCTTGAGAACTTAAGTAATTGAATCTGGATGTACTTTGAAATTCTAGCCATTTTTATTTATTTTTTAAATACAAAAATAATTTCAAATGCAGTGACTTGGACTTTGACCTTGCAGTAAATCCTGAAGGCTTGGGGCCTAACTTTTTATATTTATTCCAGTTTCTTGGCCCTTTGGTATCTTTTTACTTTAGATTTTTTTAACTGAAAAGTCTTCAAACTGTCCTCAGTTTATCCAATTTCACCAGTGAACTCAGACAGGCCTGGTCCTTGTGTTACACATTTCCAGCGTTATGGTACAAAAATTGAATTCTCATAACGCTTTCTTTATTGGTCAAGATATGTAAGAACTCAATGGAGAGTGCAGGCTTTGATGTAAGTCACAATATTGCTTTCACTGTTGAAATGCATGGTTATTTAGTGCTTTTTCTCTGAAACCACTAGGAAAAAAGATTATAAATTGAAATTTAATGTTTAAAATTGTTCAGGGAATATTTGTTAAAAGTTTCATAATAGAAAGTGATTCGGAATAATGCAATTCGCCCTTTAGTTACATTCTTGTAGGGAAACTGCTAGACTACTGTACACAGTGTTTGCATTGCTTGCAAGGCCATTGAAATGGCTCTGCATCATGTTTTTGATGATACCTTTCCAAGATAGGGTTAGCAACCTTTTACTAATGATAGGCCATAGCTTCCCCTGCTGTCACCTCATATGTTCCTGCCCTGCACGGCATGGACTGCTCTCTTACCCCCTAATGCAACCTCTGCTGAAAAACATGCTACTAAAAATGTGAGCAACATCTTGGAGTGGCTAATCTGGTTGTGACAGTAAATGGAGGCAATGGGGGTGGGGTTAGAAAGCTTCCGTCTGCACAGAGCAGGGACAGCTGGAGCAATAGCAGGGATTAGCCTGCTGTTAGTAAAACACAGAGCACAGAACAAGGGCAAGATTAGAAGGCTGGACTGCAGCAGGGGATGGGTGCAGCATTAGTAAAACATGGACCACATCAAATCTCCATGGGCTGGATGCAATCTCTGTGGGCTGAGAGAGAAGATTGATTTTCATTGTCCAGTATGATCAGTATTGCATTTTTCACGAGTACAAACTTCCCTTAAATTACATCATCCTGTCACTTGCTCACACAATAATCTGCTCCTCCAACTGAAGGCATGAATAAGCTTCACATGAGGTTTAAGGGAAGTTCAAGTCCAAAGCAAGGAAGTCAACACCAATAAAGGCTCCCTGTCCTAACATTCTTGTGCATGTTAGTGTCTAATGCCTCTGGGACTTCTAACAAAAAAGACACAATGTGCCCTAGGCAATAAGATGCGCCTAATTAAAATGCCAGCTAACACAGCACAATTTTGTACTGTTTGAAACATGTCCTTATGTAAGAACATTTCTCTATTATAGAGCTGCACACTTAAGTTTTGTATAGACAACATCTTTAGGTATTGTATATCAAATCTGATCTCTGCTTCTTACCAGCCTAGATTGAAAAATCAAAATAAATGCTACATAGTTAATACTCCCATCAAACATGGGTTTTAGTGCATAGAGCTAAGAGATTAGTAAGAGACTATTCTCTATATGAGGATGAATTCCTTGGTAAAATTCAGTGGGTAGAAAATACTGAATTTTCAATGATTAATCTTTGGAGCTTCTGGAGACTCTCTGCTTGAAAAGAAAAATGGGGGTGGAAAGAAAAGTTAAGAACCATGCCATAAGATCCTTTGTTGTATACACTTATCCATGTTCCTTCTTGAAATACAGAGATTGTATATATAGTTTAAAACTCCTAAAAAATGCTTTAATGATCTCACAAAGCACAAAACTCCCATCCTCACCTAACACTGCCTCCCCTCCTCCACAGCCATGCTGCTGTCATTTAACTATTGTTCCTTCCTTCCCTCAAAGACCTAATACTGCAGTGAGTCATGCCAGCACAGTTTCAAGTCCTTTGGGTCTACATAGAACTGAGGCTTTGTGTGAGTGCAGAGTCTGCTTACTGCAGGATTTGTGCCTTAGTTTGTGTTGATTTGCAAACTGGTCTTTCTAAGCTTACATGGTGAAAGGAGAAATGTCTTTTATTGTCCTGTTAAAATAAGCCATGTGTCATATTTTTAAAAAGCTGGTATTTTACCAGTGCCATACCCTGGCCCATTAAATTGCTGCTAATCATTTTCTTTTTTGGTTAGAGACAACAAGAGGCCCAGCTGCCAAGCTGTGAAACTTATTTGAGGAATTGGCATCTGGCTCTCTGGCCCATCCCTAGGGGATGAGTATAGACAGCCAAAAAGCCTGAGGCAGAATTGATTCAATCTCAGCAGCTTCCTCTAAGTAGGTTGAACCGATAACCAATTGAACTGACATTCAAGTTTTCAACTGGGAAAGGCAGGGGGAGGCCTGCACTGACCCAGGCCAGTAGAGAGGATGCTACAGCATGTTTCCCAGCCTGCTGGTCATTGCCAGCCCAGCCAAGTGCCCCCAACCCCCCCGCTGTCCTCCCACAGGGGGTGGAGGAGCCCCCTGTTTGGACGCTGGCCCACCTTGCAGGAGCCTCCCTCATCAGGAGGTTTCCCCCAGCCTGGGATCCCAGCCCCCGCAGCCCTGGGGAGCTGAAGGGAATTCCTCTCCTCCCCCTTCCCAGCTGCTGATTGCTTCAGCTTCCACCACAGGAGGGAGGGAGGAGTCCAGCATGGGGGCACAAGGGAGCCCCTACCTTGAGGGACTTCCCCACCCCCTGCAGCTCTGGGTACCCCAGCCTCAGGCAGCCCCAGGGAGCTGAGGGGTATTCTTCCCTTCCTGAACCCCAGAGCTACTTGCCTTAGCTGCTTCCAGTTTCAGGGATAGCCCAGGCAGCCTCAGGGAGTGGAGGGAAATTCTTCTACTCCCTGCCCCGCAACTAGTTTTGCCCCAGACTTGCAGCAGTGGAGGCAAGCAGAGGAGCAGGAGAATTTTCCTCTGCTCCCTGAGGCTGCCTGAGACTTGCAGGGGCTGAGGCAAGCAGTTCAGGAGGGGAAGAATTCCCCTCAGCTCTCTGGGGTTGCCCTGTGCTGGGGTGGGGGGTAGTCCCCCCAGGGCAGGAGCTCCCCAGTGCCCCACATGCTGGGCTGCATAGGCAGGCAGGACTCCTCCCTCCTTCCTATGGCAGCTACTGAAGCAATCAGCAGCTGGGAAGGGGGAGGGAGGAGGGCTGCTGAGGGTGGAAAAGCCCCCATCACAGGGGATCTCCCTGCCCCCATGTGGTAGACCCTGGCTAGGAAGGGTTTGGAGATCTGTTCTCCTGCTCCCTCACATCCCTATGGGTTGATGGACACAAGCAGGAAGCAGGCCAGGGAGCAGAGGGGTGAGGCAATTCTTGCTCCACTGGAGCAGACAGCAAAGGCAGGGCTGCAAAGCACTGTGGGATGCTGGGGGACTATGAATTAATTTGAACCAGGAAGAATTCTGGGACAGAAGTTCCATAAATAAGTCTGACCTAAATCAGTTAAGTCTGATATTACATCCAACAAGGTTTATCTTAAACCAGTTCTGGCCATTTTGAAAGTGGTTTCTGTGCACTGAACTTCTGTTCTGTTACAGGTTTAACCCAGTTTCTGATCACTTAAACCAGCTTATGTGTAGCTTCTGTCCCTAGCCATGTTGTATTATGTTTATGGTTATGTTGTATTACTTGCAACTGCCTATGGCTCTGTACAATGACTGGTCAACTTGTGCTCTTGAATCTACTTGTTCTGGAACTTCACTTTTTAGAAGCACGTGTCCTGGACAGGCTCAGACATATGAGGTATTTTCAACAAAACAGATGATGGAAGCTTGTTGGATCAGATGGATAAGCTTGGCTCTTCTTTGGAAAATACCTGAGCATGGAGGTGGGCCTTTGCATAAAGTTTATTTTACATTAGCTACACCCTCATGAGTACAATTCCTGTTTAAGTCAAAGCAATACATCTCCTTATGACAAGACTGAATTCAGCTCAGTAGCTTTTTCTCACTATACAGGAGAAACACTCTGTTTTTATTTCTACCTACTGGTAGTCATGCAGCCAGTGCAAAGGAGGAGGGCTGTCTTTGCATAGCTATTCCTAAGGAATGCAAATGTGCTCTCTGGGTGCATACTATCAGAGAGTGGCCAGAGTCCCAGCATTTCTAAAGCTGAGTTGCATACAACCTCCTTGAGAAGGAGCTTACTTGCTCTTACTGTTGTAGGAAAATATTTAGCATTTTAATATCTTTGCACATTTTTAGAAATAATTTATGTGTGAACATACACAGTGCTTAGTAATCATTTCTCAAATGAATGTGGATTTTTTCTAAAATTAAACTACCATTCTTTCCTTTTCACATTTGGCTGTCATATCTTTCTTAATGCAAATCAGTCATTGACTAGAGACACCTACTGTAAGAAGCTATTTTAGCTGTCTCATCGGTTATAAATTGATTTTAAAAGTGAAGACAGTTTTGGGGGAGATAAACTGGGTTTGGTAGAAAATGGAAAAAAAATAATTCCAAAGGAATTTGAATGTAAGTGAATGTCTGTTCCCATCATTACTAAGCAATCCTGTCTGCATCTCAAGCAGAGACCATACTCCATTTACTGAGTAAACTGGGCTTAGGAGACCTGATGCTTAGAACTGAACTGCTGTCTAGAAAATACCTGTAACTATTGGCAAAACATGCATCATGTCTGGTTCAAATAAAGAGTAAGAGGTTTTCCAGTAACTATAGCAGTGATTCTCAACCAGGGAGTAATGGGATCCTTGAAGGGTGATGCTGGAGGTGTGAGGAGATAAGCAGATGAGACCCCCTCTGCAAGGAGGTAAGGTAATAAATACATTGTTTTTGAAAAGGGGTATCATTCAGTTCACAAAAGTTATAGAGAGGTGCCTGGAGTCTAAAAGAGGGAGAGGACTACTGAACTATAAGAATAGAATTCTGGGTGGAAGATCCAGTGTTTCAGGTTTTTAACTCTGCTGATGTCCTTTGTGGCAACCTTATGCTTGTACAATATAGAACTCCTAGTTTTCCCCTTTTCTGTTCTAAAAAAGAACAAAATATGGTATTTTTAATGTTTAAGAGGAGAAAATTTCCTTTAAACTAGTGTTGATAATAATAAAACAATGACATGATGCTTGGCAAAATAAAGGGGTTGTATAGTTTCTTTTGTCACACATTGTGCTGGCTTCTGTCACAGATGGGGCTTGAGAGGTAAGGACTTCAGTAAAATGGAAGCTCTTCATAACAGAGTTTCTTTACAAAACACAGGCACCTGTAGCTACTGAAGTAGTAGCCATTTCTTTTCACAGGCCACGAGTAATTTCAACCTGATTGGGGAACTTCAGTCCTCTTGAAAATTATAAAAACAGTATCCATGAGAAGTGTGGGGAACTTGTAGATATAATGAGAAATACAGAAAAAAGCATTAATAATTTTGTTTAATTATAACTAAATTTTTTCATGTTGATATTCAAAGGTAGCAAGCAGTGAGTGTAAATACTTGGAAGGTCTGAAAGACAACAGACGGTCATTTGTTAGCAGGATGGAATTGGAAAAGCCCGGAAAACAAGACTTTCTTAAAGAACTGATTTTAAAATTAATTTGAACTTTCATAATTACAATGTACAGGTGTGAGGGATACAAATTAAGGTTGCACAGGCAACTGTGGTGCTGCTGCCTATGCAATCAAAATAACATTCTTTTAATAGTGTGTGTGTGTTGCTTTTGTAAGAAAAAGATAGAAAGAAACTTTATGTGCTCATGTAACTGGCCCTCTCCATCACAACAGACTGAATCTTGAACCCTTAAGCACTACCACACATCCTACTACTTTGGCAACAGCACTAAGATAATGATAGTAGATGACTGTATTCCCAAACTGGGAGGTGGCGGGGTCTAGAGAGTGGTTGGGATGAAAACTCAGCCCATCTTTCTTCCCTGCCTAGGAACTACAGAATTGCCTGGCCCATCTGTTGCACCCGCAGGGAAGACTGGCTATTGGTGCTGTGTATGTGTGGGAGCCCAGTGATCTTTGCCCCTGCTCCCTTTCAGCCTGGGAGCTGGGGGAAGTCTTGGCTAATATCCTCCCATGTCTGAAGGGCAGTAAACAGGCCACTTGGGTGATATAGTGTATCTGTAGGTTTATAAGGGTTGGCCTAGCTCTCTTCTCCCTCTCCACTACAATTGCTCCAGTAGCTCTTTAGGGCTTGCTGCAGTTGCTGTTACTTTTTTGCAGGTTGGCTTCAGAAAGTTCAGGAACTTTTGCCCAGGCACTGTGGAACACACAAGGGAAGGAAAATAGTTCTGCATGCTATATAATTCAGTGAAATCCAAATAAAATGTAATGGCACAAATAAAAGGTACCTCTCTTGCTCAAAGCAATTCCTCTTGCTGACAAGCGAAGAGCTAGTGCAAGTGATGAAGGGATTGCAAGAATCCTTTGTAATGGAAAGTGTTAAGCTATCTAAATATGAGGGCTGGGACCAACTCTCTCTATAAGAAAAATAGATCATTTCATATTGTGAGATTTTTCGGTGAAAAATATTTCCAAAAGGCATTTCTGATCCCTTCATGCATATTGAATAGTACCTCACACCATGTGTTCTCTCACTGAAGTCAGTCAATGGGACTAATCATGAAGTTGGGTCCTGTTCAATTTAATTTATCAGCCCGAGCCTAGATATTTTAGGCATAACAGCTTGACCTAATATTAATGGGAATTATTGCAGGAGTCTGGTCTGACTCCCACTGGAGGTCTGAGGAAGCAATGATTTCCATGCTTTAATTCTTTTGAAAAGGGAACAATTTTATAGATGGAAAAGAGAAAAGTTGCTAAGCTATTATTTTTTTCTGATTCACATCCCCTTAACAGAAAAAGAAAAAATAATCCATTTTGGTTAATTTCAAAGAAGAATTCTCACCTACATAATATTTCCTTCTGCCAAATGTCAAGAGCTCTTCAGAAGGAATTGTCACATTTTTAGGATGCAGCTGCATAGCTAACCTAGTGGTGGCCAACACAAAGAAAAAACAATGCAAGATGGAGTAATAAGGACTGTTTTCAGTTTCCTTTTTTGAGACTAACCTAAAATATTCTGTTGGGTCTTGATCTACCTTTGAGTCATGGTTGACTTAAACTGTTCAGGATTTTTTTCCTGTTATGTGCTCTGGTACCACTGAAAAAGATGAAAATATTGGCTGAATTTGCTTCAGGCATGCTTGCATATTTTTAAGGCCACGTGTCTTAAGTTTTACTTGTACAGATATTTGTGGAAAATGAATTTCAAAGCCACATAAATGAGCATTTTAGAAACCAACTTAAGGTAAGTATTTGTGTCCTCTAATAGTCCATGAACAGAAATAAACATTTTCCCCCCCTCTTACAAGTCACCATTAGGCAACAAAGTTCAATATTAATTATTCATGATCAATCTACATAGTAAAATGATGTTTATTAAATACATTAAAGCAAATATATACAAGGAAGTTGCAATTTGCTTGTGGCATTAAGCGGAGAGAGAGAAAAAGCTAAAAATCAATTAAATAAGCTATAAATTACATAGTACTCTTACATCTCTATTGTCCAGAAAGGCTAGGGACAGAAGTTACACATAAGCTGGTTTAAGTGATCAGAAACTGGTTTAAACCTATAACAGAACAGAAGTTCAGTGCACATAAACCAGTTTCAAAATGGCTGAAAATGCTTTAAGATACACTTGGTTGAATCTAGTGTTAAACTTAATTGATTTACGTCAAACTGGTTTGCGGAACTTCTGTCCCAGACCCCTTCCTGGTTTAAGTTAATTTACGGTCCCTCAGCATTGCAGCATGCTTTGCAGCTCTGGGCTGGGCTGTCTGTTCCAGACGAGCAGGGTTGGCCCTGCCCCTCTCCTCCCTTGCCAGAGTGCTATCACTGCTTGGGCTGACTGAGAACAGGGTGGGGGTGTGAAACCCTGCTCTGGAGTGCAGCTGGGTCTGCCTGGCAGGGGGGCGGAAGCCCTTGCCAAGCATCCCCAGCTCCTTACCCCTGTCACTGCTCCAGTGGCAGGAGCAGGGGCTTGGCCAGACACTGGTAGCCTGGGTGGAAGGGGGGGGTTAATTCCCTCATTGTAGGGGGCATGGCCCAGGCACCCATAGGCTCTGCTCATGCACCTGGGGCTGTGGTGGCCAGATGCTGGTTGCCTGAAGGGAAGGGGGGTTTAATCCGCCATTGCAGGAGGCAGTGATGCAGGCACTGACACAGTGCTGGCTCCATCCCAAGTTGAAGATCCCTTCAGGCACAGCCTGTGCTGCAGCACCTGGGCTGAGTCCCTCAGAGGAGCAGCAATCGGCACCTGATGCTGATGTGGGTCCAGGCACAGGGAAGGGGCAGGGGAGGGAGGAATATGACCTGGCTGCAGGCGTGGAGGAAGTGTGGGGAGGAGCCAGGGTTAATCAAGGACTCCAACTCACCGCTGCCTCCCACTGTGGCAGCGTGGCTCGGGCTGGGGCAGCAGTAGGGAGTGGGGATCAGTGGCCATCACCTCCCATGTCCAGCCCTGTGCGGGGAACGTGGTTTGCAGGTGGACTGCAGCTGGAGTGCAGCTCCCCACCCCTTTCCCTTTCTTGATGGTGGAGCGACACATCTCAGCTGGCAGAGGTGAGACACCTGTTGTCCACCATCTATTCAGGGCAGTGCCAGGCACTCAGGATGGGCTGCCATGGGCCATGGGCCAGGGGCATGGGCAATGGCAGGGGGAGGCAACGGTCTCCTGCAGGCTTGTTTGGCCTGGCCCCGTGGCCCAGGGGTGTGGGCAATGATTGGCCCATGGCAGCCCGCCCTGAGCACCTGGGGCTGCTGTAACCAGGTGGCAGGTGCCTCACCTCTGCCTACCATGATGGTTCACTCCACCATTTCCAGGAGAGGGAGGGGGCAGAGAGCTGTGCTCCAGCTGCAGTCTGTCTGTGAACCATGGTCCCCCACATGGGGCTGGATGCAGGGGGAGGCAGGTGCTGACTCCTGCCCCCTGAGGCCACCCCAGCAGGAGGCAGTAGTGAGTCAGGTTCTATGATTATCCCCAACTCCCCGCCTATGCCTTCAGGCAGGTCACATTCTGCCTTCCCTGCCCCTCCCCATGGCTGGACCGGCGCTGACGTCAGGCACTGCTTGCTGCTCCTCCAAGGGACTCAGCCTAGGAGCTGTGGCATGGATCCTGCTTCAGGGGGGGATGGAGCCAGCACTGTGTCAGTGCCTTTGCTGTTGCTGCCAGCAGTGGGGGATTAAATCCTCCCTTCCCCTCAGGCTACTGGTGTATGGCTGCTGCGGGCCCAGGTGCATGAGTGGAGCCTATCAGTGCCCGCGTCACCCACCAGCATCTGGCCACACCTCTGCTCCTGCCACTGGAGCAGCAAGCGAGTGAGTGGGGTGGGGTGGGGGGCTAGGGACCTCTGGCAGGGGCTGCTTCTCCCCTCCCCCTCCAGGCACACCCTGGCTGGGGACCCTGCAGACCAGGGTGGGGTTTTAAACCCCTCCCCTCATAGTTAGGTCTTTTGGGGCCTGGCCACCCCTTTCCCCCGCTTCCAGCTCAGGTTCCCTCCAGCCTTCTGGCTACTGAGAAAGGAAGGTAGGGCTCGCTTTAGCACCCCTACCCCCCCAGCTTCTAGCTTGAGCTACTGCAGGCATGTGGCTGCATTCCCGGAATCAAAAGTGAATGTCTGTTCACTTGCTTATTGGTTCAATCTACACAGGTTAGACTAACTTGCAAAGACTGAATCAATTTAGGTTTGGGCTTTCTGAATGTCTGTACTTAGCCAAAGTACTCATAGCTGTTTGTTCAAAGTCTTAACAACATTTTTTGGAACTGGAAAGTTTAAAGACACATATTTTCATGCCAAGACTTACAGGTTCTCACACATAGACATACTTTTCTTATATGCCTAACTTAATTAGAAACCCAGCGTTGTTACTGTTCTCATCAATATTTGTGTTAGAAACAGGCTTGAGATTATATTCAAGTTTTTAATTGTTCATTAAAAAGATAAAGGCAATAGAGTTATTTTTATCTTTAACATAGGAACCTAATAGTAATAATAATAGAATAATAAACTTCCCTCAGCTTTTCCAGAAACTCTCACAGCCTCATGCAGCAAGCTACTTAAGTAATAAAGAACAATGCCTTTAGCAAAGTTAGATTCTATAGCCTGGAGCTATCCCATCAGACTATATTGTTAAAGGGAAAGTACTTCCTGCTTCCTTATGAGTGCTCTTCATGTCAGCTACGCTGCAATCTTTGTCATCTGTTTGCATTTTTGCTTTAAACTACAAAAGTATCTTCTAATAAGAGCCCCAAACCAACAGGTGTGAATAAATGTAACTCCACTGACTTGAACAGAATTACATCAGTTTACACTAGCTCAGGATTTGGCCCCCAAAGCAAATAAAATACATTTGCAACCAAGTATTGTGGTTGCATATATTTGATCTTTCTTAAAGCAAAGCTTATGCAAATTAGGGACAACTTTGGGACTCATGGCAATTTGCCCAAGGGGCCCCTGGTGAGATATGAACAGCACAAAAACTTTCATGAGTATTTGTACACATGTACACAGTGGCTGAATATTTCTTTTGTTTTCACTTTACCAAGCTATTAGTTTAAAACATATGGGAAGCAACCTTGCTGCCATACCTATCCCTCCTTCATATGGAAATGTTGAACCCTCAGCTGATACTGTATGTAGCTGCTGGACATAGCAGACTGCCAAGGCTTCTAATTAATACCCTGGCATATTTGAGGTACTGGTTTTGATATAGAAGTTCTTTATAATTAACATTATGCATCTATCAGAGACTGAGGACCCAATTTTCCTCCTGCTGATCTTGCACCACTGGAACTGTATTGGTTTCAGTTGAATGATTTTTGATTATCACCATCCTAAATAAGAGGATTCAATTCTTGTGTTCAGATCAGCTGGGGCATACAAGAAAGCATCCCCATGATTGGTATGTTAGTGAGGCAGGAGGAGCATTTTCATTGGGGAACATTTCATTTGGGAACTTATTGGTCACTGCTACTACAACAGTACAAAAATATGGCAATACAAAATGATTTGTCTTCAGTCCAAAAGTTGTTGGGCTGACCTTGAAACTTTCACCTTTCTGTGATCTTGATGGCCTTTAATAATCAGATTGGTTTCTTTTCGGTTTGATAGAGAATCCTTTCTTTCATACTTAGGACTATATACTTACCGTGCTGATAATTACACACATTATAGTCTTAGGTGCGGTAATGTTATGTTACTGAAAAAGAGAATACATGGGATAAAGCCTTTTGCTTGGGCTACTTTACCAGTTACAAGCCAGTTCAAGTACTAGAGTACAACCTTCTTGGGGCAGGGACTTTCATTTCTTTTATATTCATAATTTACCATTTATACCTTAGGGACAAGGTAATTGATAATTAATGATAGTTGAACCTGAATGAATCTGCAATTGCAGTATGAGTCAGACAGTGAGTTTTGCCAAGAATGACAATCCAGTTTTTAAGGAAATTAATGTACACAGGTTTATAGGGCAACCATGGTTACAGCTGTGGGAGCTTAATGTAATCCTAGGCCAGGCAGAATATCCTCAGTCAAACTGAAACACATGTCGTAGTGGACTCTACTCTTTGCATTCGTAAGTCGAAGTGCTGTTGTTTCATTCTGGTGAATGCATTCAGCCTCTTAATTCAATAACTAAAAATAAAGTGTGGCTTTATATAAAATCTGATACAAAGGAACAGAAGCCTACTAACATGCATCTAGGCAATGTCTTTTTATCACAAGTAGAAGGCATGGTTGTGTGATAGTAATTTAATCTATGTCTAAGACATATAACAGATGAAGGGATAGTGGAACTCTAAGGCTGAAGCAGTAATATATTTGACTGAAGCCCAGAATACTGTACTTTGAGCCCTGAAAGACAGACAGTAGATTTTTAGTGTATAGGTATTTTAAGGATGTCTACTGGAACTAAAATCAACAAAAAACATTCCTTCAATATTTTATTTTAATGTTTAGTAAGACTTTACATCTTGCTCTCCCTCCTTTATCATTGTACAGTGTGCAACATTTGTCACTATGTATTTGCGCATTTTATTCTGACAAAGATTGGTATTTGGATTGATTTTTTTTCTTTAATTAAAAGAAGCCTTACAAAAAAAAATTAAAGATAGGTCCTCATTCAATATTTGGAAGTTTAAGATGTTCTCTAGGTATCTCTTTCCTTTTAAAGGAAAACCCAGATGATCTGCCAGAGTATATTTGCTCAATTAAGGAAAGCAGAGATATATCTCTCTTCATTCTTTCATCAGTAAAGAATGGGTATGTTTTTGAATGAAGTATAATATATATTAATAAGGGACAGATAAAGACCCACTTCCTAGCTTACTAAAATAAATTGAATCATATGTTATGGAGTATTATTGAGTTATAAATTACATTCTACAAAAATTGCCATTAGTATTAGGAAAATTAAAACCTTTATTGGGGCAATCAACTGACTTGGAACTCTTTCCTTTATGTCCATTTAGGAAGTTGGAAACATAATAGAGTACATCTCTCTCCCAAAATGGAAGTAAAATAGAACAATTATGGGAATACAGAGATTAGAAATAAAATGTTTAAAAATACCAAATGTGACATAAGCAGACCAGTTTGTTTGGGTGAATCCAATACCTTTTATTAGACCAACTAAAATAACTGAAAAAAAAAAATTCTTCTTTGCAAGCTTTTGAGTACAAACACTCTTCATCAGGCTGAGAAAGCATCTGCAGTTGT
>NW_017729032.1:202742871-202745511 GCF_001723915.1 Gavialis gangeticus
AGTCTAATATATTCCCAGTTGGACCATATTTTTGTTTCCTACAGGACCACACACTTGTAGAACCATTGAGAATGTATTAAATTAAAGATTTATACAGTCTGAAGATAGAGGTGGCAAGCTATGCAGTCTGAAATCAGCCAGAAGACAGGTCACTTAGGGACAAACTGACTTAGTCATGACAGTTCAAAGACAACAACCTACTTGTCAGATGCCATTTGAAAGAAGTTAGTACATGTGGCTGTATTTTGCCCTATGATTTTGTCTTCCATGAGTTACACTGAAGATAAAATTTAGTTCTGTGCTCAATATCACTTTCTTTGTAGTTAGAAGGCAGGATTCATAGATTCATACATGGTAGGGGAAAGTAGAAATGGTGGTGAGACTATAGCTCAGGGGTAGGTAACGTTTTTTGGCTGGAGTGCCAAGAAAACCCACAAATGTCTACCTTGGAAGGTGCCAGAGTGCCAACATGCCGGAGCCCAGAGCAGCTGTTTGCAGCCTCCCAGCTGCAGCCAGCCCATGGAGCCTGGTCTACTTGCAGCAGGGCTTGGAGCCTCCCAGCTGCCTGCTGGGAGCAGCCTGGGCTCCATGTCTGGCAGCAGCTGCTTAGAGCCTGGGCTGGTGGTGCTGTGCTGAGCAAAATGGCCTTGTGTGCCGTGTTCAGCACGTGTGCCGGGGGTTGTGGACCCCTGCTATAGCTGGTAAATAGCAGAGAGGTTACCTGGGGTATCAGATGTTAGGCAGGTTATAATGTCATAAATCCAATGTCTATATTTAGTCCATGATTTTTTGTATCCACTTAGTTGTTGAAGTGAAGTGAAGTGAAGTGAAGTGAAGTGAAGTTTGTAGGCTTGTCTGCGAAAGGTGTTTTGTAAATTCCCTTTGAGGATTAGAACTGAGAGATTGGAGAGTGGTTTTCTTGTGAAAAATGTGTCCCCACAGGTAATTGGGTATTCTTGTCTTTGATAGGATTTCTGGTATGCATTCATTCTGGTGTGCAGTTGTTGCTTGGTCCTACATATTTTCCATCAGCGCATTTGGTGCACATGAGATATATTACATTTTCGGAGGTTCAGGTGTAAGATGCAAGAATAGTGATGGTTCTGTTGTGGGGTGTAGTTATTGTGGGGGTGGTGGAGATATGTTGGCAGGAAGTTTGCTTCTGGCGATGAGCTTGGTGAGGTTCAGTGCTTGTTTGGCTAGGATGGGTGGTTCTGGGAAAATCTCTTTAACAATGGGTCTTCTTCTTGTATGGGTTGCAGTTGTTTGAGGATTTTCCATATAGGTTCCAGGGAGGGATGATATATGTCATAACTCGTGGTGTGCAATTCATGGTGGTTTTCTTTCTGCATTGCAGCAATTCTTCACATGGTATCTGACATAGAAATGTGACAGAGAAAATGTGACATAGAAACCCGAGTCCTGTTCTCAATGAGAATTCAGTTTCTGAGGGCAAGGTTATATTGTATAACGCAGCACTGCACCAAGGCATGCTGCATTATCCCCTAAACTTGAAGAAGCATAGCTATGCTATTGTAGTATTTGTATCAGCCAGTAAAGGTATACACAGGTATTGGGTTTATCCTGGACTTTTCATATTAAAACAGATTGGGATAATCATTTATACACAATTAACTCAAATTAGCCCCAATTGTCCTGGGAAAAAGTGTTATCATGGATACTTCACAGGTACCTGAAGTGGGCCAATGGGTTTGTAGGATTCCAGAATAAAAATGGTACATATATACATATGGCAGGGCTGTATTGTTTTTGGTTTGGGAGCCAGTGAGCACAGAGCAAGTACAGTTCATTTGAGCATGGCTATGTAGACGATGAAAATAGGATTTGGGCTTCTAAGTCATATCCTCCACTCTGAAACATTTCTAATAGAAAGTTAAGTTAACAATCAGCTAATAATGCCTATATTTTGTCTTATTCCCCTATTATTCCTGGGTTACTTACAGCATCCAGATGCTGAACTTATCTTTCAACAGCTTTTTGATTTTCAAATATGACTCAAGCTCTCACAGCAGTCACCTGATATCAGGTTTTGAAAAGATATAATGGCAAGAAACATAGGGCTTGCAATACCTGTGCCCTTGTACATTATGAGAAGGACTTGTAGAGGAAAGCAAAAAAGTTAAGCTTATTTAATATTTACTAAACGAGCATCTATAGTACCCCATAGCATTGCTCTATTGCGTTTCCACTTATCTATACACCAGTTAAGCTACTAACACTTGAAATAGCTGACTTACTGTGGAGAGACAGGGGGCAGAGAGATAAGGACAGAGTCCCGACAGTATATGCTTAGACAGATAAATAGATAAAATAGAAATATATTCCCCAGTATCCATACAGCAACTGAGATTAGAATCTGCCCTGCTTTGTTCTCTTGACTTCTAAAGGCAGTTAGTACTTGCCAACCCCCACCAAACAAAACCCCGCAAACAAACCCACAACCCCTTCTACGAATACACTAAGGAAAAGTAATAAAACATATTTTGGCTTAAACACTGACATTCTGTTGCACAGACATAAAATACACTGGAAAGAACACAGTGCTGCTTTAAGAGAATTAATAAGAAAGTGAATCACCCATTAGCTCAATATTTGTCAAAGTAACATAAACAAAAATTA
>NW_017729032.1:202745678-202764304 GCF_001723915.1 Gavialis gangeticus
GGGGGGGGGGTAAATAGTAAACACCCATTTGCAGCAACATCTGATATAAGCAACAGCTGCTTACTAGCAACATTTTCCCTGGGAACATTTTCTCCTTCACTTCAGATGACAACCCTTAAATCATCAAGAGCTGCATAGAAGCAGCACCATACCAATGCACAGACACACTGTTACTCTCAGGTGACAATGACACTCTGGCCGTTGCCAACTTAGGGTACCTGTAGATGTTCTAGGAAGGTGCTCTGACATGCTGTAATTACAGCGCATCGGAACAGGTTTGATTCATTGAGTCTGCTGGAGCGTGCCAATCAGCATGCTCCAGCCAGCCTCTGCGTCTCGTGTATCAGTATCTTCGTGCTTCAAAATACAGCAGGAGTGTTGAGCTTTAGTTAAAGCGCCCCACTGCCATTTTGAAGTGCGGGGATGCTGATATACGAGATGCTGTAATGCTTTACAGTGGTTCTCGGCGTCTCTCCAATTAAAGTGCCTCCCTCTCCCTTCTTCACATGTAAAAAATGACCTGTATTTTTAGGTACAATTACCCTACATCTCATACCCCAAAACTCAAAAAAATGCACATTTTTATGAACCTTATGCTATAAGCAGAACTTCTTTGCACTGCAGTTGATCTCTAGCTTTGTGAATAAGCTCCACAGTGCATTTTACTGCATTTGATGTTGGAAACTGATTTTGATTTTGTTCATTCCTTCTTTCCTGAACAGGACACGTCAGCTTAGAAAAGATCCTTATGCCAGCAACCAAGAGCACTCTACCTCTTCAAGTAAGAATTCAGACAGTGTAGTGTATTTCACTGGTTGGAAAGACAACTGAATTTGTATGATGGAGTATGTGATTGATTGGCACTGGGCTTCTGCTTTTTGGGGTAGGTCTTTATACTCTTCAACCTTTCTAGAATTCATCTCATACTGGTTATTCCGATGAGATGGGTCTATTCTAGATTGTCTGCATGGGACATTCTGAGGGGCTCAATGAGTTTGCAATGGCAGGCTGCAAGTGGGGAAAACAGGTATAGGAGAAGGAAGATAAATGAGCAGTTGAGGAAGAAGGGGGATATAAATAAGTAGTGCAGGTTTAAAATACATCCCCTCCTGTTTAATCAGTCAGCCCAAAATAAATATAGGTTTAAAAATATATTCTCTACTATTTATATGTCAGCCCCAGAATAATAAAATCAAGTTTGCTTTTAGTTAACCAAGACTAGCTACGGTTTTTTTTTTTAAATACTCTATTTAGAGATTGATATAGACTAATAACTAATCACTCTGGAGTTTTGGCTACCATGATCATTTGACAGATTGAGTTTTTGTTATTGTGCCATACTATATGGCTCTCTCTCATTTTCTTAGACTGCAATTCTTTATTACTTTATAATGATCCTTCTGGAAACAAATCTGGGTATCAGGAAAGTTACTGTGCATTATATTAGGATCCAGAAGATTCAGATCAATTGGGGTGTTTCCACTGATCTTAATGAGTTTTGGATTTACTTTGGAGGTGGGAGGTAGCCTTTAGCCTTGGGCACCAGGGCTTGAATCTGGCATGTGTGACTCCATCTGACTTGCCAACTAGCTCTGCTCCACATATTTGGCCATTGGGGTCAAAAGGTTCAGCACTACTGACATAAACCAAGGGAACTATGTAGATAACATATAATAATAGCCATTTAAGACATTTTTTATTAACAGAATAAACATATTGTTAGTCAGTCTTGTGCATATAGTGTAGCTGTCTCATTCAAAATGAATTGTAAAGCTATAACTAAGATTTTATATAAGTACGTAGCTGGGAACTGAGTATTTCTAGTAATCAGCCTATGAAAGGCATTTTAAATGAAAAATGTGTTGTTCGCCCCTGAAACTTGTTCAAAATATCCCAGAATTCATCTTTTTCTGACATCACTAATATGGAGACTGCTTGAGTGGAGCTGTAAGCTTCCTCATCTCACTAATTTGCAGTTACCATGGATATGCACAGACACTGTTGGCAGTAAAACGAGCCAGGTTCAATTCCTTAGAGGCTCTTTCTGAAATCTCTCAGAAACCTGGGAAAAAAATCAGTTATGCTGTCCAGGTACCCCTAATAATGACTATTCCCTGACTTGTGAGTGATATGTCCCATGGTTTAAAACAGCATTTTTGAAGCTAGAGTCACAAACACAGTCAGGTCATAAGCAGGAGAGAAATTAAATTGTTTATTTGGTGGTTGGGGTTGAAAATGGGACTTGCGTCTGCAAATGGAGTTTCAGCCAGAAATGGTTTGGGAACTGATGGTTGAAAACAAACAAGACCTTACTGGGGGAAAGAAGAGAAATAAATTAATGAACCTGGAACAATAACAACATTGTACTGCTTTAGGTATACTGAGATACCTGTGCTGGTTCAACCCCACAATGTGGAAGTACTTAGGCAAGTCTAAAGGGCATTTTCTAAGAGTCCTATATTATCCTGGTTACAGCTGGGAGCTGCCCTTCTGTCTGTGCCCTAACACCTCTCTTTACACAAGTGCTGCTTGAAGTTCATAATAAGAGGTGTCAGGACTTCCTCTAGTTCCTACTCTTCTCTACAGCCTCTCCTGCATGACACAGAGGAATGAAGCTGTTCAGCTAATAGTTGTTGCCTTAGACATGAATAGTTTTGGGGACCTGTGGAGTTTAAGAAACCTGCTCTGGCTCCACACTTACATTATGCTACACCATGGGCACAAACAACCTAGGAAGGGTGGGGAAGTACAGGTATCAGATATCACTCACTGAAGCTACCTGCATTTTCCTCTTAGACTTCATAAAGTGCCTGTAAGTATACATTTTTTACTGGTTTGGTTTGCACATTATTTTAAAGTTAAAAAACTGCTTATTTACTTGCTGGGCCTGGCAGGTCTGACACACTTTTGTTAATTTTCCCAGAGCTCTGGGAACACAGGGAGTGGCAGCAGCCACCCAGTTTAGGATGGCCCATTAGTGGGATGAGCCAAGCTTGGTGAGCACTAGCAGAAGGGCAGGCTAGCCCCTTGATGACCATGGTCTCCCACCCCTCCAGGCAGTGTGGGGACAGCAGTTGGGCCCCAGGGGTACCCCCATGCTCTGAGCACCCAGGGGCCAGAGCCAGGCAGGAGCTCTGGGAACATGGGGAGAGGCAGCATGATTGGGGCAGGGTGCATGGGGGTGCCCCCAGAGCCCAGCTGCTGCCCCCGTGATGCCCAGGGGGACAGAAGGCTGTGGTCATCAGGAGATGAGGCCACCCCGTCCACTGGTGCCATCCAGGTGGGACTTGCCCCGAGGGGCTGTGGGGAGCTAGGAGCTACCCACTATGACTCAATTGTATAGGTTCATAGGGAGGCTGTCCGAGGAGGCAGATGCAGGGTTTGGGGTGGGTCCCTGTCTAAACTCAGGCCCTTCTAGGCCTTAGCTCAGTCTTACTCTGGCTGGGTCCAATGACCTGGGGTCCACTGCACTAAGGCCCTAGGTTCTCAGGGCCTAGCTCCAGCTCAGCCCTCTGTGAGCTCTGGGTCACTCAGCCTCTAGGTATACCCACTTTTGCATCACGTCCTAATCCTGCAGCCAGATACCCAGTCCTCTGATATACCACAGTCCTCCCTGTTGTAACATATTTGGGCTGCTCCGTAACACAACATCCCAAGGCTTTAGCCCCCAAGGAGTGTTGGAAACTGAATGCCTCTGCTGCACCCCAGTGGCCCCCAATCCTCTGCTACAAATGTAAATCAAAATATGAGTGTCTGTGCTCAAACATTGAGCTTGCCAAGCACAGGCTCCCCTGTTGGGGTTAACTCTCACCTCAAGGTAACACAGATGTGAAAGCTGCAAAGTAGTTCTCAGGTTGCTTGCCATGTAGGGTCTCTTCCACCCATGTGTAGTACATAGTCCTTGCCCATTGCATCCCTTGCCTCCAGGCCATTTGGACTGGCTCTCCCCTGGAACTGTGCCTTCAGTGGCTCCTATGGCCAGCCTGCTTATTCGAGGCTACATCCTGGGCTTTTGAACCATTGCCTGGGTCACCTGACCCTCTACTTCCACCCCAGGCCTGCCAATCACTGCCTGCACCCATGGTGGGCAGACATCTTATTTAGATCCCTTTCACCATTAAGTCTGTTCAAAGGGCCTGGGCTCCCTCTCCCATTACACCTGGGAAGAGCAAGTGACCACTGGCAGCGGACTCGTAGCTGCCAACAGCCCTGCCCCTCTCACCCCCACCCCTCCCAGCACAGCTCCCAACTCATGCAGAGGCTGTCCGAGCTGTTGCTGGTGCAGCTGGGGCTCCCTGCATCTGCAGTGGTTGGGGTGTGTGTGTGCACGTATGCGTGTGTGTGCGTGCGCACACAGCACTTCCTGCCCTGGATTTCCTTACCCTCATCCCAGATTTTGGTTTTTTTTTTATATCTCCTCTCTATAAGTTTTGGTGATTACCTATGGAAATATTTCTCTGTTGTTCTGGGAGAGAGAGGTGAAATTGATGTCTATTGATATTTATCAATATAAGTTGAACCCTGCCAAGCCTAATAATTCATCAAACAAATGAATCCTTTATCTTCCAATGTGTGTAAAATTCAAGGACAAAATACAGTATAAGCCATCAAAACTCCCTGTAGGTAAGGCAGACAGCCATTTATATATTGGCTTCAATATTAAAAGTACCCTGTAATCAGTTCAAGCTTGCCTACTCTCTGTTTAAGAACATAAGTGCCATACTGCATCAGACCAAAAGTCCATCCAGCCCAGTATTCTGTCTCTGACAGTGGCAGAAATGGATGCTATAAAAGGAGAGCATCAAACTAGATATTTCTAGAGTGATCTATCCCATTTTCAGTATCTTCCCTGGCATTCACCATTATTGGTTTAGAGAGGCCAGAGGAAACTTCTCCTACCATTCTGTTCAATATCCATTAATAGATCTTTTTTCTATGAATTTAGTCAGTCCCTTTTGAAAGTAGCTATGTCACCTGCCTCCATCACCTTCTGTGGCAATGAATTCCATAAATTAACTATACATTGCATAAAATAGCTTTCTCTTGTAAGCTCTAAAGCTTCCACCAACTAATTATAGCAGATGCCCAGAGTTCTAGTATTCTAGGACTTGGTTAACAACTGTTCCCTGTTCACTTAGCCTTATACCCTTCATGATTTTATAGACCTCCATGATATCCCCCTTCAGCCTTCTCCTTTCTAAACTTAAGAGTCCTAGCCTTTTTACTCTCTCTTGGTATGGCAACTGCTCCATGCGTCTGATCATTTTGGTTGCCCTTCACTATACACCTTTCCTAATTCTACTAGATCCTTTATGAGATGTGGGGCCTAGAGCTGCACACAGTATATAAGATAAGGTACACCATGGATTTGTACAATGGCATGATGATGAGCTCCATTTTGTTTTTAATTCCCTTCTTAATGATGTCCAACATTTTATTGGCTTTTTTGGTCGTTGCTGCACATTGAGCTGACATTTTTAGAGAACTATCTACAGTGACTCCAAAGCCTCTTTCCTGAGTCATAACAGCTAGCTCAGAACTCAGCATTGCATGCACATAGTTGAGGTTGTTTTCTGCACGTGCATTACCTTGCACTTATTGACACTGAAGTTTATCTGTTTGCACCCTGTTAGTGCTTATTACACAGAGCCTGTCTTCAGTCTCTGCTACACCTCATTCAGGCTTTGTAACAGGTTGCCCTCTCCAGCACCATCTTTTGCATTATCCGTGCCCTATGTGGGGTGCCCTTGGAGTCCCGTTAAGGTTTCCTGTACTCTACTCATCTGCCATGTCTTGATGGAAATATTATAAGTGGGAGACTGCCTATTGTTTTTGTATGTTGGGATCCTCTGCCAACGCTGGCCTTGACCCCAGTCTCTCTCTAGCTAGGCCTCCCCATCTAAACCCACCAGCTAGGGTTTGACTCTGAGGCTCTAGCTCTTTACAGCCTCCTTGGCCCAAAGGCCTGTCCACTGGCCCGCACAGCCAGGGGGTTGCAAATTTGAAGCTGGGCGATGGCTCTGGACCTCCAACATCCCCATCCAAAAAAGAAACAACAACAAAAAAACCATACACAGTCACACCAGGCCACCCTGGCCTTTTAGGCTTGCCCTCTCTGGTGGCCTGTGCCCCTGAATACTGCACCCTCTCTGTCAATGTGCCTGTGCACCCCGAACACTGCACCTATGCAGGCACCGGAGTTGCCATGCTTTTGTGGGGCTCCAATGAGGCCTCCTCCTTCCCCAACAGCCTCACCCAAACCACCGGTCTTATTCAATAACAAAAAAAGAAAAGATGGACAGTCCTGTCCATGGGCTATAACCACCACCAAGAAAATATGATTAAAGAAGGCAGCATACCAGCTTACAGTTTCTCAGGGGTTCACGCTTCTGTTCCCCCACTGTCTGCTACAGTCCTTCGTTTGGGGTTGCTGCCACTTCTCTGGGAGTCCTCAGTAGTTCCCCTCCTGCAGCCACTGGATCACTCTCCAAGCCTCTCCAGGGCACTCTGGGACACACTCTTTCCCCTTTGGCTGCTGGCCCCTACTGCTGCCCAGCCCAGGTTTTTTATAGTCCTGGCCTGCCCCCTTCCAGTCAGCTGACTAGCTGGCCAGGCTCAGCTTTTAACTCCCTTCTTACCAGCAGAAGTTTTAAAACCAGAAAGTTCTGGTTTTAAAAGGGCCGACCTGCCTTCTGGTAACAGGGCTAGGGTTTCCTGTTACACGTTCCTTATATTTTTACTAAGAGTACTTTTCCTTCTGAGAGCAGTCATGAAATGACAAGCTTTAGACGGTTTCAGAGCTGCTACTGACAGCTGGGGTAGAAAGATAAACTGCCTACTATGCATGTAGGGTAATTTTCTGATTGCCAGATGTGTCCACTATATCCTAGTGGGCCAGATGAGCCCACTAGAACCTACAGCTAAGACAGCAGGTCCATCGCTGTCAAGCGGGAATGTCAAATAGATCTGGCCTGTAGAGATGGCTCATCTGGCCCATGGGGCTTCTTATGAGCTGGACCACTTATCTCTGTGGACCAAATTAGGCTTCTGAGGCTCATCACTGCAGTTGCAGGAGCCCTTGCAGGGGCATTATTCCATGCAATTTCCTTGCAGCAGCTCCAGAACCCAGGGAATTAATAGTTTCCCTCCCCTGCCTCCCTTCTTACCTGCCACCAAAATTAGGGTGTTTCAGTAGCCCCTGGTGACTAAAAGTAGAGGAAGGGGAAAAGCAGGGGAGGGGTGGAAGAAGGGGAGGCAAGCAGCAGTGGCATTAAATCCCTGGGTTCTGGAGCTATGCCAAAATAGCAGCTCCAGCAGACATGGAGTTTAATGTGCTGTGGCTGCTCACAGGTTATCTTGTCCACAGGGCCTAATGAGTTGGGCTCTCCTGCCATAGGTTTTTTAAAAATAATCATGACAAGGAGCCCCAAATCCTCTTGTAAGGACAACATGGGACAACCTGGAGTTTTAAAATCATATTGAAGTATGTTATAAGCTGCAAAGCATCAATTAGCTGGTCCTTTTGAGAACTGCCATGTGTGTCATGAGTGTGAGCACTTATGGCATCCCTAATTTCCCTTCCCTCCTTGAATCTGCCACCTATATTGTATATAGCAGTGCTTAGCTGTGATGTTAATCAGTTTTGGAGGCTATCAGTGTCCAGGTTTCACTCCATGCAAAAATACTTAGCTCTAGCTTCATCAAGATTGTGCAGCATGCAGCAGGCCACAATATTATGAATAATGGCTTCTAGATTGGCACCTAAAGGATTTTGTTGCATACTCATCTTGCCTTCATATGCACTGTCTATCACCATTGTGCAAGAACAGGTAGGCCCACATATAATGCACATATGACTTTCAAGAAGCACAGTGTGGATGGGCTTGGTATGTGTTGCAGAGGAAGGATGACATGATTCATACTCACAGGGTATGGTGAAATCTGCTACTGTAGACATACTCTCAAAGTAGCTGTCACTGTAGAGCGGGGGTTCCCAATGTTTATGTGCCCAAGGGCACATTTGAATTTAAAAGAAAAAGCAGCGGGTGCCAATATGACTTCAGCTGGTTGGTCTCTTGTGGCTGATTCAAGGTAACTCTTGTGCATGCATGTAGCTTTGTTTGGGGAGGGAGCAATAAGGGCCACTCTGTCACTGAGTCAGTGTTGCGTACAGCCTGTGAAAATTCTTTTGAAGTGTTACTGTTCTGAGTTCAATAGGCAGTGACAGCATTTTTTGTTGGAATAATGATTTTTACTGATTGTGAAAATGCGCGTGGGCACCTGTATAAATGCTGGGGGGTACTATGGCGCCTGCAGGCACCACATTGGGAACCACCACTGTAGAGATTCACATTCATTTAAAGCAATCTTGTCAGGCACCATAGTAAAATACCATCACAAATTGATTCCTCCTTTTAGTGATGTCATGTATGTTCTATTACACTCTGAACAGTTATAGGATAATATAATGTTTTTATTATAGAGGCAAAGTTAGGCATGTTATCAGATCCACGAATACTGAGGTACCTAATTCTGCTTCACGTCAATGACAGTTAGGCTCTCAAATACCTTAGGCTAGGTGGGTACTATAGACTAATCTATGGCTATCAAAGTCCGTGGAGTCCTACCATTCCTGCCATAGGTTTTGGATCACTCCTTTCATTTTCATAACCTCAGAAAGCAAATACTGCACATTTGAAACAACATAGGTACTCAAACAGTATTTCTGTATGTGTGTCCTCCTTCAGTGTGACTGAGTGTCTTTCAAACTGCATACTTCATTCTTTAAAACAAGGGTATCAAACTCATTAGGCTATACAGGCTGTACAGAGCTCATCCTCAGGCCAGATTGGATCCACAGACCAGTCCCGCTCATCAAATTCCAACAGGTGGGCCAGACCAGCCCTACTCGCCATTCATGCCCCAGGACTGGCCCTGGCCCTGCATACTGCATACAGCATGCACCAGACTGGCCCCCCACACCATGTGCAGCGTGCAGGACCAGGCCTGGGGCCAGTGCCCACTGTGTGCAGCATGCAGGCCAGTCTGGCGCACTTACTGCATACAGCATGTGGGACCAGTTTGAGATCTATGGGCAGCACTGCAGGCTGGGTGATAGGGGTCCCTGGGTCTCATCTGGCCTGTGGGCTTTATCTTTGACATCCCTGCTTTATGTGAAGTTCCATTACTCTTTTGCCTGCTCAGTACAGTTTGTGAGTTTGGCTCCTTGACTTTCTGCAATACTTCTCCATATGTGCACATGGAAGATGAATATGTGTATGCATGTCTATTTGAACTAGCTAAATTATGCAAGTGCAGTTCTGGTGAACAAAAGAGTGTGAACTCCAAGACTCTGCTTTCCAAGCTGCTTGAATTCAGGCTGCACTACACAGGTGTCAGACTACATATCTGCAGAAGAGAGTGCCAACCACATGGTTCTTACAGAATCCCTGCCAATGCTCTATAAACTAACACTGGCAGTAACTTGAGAATAAGCTGTGAATCCTTTCCATCCATAGAGGAGAACTCTGCTACAACAGCAATCTGCTAACACGTGTGGGGGAGGACAGGAGAGAAACATGGAAGAAGAAAACCCTTTACAACCTTTTAGCTGTATAAGGAAGAGCTGGAGATTTTTCTGCTCTTAAAAGACTTAGGGCATTTGTACATGACACAGGGGTTTAATTCTCCCTAAATTGAAGAGGTGTTTTTTTAAAAACACTGCTTCAACTTAGGGTGAAGTAAATCCATGTGTTGTGTACACTTGTGTCTGCCTGATCCTTACCTGCCTCTCCAGTGGTGGGGAGGGGAGAGCGAGCTGCTAGCAGGCAGAGTGGTCCCTGAGCTGGGGGGTGTGGAGAGGGGGTTGGTGCTTCCCCCTGTTGCGGCAGCAGCCCCACCCCCAGGCAGCATTTACCCGCAGGCACCTGGCTTAGCCAGTCCTGGGGGGCACTGCAGCCACAGAGGGAAGCACTGGGCCCCCACACAGCTCAGGCAGGCAGGCAAGCTCGAGCGGGGAGGGGAAAAAAAGATCAGACTCACCATTTCTTTTGTTTTGTTTCCCCTTCTGTGGAGCCTGCCTTTCCGGGCTGCTGCCAGGCTGCCTGCATGAGCTGCCTGTACAGTTCCTGAGCTGCACAGTCTGGTGCTCCCCTCCATGGCTGTAGGGTAGGAAACTAAAACTCCTTGGATGTCTTTCAGTTTGCAACAGCCCAGTCATTTGCTGCGTCCCAAAGTCATTTAAGGCACATTATGCCGTCAAATGTGCTACAGCAACTGGAATTAACGTGCAACATGCCACCGAAAGTGCAAACAGCAATGCCATTAAAGCAGTGGAAAAGGCATTTATCTGCTTTAACCCGCTTCAAAGTATCATTTACAAGCACCCTTAGAGCCTAACAATGGTAATTTAAAAAAAAAGAGTACTTGTGACTGTGTCTCTGGTGCTCTACTTTGTCTGTTTACATATATCTAATAGATTTCTAACAATTTGCCTTTGCATGATTGTTGTTTTCAGTTTTATGAGTTCTTTTATTCTTTTCTGTTTGACACTGTGAAAGGTACATTATATCTTACTATGTACGCATATGTATATTTATATGCTTAGGTACATACATGATTATACTAACACTTACAACATCAGTAGTGATTCTGGGTGTATGCCCTGAAGACCTGAAAGGGGCTTGATTTTACACAGCACTTCTGAAAATCAGAACTCTTAAAGTGTGTCATGTTTGCTGCCTTAAAAAGGAGGCATCCCAAATCAATAATCACTTTTGGAAAGGTAGTCTGTAATCTCTATGAGGTGTCTGCTTGTCAAATCTCTTACTTCATACAGCAAAAGTTCCACTTGCACCAGCAAAAGTCTGTTCTGACTGCCTGCAGTTATTAGAAGAGGCACAGATGTGGTGGATAAGCTGAGCTTTGGTGGGTTTCTGAAGTTAGTGGATCTTAACTAAACATAGATTTCTCTTAATGAATGGACTACTGGAACAGTCATCTGGTTATTAAGTGTCAAGCACTAGTTTTACAAGTATCATAAATTATGGCCATTTCAACTGCAAGGAGGCAGCTGACCAAAGCTGGGTCTTCACTGAATTAGTATAGTCAACAACCACATATTTAAAGGGAACCCTTGCTCTCATGGTACCCTGTAGACACCTTCCGCTCCCCCAGGTTATACTATGGTTTTTGAGGACTAAAACAAGGAGCTTACTCAATCTATGCACCTAAGTAGTTTTGTAGCTGCTGAGCAGGGGCAATTTCAATCATTCTTTGTGACTTAGACGCCTAAGTCCTGTTTAGTCACCTAAGGGATTGATTAGGATGTGGCCGTTGGTGATTCATATATTGTATGTATTTTTGTGAGTGAAGGACACAGTCCAGTAACTGTTAACGCAGACAGTTAACTTTATGCACAGTGAATGTAATGCGCATAAGTGTTTTCAGGATTAGAAGGTAGTTTCTACCTGGCAAATATCGGAGGTTATATCTATTATTATTTTGATATATTGAATACTGATATCCACTGGGAGAATAAGATTCTCATTGCATTTTCCTTTAAAGGTTTTCTTGGCAGAAAACCAATTTATATAGTATAAATAATCATTATTTTCAATAGACGAGGGATATTTCTCATTAAACACATAACCAGTGTTTCTACTCCTACCTGTGCCATTCATGATATTGAAGTTATGTGAATTAGCATATAAACCCATTACTCACAGAGGGTTTGGGGACAAAAGTAGGAAACATGTCTATTGCTGTAAGGCATATGGAATTAAAAGCAAATAGCAAAAGCAGGTGGTTTGGAGTTGACAAGGTGGCTTAATACTCTCAGATGTTCTGAGAGTAGCTGTCGCCTGGGGAAGGAAAACAGCAACTGGTGTCTTTGTGGAATCATTCACCCTCTGCACATCATTGTTTGGGAGTGAGCAAATTTATGGGAGCTAGTCACAGTTCCAAAGTCTTCTCTGAATTGTTTTTGGTCCATTAAAAAGATTTCGGAATGGATTATTTCATGGCATATTATGTAGTCTCAGAATGAATGCCAAATTAAGGGTCTTCAATTTTCTTTTAAAAAATGCAACAGACTGAGAATCAGAAGACTGTAAATTTGAGTGATTGGTTCCCAGGAGTGGATGGGCAGTGCATTCTGGAGGGAGTTCCTTCCTTGTAGCCCCCAAGACTCCATCTAGACGCATCCTAAGTGCCTAAATCACTTTTGAGCATGAAACTGAGGGCATATCCACACTGCCTCTATGGTGAGTCCTGAAGCATCTTCCCAAAAGAAGGCCTAACACAGAGACTCAGAGTAGCTTTAGGAACATGCACTAAGCCATACGAAACAGTCAACATTACCTAAATTTCTGTATTTTGGCATGCACTGAGTGGGGTGTGTGGCTTAGCTCTGCTTTTGGGTTTATCACAGAGGCCACATAGACAAGCCTTGAAGTTTCTAAATCACTAGGTCTTGCAAAACTTGAGGGCAAACATCTAAAATGCTTTACAAATGTGGGCCTAGGTACTCAGCACAACAGTGGAGCATGCCACAATTTCATAATTTTGGTCCATGTTCTGCCCTTTTTTTCTTAGAGCTGACCTCAGTTATCAGCTAAGGATGGGCTTCGTGGGCATCTGGGGTGGGGAGGGGGACAGTCAGTGTTGCCTACCATAGCAATTCTTTTGGCACAGTTTAAATCCGTGTTTTTTAATTTTGTCCTAGTGGAGTGTGATGATGAGAGATTCATGGGTGACTGAAGGCATTATTGGAGGCATCTGAGGGATTGCTTAGTCTTGTCTAAAATAATTTTGTACTCAGAACAGATATAAAATTAAAGAATTGCAGCATGGTAGTAGGGAAGGATATGATAGATTGGTTAGAAACATACCAGAATCAAACTTATATGGAGAGTTTCCTTACCAAGTAATCATTTCTTTTCTCTTTTCCCGTCATCGGAGGGTAAAAGCATTTCTTCTAGATTTTATGCTTTAAAATATACACAATCAGACACACACAATTGTACAGTGGCAAGTGTCCCAGGGAAAAAAGTAACGAAAGGTACTTACCGGCAGCAGGAGACGCAGCACAGCAGGGGCGGAATGAAGAGCCCACGTGGCTCGTCAGCTGCCTCTTTATTAAATTACAGCCGGCCAATGACATCAGCTTCAGACGTCGGCCGGCAGAAATAAAAATGGTGGCCGATGCTGTGGAGGAGGGGGAGGGAGAGCAGCACGAGAGAGGAGCTGCAGCCACTGCAGGGAGAGGAAAGGACCCTCCCCACAGGACCTGTGGAGCCTGACAAGCTGGGGGCAGACGCTGGCAGTGCCGGGCAGAGCGCCCCGATAGGAGCATGCACAGGACGGCGAGGGAGCAACAGGCACGCCGGCCACAGAGACGGAGCCAGAGCTGCACCTGGAGTTGAGCAGGCTCCCAGGTGGGAGTGTCGGGATGACCGGGGCGAGGAGGAAGCCACGCCTGAGGGAGAAGACCCCAGGAGAGGCCTGAGGGTTTACAGTTGGGGTGGGTATTGCCGCCGGTCCCAGCTGGGCCACTGGGAGAATGGGAGTGAATCCCAGAGGCGATGGGTCAGGAGTAAAGCAACGCACCCAGCTAGAGCCTGGGGAAGGATAGTAAGGGGGCAGGGTGCAGCCACATCAGGAAGTGGCTTACTATTCTGTGTTTTGTTATTGCATTTTATTTAGTTGCCCCGTGCAAAGGGGAATAGGGGGAGAGTGCAGGTATCCCTGAGGAATGGGGCTGAGGAGGAGCCTCTGAAGGTTTTTTTGTGTTTCCCCGAAAGAAGGGGTGGAGGCAAGGAGGGCTGAGGGATTAGGTCCACATGGGCGAACATGGCTATAGGCCACGGGCATCTAGACGCTGAGCCATAGGGCGTTATCCCACTGGAGGGGATGAGGCCAACAGATGGACGATGCACCAAAGGGGGAGTGAGGCTGGGGTGTAGGGGTGGTGGAGCCCCATAAATGGCCACCATGAGAACCACGGGCCACTGAGTACACTCGACGACCAATCCCGCCTACTGAGGAACAACAAGTCGTGGCAGGTGAGAATGGGGCGGCGACTTGGGGGGGAGATATCTACTCAGTCTGTGACACGTTTACCACCTTACGTTTACCACCAGAGCGAAGGTAGCCTGAGAGTGGCTATTCAAGGCCCGGCAGCCACAGCAAGTGTGCAAAAACATGACACTATATTTTTACTATAAAGTTCCCCAATCCTGCAATCTGTTCCTAACTGTAATGAGTGTGTTCAGAGTTTTACTTATTCAGATCCAGCTGTAGTATCAGAAATAATCAAAGGCCACTTTACTCCAAATCTTTTAAGCTTCTTTATAATCAGTGAACTTTTTACAGAATTCAATTAAAAAAGGGAGGGACTGTTGTGCATCCTGTTGATAGATCTCTCTCTCTGAAACTGGTTTTATATATATGCATTCGGTAATAGATGTGGTTTGCTAATGTCTCATACCTTACATTAGCATTCTGATTAGATATCACAACTTAGCTTTTACTTTTCAATATACTTATTTCTGCTGTGTTCTGAATCAATCATACTACATATTCTGAATGCTGTTATTGTGTGAAACCATAGTTATGCTAAGCTACCGCTATCAGCCCTGCACTATAGAACATGATTGAACATTCTTTTCTGTTTTCTCTTGATTTTCATTTTCCCTGTTTCCAACTATTCATTTGTCTGTGTGGTCTGAAGCCCTTTTTTTAATGTGAAAAGGTGTGGAGGATATTACTTTGTCCCTTGCTGCAACTTACTGCCAAGGACAATACCCACAAATATACAACAATGTACTGGAAAAATATGAATGCATTTAGAAAACATAAGTCAAGTGTTGGTTAAAGAACTAGACTTTATACTATACCAATTCTCCAACACACTTTTGTACATTTCATCAATTCACTCAACAGTTTAGCAGCTTTCCCCACCCCCCAGGAACATTTGTCAAAATGTATATATTTTTTCAATGTTATGGTATGTAAGACCTAGAATTTTAATGTCATATTTGATTAAATATGGGAAACTTGGGAAGACAGGTGAAGTGGCAGACAAGGTTCTTTGAGTAAATGTGATATCTTTTATTAGACGAACTAATAGTTGATTTAAAATGTAATTTAAAAATAATTAAAAATTAAAATAATATTACATTAGATTTAGTTGGTCTAATAAAAGATCTGCAAAGTTCTTTGGATAGATGTGATATCTTTCTTTAGACCAACTAAATAGTTTGAAAAAAGTTCTTTGTGAGCTTTTGGGCACAAACACCCTTTTTCAGGCATTAGGAGACTCTGCTGCTGCTATGTGGTAGAAAAGAAGCTAAAATATAACAAGAAGTCTGAAAATGCAGATGAGTGGAATGATGGCTAGAAAATGGTATTTAGAGATTTGGTTTTGGGAACTGGCTTGTCGGTAAAATATACATGCATTAGAACAATAGTTCAGGGTGGCAGCAAGGGTTCATTGATTTCTAAAGGCCTGGTCATAAAGTCACACAGTTCTCACAGCCTTTAAGGCAGAGAGGGCATCTAACAAACAAGGATAAATAGCCTGAGAAATTGGGGGCATGTACCACACTGTTCCATAACATGAGATAGGGTGGGACCAGATCAAGAGGGTCCCTGAGCGGGGTCCCTGGCCCCATCCCCTGAGGCCACCATAGACAGAGGGCATACCACCAGCCCGTTTCATACACCCCACTGGGGGGAAGGGGGGGGTGGGCATCTCACCTCCAGGCTGCTGACATGCTGACATCTGACACCTAAGAGAGAGCCTTCAGAGTGAAGCCTGCATCCTGGCCAGATGCCTCTTGACTCTGATGACAGCTTTAGGATTGGTAGATATATAGAACTGCTTGATTGCTAGTATTGTTTGTTTTCTGTTATCACTGTATATAAATAAATTTGCCTGTTATCAAATGGAAAGGTCCTGGTTGGAGGAACAAGGCATCTGGGTCCTAAATCCAGAGCCAACATGGAAGTTTGGAAGACAATGGGTAGAGATAGGAAGGGAGGGGGAGAAGAGAGGACAATGTGTGAAGGAATGCAAGCTGTCAGCTTGAGGCAGGTTACCTGGTGTGTCAGATATCAAGCAGGTTGTAATGTCGCATAAATCCAATGTTTATATTAAATCCATGATTTTTTGTATCCAGTAGATTTATGAAATGAAGTTTATAGGCTCATCTCTGAAAGGTGTTTTGTAAGTTCCCTTTAAGGACAGAACTGTGAGATTAGAGATGGAGTGATTATCTTGTGAGAAGTGGGCACCCACAGGTAACTGAATATTTTTGTCTTTGATGGATTTTCGGTGTGCATTCATTCATTTGTATATGGTGGTTTGTATTTTAACATTTTGGATATTGTTCATGGTGTCTAAAAAGGAAATGTTGGTGTTGGAGTATTCAAGAAAGATTATGTTAGAGGGGTGATGATTGTTGAATTTGTGATGGAGAACACAACAGCCGCAGAGTCTCCCAATGCCTGAAGAAGGGTATTTGTGTCTAATGGCTTGCAAAGAATTTGTTTCCTACTATTTAGTTGGTCTAATAAAAGATATCACATCTACGTAAAGAACCTTGTCTGCCTATATCCCAAGACCAACACAGCTGCAACCAACAACCTTAAAGCATGGACTAATCAGTGGTCTTTTAACTTTGGGTCCTGTTTGCTGCCAGTTTGAATGTCATCTGCTTGGAATTATGTTTTTTGATGTGGTATCTGAATGCAAGCTATTTAAACTTTGTAAGTGAAGGCCTCACAGGCTTTCAGTGTTAAGTCACAGACTTGATGTAGAATTTGTCATTTTCTCTTTCACTTATCTGCATATCTGGATACAGTAGTCATAAATAACTCAACTGTAAAGGATGCAGTTCTAGTCATTGCAATAACACCCCCCCCACACACACTTTCTAATATATCTCAACCTCTACTTACAGGCCCACCTCTATTTGTGAGGAATTAATTGCATCTTCATGCCTGCTTAACCTTTGCTATCTGTTCACATAGCTACTAATGGTGTCATTTGTGAGAGCAGGTTTTTGGTGGAGCATTCTATAGACTGTAATTAGACTGAAAGCACCAACTTCATAAGGACTACAGCCATTAGATGAAATTTGGGCTCACCTGAGTGCATAACAATGTTCTACCAATTTTTTGTTCATAAGCTGTTCATCAGCTCTCTGATGGTTGTTCATTAAGCCAAGGGTAGGCAACCTTTTCCAGGTAGAGGTGGGAATAAGTCACCCCAGGGCAGAGGGCTGGCTAAAACTTGGCTGCTGCCACTTGTCCCCATAGAGGCACAAGGTTTGCAGCTGAAGCCCCACATCCATGACCTGGATCTGGCTGGGCACAGGTTGCTGACCCCTGAATTAAGCCATTTGAAAGACAGTAGTATCCAGTGGACAGGGCACTAGTTTGGAATTAGGAGACATGAGGTTGGATGCTGGTTTGCTGCTGAGCTTCTCTGTGACCTGGGACAAAAAATTTCTCTTTGTTGTGCTTCAATTTTTGCAGCTGTAAAGTACAGATAGGGAGATAAATATCATTCTTTGTAAAGTGCTTTGAGATTTACAGATGAAAAATATTCTGCATGTGCTAAGTGTTATTACTTGCCAGATTTGTCTAGGATAGGAAAATAAAAAGCTTTACTTAAACATGGGTATTCTTTAAACTGCGTATCAGGGAGGGTTGGCAGTTCCTCTCTTGGAAAATTACAACCAGCTGGATGCATGGCTGTGACTCCTTGGCATAGAAGTAAATTGAGACCAATTTTGTTGCTCTCATTGAGTGGAGAATCGCCCTTTATACAACTTGCAGCTGTCCCAAGTCACCTTCTTCAATATCCATTGAGAGATATGAAGCTCAAGACATGCAGACTTCACAAGCAATCCATATCAAGCAAGAACTCAATATTGCCCATGAAGACAGTGAAGAAGTGCATTTCTTTTTAAAACTACACTAGAAATTTGAGGAGCGTAATAGATTTTTTTGTTTTTGTGAATGAAGAAAAAACTGGAAAAAGCTGACTTCAGCACAAACTGAACAAGAATATTTGAAAGGTGGGGTTTTTTTGGACAAGGTTTAAAAAAAAGGAAAGTTTTCATATTCTGTCAACCCAAGACATTTTGTTTGACCTGAACTGAACTGCTTCTTGTTAAATTTCTGGGGCTATTACCATATTTACCTGAATCCAAGATGACTTTAATAATTGGGGGACAGTCTTAAATTCAGAGTCAATACATGAAAAATTTATAAATTGTTTATATTTTTCATGTATAGAGTCTAATTGTTGGAGGGTTGTCTTAAATTCATTCCTCCTCCTACCTACAGTGGGAAAAGCAGTGGCAGGGGGATAGGTGGGTGGGCATGTCGCCTCACTCCTCCCCTTACTCCCCTTCTTGCCTCAATGGTCTTTGTCTCTTCTGCTGCCTGCACCACCCCCGCCCCTGCCCCCGGCATTTTCCTCCTGCCATCCATGGTGCCTATGATCCCTGCCATCTCTCCCCACCATTCCTGCTTCCTCGTGCCTGTGCCTCCTGGCACCTTCCCCCCCACAGTACCTGTGCTGCCTGCCCCCACTTCCTCTTCCCCCCTGCAGG
>NW_017729032.1:202769304-202785107 GCF_001723915.1 Gavialis gangeticus
GTGGGCATGTCGCCTCACTCCTCCCCTTACTCCCCTTCTTGCCTCAATGGTCTTTGTCTCTTCTGCTGCCTGCACCACCCCCGCCCCTGCCCCCGGCATTTTCCTCCTGCCATCCATGGTGCCTATGATCCCTGCCATCTCTCCCCACCATTCCTGCTTCCTCGTGCCTGTGCCTCCTGGCACCTTCCCCCCCACAGTACCTGTGCTGCCTGCCCCCACTTCCTCTTCCCCCCTGCAGCCTCTGCCTTCTCACCTGCCCCATGCAGCCTTTCTCTCCCTTCTGCAGCTTGTTATCAGGCATGACTCTGGCCCCATTTTGGCCTGGGGCATGGAGCACAGGATAGTCCTAGCTCTGCCTAGGCCAGTAGCTTCAGTGGTGGTAGCTGCAGGATGCTGGAAATGCTACTACCATTGCAACTGCTCTGTGGCCAGACTGGGGACAAAGCTACTCTGTGCTCCATGCCCTAGACCAGAATGGGGCGGCAACTGTGACTGACAGTAATCCGAAGATGGGGGGAGAACTTGAAGGGGGCAGGCAATGGGGAGCAGAGGCTGCAGGGGAGTAGGTGGCTGTTGTGGCTTTGACTCCAACCCCTAGTCGGAGCTGAAGTGGCTGACTGTTCTCCCCTCCAACCTTGTACTCAAATCCGAAACTAGGCAACCCCCCATTCAACATGGGGTGGGGGGGTGTCTTTAATTTGAGTAAATATGGTAATGCTTTTTTGTTTTAAAAAGAGGTCAGTTTTTAAACAAAAAAAATTCTGTTTAAATAAAAGTGTTTCCAACTCTCAAAATCAAAACATTTTGATATTTCTGAAATGAAATATTGCATTAAAAATGTTAAAATAATATGATGTTTTGGGAATTGTTTGCCCATTTTCTGTCTCATTCACAAATAATTTTGCCCAAAACTCCATTTTCCAGCTAATTTAATATTTGCCTAAAAAAAACCAAAACAGGCCCTACTAGGAAAGCTAGTCAGAGGATGGCTGTGAATACCTGACAGAGACTCAAAGAGTGGTTTGAGAAATTATTTTTCCCTGTATCCAGTGAAAATCTTTATTTAGGTTTAGAATAAAATGATTGTTTCTATGATTGTTAACAATATCAATTCACACTGCCCCTAACTCCCATCCCAGAGAATTCATATTTCTTATTGTTTGGGTCCTAGACTGTATAGGAAATCCTGTAGTGAATCTGTGTTAACAAGTTTAAACAGTTATTTATTGCCAAGGAACGATATCTTTTTACTTATAGCTTCTAAAAGGTTTTAATTGAATCAATACTTTTTACCAATCTAAACATCTTTCTGAACCCACGAATTTTGTAGTATATTGGAACTTGTTCCTTGATTCTTGTGCATGACTTCGTAGGTTTAATAGATTTCATAGACATTAGGGCTGGAAGGGACCTCGGAAGATCATCGAGTCCAGCCCTCTGCCCTAGGGGCAGGAAGTCAGCTGGGGTTACAGGATCCCAGCAAGATAAAAGTCCAATTGACTCTTAAAGGAATCTAAGGTAGGTGGCTTGCACCACCTCTGCCGGCAGTGTGTTCCAGGTCTTGGGGGCTCAGACTGTAAAGTTCTTTCTTACATCTAGCCTCAAACGGTCTTGGAGAATTTTGTGACTGTTTGACCTTGTCATCTCTTGGGGTGCTCTGGTGAACAGGCATTCCCCCAGATCCTGATGTACATCCCTTATATACTTATAGGCAACCACCAGGTCCCCCCTGAGCCTGCGCTTTTCCAGGCTGAAGAGTCCCGTAGTTCTCAGCCTCTCACCCTAAGGCATATTTTCCTGCCCTTTTATCATGCGTGTGCCTCTCCTCTGGACTCCCTCAAGCTTCTCCACATCCTTTTTAAATTTTGGAGCCCAGAATTGGATACAGTAGTCCAGTTGTGGCCTCTTCGAGGTGGAGTACAGAGGGAGGATGATATCCTGGGATTTGCTAGAGAATTGTCTATGAATAGAAGCCAGAGTTTTGCTCACTTTGCCAGCTGCAACATCACATTGGTGGCTCATATTCATCTTCTGGTTAATCATGACCCCCAAGTCCCTTTCGGCTGTGGTGCTAGCAAGCGTAGCACTGCCGAGCGTATAAGCATGCTGCAGGTTTTTCTTCCCAAGGTAGAATACCTTACATTTTTTGGAGTTGAAGGCCATCAGATTTTCATCTGCCCATTTTCTGAGCCTGTCAAAGTCAGCCTGGATCTTCATCCTGTCCTCGGGTGTGAACGCTTTACCCCAAAGTTTGGTGTCAACAGCGAACTTGGCCAGTCTGCTCCTGACACCAATGTCCACATTAATGAAGATGTGAAAAGGAAAGACCCAAGGATGGAGCCTTGGGGGACCCCACTGGTCACGGCATGCCACAGTGATTGACTTCTGTGAACTACCACTCTCTGGGTCCGACCTCGAAGCCAATTTCCCAGCCAGCAGACTGTGATGTAGCCGAGGCTGCAGTTGGTCAGTTTTTCTGTAAGATGATCATGGGATACCAGATTGAAAGCTTTTTTAAAGTTGAGTTATATAATGTCAATCTCTTCTCCCTTGTCCAGGTGATATGTCACCTGGTCGTAGAAGGAGATGAGATTGGTTAGGCAAGACCTACCCACAACAAACCCACGCTGGCTATCCCTCAAGAAGTTGCCTTCAGCCAGTTTGTCAAGAATGGTCTTTTTGATGATTTTCTCCAAGATCTTCCCAGGGATTGAGGTCAGGCTGATAGGCCTGTAGTTCCCTGGATCTACTTCCCTCCCTTTCTTGAAGATAGGAAACATACTGGCCTTTTTCCAGTCCTCGGGCACTTCACCTGAATGCCATGAGTTCTTGAAGATCCATGCCAGTGGCTGAGCTATGATGCTTGCCAGTTTCTTAAGTACCCTGGGGTGTAAGCTGTCTGGGCCAGCTGCCTTGAAGGTGTCCAGCCTCTCAAGGTGTACCTTGACATGGTCAACATTGATGTGGGGTAATAGTTCTCCCTCGCCCTGGCTGTCTCATACCATATTGAGCAGGGCTGTCTCTTGGGGCTGGTGAAAAACTGATGCAAAATACCTGTTGAGTGCATTGGCTTTTTCCTGGGCATCAGTTGTCAGTTAGCCTATATGGTTTAGCAGGGGTCCTATGTTACCCTTGCTTTTCCTCCGAGTTGCCACATATCCAAAAAACGGACTTTTTATTGTCCTTGATACGTGTAGCCAGTTGGAGTTCAGTCGCAGCCTTGGCTTTCCTGGTTCGCTCCCTACAGGTGTGGACCAGTGCAGAGTACTCCTTTGGGGTGGATCCAGCCTTCCATCCATTATAGGCCTTTCTTTTTAGATGCAGGAGGTCCACTAGTTCCCTGGAGAGCCAAGGGAGCTGCTGTGCCCTTTTGCTGCCTTTCCTCTGAGAGGGGATAGACATTGCTTGTGCTTTCAGGATTGCTCCCTTGAGGAGCAACCACTCTTCCTGAACACCCCTCCTCTTTGGGTCATGGTCCCTTAGGGCCTCACCAGTAAGCCTCCTGAGCTTGTCAAAGTCAGCTCTCCTGAAATTGAGGACTTCTGCTTTGCTGACTGACTTGCCTGCTTTACGGTGGATGGTGAAGGTGATCAGCTCATGGTTGCTGTCTCTCAGCTTCCCTTCGGTTGTTAGGTTGCTGATTAAGTCATCCCCTGTTGCCCGTACCAGGCTGAGCAGCACTTTGCCTCTCATTGGTCCATAGACCTCTTGAGTCAGATAGAGCTCATCCACACACACGAGGAAGCTTTGCGACCGTTTGGATGTGGCTGAGTGCTCTTCCTACGAGATGTCAAGGTACTTGAAATCTCCCATGACAACCATGCACTGGGAGCGTGCAGCCTCAGTCAGTTCCCTGGCGAATGCCTGGTCAAGCTCTTGATCCTGGCTAAGAGGTAGGTAGGAGACCTCCACCATTGTGTGCCTTGTTTGCCACGGATTTTGACCCAGGGAGTCTCCAGTCATCCCCACTGGGTGCCAATGTCAGCTTGCAGGGACGCATAGCTTTTCTTGACATAGAGAGATACCCCCCCGCCCCTTTTGCCCACACGATTTCTCCTGTGCAAGTTATAGACGTCTATACCTGTGGCCCAGTCATAGGTGGAGTCCCACTAGGTCTCCGTTATCTTAATATGAGATCATGATCCAATCCAGGACTTACTTTTCCTAAACTTGTTTTCCTGTAATATAATTTCCATAAGCAAGTCAAAGAAAGCAAGCTTGGGAGAATCCTGGTAAAGTATGAATTCCTTCACATAAGACAGCACAACTTCTCAGTCTCCATTTACATCACAGTATGTGGCATGCAGTTTAGCACTATGCATCAGCTGCAATTCACACCAGCATGGCTTCACAGTAGGAAGCTTGGAAAATATCTACAATATTCACATAGAAGTGAGGAAGGAGGTTCCAACAGTCACACGTTGAAATAATCAGCAGTGCAAATATTTTGGCAATGAATCTAAAGATCAACTGTGCTCTGCTTCAAATGTGTCATTACAATGAAACTTGTACTCCCTGGCTGCAGAACAGAAAACTTATCTATATCCTTTATCCACACCAGTCACCTTGTCAGTTGTTTGTGAGTAGATGCTCTGTGCTGCTTATAAGTGGACAAAGGGTGGAGGGTCACTGGTATATCTGTTTTGTTGAAACAGTACAAAGGAAACCAAGGAAGAAAAGCGGCCCAGATATACTTTCTTTTCTTGATCTGCAGTTTTGATTGTGTTGCTGTTTTAGTTCCTTGACAGAAGATGGTTTTGATTATTTTTTGTCTAGTTTTCTCTTTCCTCCTGCACTGTTATATGACTGTATCCTTGGTTGTTTGACATATATTTATACTGATCTTCTGTAGCAAATAATTTTTGTTTGATATGAAATTCTGGAACATTTTAAAAAATGTCAGTGTTGAGAGAAGCTCTCCATTCATTGCACCACTGGCCACTAGTTATCAACCATATTTTTAGTTTTAGAAGAGTTTCAAGTTAACTCTAATAAAAGTATCACTTCAACATTTTTTCTTCCATTTCCTTACTCTTCTATTCTCTTATGTTTTTATCTTATTCTATTTATGTAACATTTTGGTTAGAATTTATTCCGCAGGACTAAGAATAACTTGAGCTCAGTTTTGCTCTAACCCATGCCTGCATGTTTTATGAAAGATGGGGATTTGGTGGTTAAATAGATCAGCCACTATCTTTTTGCACTCTGAGACTGCTATTTGAGTCAAAATGTTATTAAAATCACAGAAGATAAAGGCTTTGCTGGGCAAAATAAGTGTTTCTGCACTGTAGCTTTCAGCCCAACATGCACTGGGGATCTCTGTGTGCTATCAAGAGTTCCTGAATTTTATCAGGTTTATTTGCAGATTTTTATTTTTTTTTGAAAAAGGGAGGGGACTTGGTTTACGAGGCAAGTTTATTGTTATGCTGCAGCGGCCTGTTTATCATTGTCTGTGAGGGGATTTTAAATCTGTACTTTAGAAGATAAAAATGAATAGGCATTCTGCCGATTGTGCTGCCTCTGGCCCTTAGGATTGTATTTAGACATCTCAGCAACAGAAGCACAGGGACAGAAGTGGATCAGCCACTTTGTTTTATCAAGCTGTTCAGTGGGCTGTACTTTAACTGAAATCCCAGCCTCCTACCCCATTCCTATTATTCCACATCTGCTTCCTATCCTCACTCATATGTTAGTATTAGCCTAGCTACAGGAAAAACATACACCAGCAATGGTTACAAGCATTACCATAAATGGTTTTAAGACATAATAATTGGATGATGGCACTGAGCTCTGTCAGGTCATACTGGCCAGGACAGAAATAAGTTAATTAAAAGGAGGTAAGCAAAGCAGGGAGTTTTGCAAAGAATAACATTGGTTGTGACAAAGTTAGCCTTGAAACTTACAACAGCTTTACTTCTTGAACAGTTTTCCTTCTTCCTAAATCTTACCCTTTCACATGCATTATAGAAAAAAATGTAATTAAATGGTATTTAATTTACATAAGTTTTTTCTTAACGACTATGAGCTTGTCACAGATCTTAAAGTCAATAGGAAGTTTTGCTTTTAACTTCAAATACGGCAGAATTGAGACCTGTACATTTGCTTAACTGCAGCATAATAAATAAGCTTAGTAAAAAATGCACAGCATAGAGGTTACAGGTTGTGATTACTTTGGATTTAGCAAATTCCCACTTAGCAGAGATAGAAGATTGTAGGTGCTAGGCCACAAGAACATGTAAGGCCTAATCCAAGCACCTGCAGCCAGAGCCCTGAGAAGAAATAGTGCTTGAATAACAGTGGTGGGTCACATATTATCTGAAAAGGACAGGTAACAAGCAATTATTTCTGTATTATTTGTATAGCTTGGGTGACAGATGAAACAATTATGTTTTTGCACATGAATCTACCTCATTGTTGCACACACATGAGGTCATGTCTACAGTGTGGTTATACATATTTTGCATAGCTTAGTTATGGGGGTCAGAACAATTCTATGGAAATATGTCCCTTAGTATATGTGATGATTCAGTAAAGGTAGGCTGAAAGGGTAACTTTAGCTTATTTCAGAGGCAGTACCTATTCATCCATCTATCCATCTATCCATCCATCTATGTGTTAGTAAAAGAGCTATTTTACTATTTGCTGTTAACTATCTTAAGATAAATGGTTTGAAGATTTGAATTGGTTACAGGCTAGCTCTGGTGGAATTTAGGGAACATGGATAATAAAAATAATTCATAAGTAGTTTACATGTCTATTGTTCTCCAGGGATCCACTAGAATTTTACAACTACAGACATCAGCAGTTTGCGACTACAGACAATGTCAATAAAACACAAGCACCTCTAGAATGAAGGGATATAACCAGATTAAGGCACACACTGCAACAGAGATGAGAGAAACTTTGGCTGAGTACTCTGGAGAAAACTCATAAAAAAAAGACACGTGGAAACTTAATGTCAATTCAGGACCCTGTTTTTTCACAGTTCTGTTCAATAGACCAGTATACTCTGAACTACACAGAATTTAGTTTAGGTATCCCAAACAAGAAAGAGAGATACTAATCTGAATGATATTTGAACATGAAATACCCCCAGGTATTAAAAGCCCCATCCACCCCAGCTGAAATAAGGACTTCTTCTTTCCTCAGAAGCAAGATGTCTTTAGGATGAACTTTTCATGGCTTTTGGCAGCTTTAGTATGTTTCTGGCTAACTCGTATTATCCTCAGATTGCATATATATTTCATGAAATACATTGCAAATATATTTAACATGAAATTGGTCATTTTCATCATCTTTAGAATAGATTGCTGAGGCATTTTAAAAACATTTTATTTGGAGTTTTCCATAGCACTCATGCCTGTCATCTGAGCCACTTGCAGATACTAATAACTGCATTCTCATGGCTCCCAAAGAAAATAGCAAAACATTGTTAATTCAGTTTTACAGAGATGAGGGAAACTGAGCTATAGGGAGATTAAGGCCCCAGTTCAGCAGAACAGTTCAATACCTGGAGGCACCTAAGTCTTTTTAAAATTGGGATATAGCTGATTTGCCCAGCCTCTGAGAGGATGTCTGTGGTATGTTTCGGAAAGTGTCCAGACCAGGAGTCCTAGTCACATACGTTTCCTTGCTTGCATAATGCCCTGTATTTGTGGTCCCAGTCAGTCATACTTACAAGACACTATAACATCATAAAATTTTCACTCTTCACTCTACTTTAAGAAAAAATTGTGTTTTGCAATGTGAGTTTTTCCCTTTATAGCAGTTAGATGCTTGCAGTAATCCCTAGCCACAAATATGTTTGAGTGGAACATCTGGTTCTAATGTAAACTCTAGAAATGTTGCTTTATATAGTATATTTCTTTGCTCCCAAATGATGATAGTTTTCCTCTCATGTTTGCTTAGAACAGCTTGTAAGCTGATCAATATCTGAATCAACATAGGAACAATTTGAGACCACAGCCTTCAAAGGCCATATAAATGACTCCTCGGAACTATAAGTGATCTTAGGGGCTTTTATATTTTGGCAATGTAGGGGAGAATAAAACCACTTACAAGTTATTTTTTTCTTCTGGCATTGCGCTGCTCTGCTGTTCTTATTAATGCTATAATGGTGCTACTAATCTCCCTTTTCCCTTATTTTATAATCAGCTCTTAGACCATCTCCTTTTTATAATTCCTCTTTAACTTTTAAGTTACATCTATTCATATATTTATAAGAGAGCATGTTTTGGCCATCCTATTTCTGGTGATGAATCCCTTTGTACTGGAACTTTCCATGCAACTAGTCTTTCAGAGTTACCTGTTACTAAAATGTTCCTAACCAGACAGTGGCACCCGCCTACAAAGAGTAGCTCCTGATAAGGGTATATGCCCACTAAAAGAGGCTGTGAAGTCATTCCACTGGGGTGGGGGAATAAGGCAGGAATCTTTAACTTGTTTTCAGCCATGGTGAGCATAAAGAGCAAGATGACTGCCTGAGTTTCAGAGCAAGCTATGGTACACATCTGGCACCTCTGCAATACATGAATGTGTTCTTTGGAATGAGTGTAAAAATAGTTTAAGATTTACTTAGGGAACTATTGCAAACAAGCAAGAAATTCTTGTGTGTTTAGAAATTATGGATCTTGTGTGGGGGCATAAAGGGCATTTAGAGAATCAGGTCAGACACTGAATTGCTTAGTTGTTAGCAGGAAATTGTGAAATGAGAGCTTAAGTTTATGCATCACTGAAACCTATAATTTTGAGCAGTTTTGCAAACTATATTCACTAACAAAAGGCTCTTTATTACTTATCTGAATTTTCATGTAATAAAATAATAAACCAGTCCCCTGTGGGAAACAGGGGAAAAAAGAAAGAAAAGTATTTTGAGATTCAGAGAAACTGGAGAGGTCACAAGAAGATTCATATTTAGTAGAGTTATAATGAAAACATCATGACAAGTTCTAATATGCTTATTTTAATGACAGCTAATATTGTAGAGAAGAAGGATTTTGGGGATGACTGCTATGGATTCAATTATGTTTTTTTGAGAAGCTGTATGGAAACAGGAGGTACCTTATATCTCCTTGGCTGAATTTTCATTATTTTGTAAAAGCACACAAAATCTGGATTGTCTCATTGATTGGCCACTGCATTGTCACCAGAACTGTGGGTAAGTGGCACATGATATGTAGCTCATAGAGATGTAGAATTTAAATTAGTAGTGTGGATGAAGTGTTCAACTTGGTAGGGTACTTGCTATTTAGAAGTGCTTAAATCAAAGGGTTTATTTCAGCATCTATATTCCAAATGAGTTACTAGGGCTGTGTGAAGCTTTGGTTCCTGATTCGATTTGGTGGAGATTCAGTTGCTGAATCTCCGAATCCAAACCAAAAGAGAGGACCCTTTAATCTCTCTAATCAAATTGGAACCCTCTGAATCGATTCAGAGAGATTTGGAACGATTTGGTGATTCAGACATAGACATTGCTTTAAATGCTTTTTCTACATAACTCAAGTTACCAGGTGGCTTGTGAGTGCTGCGATGCTGGGGTGCATGGAGTGTTCCACAGGAGTGCGGGTGAGTCGCCACTGCACTCAGCAGCAGACTTAGAAGTGGACCAGAAGCACTTCTGGTCCACTTCCGGGTCTGTGGGGAGCACGCTGGGGACCCCCAAAGCCCCCTTGGCTTGGTGACTGCTGCCTCCTGGGTCTGTGGGAGACACCCAGGGTTCCCCTGTGGCAGATCACTGAGTTGGGGGGTGTGGGGGGTCCACTTCTGGTTTTGCTGCTGAGCACATGGAGGGCTCCCCTGCATTCCTGTGGGATGCTCCATGCGCACCAGCATTGCAGTGTTCACAATCTGCACTGGTACTTTGAGGTATGTAGAAAAAACATTTAAAGATGTGTCTATGTCCGAATTGCCAATTCTCCAAATCAGCATCGAATTTTCACATTTGGATTTGGCCAGATTGAATCAGGGACAGTGATCCAAATCAATGAATCAAATCACTGTCCCTGATTCTGGCTGAATCTGAACTGAATAGGACCCGCTTCACATACCCCTATAGCATACAACCTCTAGCAGTTCTGGGTTCAGGGTCAGGGAGCTGGGAATGGTGCATGATGGCACCCAGGTCACGAATGGAACCCATTCTTGGTACAAGGTTGCCAACCACTTTTCCAGGATGGTCAGCTGTCACTGAGAGAGCTATCTGACTGCCTCCTGTTTTGTAAAGTCCTTGGAGATCAATGGATAAAGAGTGTTCTATAGATCACCTATAGATCAGTGCTATAACATTTTGCTCAAGTGAATAGTCTATGTATTTTGGGGTTTATACAAAATTTGAGAACAAAGAAATAATATATGGAAATGAGTAGGGCGGAGATATGCCACATACTCTTCACAAACTCTAACAAAACTTAGAGAAAGGGGTTATTTTCTTTGTCATGAATCTTCAGACTGGCTTGTCTCTTGTAGTTTTGGTTTGGCCTGAACTTTGAGCTACTTCTCAGAGCAATAAGGAGAATGGGACAAAATGTAGTTACATTTAAAAAAAAATGGAGAAACATTTTTATTCATCTTCTTCCACAGCAAGGTTTTAACAGAGTTTATTGGACAAGAAGAGGAGGCATGATTTTCTTAGTATTAAAGTTAAAATAAATCAGATATGGTAGTATTCCTTTCTATAGGCATGTCTTTCCCTGAGTTAAAATATATAGTATAATTTTTATTGGTTCATTCATATTTTACAAAATATCTGTTCTCTATAGTCCTAACAGAGAAACAGATTTGCATAGATATATGCAGCATCTTCAATACTTTCCCTCAGCATTTCTGCATCTTGGACTGGAGTCTGGCCTCAAGCAGTGGCAGGATTGACAGTTCCTGGAGCCCCCACTGTAAAACAAAGTTCCTGACACTTCTGTTCTTTGTCACTTTATAGTTAAGTGCTCTTGATAGTATAAATAGGGAAGATGTTGCTCCTGTAGTATTGGTAAGTTTTTCTTGATAGAGGAAACCAAATAAATCACAAATAATAAAACTAAGGGAGCTTATAAGGGACAGAGACTCAATATCTTCCGTGGCTGCTTGATCTGCCTGAAAAATTAGCTAGGGAGACTGGGAAAAGTCAAACACTTAGTTTATCTTCTGTCTTCTCAAGTGATCATAAGACACAAACATGTGGATGCAGTAGTGCAACTCTACTTAAAACAAATGGATGTATTAGCATAACTGAGGGTGAAGCTGGGCTCTGTTTGTTTAATTATATAAATTAAATGGTTGGTGATGATTTTTGACTGATGCTAAATGGAGTTATGACCAGCAAATGATTTGCAAGGGAGAGGAAGATCTAGTTAGAAGTTGGAGCTGTCTAATTGCCTTTTTATGAGAAATGCTGTGACCGACAATTTTGTCTTCATTTATCAAAACTGCTCTTTGATCTGTGAAAACCACAGCTTATATGAATAGTGTTATGGAATGGGTATTTTGAACTTATTTAGACAGAGCTGGCAAAATTTTATTATATATGGGCACTCACTTTAGCACTTTTTAGCCATATTTAACTCTAATGATTTAAGGCTCCATGGGCCTGAGTCAGCATAAAAATGTCTGTCTTTAGCTTAGAGGAAAACATCATAAGTCTTGCCAGAGTTTCAGAAACTGGCTTCTCTAAGATGCAGGTAGTGGATGTGTATCATTTACTTAATGACCTATTGAACTGTCTTAGGTGATGTAAACATTTGGTTTTTAAATGCATATTAACAAATAAAACAGCTCTGGAAACAGCTGGAGCTTTTCGTTCCTAATTCCCTATTGGGAAAACATGTTAGCGCATGTGTAAAGTTAAACATGTGCTTAAGTCCCATTGAAGTCAACTTAAGAGAGCAATAAAACACATGCTAAAGTTAGTGTGACTTAATTACACATTCAGTTGCTTCCCTAAGTAGGAACAGATTTAGGACCAAAGTTTACTTACTGAGGTAACGTGCGTGTGCGTGCACACGCACACACCCATTGATTTACTTTTTCGGCTGATAGAAAACTAAGAACTTGGTATTTTGGACCAGTACACTTGGAAAACATATTTTGGAAGTAAGTCTGCTTACAGAAATCCCCTTTTTGCAGTGCTGTGATGGAAGAAAACTACAATTACAGATGTCTCAAAAATTGAAAAGAAATTAATCTCTCAACTCATCCTAAGAAACAGCGAAGTGTTTGTTGCGCATCAACATATTCTGAAACACTGCTGTGCATTTACTTTTGACTACAAGCTTATTACTTTGCCACACTCCAATTCATGCTTAGAGTACATTAAGCTGCAAACTGAAAAAGGAAAAAAAATCCCCTATGGCCTATGATTGTCAAACATAGAAAAAACATTTAGATGCCAAGAAACCTGAAGAAACTAATTCTGTGGAGACCCTCTCACCCTTGGGCTAGGGCCAGAAGTTACACATAAACTGGTTTAAGTGGTCAGGAACCAGTTTAAACCTGTAACACAATATAAGTTCAGTTCACATAAATCAGTTTCAAAATGGCTGAAACTGGTTTAAGATAAACCTAGTTAAATGTAGTATCAGACTTAACTGATTTGGGTCAAACTGGTTTATGAAACTTCTGTCCCAGGCCCTTCCTGGTTTAAGTTAAACCAGAGTCCCCCAGCATCCTGGCATGCTTTTCAGCTCTGGGCTGTGCTCTCTGCTCCAACAGAGGGGAGTAAAGCCCTCACTGGCAGCTTCCACCCTCTGCTGGGCACAGGGTAGGTGTTTCCCTCTCTACCCACTCCCTCCTCAGCGGCCTTACAGGACCTGCTGGCCTGTGAGCTGCACTCACTGGGGTGCCCCACACTGCAGAACAGTCTGAGGCGGGGGAGCTGCAGCCTGGGATGGGAGCCCCCTCCCTCCTCCGGTGTCAGCAGCACTGCAGCCCTGCCACAGCCTGGTGAGTGGAGTAGGCTGGGAGCTACAGAGGCTGTGCTAGGCAGAGCTGATGGGCAGTGGGGGCTGGCTCTGGCCATGCAGCAGGGAGGACTCACTTGACACCCACAGGGAGCTTGGGCAGGCCTGGTTCCCCAGCAGGGCCAGGGACAAGGCACTAAGCTGCAGCTCTGGCCAGGAAGTGCCGGGCATCCCTGATGCTCTGCCCCCCACCAGGCCAGCTACAGCAAAATGGCAATGCTGGGGCTGTGGTTGCTCCACTGCTCCTGGGATGCAGCATGTGTTTGCAATGAGGTTGGGAGAGGGAGAGGGAGAGGGAGAGAGAGAAGGCTGCCATTTTTCCTCCCCACTCCCTCCTCAGCCAGCCTGCCAGCTGGGTGTCACAGGGTGTATTCTCCCACCTCAGCTGGGAGCCGGGGTAATCACCTGGCTATGCCCCCTCCATATCTGGCAGGCCAGCTGAGGAGGGAGTGGGGGTGTGTATGTGTGTGTGTGTGTGTGTGTGTGTGTGTGTGTGTGTGTCTTCCCACCCCCTGTGCCAGGTCCAAAGACAGGCTGGGGTGCGGGGGGCATTTCCCCCCAACTCCTTCCTCAGCTGGCTGGACTCAGGCAGAGGAGCAAAGCTTCCCTGCAGCCAGGAGCTGGGCTGAACACCTGGCTATGTTCCCTGCTCAGCCAGCAATCCAGCTGAGAAGGGAGTGGGTGGAAAAATGGCTCCTCTGCCTGGCTTTGGATCCTAGCCAGGCTGTGCCTGGCACTGGGGGTGGGAAGCCCACAGCAGGGGCCATTTCCCTCCAACTCTCTCCTCATCTGGCCTGCCAGCTGATTATGGGGCATGGCTGGGTGATCAGCCTGGCTCCCAGCTGTAGAGAAGCCTGTGGTGGGCGCTTTACTCCCCTGCCTGAGCTGGGAGCTGGGCTAATCACCTGGCTACACCTCCTGCTCAGCCAGTGGGCTGGCTGAGGAGGGAGTGTGTTGGGGGGGTAAATGACCCCCACTCTAGGCTTCCTATCCCCTATGCTGGGCACAGCTTGGCTGGGGTCTAAAGCCGGGAGCTGGGTAGAGGTCAGGCACCTGTCACCTGCCACCTGTTTGCAGCAGCACTGGGTGCTTGGGGCAGGCTGCTGTGGACTATGGGTGTGGGCAGTGACGGAGGGAGGCAATGGACCACCACAGCCCAGGCCAGCCTGGCTCTGCAGCCCAGGAGCATAGGCAGCAACTGGCCCGCAGCAGCCTGCCCTGAGCAGGCAGTAGGTGACAGGTGCCTCACCTCTGCCTGCCATGATAGTTTGCTCTGCTGCTGCTGCTGGGAGAGGAAGGGAGCCATGCTCTAGCCCATCTGCAAACTGTGGTGCATGGGGTTGGAGGTGGGAGGAGGAGGGCGTTGACTCCCACCCCCTAGGGCCACCCAGCCTGGTCTGCACAACCACAGTGAGAGGCAGTGGTGAGTCAGGCTCCCCTACTCTCCATAGCCAGGTCATATCCCTCCTCCCTGCAGCCAGGCTACATCCCCCCTCCCCATGGCGAGCTGGCTGCTCTTCAGAGGGACTTGGCCTGGGGTGTGTTGGTGCCCTCACTGCTGCTGCCTGCAATGGGGGAATTAAATTCCCCCCTTCCCCTCAGGCTACTAGTGTCTGGCCCCCATGGCCCTGGGTGAGTGGTCCCAGGAGCGTGAGTGAAGCCTGTTGGTGCCCATGCTGTCCCCCTCCCCCCCCTGCAACGGGGGCATTAAACCCCTGCTTCTCCTTAGGCTACCAGGGTCTGGCCCCACCCCCACTCCTCACACCAAGTAGAGAGTGAGCAGAGGTGAGGGGGCTGGGGACCCCTGACAGGGGCTGCTTCCCCCTCCCCCTCCAGGTACTCTTGGGCTGAGGTCCCTGCAGGCCAGGGTGGGGGTTTAAACCCCTCCACAATCACACTCAGGCCTGCCTGGGCCTGGCCAAGCCCCTTCCCTCAGCTTAGTTTTCCTCCAGCTTAGGGCTCGCTTTAGCACCCCTGGCTATTGGCTTGACCCACTGCAGGCATGTGCCTGCATTTCTGGAATCAAAAGTGGATGTTTTTCCACTTACAAATTGGTTCAATCTATGCAGGTTAGATTAATCTGCAAAGATCGAATCAATTAAGGCTCTGGGTTTTTGAATGTCTGTCCCTAGCCTTGATCCCCAACCTTTTAATTCAGCTAAGGGGAAGTCTATTTGAATGTCTGTCTGTCTCTAATTTTCCAGGATGGAATTATTCTTGCTATTAGAATATGTTCTGCTGATATTTTCAAGTTCTTTCTGGGTTTAGCAATATTCTGAGGTGTCAGAGATAAATATGGCTAGAGCTGGTAATATCTCTAGAAATGGAATTAATTTTGAGTGTCCTCACTGTATGTTAAATGGTTGAAATTCTATGAATTGGAAAGCAGCTGAATGGACAAGCACAATCATACTTCGAAGTGTCCCTTCTAGAAGGGTGGCCTTCAATATAGGTTTAAAATTACCTCTTGTCCACACAATATCTAGTACGGTTTCACTTCTGTTATTACAAATTTTAATGCAGAATCCATCCTGCAACTCTTATTCAATGTGTCCTAGCTTATTAAGCTTCAGCAACTTTACTGACGGACATATGTGTGTAGGATCAGTTATTCCAAGCAGTGGAAGTGTAATACATTTTATTTATTCAAAGGAAAAATTTGTCACTTCATTTTAAGAGTCCTGAAGGAACAGGCTCTGAATTGTTTGATGCATTTGTAGCTCTTAGTTAAAAGCGCTCTCTCTCTCTCTCTCTCTCACACACACACACACACACACACACGGAAGGCAGAAGTGGAAGGAAAATGGACTCTTTCCTTCATGCACACGCGCCAACACACACACACACACACACACA
>NW_017729032.1:202785193-202791303 GCF_001723915.1 Gavialis gangeticus
ACACACACACCAGAGCTTCTAATTCTAGACTTGCATATTGAAATTAGACATGGAGAGATTGGAAAGAAGAGTGAAATGGGGCTGCATGCAGAGATCAAACTTTGTTGAGAGGATGGAGATTGGGGCTGGGAGCTAAGAGAGCAGGAAAATTGGGATTCAGAGAAAGTGGGATTAGTATCATAGTATCATAGTACTTAGGATCAGAAGGGACCTAAACAGATCATCAGGTCCGACCCCCTCCCCCAGGCAGGAATGGGTGCCGGGGTCATATCACCCAGTCATATATCTGTCCAGCCTCCTCTTGAAGACCCCCAAGGTAGGAGAGAGTACTACCTCACTTGGGAGCCCATTCCAGAGCCTGGCAGCCCTAACTGTAAAGTAATGTCTCCTGATGTCCAGCCTGAACTTTCTCTCTAGCAGTTTATGTCCATTATTCCTAGTAACCCCAGGTGGTGCTCAGGGGAACAGAGCCTCCTTCAATTCCTGCTGGTCCTCCCTGGTCAGTTTGTAAATGGCCACCAGATCCCCTCTCAGCCTTCTCTTGTGGAGGCTGAATAGGTTCAGGCCCTTTAGCCTGTCTTTGTAGGGCCTGCCCTGCTGCCCCTTGACCATGTGAGTGGCTCTCCTCTGGACCTGCTCAATGCTAGCCACATCCCTCTTGAAGTGTGGCGCCCAGAACTGGACACAGTACTCAAACCGTGGCCTGACCAATGCCGCATAGAGGAGAAGGATCACCTCCCTGGACCTGCTTGCGATACATCTGTAGATGCACGACAAGGTTAGTCTTACTGACCACTTCCTCGCATTGGTGGCTCATGTTCATCCTGGAGTCAACAAGATCTCTTTCTGCCACCATGTTGACAATAAGGATGTTCCCCAGCCTATAGGTGTGTTGCTGGTTCCTTCTCCCTAGATACAGAACCTTGCACTTGTCTGCATTGAATTCCATCCTATTCTCATCCACCCACCTCTGTAACCTGTCTAGATCTAGCTGGATTCTGTCCCTCCCCTCCAGTGTGCCCACCTCACCCCAAAACTTGGTGTCATCAGTGAATTTGGACAGCATTCCACTCCCACATCCAGATTGCTGATAAAGATGTTGAACAGTACAGGGCCCAAGACTGAGCCCTGGGGGACTCCACTGCCTACATCCTTCCAGGCCAAAAACGACCCATCTACCGCCACTCTCTGGGTGCGACCATCTAGCCAATTTGCCACCCATCTGACTGGGTAGGCATCTATGCCACAGTCACCAAGTTTTTTTTAAGAGAATGTGATGGGAAACCATGTCAAAGGCCTTCTTAAAAGTCCAGGAAGACGACATCCACCCCAACGCCCTTGTCTAGCTGGGTAGGGAGTCAGGGACTGAGAAGAAGAGTCTTGTCAGGTAAAGACTAGGACTGGCCAGTCAAGGAGACTGGACTCAGCATTCCTCTCCTGTCATAAACTACCTGTGAAGTCTACTGGTAAAGTACCCTTTTCATTCTCCTCTACTGATGGTCCACGTTTTGGGTAACAACCTACAAACTATTTACAGTTAGTTACTCTATTTACCCAATAACAAAGGTTTGTACACTGGATCCAAAAGTTCCATATATCCTGCTGAACATCTAGGTGGATCAATATGTTTCCACATTATGGAATTTCTACTTTTTTAACTAGAAATTTAAACACACAAAGAATGTTTACATTGCAAAGCTCAGCATTCAAAAATTAGGAAATACCAGTATACCCATTCCAAATTAAGGCAGTCTGTTCTGCTTTAATTCAGTCCACCACCAGAGGTAGACATTATGATCCAGTTTTTAAGTACATGACCCTGGCAGCAGCCTAGGAAGGCAGGATCCACCAAAGGAGAAAAAAAAAAAGCAGCGAGCCCAATCTTTTTTTTCCTTCCCAGAGCCTGTCTGCTTTCACGAGCTGCATGTGGACCCAGTCCTTCCCTCTGCAGTTGCAGTCCTCCTTCAGGACTGCCTGAGCTGGGTGCCTGTGTGCAGGTGCCACTTGGGACCACCCTGCCCGCCAGTAGCTTGCCCTCCCTTCCCTGCTGCCAGAGAGGCAGGTAAGACATAGGTGTACATGACACGGGGGTTTACTTCACCCTAAATTGAAGTGGTGTTTTTAAAAACCCACCACTTCAATTTAAGGCCCCCATTTTGTCTACACATGCCCAGGGTTGCTAACTCTGACTGAAGCTATTCTGGGAGATTTTTTCCCCCCAATGTGATGTAATGTCATTAATTTAATTAATTTTCTTAAAATATCGTATTAAAATTTCCTGGATTACTTTCAGTAGTCACCAGGAGATCAATGCTGATTCTGGTAGACTCCCAGGCAATCCAGGAGGGTTGACAACCATACATGGCAACATGGCCGTGTAGGAAAAATGCTGTCTCTGGAGGCACAGAATGATTTTATTAGTAATGATGTCAGATGAGTGTCATCCCTTGGTTATCCACTCAGTGTGGTACTATATTGTCAGAATGCAGGTTAGATAGGCACCTTTATAGTAGAACTAAATAAGACACACACACAGACACACACACACACACACACGAGAGAGTGAGAGCGAGCGTGAAAGCATGCATACATAAGTTTTTGTGAACCCAAGATCACTTCAGAACTTTTTTATATCTTATTTAGTTAGGTTATAAAAGTGCGTATCTGTGACTGTCTTCAGACTAACATGGCTAACTACCACTATCTGTACTGTAGACAGAGCTTTAGCTTACAATGCCTGTAGACTAATCTATTATCAAGTGACTGATTCACTAAGAATTTACCATGCATCTGGCAGGGGATTTTTTCCCCCATTTTTTTTTGTGTAGGCCTTGAATTTTTCCCTGGAGAAAAACTGATGTAAACTGCTTGTCTTAACCACTTCCTCCCTATCAATGTCATTCCTCACATTTTATCTTTGCGGCAAACTCCCTTGAGAAATTGTGGATGAGCTGGGTGCAATGAGACTCCATTTAAGTTTCATGTTAATGAAAGACGGTAGAATAAAGCACTGAGGACATGACTTACACTAGAGGAAAAAAAGAAATGCTGGAAGGGAATTCAGACTTTAAGCTGAAACACTGGCTTTGAATTTATCCTTCTGCCTTAAATACCAAATGAGTCTTTGACTGATGGAGGGTACACTTTTACACCATGATGTGACACTGCTCAACAGAACATATGAAGGATAGTTAGATTAGAATTTCAGATTTACCTCCAAACTGCTTTATTTGTGTAGCTAAGTTAAAAGATTAACATTATGTTACTATAGGTGTTCTTTGATTTAATTTCCATTGGCTTCAGTTCAGGCTTGTGGGATAGCATGTAGCCAAATAGAATTCTGAAGGAAAAAGAGAATATTTTATAGAAACTTGGTTCATTTCTTCAACATTTTTGTGAAGTAAGGAAATTAGCCAGAAACTTGGGTGGATACTTTTACTCCTGATAATAAATCAGTCAATCTTTTGTAGAAAAGGCAAATAGTAATTCAGGCTGGAAAACTAGGCAAAGAAAAGCTGAAGAAGAATTTGACCAATATGCAGGTTTTTTACTTTTTCTGAGTCAGCATTAAATTACATGCATTGAAGAGCTCTAACTGTCTTAAGAAGTCTACAGGCTAACCAGGAATAAGGTACTCCTGGACTTGGTTCTGGCCAAAGGAGATGACCTAGTGAGCAACTTGAGGATTGAACGGAAACTAGGTGTCAGTGACCATGAGATGATCACTTTCTCTATCCACCGTAAGACAGGGAAATCAGTCAGTAGGGCAAAAATACTTGATTTTAGGAAAGCTGATTTCCACAAGCTTAGGAAATTTGTTGGCAAGACCCTGCGGGGACCATGGTCCAATGGGAAAAGGCATACAAGAAGAGTGGTCATTCCTCAAGGAAGTGATCCTTGGAGCACAAAGGAAGTCCATTCCTTTACATAAGAAAGGCAGCAAAAGGGCTGGGAGACCCCCTTGGCTCAATAGGGAAGTCATGGACCGTCTTATTTTGAAAAGAGAAACACTATAAGTGATGGAAGTCAGAAATTACTACCAAGGGGCGTATGCAGCAATCGCTTGCACCTGTAGGGAGTGTTTTAGAAGAGGAAGGGCAGAAACCAAATTCAAATTGGCATCTGTAAACAAGGACAACAAAAAGTCTTTCTTTAGACATGTAGGAAGTCAGAAAAAAAAGAAGGGAAGCATAGGGCTTCTGATGAATGAAATGGGACAGCTGATAACTGACATTCAGGAGAAAACTGAATTCCTAAACAAATACTTTGTGTTGGTATTTTATAGATTTCATAGATTTCATAGACATTAGGACTGGAAGGGACTTTGGAAGATCATCGAGTCCAGCCCTCTGCCCCAGGGCAGGAAGTCAGCTGGGGTCAAAGGATCCCAGCAAGATAAATGTCCAAACATCTCTTAAAGAAGTTCAGAGTAGGTGCTTGCACCACCTCTAGTGGCAGTCTGTTCCAGGCCTTGGAGGCTCAGACAGTAAAGAAGTTCTTCCTTATGTCCAGCCTAAAATGGTCTTGGAGGAGTTTGTGACTGTTTGACTTTCCACCAGGCCAAGGGTGTTTGCTTGCTTGACAGGATACAAGATGATCAAGGTGGGTGTGATCACCCTCCCATAGTTGGCGAAGATCTTGTGGGGGAACACCTAGAGAGGCTGGATATCTATAAGTCAGCAGGACTGCATTAACTACACCTGAGAGTGCTAAAAGAGTTGGCCAATATCATTGTGTGACCTATGGCAAAGCTATTTGAGGACTTGTGGCACTTGGGAGGGGTCCCAGAAGACTGGAAGAGGGCCAGTGTGGTGTCTATCTTTAAGAACGGGAGAAAAGAGGACCCAGGGAATTACAGGACAATCAGTTTGACCTCAATCCCTGGTAAAATCCTGGAAAAAATGATCAAAGAATCCATTATTGATACACTAACAGAAGGCAGTATTCTAAAGGACAGCCAACATGGCTTCATTGCAGGCAGGTCATGCCTGACTAACCTCATTTCCTTCTAAGATCAGGTAACTCACCACCTGGATAAGGGAAATGAGGTTGATGTCATATACTTGGACTTCAAAAAGGCCTTTGACCTGGTCTCCCATGACATCATCATGGTCATATTGGGAAAATGTGGCCTCAACTACTTCACAGTCTGGTGGCTAGGTAACTAGTCTGTGGTAGGAGCCAAAGATTACAGAACTGAGTCATCATGGTGGAGGGTGACCAGTGATATCCCTCAAGGGTCAGTACTTGGACCAGTGCTTTTCAACATGCTCAACAATGATTTGGATTTGGGTATTAAAAGTTTGTGGATGACACCAAATCATGGGGGAATGTGGTCACACTCAAGGACAGGCTGGGGATATAGGCTGACCTGGACAGGCTTGCAAGGTGGGTGGATCATAACCTGATTACATTTAACATGGAGAAATGTAAAGAGTTCCATCTGGGGAGAAATAATCTGCAACATACTTACAGGCTTGGCAGTGCTACACTTGCCAGCGCCACAACTGAAAGAGACCTGGGGGTCATGGTAGACTACAGAGTGAACATAAGCCACCAATGTGATGCTGTAGCTGGCAGAGCAAATCAAACACTAGCATGCATCTACCAATGCATCTCAAGCAAGACTAAGGATGTTATTCTCCTGCTCTACTTGGCCTTGGTGAGACTGCAGCTGGAGTGCTGCAACCAGTTTTGGGTGCTGCACTTCAGGAAGGATGTGGAGAAGCTGAAGAGAATCCAAAGGAGGGCCATGAGCATGATTAGAGGTCTGGAGAACAGGTCACCCAAGGAGAAGCTTTAAGACATGGGACTGTTCAGCCTGGAGAAGTGAAGAGTTAGGGGGGACTTGGTAGCAGCCTATAAGGATATTAGGGGTGTACATCAGGGCCTGGGGGAGCATCTGCTCACTAAGGCATGCTCATAGATTTCATACACTAAGGCATGCTCATAGATTTCATAGACATTAGGGCTGCAAGGGACCTTGGAAGATCATCGAGTCCAGCCCCCCCTGCCCAAAGGGCAGGAAGTCAGCTGGGGTCATAGGATCCCAGCAAGATAAGCATCCAATTTATTCTTGAAGGTTCAATGTAGGTGCTTGAACCACCTCC
>NW_017729032.1:202792282-202792542 GCF_001723915.1 Gavialis gangeticus
GAGCCTGTCCAGGTCAGCCTGGATTGCCCTCCTGTCTTCTGGTGTGGATGCTTTGCCCCAAAGTTTGGTGTCATCAGCGAACTTGGCCAGTCCGGTTCTGACTCCAGTGTCCACATCATTAATGAAGATGTTGAACAATATGGATCCAAAGACAGAGCCTTGGGGGACCCCTCATCACAGGGCACCATGATGATTGACTTCCGTCAATTACTGCCCTCTGGGTCTGACCACAGAGCCAATTTCCCAACGAGCAGATTGTG
>NW_017729032.1:202797542-202801944 GCF_001723915.1 Gavialis gangeticus
CTCCCTCACCCAGACCTCCCTGTCCTGTAGTGGGCATGGGCGTCCCATGGGACTGATGAAAGACAGACGCAAAGTACTCATTTAATAGGTTGGCTTTTTCCTGGGCGTCAGTTGTCAGTTGTCCCATCTGGGTCAGCAGTTTCCAATGTTGCCCTTGCTTTTCCTCCGGCTCCCCACATATCTGAAAAAGGACTTTTTGTTGTCCTTGATGCTCGAAGCTAGTTGGAGTTCAGTTGCAGCCTAGGGGAAGACAAGAAACAATGGGCACAAACTGATTGAAGATGCTTTGGATTGGACATAAGAAAAAACTTCTTTACAATTTAAGTGCTGAGGGCCTGGAACAGACTCCCTCCAGAGGTCATCTGACCCCAGCAGTCTTTCCTGCCCAAGTGCAGGGGGGTTGGACCTGATGATTTTGTAAGGTCTCTTCCAGCCCCTAACTTATATGAATCTGTGACATGATTCAGGTTAAACAAGCCATCTTGGTATTTGAAAATAACATAAAATTCCACAAAAATTTTCATAATTGGTGAGCAAGACAATTTATTTAATTTGTCAGGCACAAAGCCACTTTACTAATCAGTACATTTGAACATTTAAAAAGTGTTTGGCTGGTTACAGTAGCCAAATTACAGTATGTTTCTAACATGCAACATACAGGCACAATAATGTTGTATAAAAAGGGGGATAAGCAGATCAGCCAGTTGATCACATTGTTACTATGACTATTTCACTGATATTCTAAATCTGAATACTGTCTAGATCATAGGAACTAACATTTTGTTTCATAGCACGTGCTCTGGTGCATAATCTCAAAAAGCTCGAGCATCTGGTGCCTGTCTTGGTTCCCTTAAACTGGAGTGTATAAAAACCTTTAAACTATGCAATGCAAATCAAACCTTGAAAGACATTAGGTTGAGATATCACAGCCATAGTAGAATTTCCTCATTTGGACTTGCACCTGGCTAATGTGTTAGGGTGCCTCTGCTTTCCATGGACTCTAAGTTCTAGCAGTGTGTAGAGTTCAGTGCTCTCTCTTTTCTTTGCCTGTCTGGCAAGTTTCCAGGTCACAGGTTCTTTGATTTTCCCATCATGAAAATAGGACCTCCCAGTCCAGCTTTCCTAGGCCATCAATACTACAGCTAACTTCCAGTAGAGACTCTAAGTGGGGTGCAGAAGAGCCAGGAGTCAAGAACAGGGAATTATGGGATTGCTGTTAAGAATGTTCTTATACTTAAAGTTTGCACGATCCAATAATTTCCAAATGTACTGCAAGAAGGGGAAGGCTAAGAGGTGAGTAAGGCTTGGGGTCAGCTTCCTGCTCTGAAGGTCAGCAGAGCTACTCAGGTCAGGCTGGACTGGCTCTGCCCACGTCATTCAGAAAGCATGTGGCAGAGCAGGCAATGGAATCCCACTCAATGTCCTAGGATAGTGCTCCAACTATTTGGCCATCCTTCTACATGTTAGACACGGGAACCATTTTTTTTTTAAATAGCGTAAAGCAAATATTCACAACCTTCTCTAGTATCTAAACATTTGTACTACAAATTCTGGTCACATACGTACTGTCCGAGGAAGTGCTATACAGTTGGGGAAGGACAGAACACTCCCATCCCTCTTGTTTTTTGGGGAAGGATAGAAAACATACTGTAGAATTTCTCTTACAAAAAACTGTTGCCATCCCAACCCCCTGCTTCCTCCATGAAAAGTTGTTACCTGACCAGTTCTACAGTACAACTTTTGCAGTAGGATCCCTGCTTTTCATCTCAGTGTTGAGCTTTTACCCCACTGTTTAAATTATCCCGACTAATTATTTCAACCTCACGTCCTTGTGGTCACAGGATCCTCAACCATAATGTTTGTTTCAGAGCGGTGTCAAAAACAGAAATGCTTTAAAAATTCAGCCAGGCAAGGACACAGCAATATTAGCAAGAACTGTTGTATGTGAAGATTACTGATAGGTGGTTTTAGAACACTTTGAAAAGAATCCTTCCAAGTCACTTGTGGAATGGACTTTGCTAAATATAGGATAAAGAAAATCTTTATTTACAGAACAGTATTTTTTAAATGCTTGCATTGAAATTAAATCACATTTTAAAGGGGAAAAATAATTAGTAATGTTGTTATTATTAAGGCACTAATTATGAGCCACATAGAAATTTGGACAATTTATTTTGTAAAGATTGGATGAAAAGAAAAACAACTTAAGGCTCTTTCTTAACGTGGCTATTTGCAACACTGCGGCCAAATCCTTTGCCAATAGCTCACAGGTGTGTGTGCATCTTGTATGTGTAGCAGGAGGATTCATGTTCATCATGCATACAAGGCAGGGGTATATTTATTTTTGGAATATGATTCATTACTGTAGTACCCAGAGATTTGGGTACTCTTTTTAAACTCATGGCTGGCACATGTGGAGCCATTTTGACTGCAACCAAACTTACATGGGCAGGTCTCTACAGTCTGAGCATCTGCAGTGTATCTATATAGAAGATGCTTTCTTAAACATGTTGGTATGAGGACTGAGTGACAACATGGGCTGTCTGCCAAGAAACTCAAGACTGAAACGAGAGCTGATTCAAGCCTGCTAGTGAGCTCAGTTCTAGGCTTCCTTTCTTGTGCAGACGTCAATTCCTCAGTGATTTACTAGGAGCAGCTATGAAGTATATTTTATTAAGGGCAACATCTTCTATTTGAATCATGGGTCTTAAAGTAAAATGCCAACATTTTACTCACTAATTTCCCAGAACCTTTCAGGCGGACTTAAACTTGATATACTGTAGTGAGCACAGGTCTTCATCACTGCTCATATCTTTAAGCATAAGTCACTGTGGGATTTAGCTACAGCTCTACATACATTACAGAGTACCTTCAGGCAAACTCATTACCAAATGACTGGCCTGCGTCTCTGCTGAATTGTTTACCAGCTTACGTTCTAAGTCAATTGCACAAATGATGGAGCAGCACACCCTTAGAACTGGAAGTCCAGTGCAACAAGTTGAACTTCAGGCATTATCCAAGGGTGGATGTAAATGATACTTCCAATTTAAAGCCCGTCAAATCTCCTAACAGAAATGACAGTTCCCTTGAGAAAGCCCTTATTGTTCTTGCCTACTGAAACTTGTTTTTATAAAAATTTTGCCTTCAGCCAAGGGAGACAAGGGACTCAGGAGGCAATGACCCATTTTTATAGCATATTACAGCCATATGTGGTAGTCTATTGACCAACAGATTGAAGTCCCAACTGAAGTCTACAGGAGTCTTGCATAGTGTGATCATGTTGCCTTATTTGCATGTTTTATAATCAAAGTAATTTTGTGGCATAATGCTGAGTGATTGAGAGCTTGCATTGGATAGCATTTTGGACAAAAAGAGGGACCAGGGGCATAAAGAGCAACAAGCTCTTAGCATGGCAGAAACTTGCACCTTCAGTGTGGGCTGGAAGTTTTGAATGTTTTTAATTTTGGCATGTCAAATCTCTGTGAGTTCATTCAACATATAGACAAGAATTACAAAAACATGGTAAGGAAAGATACTGTGAATGCCATGAAGACTATTCCAGGTGAGTACACTAAACCAAATCAGGAAAATGGTAAGCCATGTGCACTGGTACAATCTCATGCACTGGTACAGGCTGGGGATCAACTGGCTAAGTAGCAGCTCTGCAGAAAAGGACCTGGGGATTACAGTGGACAGTAAGCTGAATATGAGCCAACAGTGTGGCCTTCTTGCCAAGAAGGCTAACAGCATACTGGGCTGCATTAGTAGAAGCACATTAGTTGTCCAGCAAACCCATAGAAGTGATTATTCCCCTCTACTGGGCATTGGTGAGGCCACATCTAGAGTATTGTGTCTGCTTTCAGGTCCTCCAGTACAGAAAGAATGTGGGCAAATTGGAGACAGTCCAACAGAGGGCAGTGAAAATGGTTAGGGGGCTACAGCATATGACTTATTAGGAGAGGCTGAGGGAACTAGGCTTATTTAATTTGGAGCTGGGCTCTTCTCAGTGGTGGCAGATGACAGAACAAGGAGCAATGGTCTCAAGTTGCAGCAAGGGAAGTTTAGATTAGATATTAGGAAAACTCTCTCACGAGGAGGGTAGTAAAACACTGGAAGAGGTTACCCAGAGAGGTTGTGGAATCTCCATCCTTTTGAAGATTTTAAGACCTGGGTAGACAAAGCCTTGTCTGGGATGATTTAGTTGGGAATGGTCCTGCTTTGAGTAGGGGTCGGACTAGATGACCTCCTGAGGTCCTTTTTAACCCACATTTTCTATGAATCTATGTGCTATGGACAAGGCAGGCATGCAGCTAATGCATGACAATTTTCAGTTGCTTGGGCAATAGCCACAAAATTCAGCAATGCTGAATATTGAACAATATAACCAGAAGCTCCATGTGGT
>NW_017729032.1:202806944-202823254 GCF_001723915.1 Gavialis gangeticus
CATGACAATTTTCAGTTGCTTGGGCAATAGCCACAAAATTCAGCAATGCTGAATATTGAACAATATAACCAGAAGCTCCATGTGGTGCCTGGAGCATAACTGACGGCCTGTCAGAACTGTAGTGGCCTGAAAAGTAGAATGAGAAGAGAAAGGGCCACTCTGAAAGGATGCCAACAGCATTTTCTGGAATACACTCTGGCGAAAGAGTACACAATAAAGCAATGCTGCACTGAAAACAATGGAAGGCAGGGTAAGGCTGGCAGATACTCTGACAAAACAGAATCAAGATATCAGGCATTCATTGCCTAAAAAGAAACTGAAAAGCTGGCATGGACAAACCAAAACTAAAGATTTACCAAAGAAAAGGTGTTAAAATACACAGACTCAAAGTACAAGTGAAATTCTGATGCCAAGCATAGACAGGGGGAAAATAAAACTGGTGTGGGAAGAGCACTAGGTTTGCACTGACAGTTCAGTAGAGACTGCAGAACCAAGAAGACAGATCTATCACTACCTCCCCTTCCAGAGCTTTCAGAAATGCTTAACAGCAGACATCCTTTTAATGAAGTCAGTGAAATCAGGTGAACCTTACAACTCTTAGAGCTGCTAAGAGTCTCCAAAAAGATGCTAAAGGCTTCCAGCTCTCAGCAGAAGTTCATAATATTGGGGGAAGTAGGCACTTCAGGAGTATTCAGCTTGTCAGGATCTTGTCCACTAGTAAGACTAAGATGGTGTCAGACAACCATTATAGGGCCAGTTACTGCTGTTGGGTGGCTTCTTTAGGCAGCAGAACCTGGCATCTATATTTCCTGACTTTATAAAATTAGACAGGGTGAGGATGGCAGGGAGAAGGGCACTGACAAAGTTTCACTGTTCAGCCTAAACCCAAGTTAGTTAACCAGCCCAAAACACTGATTTATTTGTAAGACGGGCTTACTTTAGCACACATCAGTTGGGAACTCTCAAGCTAGATCAGCGGTTCTCAACCTTTTTAGATTCAAGGTACTTTTCTGAATTTAGGAGTACCCATTTCAAAAATAATTTCACTTGGGTCTTTTTGACTATGGAAAAATACTAGAGCAATTCTCTGTTGCAAAGAACTCAGAAAGAACTCAGCAGGCCAGAATGTTTCTGACACACAGGATTCCTATTTGAAATCTCTAGGTTTACCTTGTGAATCAGGCGTGGACAGCAGCAGCAGCAGTTCCCAAACTTTGACAGATTGTGCACCACCAATTTAAAATGATACAACCTTAAGTACCACAAGCAAATGCTTGAGTTCAACCTTAACTACCACCAGCAAATTTTTGTCATATAAATTTATTATAATAAATCGGTTAACATGTACCACTGACAGGTTGTCAGTGCACCACTGGTGGTACCCATACCACAGATTGGGAACCACTGCCCTACAGCACTCCATGGTGTCTTTAAAAGATCTCACAGTACCCCAGGGTGCTGTGGTACCCTGGCTGAGCTATATCAACAAGAACCACACAAACCAAACTGTCTCTATAGGCTTTTGCACTGGTTTAATTATATGAGCTTAAAACTTACTTTCAAGTCAAACTTTGAAAATTCACATGTACCCCAGGCCTTTCATGTTCTCATAAGATTTTGGATAAACAAGTGGGAAAAACCCTTATTTTGAAAAATCCGATACAACAGGTCTAGCATCCAATTCATGTTACATAAATAACAGTGGACTTATTATTTTTTAATTATACAGGTGTGTTTGAGTAGTAATAGGCCAGTTGTGAAGTTGTTTGAATAATAGTACAGTTTATTAGTAGCTAAGAAAAGTAAAATGTATGTTAGTGTGAAGGGTACAGGGTTGAAACACAGCAAAGATAATATAATCTCAGGGCAATTGATTAAATAACAATCTACTTGAGCAGTGCCACTTATATACATTTCTCCTATTTGCCATTCCTAGTGCTGTCCTCACCTCAAGACTAGAGCTGGCACTCTGCAGTATAGCTCCCAACAGGGTAATCATCTCAGATATTCCTGTGAATATTCCCCTTTTCTCTTCAGAGAGTGGAGTCCCCTGTGGTTCAGTGGTCGAATCCTTGTCTGCCACACAGGAGACCTGCGTTTAATTCCTGGATGCTTACACAACTACAGCCATGGAGGCACCAAACGTCTGGACTCAGTCTGACCTTTGGATTGTGTCTCAGTGCCTGAAAGTGGGGATGGAAGGTCTGGACAGCCTCCACTCCTCCATACTCCTGCCTAGGCATATGCAGCAAAGGTGTGGGTGATCTGATCTCTCATGCATATACCATAATATGGAAGGATTGACAGTTGCCAAACCTTCAGAGAGTAAAGAGTGAAGCCATATAGAAATATCCGTGGAAAACTGCTTCGCTGTCAATGTTACAGGACAGAATTAGTGCTTGTATCTCTTCTGATATTTTCCTCTCTGGATTGAGCCGTGTGCTTGCCTACTTTGGCCAAATGACAATTGTTGTTTAAATTTGTACATGTGTATTAATATATTAATTAAAGTGACTTTCTTAAAGACTCTTCCCTGCTAATTTATGCAGCTTGGTATTCCACATGTGGTGGGGGAAAGACTTTCATCTTCAGGAATTTGTCTACTTTAAATTAATGCCTATTAAAATATTGGCTTATGATTAAAATGTTTGATTTCCTCAGAATTATTTGTACAAACACTTTCTACAAAAACAAGTAGGTAAGTATATAGTCTTTTTGAATAGGAAGTTTCTCAAATTTATATATCTGCATTCTCATTCCATGTTTTAATGTTCACAACTTTGTTGAAATTTTAATGTAACTGTAGTATCTTGCTAGTCCACTATATTTTGAAACAAGTCTCTGGAATATTTGTATCATCAGTCTTAACTGGGGGCCAAACACAATATATGGGAGGCTGAACTCAAATATCCTCGCTGCCCAAGAGGTGGTCATACTAGACACATTAATATGGCTGTCTGTAAATTTAGATCACACTTATAAGACAATAACTATGTTTTTGGAGTGCCTGGTATGAGAATTAAAAAGCAGCATTTGTTGCTTATCCATGCACTTACAGTTAACTGCTCCTTGCGTAGTCAAGAAGGGTCTAAGGAAAGTTTTTAGGAAAGTCTGTAGGGAGGTAGGTTCTAAGGGAGGATTTTTTTTTGACATGTGTTGTGTTTCCTTTATTGGGATTCAGCTTCTTCAAACAGGTGCAACTTGTGCTTAAGCATGAGAGAGGGCACTGCATGGTAAATAGCTTTTAAAAAAACAAACTTCTTGTGGATCATCTCAAATGGAAGCATGAACTGCTTCATTAAGAAGTACTACTACTAATACAATATATATATTTCATATTTTGGAGAAATAGGTTTGACTGTTTTCCCCCGTGCAATCCTTAAGAGGTAATATGTAATTAGGATCAAAGGATTATAATGTCTTATGCTGCATTAGAAGAGAGAGGACTGAAAAAGGAACTCTGTATCTCACACTCTCAGTAATTGCATCCAACAGTTGATAATGATCAGTTTGGAGGACACAGTGGTTACAGTGAGATTGTAAACTTGGCCTGTGGGAAATTGTGGCCCTGAAAAATTGCCTTATAGATATAAAAAAGATGATGTTCAGTTGGTATACATTATGTCATTTGACACATATGCAAAAGCAGAAGAAATTACATAAAAATGGTGTATTTTTTCACACTTTGTGGATCACACTTCCTCTTTTATCTAAATAAAATGGTATTTTTTATTTTATATTTTAAGTTGTTATAGTACAAGAAGATTCACTGGAAGAAACTGTTCCTAAGAAAAGTGATAGCAGAGGTGTTTAATTAGCTTCTATCCCAAAGCACTTTTTTCATGTATTAGACATCTAAACCGAGTTTCTTATATTAAAAAGCTCTTAGTAGTGAAGAGTACAACCTGCTGAGTAAAAAGCCTTCTCCCATGCACAGAATCTCTGAAGACTTTTTTTTATCCTGTTCTCAGAGCATATTCAGATTTTTCCTCTGAATAGCAAGGTCTCATAAACAAACACGCTGCTTTGTTGCTGTCAGGAGATGATTCTTCAAATGAGGATTCTTTTTGCAAATGGTACAGCTACCATTTAATAAGTGGCGTGGGGTTTAGCCTTCAGTTGGCTGTTCACCAGCTGGGAGAAGAGCAGCAATCTGCCTTTAACTTTTTGTAGCATTTCTAGGATTCCCTCCCCACCCGACTTTTTAAAAATCAGCTTGCTTTTTTCATCCAGCTTGAGTCCCCCTGCCTTTAAAATTGCTAGAATGTGTTGCCTCTTAGGAAAAATAAGAAGAAATATCCTTCTCCAAAATATTCTATTGCTGACAAATTAACACTGATGAAGAACTAAAATTTCACTGGAACTAATGGTTTGGGGACATAAATTTTACTGAGACAGAACAGTCTGATTTTTTCCTGAAGTGCCAAGTACTATCAGCTCCCACTGATATCAGAAGAAGATGAAGGATCTGACTTTTCCACATCTTTTCTACAATGGCATAAGAGCCAGGCAGCATGCTAAAGAACCAGATTCACCGAGTGTTTTTAGTCTCAAATTTGGCAATCTCTGACAATCTCCTTTCCGTATAGTTTTAGAAACTAGTACTTGAAGGCAAAAGAAAGCTCACTGAATTCAATGAGCCCTCTGGAGACAGGTCAGTGACCACTAACTAGCGTGCTTCCTGCCCATCTGGTTTCCAGGGTTTTTTGTTAAATTTGGGGGGAAACATGATAGTCATTTTGACTCTTTAGTAGGGACATTATTAGAAATCTTGTTTTTAAAAGAAAGTTTTTTTCTTTTTCCCGCGTGTCAGAAATATAGATTATTTATGCAGATTATGATAATCTCCACAAAAAGCTAATTAACAAAAATGCATCTGACTGGAATAAGATATTTTACACTGTTATTAACATCAAGGCATGTTTCAGTAGGTCTGTTCATTCATCTGTTACAGGGGACACCTGGATTGCACTGTTACAGTGAGGTGGGATGGGAAAACGGTGTCATTTGTGGCACCAGAAGCCATGGACTAAGAATTGTTACACTTAAGAGTCCCCTGAAGCAAACTGCTGAACTACCCATGAGCCAGGCATAGGGAGGTGGATACTGGTCACAGTTCTTGTCCTGGCACTCCTCTTGGCCTCATGCTGTTACATGCCTTTGATCAGTGCCCTGAACATGGGCCTTACTGCCAATGTGGCTCCCATCAGACAAGGTATATATAAGAAAACTTCACATTTGAGTTATCCAAGTACAAAAAGCATCCTATATTTTTTAAGGATATTTATTTTTCATGTTTATTACCTACGCTAATGCAAGATGGCCCTTGCTCTTTCCTTGACTAGGATGTAGGTGGCATATTTCTGGGAGTAAAGTCACAAGAAAGTAAATAATATGGGTTAAAAAAAGAATGGCAAATGTTTCCTTTTGTCTTACTTGCTCAGCTGTAGCTCACTCTGACAAAGAAATCAGGTTCCCTATAGCTTGGGTTTGCCAGTACCTCTTAGGATCCAATCCTATATTATTTGAGGCAGAAGCTGAGGGCACTCAACACCAGCAGAGCTTGTTCTTACCCTTGCAAGATTGAACCTTAAGAAAATTCTCTCGCTTTCTCTAACTTTGTTAAAACAAAATGTGTGTCAATATTCCTCTCTTCTAGAAACATGGGGTGTCTATACACATGTTCTGGGATAGGGGTAGGGGGGGTGGGGTGGCACTTTAATTAGAGCAGCTCCAAGAGCCATTCTAATTAAAGTGCCTGCAGTGTTGCGTGTTTTCAGCATCCTGCACTTCAAAATGGCAGCAGGAACAACTTAACTTAAGCTCATTTGACAAGCTTTAGTTAAAACGCCCCCACCACCATTTTGAAGCTTGGGGATGCTAAACAGATGTGACGCAGAGGCTGCTGGAGCATGCTAATTAGACTAATTAACTGAGTCTGCTCCAGTGAATGCTAATTAGTATGCATCAGGAGACGTCCAGCACCTGTATAGATGCCCTTAAACATGGTTCTGTGCCTAGGTTCATGACATGGAGTGCTATCTTTACAAACATCGTGGGCCACAAATGACCCAACAAGGCCTGCTTGCTCATAGTGAGAACCTTTAGACCAATTCTCACCATTCACAGCATTTCAGGATTTTGAAATGAAGCAAAACAATGCAATCAGAGCTCTTAAGGCCTTCTGTTAACTATAAAGCAACTTCATTCATGAACAGCAGTAAGACCTTGTATCGTTGTTTGTACAAGGATACAAGCGCATTTTTGGTCAGCATGACAATGATCAGCTACTTTTCAACCACTGCCTTTCACTTCTAATGTACGGCGAGATATTTTCCCAAACAGGGACAGATCTGTCAAACTGAAAGGAGTTACAAACTACATTGACTTCAATAGGTGTGAAATCATGCCTCTAATGAGAAAAAAAAACACACAGAAAAAAATGACCTGGTATAGTATGGTTCAAACAGGATATTGGCTGCCCTCCAGAGACTAGTTTAAATGCAATTTGCTTTGGTCACACCTTATTTATTTGGTGATGACTGACAAGTTTACAGGTCTCCAAAGTGAACACAGTTCAGCATCATTGGCAATATATAGGTCAATTGCCTCTGAAAGGGAGTATAAAAATGATTGCTTCCTTCTGATACAATACTAAAAAATCTGGAGTGTGTGCATATTTGCTGGCTTCAGTTTAGAATAGCTGCATGCAATGCCAAGTCTAAATGTGTTTTTTTATAGCTTCAATCTGAAGCAATGAGTTGTCAACCCACAATCTCACTAGTTAAAAGAGCAAAATTCTAGAAAACTCTGAAACAAGGTAGTGTGTGTATTAATGACATATTAGGTCACACAGCTTCAAATAAAGCTATACTGATTTAAATCAGCTGAGAACTTAGACTACTAATTTGTGCTGCTTGAAAGAGTGCAAGGCAGGTTATATGCAATGCAGTGCTTGCATTCAATTATCACCAAATACAAATTACAGGAATTGCTCTGGATCCTTGGTATCTAGTCCTTACATAGTCAGAAGTGTTGTCAGTGGAAGGAGGACAGCGGGAAGGAAGCTGACTGCAGACTGTCAAGATGAGCTGGGGTGCCTCACTGAGAAGACATGCCTGAGAGGGTATCAGAGAGATCCCATCTTGATGGCATGATGCAGAGCTGGCTAAAAGAATTTTCTGAGTGCCAGCAACCTTGTTTAGTGGGTTTAGGCCCCTTGCATCTATACTTATCTTCTGACCCTTTATGCAGAAGAGCTGCAGAGCATGACTAGATAATACAAATAAAGAAGACAGTAATTATGCAGCATTTAAAGGAATTGAGAAAATCAGAAAACTACCCAGAGTGTACAGCTGCGTTAGAGCTGCTTCTCTCCCCATGGCAGGAGTTGCAGCAAGTGGTGGCTTAATAACCTCAGGTGGCATTGGAATAGGAGGCTCATTCCTTCCTAGGACTCATTCCTTCAATTCCAGACCTGTGCTTGTTTTGCCCTGCCCATTCTGTGCTGGTATGCAGAGAATCACAGAATCATAGAGAAGGAGGGGAAGGGAACCTCCCAGAGGTCTACAGGATCATCCCTATCCAAAACATAATATACAGATCCATTGTCTAAACTTTTAGAAAAACTACACAATCAACCCTGACACTACACAAGACACAACACCCTGACCTGCCATAGGTAAAGCAGGGAGACCCTGGTAGCTAATATTCTGCTGCTGCTACAGATCTGACGTACATGCTGTACAGATTGAATTTGTGTACTTCCGCTGTACCATGCTACTTGTAGGGGTACCTCTGAAGCAGTAGTACAATTGGTAGGTGTGAGCCGGGCACCAGCCCTAGGTACTGACTATGAGGGGGTGCCAGAATCTCTTCCCCAGAAGTCTTTGCCATGGCAGGGGAAGCCCTGTGCTGCTCAGCCACAGGAGCACAGTAATATAGCTCAATACCCCATAGCATATGTGGGGGGTGGGGAGGGGAGCAGAATGATGCTCATCCACCCCCATGGAGAGTATTTGCCATAGAGATGCAGCCCTGCTCCCAATAACATATGGAAGGGGGAGTGGGGAGAAGCAAATGGGGCACCAGCCACAGCTCTCAGGGATCCCACACTGGCGCTGCTGTTGCCAAAGCCAAGGCTGCTATAGCAGTGGCACTGGCAGCAGAAGCAGCAGCTGCTGCCTTCAGCATGCAGAGAACCCAGGCAGGTAAGATTTCCTTCCCCATTTCCCTCTCCCCCCATCCCACAACAGTGGTTGGTGAACCATGTCCCCTTGCTCTGCTGGCCCTGCCCCCTCTCCCCCTTCCCACTTCTAGCCTGGACAGTGAATAAGCTCACTACACATCTGCTCTGAAGGCAGGAAGAGGAGGTAAAACTCTAAAGACAGTGTACGTGATTTTGCCTGACTATTAAGTTTAAATGCCCCTCAATTTATAGGTAGGGTAACCATATGGGACAATGTGAAATCTGGTCATGTGAAAAATGGTCATTCCAGAAATCAAGTTAACCTATTTCTGTTAGGGCTTTCCATTTCATAGCTCATGCTGCTCTGCCTATCTTTCCTGTGCCTGAGATGCCTGTTTTAATTTTTACTGGTCAGGTGGGACTGGCCTCTGAAATTTGGGACTGTCCTGGCCAAATGGGGTGTATGGTCACCCTATTTATAGGGGAACTTCACTTGTTCTTCTGTGATGGGAATCTACAGTTTAGCATCTACAATTAGCTTACATGTTTAGTTTAGTTCTATGTGACTATTAAACCCCCTACCAATGCAGAAGAGCAGTTACTCTACACCAGATAAAGCACAGTAACACAATTAGCTGCTATGGTTGACAGTTGGTTATAAAGGGAAGTGAGTCAAGGAGAATGATCTGGAAGGAGAATGAATTGGAATGAAAAATGGTCTGAACAGTTCATATTAAAACAGCTAAAGGCATTTGTGCCACCTTAACACATAGTTTGGTTTCTTCCCAACCAGATATCTGCTGCTCTTTTGTATCCTGTTCTGTTCTTCATTCAGTGTCATCCTCTTTGAGTGACTGAAGAATCAATAGTAAATGAAACAGAAAGGTCACTGAGGTTACAAAAACCACATTCATTATATAGATATTGTAATTGTAAAGATTAGTTATAATTCAGTTAGCTGCCCTAAAGCCCTTGGCAAGAAACTTTATTTAAATGACTTCTGTTTCATGATTGTCATAAATTGGAGCCAGACAGTAGGGCTGTGCAAAGCGTTGGTCCCTGATTCAGTTGAAATATAGCCTGATTCAGTAGCTGAATCTCTGAATCCAAATTGAATCAGGGGACCCTTTAATCTCTCCAAATTAAATTGGAACCCTCTGAATTGATTCAGAGAGATTCGGAAAGATTAGGTGATTCGGACATAGACACAGCTTTAAATGTTTTTTCTACATACTTCAAGGTACCAGGCGGCTCATTAATGCTGAGATGGTGGGGCAGATGGAGCATCCCACAGGAGCACGGTGGGGTCCCCAGTGTGCTTGGCAGCATGCCTGGAAGTAGACCAGAAGCACTTCTGAGTCCACTGGGGAGTGTGCTAGGGACAGCCCTGTTTACAGTAGACATCTGGGTGACTAAGCTTCCATAAGACCCTGTCCTTGCTGTGCAGTCCCTTTTGTGCTGGCATATTCAGGCATAAGTGGATCTAGGATTTTGAAAAGGAGGGTGCATATGGTGTGGCACATCATAATAGAACACATTTTTCTCCAGTTAAAGAGAAATTAGAAGCTTTGCTAATATTCTAGGTAGGTAGCACTATATTATTCAGTTCAAGATCAAAGCAAAAACAGGTATAACTATTGGAATGTGCAATAATTTGTTAGATTATATATAAAGTTTAAAAAACACAACAAACTAAAAACTACTCAAAATATAGTGTGACATTAGTCGTGTAGTCATTAGAGTGAAATGTGTCTCTTATTCAGACTTGAGAAACAAAACCTAGCCTTCTTGAGCATCTTGTAGATTCCTCCAGTACTTCACTGTTGGTCTTTTCTACACCTGAGATAATATTACCACATACGAGTTAAGGTTTTTAGCTAGAGGTAAAACAGTTTGCAGGGATGTAAAACAGCTGAGAGACATTACCAGGAATGGCTAACAGACAGCAAATTGCAGAAGAAAGGATAGCTTAAATTGTGGATCATCAAGATTGATAAAAAGAAAAGATCATTCACACCTGTGGAGAGTGATTAGCAGGAATCAGGGAGCTGATAATGAGTAGGGATCTAGTGAAATTGTGATTTTGTGGATTTTGTGGAAATTGCAAAATCCAGCATTGCTTGCGAAATCAGGCAATGACTGCAAAATCCACAAAAAAAATCCCCATCTTACTCAAAATAAAATGCTGGCTCCCCAGAGACAGCCAGCAGTCATCATGATGCTGTGGCCCAGCTGCACAGTCTGTAAAGGGTGGGGGGAGGGGAAGGCTACCAGCATAAAGGGGAGTCCAAGATGGCTCCCACCCCACCCCTCAGCATTGATTGGCTGAGAGGTTGCCTGTCATGCAGCCCTGCCTCTCTCTGTCAATTGATGATGAGGGGTGAGGCCACATGGCAGACAGCCTTTGCAAACAATCAGTGACAAGGGGCAGGGTTGTATGACAGACAGCCCCTTCAACCAATCAGTGGTGAGGGGTGGAGCCACAGGGGCCCCTTGGCCAATCAGAGGCCCTGGGTGGGGGAGGGGAAATCTGCTGCAATCAGCCCATGAAAATAGCTGCTGGCTCCCTGTTCTCCCTGTGAAATCAGCTGTCTGCCTCCTCAAGTTGTTTAGATCCCTGATAAGGAGCCATGCAATCAAGTGTTTCTGGTCAGCACTGCCTGAATAGAAATGCCACTGCTCTCCCAAGTACTTGGTTTTAAAATTTGGATGGAGCAGGAATCAAGGGGGGGGTGGTGTAACTGCAACACTACACCCATACTGAATCCACCCTTGTATTTAGGTCTAAAGTTTCTCCTAGTTTTCCAGGGCATGCAGAAGTGCACAAACCTCCATTGTGCAGAGGATCCATTTTGTGTGTTGTCCTGTTGGTTGTCTGAAGTGATGCAGAGGGTCGTGTTCACGCTAAATGTGATTCATTAAGCTATGTCTCCTATGAGACTTGGAAGTTCAAAGGACATTAGGGTATTACAGGCCATTTAAAAAAGTCTACTGGACAGCTGCTATTATAAATCTTTTCAGCAAGAAATAACTTGGCCATAGATGTGTAAAATTTTTTTGAGTGACAGATAGTGGCATAACTAAGATGGGGCAACCCTGGTGCTGACTTGGGGCAGGGTGAGGGGACTGAAAAACAGCTGCTGCCATAGCTGTGTGATTGTGCCAGCTGCTTGGCAGCAACTGGAAGCTGCCACTACCCCTGGTTGTGGCAGTGGCCCTGGGTGCCTAGCTGCATTGTTTGGCCTTTATTGATAGGTGTGGAGGAGGGACAATACATTTTCCCTTTCTTCATTTGAGGCTCCTTTAGTACAGCAACTGCAAGTTTGGCTGGCTTATCTAATATAGCCCCCTATACCATAGCATATATAAATTGCATAACCCCTTATACGAGCTGAGAATACCCAAATAATTGTGCATTCCAGCCATCCTCCCTTCTCTGGTTACAAAGCTAGAACATTTCTTAGGCCAGGAATAGTATGGGGAGCAGTACAGAACCAGGGTAGCTGGTGTTGAATCCACCTATTTGGAGAAGCCCCATCTGGCTCTTCTCAAGATGATAGTTTTCCATCTTCCTGGCTTTTCTGTGTTGTAGGAGCATGGAAGACCAATCCCAGCATCTGCTTATCTGTCAAGAAGTGATGGCATTGGCTCTTTAATAAACAATACTGAAAGGGATGCTTTGCATTTTCTTTACAAAACTTCTGAAGTGCTCATTTCATTGTGAGGGAAACTGATGTGCTTGAGACACTGAAATCAGGACATCTCGCTGCATGACAAACACCCAAGGTTAAAGCAGAATGAAGCAGAAGGGAGATGTGTTTTTTCACACAAGAAGCAGAGGGAAGGCATTTTGGGACACACATAACTCACCGAGGCTCCTGCATCCCCACCTCTGCTCTGATGGATTAAATGAGGACATATCAGGCATGAGAATCTAGAGTGGGAGCAGCAGAAGAATCCATGGCCTGGATGGGGAGTTATCAGGACTCCCATCATCCTTTTCCAGCACTGGCTGGAGCACTAACAGCATCTGGTAGGAAAGAAAAGGGTCCCATCAGGGAATGGCCCTTTCTTCAAATGGGCTCATTTCTACCTGCCACCAATTCCTTCTCCTCTACAGGGGTGGTGGGGAAGAGGGACCCCCTACAGAGGGGGAGGAGAAGGTGACATTACTACAGAATCTGCCCCCTGCATCTTCATAAACACCACTTTTGCTAGATGGAGACAGTGATGCTTGGGGACAGCAACTCAGTTCGGTCACTTCTCCGATTGTCATTCTTCTCTCCTTGCTGAATACTGTCACCACTCAGTAATGCACCACTGTCACCCCTTGATGTAGAGATCCATGATGACATCCACCAAAGAGGTGAGCTCTCCTTACTTTATTGATCTGCTTTAATCATTGTCTGCCCCCAGTGTCAGCCAGAGACTGGCTTGAGTTGAATTCTTTATTGGTCCTGAAAGCCTCTCTGGCTTGTGTGTGTGTAATTTGCTAGTGCTGGCCAAACTTCTCCCAGCTCACAAGAAATATTGGTGACTTTGCTTCCAGGAAGTAAAAACCTTAAAAAAAAGATAATCATGTTTCCTCTGTAAGTGGAAAAGGCATCCTAACTATGAGGGGGCCAGGTTAGGCCAACCTCAGTTACTTCAGACTACAGCATGGAAGCACACTGGGCAATTTTAATTATATTCTTGGAGCTAACATAGTATTAGGTGCAGTTCTACTTGTTTACCTGAGTTTGAATACAGATGAAAGCTGTATTACTGAACTGAAGGGATCAAATGCAATACATTTAAACAAGACATTTCCTGGGGTGGGGGGGAAAACATTCAAAGTGTATTTGACTTGGTTTTTATTCATTTTTTGATGAAAATGCTGTTGGGTGATTTTGGGGTAAAAGGTAAAAAAAGGAGAACTGTGCTCATTATAAATGAATATTTTCAGCAGCTGGTCAGTTTGGGAACCTGAATCATCACTGATCTGAATACCAAGTTCTTGGTTTGTTTCATTCTTCAGAATCAGTGTTCCAAAGGCATTTAAATAAAACAGGTCGAATATCATTAGTCACAAGTTCACAAATAGTGACTGAATTAAAGTTCAGAAACTGAATTAGAAGTACAGCTAATGCTAAAGCTACATAATAGTAGTCTTCAGATTTTATTAATTACAAGTGTGAAAATTGGATTTAGACAACTGAAGTAATAAGTCAAAACACAAGTGTAAGATTCAAAGGACAATGGCATACTCACTCTTTACAGCAAAGCACCAGTTCAATGCTTAATTGATACAAGAGCTTTAATATCATGGAGCATGTTTAATTAATAAGACTTTAATCATTCATGAAACTTTTAACAAATGCACTTGGTAATGTAAAATTGTTGGGAGTTTACACCCTGGGTACTACAAAGTATCAGATCACTGCAGGCCACACATGATGTGATGTTAGTAACTCCATAAACAGAGGAATCCAGTGTAAAACCCTACAGTGCAAGAAGTAGGGGCTCCTTTGGTTCAGAGTGCTGCCTTTTCATACTCTTTGCAGGCAGGCTGACTATCTTGAACTTCCACAGCAAGAGGCCACATCCTGCTTACCTTAGCCATGTGATGAAGGCTCACAAGAGACAGTAGTCAACAAGGCTGATAGGACTGCTCAGTTAGATTTGGCCCCAAAGGACACAGAAACATTTATGCAAGAGCAGGGTCTGCACAGCTTCTACTAATACAGGTTAAAAACTATAATTAGAATATTTGTTGACATGTGTCCTCCCTCTAGGTGAGCTCAGCCCTGGGTCCAAGGGACAGAGAGTGTAACATAAGATGTGAATACCACTTCCTTTTCTCAAGGCAGTTTTAAATGTTACCCTATAGTTTTCCAAGGCAAACTCTATACTTGTCTTTCTGGGTAACTTTTGGTGTAGTAAAACACATGACAGCCAGCCCATTAAGGTGAGGAATTAACAGCCTGAGGCCAACCCAGAAATATTGAACAAAGAGAACATGCCATCAAATATGTTCAAAGGAGTTTTACCTTATGTTTTGCTAAAAAGGTTTCAAATGACCTTGAGCAAGACGGTGTAATGGATAATTTCATGCCAGTGGTTAGAGTCAGGGTTTGGGACAAAGCAAGGAGGCCAAGGAATCAAAGAGCAAGGAGACAAGACTTAGCTGCAGACCTGAGAAACATCCAGCAACCAGCATTGTTCTGCTGGCTGGATCTTGTACTTGGGTTGTGAGATGGAGTCAATCAGGGCTGGTACAGTTCAAATTAGCCAGAGCTCTGGCTGGTGGCCAGGTCCCCTACAGGCAGGATATGAACAGGCTGGACTGCCAGGGCAGAGGGCCTGAAATAAATTATTAAAAGAAGCATATAATGCACCGACTCTGTTGTTACTAGCACTGTCACTCATTGCTTATGCCATAGAAGGCTCTCTCCACATTTTATGGACCTCTAGAAAGGAGTTTTTTTAAATTAAAGGAACAGTGCTCCTGTTTAAGCCCATTTGGTTAAATTCGTCATCCTTCCTGCTTCAAGTACCTAGACTGAATCTGGTCCCAATCTCATGTACTAAAATAATGTGCATACAAAAAGCTCTTAAAGGAAAATAGTAAGAAGACAATTAAAAATAATCAGTTTTGTAATTTAATAGATGTTAGGAGCTGGAAGGGACTTTACAGATCATCGGGTCCAACCCCTCTGCACTTGGGCAGGAAAGACTGCTGGGGTCAGAAGACCCCAGCAAGATGGGAGTCAAGATACTGTTTGAAGATCGCCAGGGTGGGTGACTGCACTACTTCTGTGGGGAGCCTGTTCCAGACCCTTGGTACTTGACTTATAAGAAGTTTTTCCTTATGGCCAGTCTGAAGCAATCTTCAATCAGTTTGTGCCTAGTTAAAGGCTGTAAAATTCAAGAAAATAATACTAGCAAGAGTCTCTCAAACATATTCTTAGGACAAATAAATCTTATCATTAGGGTGACCAGACATCCTGATTTGGCTGGAACAGTTTCAAATTTCATAGGCTGCCCCAGCATCCCAGCTGGTTGGTGAAAATTGAATCAAAGGTCCTCGAATCATAGGGGCATGAGGTACAGGCAGAACAGCATGGTGTTCCAGGCAGGTGGATGGGCAGTCACCAGTGCTGCTGCATGGGAGCAAGGCAGGTGGATTGGAGCAGTGCCCAGCCCAGCCTTCTCCCTGCTTCTAGCTGCTGCTCAGGAGGAGCTGGGCTGGGCATATGCAGGCAGAGTGGTGCCTGTTTCAGTGGTGCCTGCCCGCCCACCTGCCTGGTGCACCATGCTGCTCCATCTTCTCACTGAACTGAGTCCCATGCCCCTGCCTGCCAACCTGTGTCCCCAGGAGTGCCACTGACTGGGGATGGGGTGGGGAGGCAGTGTCCCAGATTTCCTTAAACATAATATGGCCATCCTGCATATCATGTATATTCATTTTTTTTACCTGTTGTACATGAAATATTGCTAAATCAGGGGTATAATCTAGTAGTGTTTTTCTCTAATGATTAATGAAAAATATTAAGAGATAATACTAATTACTTGAATAGTTTTCTATTCTTTTTCTTAAAAGTCATGGAGTAGGTGGGAGTCCATCACTCTGGGTATATACAGACATTTGGGGAGTTTAAGGGGAGGTTAGATTGTGTTAAAAATGGCCACCCGATCTAACTTAGTTCTCTCCAGTGCAAACCTTACACTTAGATTGATTTAACTAGGGATCTAAATGTGAACTGTACAGGAGTTTAGGACAGTTAGATCGGTCTAAAAATGGCTGACCTGATCTAAATTAAGTGTACCTCAGAGGTAGTCGAACATAGCTTGGGTCTGGCAAGACCTGTTTAACTGAATTTCTGTACAGTTATTGGCACAGTTGCAGGCTGGGAAAGCCCAGCTGCTGGCCCCATGTCCAAGGCTACAGTTTACCTACCCTGCACTAGGCAGTGGGCTATTTTTAGCTCCCTGGGCCCTCACCCCATCCACAGATGGACAAAGCTGAGGAAGTAAGTTGGGGTGGAGGGAGGGATGAGCGGGATATAGGGGTTTGTGTGTCTGGGGCTTCAGAGGGTTGGGGTTCCAAGTGGGAAGAAAACCTCCTATCTTCCCAAGCTCT
>NW_017729032.1:202823491-202829558 GCF_001723915.1 Gavialis gangeticus
CACCATCCCCTTGGTTCGGCTGACTAAGGGAGACCACTATTTGTGCTTCGGACTCAGGGAAGCACTCCAAATTCTTGAAGTGGGTCAGGTACCCTCAAGGACTACTAGGCCTGTGTTTCCCAGGAGGCATAGTGCCAGGATCAGGCCGGACCCTGGGTGGTGGCGGCACTACCCCTAGGCTAGTGGGTGTGCTTCAGGAAGGGAGTTGGCTAGACATGAAGTGCCCTCAGGGAGGCACTCAGAGCCTCGAAGGTGGTTGCTTACAGTGAAGTGGGTGGCTCAGTGCAGGAGCACCCCCTACTGACCCGCCACAACGTATTACCTGGGCAAGAGGGAAGAGGTTGATGTCTTATATTTAGACTTTAAAAAAGCCTTTTACCTGGTGTCTCATGATGTCCTCATGGAAAAATTGGGCAACTGTGGCCTTGACTACTCCACAGTCTGATGGCTGGGGACCTGGTTCTGAGGTTGGACCCAGAGAGTGGTATTCAACAGAACTGAATCAGCATGGCACTTGGTGGCTAGTGGCATCCCCCAAGTCTCCATTCTCGGACCTGTACTCTTTAATGTCTTCATAAACAATCTGGACACTGGTGACAAAAGCAGACTGGGCAAGATCTCTGACAACACCAAACTTTGGGGAAGAGTGTCCACACTTGAGGATAGGCTGGTGATCCGGGCCAACCTTGATAGGCTTGCAAGTGGGTGAATGAAAACCTGATGGCATTCAACATGGAGAAATGCAAGGCGCTCCACCTCAGGAATAAAACCCACATCACACTTATAGGCTTGGCAATGCTACACTCTCTAGCACCATGACCAAAAGAGACTTGGGGGTCATGATTGACCACAAGATGAATATGAGCCACCAATGCGATGCTGCAGCTGGCAAAGTGAACAAAACTCTGGCTTGCATCTATCAGTGCATCTTGAGCAAGACCGAGGATGTAATCCTCCCTCTGTACTCAGCCTTGATGACACCAGAGCTGGAGTACTGCATCGAATTCTGGGCTCCACAATTCAGGAAGGACATGGAGAAACTTGAAAGAGTCTAGAGGAGAGCTACACACATGATCAGAAGACAAGAGAACAGGCTTTATGAAGACAGGCTGTGAGTCATGGGACTCTTCAGCCTGGAGTAGCACAGGCTCAGGGGTGATCTGGTGGCAGCCTATAAGTACATCAGGGGAGTGCATCAGGATCTGGGGGAACACCTTTTCACCAGAGCACCCCAGGGGATGACAAGGTCCAGTGGTCACAAACTCCTGCAAGACCGTTTTAGGCTGGACATCAGGAAAAACTTCTTTACTGTCCAGGCCCCCAAGGCCTGGAACAGACTCACCCCGGAGATGGTGCAAGCACCTACTCTAGACACTTTCAAGAAACATTCGGATGCTTATCTTGCTGGGATCCTTTGACCCTAGATGACTTCCTGCCCCTTGTGCAGGGGGCTGGATCCGATGATCTTATGAGGTCCCTTCCAGCCCTAATGTCTATGAAATCTATGAACTGGAAACCAAAACCAGACTGCTATTATTCACAGAAATGATATTGCAATTAGGAAATAAAAATACAACTCAGAGCATATTTATAGTCACAACAAGGTGAAAATAACAATTTTGATGTAAAAATGAGTCTCTGAAGGTGTTTTTGGCTTCTTTCATGTATCTTTAGGCCAATTTCTCTCTCTAAAGATGATTTTGGCTTTCTGAAGAGCAGTCAAGTAAATTTGTGCATTCTGTGTAAGATAATTCTTAACTACGAGGTATACAGGAGGAGTTCCCAAAGGAAAACATCTGTTCATCAGTAGTTAGCATTTCATAGGTCAGGTGGTCTGCTGAGCTCCTTAATTTTCCCATGTGTCACCTGAGAGTGTATTAGTAGCATGGAAAACTCATATTTCTTGATCAGAAGATATTTTAATAACTAAGCTAAATATTTTTTACTATATTCTGAACGTACTGGGTGAATTTATCACAGAAGTTGAGAACAGCCATTTGCCTGTGTTACTTTTTTATTTTTACTAAGTCATTAATCTGAAACATAGTAACGTTCCTATATTTGTTGCAGTAAAGATGTTGTTGGTTCGTGTCATGAGTAAAGCAGGCAGGCACAGGGCGTCAGGATTATCTCTTTTTTCCTATTAAGATAAGATCCTGGGATTTGTTTTCAATAGGCAAAAAGAACAGATGCAGGCAGGAGCCTGGCTATGCAACAAATGATTAGACACTTCTCCTGTATGTGCCTGAGGTAGAGCAAATGTAGGACTGAAGCTTTGTGTGGAATTAGTGTATCCTATTTGTTGTTTATCACTGACATATGTGCAAATGGCTGTTTCTGCTGTACTGTTGGCATGCTGAGTTTGGTTTATTTTGTAACTTGTGGCCTGTGGCTAGGATTGGCAGAAATGCGTTTATAGTTTCACTGAGAAAGTAGTAAGTTAGATCCTGACTGAGTCTGAGCTACAGATTTTGGACAGACAGTTAAGGCAATACTTCTTAAACCATTTTGTATTAGGGGATGGCTGGGGCCACTAAACCTGCTTTCCAGTTGCCTGGCTGGGAGACGAGTTGTTCAGAAAGCACTCTGGGACAAGGAGGCTGATATATGTCTGCCTTATTCAGCATCTGAGTCCCAAACAATCCATATTTTTGCCTATTGTTTGTCTGAGTCCCAAAAAATCTGCATTATGAACCCCTGTACAACAGAATGGGATCCAAATGTGTCTTGCAAGAGCATCTTAAAAGTGCAGTTCCCCACAACTTCCTTCCCTAGTCACCTACAGCAAGGCCAGCAATTAGAAATCAACATTATAACTTATTTTTAAAACACAGAAACAACAATACAATAACTAACCACATTCATTTAGTTTCCAAGGTACCTTATTCTTGTTGTATGAACTGGTCTCTCCTGCAACATCAACATCAGTGTTGTCAGTAGCAGATTCAGGAATGGGATAAAGGAAGAGGTTTACCCTCCCTCCGCCAACACACAGTGAGCTCTGAGCTCAGTACCTGGTTAGCCACAGGCTTCTGAAAGAAGTGATCTGTCAGCTTACCAGCTGATCAGGATAAGGCCTGGATGGAGCCTCTGCTTCTATGCAGCTATGGAGCCCAGGGGATGTATGCTGCTGCTGTTCACCCTTCCCATCCTTTCCTCTTCCCACTGAATTCAGCAGCAGGGAAACTGGGGAAATGATCAGTGGTGGCAATGTTCGTCCCCTGAGCTTTGCAGCTGTGTGAAAGCAGGGGCCTTGGCCAGGCAGCACGCTGAGAGCTCATGTGCCACAGCCAAAGAAGGGTGCGATCATACCACTGCACCCCCTCTGGATCTGCCCCTGTTGCCATGCTATCCATTCTGATTGTGCCGTGTCCTGGGGCTCAGCCATTTTATCCTGCCATGATCATTGTAGGCAAACACTTTGGGCAACAACCACATGGTTCCTGGAGGCTGCCAAGCCTCTTTTGGCAAGGACAAGGAGTGGCATATGGTCAATTTCAACTAACACTGACCTAACATCAATGAAGACAAGAAATTCTTCAGACCCATGTCATCAGGACAGCCTCCTTCTCTACCTGGGTGTTTTGACATTCAGTTTTTGTTAGCTCTGTGACGTATAAGCCCCTGGTCCTCAGTTTCAATCAGACTGTGGCATGATCACTGTGCCAGTACTTTTCTTGGAGATTTTGCACTGCTTAGCTTTGTGGTTACTGGCCTACTACCTCAGGGCTGGGGCCTCAACTCCAGTTTGTCAAACTCATTATTAAGCTTTGCACCTCAAGTCTATTGTTCATCTTTGAACTGTGGCACTCTTAAGTTGCTGCTTCAGGCGGCTATTTTTGGTACAAATGTCTCAAAATCAATGATTCCCAAAGGTTGTGCTGGGGCACACTAGGGGGCTATAAGAGTGATAGAAGATTCCCATGTGTAAGGAGGTATATTCTCTTCTCCCCCAGGTGGTCCCTCTGCCTGCCCCAGCTGCTTCAGCAATCCTTGTGACTGCTCCTCTGAGAGCTGCCACTACTGCTGCTGTCTTCCCCCAACTCTTCCCCACCTCCAGGCAGCCCCTGTGCTGGCCTCCCCACCCCACTTCCAGTATTGTACTCTGCTGCTAGCAGGTTGATGCACAGATAGAGCTATGCTTTGTAGCCCAACTTTGTAGCCCAACTCCTTCCACGCTGTTGGGGTTGGCAGAGGACCTGTGGGTGTGGTTGTCAGCATGAAAGACTTGCAGGAGCAGCCTCAGCAGTAAGGGCTGTCATTACCTCCTTCGGTACAGGCCAAGGGTTGGAAGGAAGCAGACAGTGGAAAGAGCAGGGCATGGCAGGGTGAAGTCCTGCCCCCGCTATTCTTAAGTGGTACTAGAGCAGTGGTTCTGAACCTTGTTAGCCTCAAGGCCCTGCTTTGTATCTTTTCTGAATTTAGACCTATTTGAAAATAGTCAGGCTCTGCCAGATAACAGGTCCTGCTAGTCTCTCTCAGACTTCTCAGGCTCCTCACCTCCTGCATATCTCTCTCTTCCCCTTTCATGCCTTGCAGCTTTTCTCTTCAGGATGGTCTCTTTGTACTGTGCTTCTCTGAGATGCCTCTCTGGCACCAGAAACATAAGGTCTCTTCAGGTGTTGGGCTTGAGTCACTATAGGCAAATTGGTTCAATGCTACTTGGTGGCCCATTCTCTCCTAACAGAGCACTCAGGCAGCACTTCTTCCAAACAGTTAACCCACTTTTAACAAGTTAGTCAGGAAAACTGAGGTATGCCGCATCATTGTAACATAAACACATTTCATTTAACCTAGACAGAGGACAAACAACCTTAGTCTGCCACAGAGGTACACTGTTGATAGTCCACTGGCTCTGATTCCTTTGTTTAAAGTAAATATACTTTTTATTAGGTAATTTCATCAATTCATTTAAAAATGTGGTAGAAAATTTAGGGTGAGGGATATGTGACAGAGGCTGGATTCCATGTAGGCAGGGATGGACGAGGCTCCTCTTGGAAGAGGCATTTGTTGGGACCAGCAAAGTCATTTGGATGTGTTCCCTCTTTGCAGCAGAGCCAGTTTCAGTACATTCTTCATGGAGACACAAGAAGTAGCCAATTTTGTTGGAAAGCAGGGATTTAAAGATTTCCCATTCTCCTCAAAGCAGAGTCAGCTCTGGAGGATGAAGACTAACTCCAGGAGGAGAGGAGAAGAGTGAGGGGCATGATCAGTGTGAACACTTCTACTTCAGACCCCGTAGGAGTGCAGTGGTTCATTTTAGGGAAGCATGGCAAGCCCACTGTGCTGGAGCTGTTCCCTTGTGTTGTGGTTCTTTGTATTAACTTTCCGAAAAATTGGATATTCATTTTTTTTGGCTGTAGCTGAGTTTTAGAGGAGGAACTGTCTGTAAAGGAGGCAGCCCATGCTGAGGGAAGTGAATGCCTCTGCTCGTTCTTCCCCCCTGCAACTAGATATGGAGGTTCAGGTACAATCCTGGTCCCATGGAAATCAGTGTAAACACTCCTATTGGCTTTAGGGGGTGGAGGGAAGGGGATGGGGAAGGCAGAATTTCACTCTTTTTTATTCTGGAAAGGCACTGCCATTTCCAGCTCTCTCCATTTTGGAAGGAATGTGCGATGAAACCCCCACACACGACATACTGACTATGAAATGGTAACAAGAAAGATTCCAGCAGCTTCCTTTATATCCTAGAAGATACAAGAGAAAGGAATTGGCCTCTTTCAGGAATACAGCCATTTTACCTCTTAGCATAGGCTGGTTGTGAAATTTGGATAGAATTGCCTGGTTTAACAATTGTGCTGACAATAAGAAATGTCCTCAGACCTGGGGGAATTAGAATTCAATAATATGCTAAGTCATTGTCTGCCAAAATCAGACTGACAGAAACTGGGAGAAAATGTGGTTGATTTTTCCAGCTGGCTTACGTAACTTGAATTTCAACCATGTCTGACTTCAAGTGTGTCTCAGGATTAATGGGAATATTTTGCACAGAAGCCTGTTTAACTAGTTTAGGCACATCCTCCGCTGAGGGCGGAGGATACACCGGACCGGCACCCGCAACTAT
>NW_017729032.1:202829569-202864891 GCF_001723915.1 Gavialis gangeticus
AGGTCCCTTCCGACCCTAGAAACTATGAAACTATAAGGCAACACTTGCTATGGAATTTGATTTTCTAAAATGAAAACTTAGGCTAGGTACAGGTGTTACACTTAATGTGTGTTAAGTGCATACAAAACACTTTAAAGCTGTAACAGAGCAGACATTCATGACACATCAAGTGCTTTAAAAATGATGGATCAGGTTTTGCTGGGGGTAGGGCTGCCCCCCCCACCCCCTTCCACCGTGGCAGGGAGGCTCCTTTGCCTCAGCTGCAGCCGGCAGCAGCAGTGTGAATTCCCACGCTGCTTTTCACAACTCTGGGAGCTCTGGGGACTCCCCTGTGATGCAGACCTGGCCCTGCCCTCACCAAGACCCAAGCTGGGGGGAAGTCCACCTGTCAGGGAGGCCCATTTTTTAACTCCCAGAGTTCCTGGTGCAGTGAAAAGCAGGGCAGGAAACTGGTGCTGCTCCTGCTGGCTGCAGCTGGGGTAAGGGAGCCCCCCATACTGAGGTCAAAGCTTGCTGGCTAGGGTCTGGGGGGCCAGGCTGGGTCTGAATGGCAGGGGGCTCCCTTTCTCTTGCCCCCCAGCTGCTGCTGCCAGTCCCTAGCTGGGGGGGGAGGCGCTGCTGGCTTTGGCCAGTGTGGGAAGGCACCAAACCCTCCCACTGAACAGCACATCTCTGTTCAGTAGGAATGTGCTCTAACTTACAGAACTTGAAGTAGAGCCCAATAGTTAGAGTGCTTTCCACCATGGGCTTTTTGAGTGTCTGTCTTTAGCCATAAACTGTAATGTTGCACCTCACACAGTTATGTAAATATGGTTACTACTTATGGCTTTGCATAATATTGTATTCATATTCACAGATTGAATATTTTAGCAGTCACTGTAAGAAACCTTGGGGGGATTTTTTGAAAGCAATCATAATTAACTGTAAAAATTGCGTCATGTCAGGATATAGTAATGCATGTTTATTAAAGAGCTTGAGCCCTAAATCCAAAGACTACAAAGATTAGCAGAAGATCAGAATTCAAGCCTGGATCTGGATCCTAATTCCACTGTTCCCTTTCTCTGTGTTAGGTTGAATTAAAACCTCAGATCTGAAGAGCTCTGAAACTTTAAGCAACTTAGAGTGATGAAATGCAACCCACATGAAAAAAGTCTTTGGTTAAGAGGCATGTGAAGACAAAGACAAAAAAAGAGCAAGAAACGTATTGCAAACAAGTTTAATTACCTCTTCAGATTATTTCTGTGAATTGTATTTTACAAGCTTTAACCATACTTTTACATAACAGTAAAATAAAACACTCATTGTTCAAAGAGAGTCATCTGGTGAGTCATGGATTTCTTTAAGTGCTGCCTTTTGCAAATTTCAAGTTGCCTATTTAGAGCACTATACATAAATATATACACGCTGATAAATGAAATACAGCTGTGGTTGATTTGTTACTGAATGGTGAGGCCCAGATAATTCTGGGACTGATAGACATAGATAACAAGTAAGCATGTAGACTATCTCTATTCCATGTAATAAATCAGTCCTCACTTCTGTTTTTGTGTCGCTAATGCTTATATTGTATTTGTAACTTTGCACTTCACATTTCTGGCATGAGTTGAATCTAAGGTGGCTCAAGGCTATTATATTAATGAATGTTTGCCTTTTCTCTCCTTGAGTGCAATTAACCACAGATACTGCTGTGCACAGGCTACCAGAAAAACAGGGGAGGTTGCAGAGAAAGATTTTTAGCGTGTTTAACATGATTTATTTCATTTCCCATGTCGTTCTGGGTGAATGTTTGTCACTCAAACCAGGCTTTTCTAATAGCTTGTTGATGAAAGGTGTTGTTCTCCAGAAGGGTTCTGGTTACACAGTGTGTCAGTAGATGAAGCGGTAATCTGTGTTTCAGGGACTGCATCAGTTGCAGCCAAGCGGTAAACTGTATTTTAGGTACTATATCAATCACAGCTGGAATGATAATGGCATTATTACTAACAGTTAACTCTACAAAAAGTGAGTCTCAAACTATCTTGGAAATTTAGTTGTGGATTAATTTTTTGTTCCCCCTTTTTAATATATCCATTGTTTTGTTGAACTGTATGCATTAAAATAATACATTAAATGGCCACTAGGTAAAAAATATAGGAGGATTAAGTATTTATGTTAGATTTTGATGCATCTAAACATAGTTGTGACTACTGTATATTTAGTGAAAAGTTCTGGAGGCAGGAAACTGCATTCCTTTTTCCTCCTCTAGCCTGGTGTTTTACTATCTAGCATGTTACAGGCCCTTTATAAATGCAGTACAACTGTTCCTAACAACAAAGTGTTTGTAGACATGGACTGCTTGCATTGGCGATCCATAGGGGGTGCGTGCAGGTGCATGTGCACCCCCTGAGAATGGCCGTGTGCCCCCTGGAAACGCCAGCCGCAAAGCCAGAAGTGCTGGTGGAAGTGCACTTCTGGTTTCACTGCTGGTGATTTCGGGCTCAGCGATCAGCCACAGGGAGACACCCCCCCGGGTGGCTATTGGCAGCTGGGGGACTCCCCCGGTCGGTGATCTGGTGCCCCGCCAGACTCAGGAGGCACTAGTCACCCATGGTTGCTTGTACATGCCTTGGGGGTTTACTTCAGTTTAACTCTCCCTAAATTGAAGCAGTGGGTTTTTAAAAACACTGCTTCAATTTAGGGAGAATTAAACCTAAGTAAATCCCCATGGCATGTATACAAGGGTTGGGCCTAATCCTTACCTGCCTCTCTGGCAGTGGGAGGAGAGGTGGGGGGGCAAGCTGCCGGAGGCCTGAGTGGTCCCTGAGCTGCGGGCAGCCCAGTGCTTCCCTCCATGGTGGTGCTGTCTAGGTGGCAACTGCTCACAGGCACCTGACCCAGGCTGTCCCAGGGGGCACTGCAGCTGTGGAGGGAAGCACCCGGCCCCCACACAGCTCAGATAGGCAGGCAGGCTCTGGGGAGAAAAAAAAAAGATCAGGCTTGCCTCTTTTTGTTTGTTTTTTGTTTGTTTTCAGTGGAGCCTGTCTGCAACAGCTGCCGCCAGGTTGCCTGCATGGGCTACCTGCACAGTCCCTGAGTTGCACTGAGTTGCATGGGGCCTGGTGCTTCCCTCCGTGGCTGTTGCACTTTGAGACATAGCAAAATAAAACACCTCCAAGGTGTTTTAGTTTTCTATCTTACAAAGTCATTAAAGCGCAATGCTCTGCCGACAGTGTAAACAGCAGCGCCATTAAAGCACAACCCACCACCGACACTGTAAACAGCCACACCATTAAAGCAGTGCAAAAGGACATTTAAGTCACTTTAAAGGCAATTTTTGTGGCATGTACAAAGGCCCATGCTCACTACTTTCTAAACTGTGTTAACTGATTCACATCACACAGTTTGAATCAAATTTCAATCTGAATTAAGGGTTAACAGATGATCAAGGGGGTTTGCTCCCTTCTTCACAGACAAGTAGCCCGTGTGCTTCGGAAGGGCTGGGGGCTTAGTTAGAATACTAGGGCAGGCAAGTTCCTTTGAGTAGATGTGATGTCTTTTATTAGACCAACTGAGTAGTTGGAAAAAATTACTTAGCAAGCTTTTGGGTGCAATCACCCTTCTTTAGGCATAGGAAGTCTTGGCTGTTCTGTGACTCCAAGGAATGAGAGAAGTTAAAAGTGTGACAGGATGCCAGTGAGAATGTAAATAGGTAGAAATTAGGAAAACAGAAAGGTAGAGCTGGGAAGGACAGGGTAAAAAAAGCGGGGTGGGGAGGGCAAAGGTAAGTAAGGGAGACTCTACAGTAGTAGTAATTCACAGTAGAAAATAGGCTGTCCGTGAAAAAGGAAATAACTGGCACTTAGGAAGACAAAGGGCAGAAAAGTAGGGGAGGGGAGAAGAGAAGGGGGGAGCAAAGAAAAGTGTAAGAGGCCAGGTCTGGCAGGTACCTGGTGAATCAGATGCCAGGATACTGATACTTAGTCACAGTGAGGTGGTGTTGGCACGTTTGACTTTGTGCCTTATGTGTTGCAAAAACCCAATTAAGTTTCCCTTGAGGGGAAAGATATTTGCAATGCTTATCTACATTCCTAAGGAATACTTATCTGAGATCCTAAGGACTGTTTTTCCTAAAAGCAACACTATAATTATATTAATTAACACAGTTTAAATTGCTTAATTTGGACTGCCCTAATCTGCATTAATTTTAATCCTCATTCAATGAGGATTAGTTAATTCAGAGTGGAGCCAATTTTAATTCAGACTACAGATGTCCACATATATATAGTGATGGCTGTAGTCTGTATTAAACCTAGAAAAATGTAACATCTTGGGTGGAAATAAGTAGAGCATAGCTAGATCCCAATGACAACTAAAATGTGTTGGTAAAGGGATTTCTGCAGAATGTCTTGTTCACTGATCCTACAATGACTGTCTTTGTAATGGATTCTGGATAAACAGGAAATACAACTCGTCAGGGTCATTCTAGAAAAGCAAAACTTGGATATTACAAATAAAATTGAATCCATGCTTATGAAGCAAAATTTAATGACTAAATATCATAGATTTCATAGACATTAGGGCTGGAAGGGACCTCGGAAGATCATCAAGTCCAGCCCCTTGCCCGAAGGGCAGGAAGTCAGCTGGGGTCATAGGATCCCAGCAAGATAAGCAACATCTCTGGCTCATATAGAGTTGCAAGATTTTTTTTTTGTGATGTCTTTTATTGAACCAACTATATGTAATTGGGAGAGATGTTGGACAAGCTTTCTGGCATAAAGTGTTCTTCTTCAGGTCATTTCACACTAGATTTGACAGATAGAATCATCATAGCATCTGGAAGTCCATCCTGGAGCATTTCCAGTCCTGTGCTCTTGAACAGAGACTGTGAATTTTATTAAATTGTCTGGCATGTTTAAATACTTGGAAAAGCATTCACTGGGATCTTGCAGGACTGAGAACAGTAAACTCATTTTACTTGCAGTTTCTACATTTGAATGCTCAAGAAATCTTAAAACCTGAGAAGCAAATGTTGTGACTAATCTCTGCTCAGATCTAATGATCAGTATCTTTATTCTCAGCCTGAAAAAACTAAACTTGATTGTGCCTTAAAATTTTGCTCACAGTAAGGAGCAATGTAAGGTCCATACTGGAGTGCGCAACCTGCTACACCATTGTATAATGCAATTTACTTTTCCTTTAATAGTCAGCTAGCAAAATTGGCCTGTAAACCTAGGGACAAAATAGTGGCCCTGCCTCCTCCTGTCCTCCTTTGGTGCACATGTCCCACCTGTGTGTTCCTTAGGAGTGCAAGGGTTTTAATTCTTTCTGGGTCTTACATAGGCCATGAAAAGGGATGTGGGGCAAGTCTCCTTGTCCAATCCTTCATTACTGCACACATGCTGAAGAAACAAGTTTGACAGCTTCCATCTTGACCAAGACAGTAGTGTTTGGGCCAGGGACCTTCAGAAATGAAACTATATTACAGCTTAAGTAAAGAGCTAAGGCTCAGAGGGGGACATATACATATGACTTATACTCATCAGTGGGTTACAGATGCACATCCTCTTCTTAAATGAAGTTTGAGCCTAGTAGTCCTCAGAAAGTGTTCTCAGAGTAGTCTTCTTAAATCCAGAGAAGTTGAAAACGAACCATGCTTCTTTTTCAACCTGTTAATGTCAGCAGGAGTCACTACAGGAGGCATAACCTTTCCGAAAAAGTTTGGGAGATATACAAAGGTTTGAGCTTGTTTATTTTTCTGACAGTGTTTCTTCACTTTACAGTTAATACATAGCAGATCCTTCCTTTTTTGTTTTTAATATATCATTTATTATTTGGAGAAAGGAGGGTGGGTAGAGACACTTGTTTTATAATCTTTTCATCCACTCAGACATAGAGAGTCAGACTATATCCTTTTATGATTGAGGGTCCCCCTGCAAGTCAGTGCATAGCTTTACTAAGATCAAAAAGGCCTCACTATCCAATCAAAATGTATTTTTTGGACATTTAGGGTGGCCTGATTTTCTGAGGTGCTGAGCACTGACAAATACCTTTGGAGTCAATGAAATTTGTGAGAGCTTGGGCATGTTTGAAAACTCAGAGCCAGACTTTGATACAAATCTAAAATGTATATATAAAAAAAGACCCCCCCAATAAACTTAAGTACTGGAGTATTTTAAATAGAACAGACTGAAAAACTAATGGGCTGTAACTAACTTATTTAGTGGAAATATAGATATTTCTGTACTAAATGCCATGTTCCAGTTGTTAGGCACTTATTGGATTTTGATATATGGCCTCTTCTATCAGCATGCCTAACATTTAAGACAGTCTACATTCTTATAGAGTGACCTTAGTGGCTGAATTGCTCACTTGGGAAACAATAGAAAACAAAGTCCTGTCCCGTCCCATCCCCCTCCCCGCCCAGAACAGGAAGAAGCTAGGCAGCAGCAGTACAAGCTTTTCTGCATTGCCAATGAACATCATCCCAGTTACGCAGGGAATAGGATAGCATGCCAGATATGCACAGACTTTTACTCCTCCAGCTTCTCACCATGAGTCTCTAATAAGGACAGAGACGATGAACAATTTAAATCCAAATCAATGTATTGACAAAACAGCAAATCTCAGGGTTTTCCAACCACTCAAAGTTAGCATACTTCTCCATATAACCTTTCATACTGTAAGCAGCAAATAGAGTTCTAGTTACTCATGTGAACACTATGACTGACCAATCAATAGTTAATATCTCTATTGGTCTATCAATGTTGCATTACAGCACATCTGACTGATCCTTTAACAAAGGTTCCTCAGTTTAAGATAGCAATAATTTGTCAAGTCCTTACAATTTAATGCTTTAACTACTGGCTTCCCTAGTGCCTGTGCATCTTTCCATGACCTGTAGAAGGCTTCCACTTATTTCCAATGAATCCTTAATGAATCTTATTCTGTAGCCTCCTTGACCACCAAATCTCTGCTTTACCACCTTTCAGTCTCTGTCTCCTGAAAACTTCTCTTCCATCTTTGAAGCCCCCTCCAAATCCTGGTCCCAGTGAAGTCAGTGAGTTTTTTCATTGACTATTTTAAGAGGGACAACTTTCCACACTATGTTCACATTTTGTGTTTAGTGCTACGCTACACTAAGTATGGTGATACTCTTGGCTGCACCTATGTTATAAGAGGCTGGGGATAGATTTTTAACCATCAATGTGAGGTGATGGCCAGGGCCATCCTTGGGGGGGGGTGAATAGGGGTGACTGCCTTGGGTCCTGCTCTTTGGGGGGCCCTGCAGAGCTGGGCAGAATGGCCGTGGTGACTCTGCACCACTGCTGCCAGCTTTGCATCCAGCTGTTTGCTAGCCCCCACCACCACTGGCGCCACTACTGCTGGTGGCAGTGGCTTCTTCACATCCAGGGGTCACAGGATTGGGGTGGGTCCTCACACAAGCTGTTTTGCCCCAGGCCCTGCACCAGAGCTGACCCGAGGAAGGTGTGGGGCCTGGGGCAAATCAGCTCATGTGAAGAATCACCCCCGCCTTAATCCCATGCGCCCTGGATGCAAAGAAGCTACCGCCATCATTGGTGGAGACGCTGGTGGTGGGGTGGGGGGTAGTGAGTGGCCAGACATGAAGTCAGTGGTGGTGGTGCAGTAGCCATGGCCACTCTGCCTGGCACTGCGGGGCCCCCCAAAGCACGGGGCCCAGGGCAGTCACCCCTGCCCTGATCCCACACGCTCCGGATGCAAAGAAGCTGTTGCTGCCTTGGGTGGCGGTGCTGGCGGGGTGGAGTGACTGACTGGGCATGAAGCTGGTGGCAGTGGCGCAGAGTCACCATGGCTGCTCTGCCCGGCTCCACGGAGCCCCCCAAAGTGCGGGACCCTGACCGATCACCCCAATTCGCCCCCTCCCCGTAGAGATGGCTCTGGTGATGGCATATTTTCATCTTCTTGCCTATCCAATGATCTTTCTTTTGTGATTGCCAGGAAGTGCCAACTGGATGGTGATTTGGTTATATAGGTGCATCACGACTAGGAATTGAATTGACAAAACTGACTTTGAAATGATTTTTTGCCACTTTATCCCTTCTAGATGAGCAGATTTTATCATACCACTTGGCACAGACCTGACCAGAAAAAATATTAGAGAAATGACTCTTTTGCAGAAACCCAAGCTTAAATGGCTCATTGATATTAAATATGTGCAGAAAACAACCTTTAGATTCCCTCCAAACTTTAGTGGAGGCAGAGCTCAATTGTTCTTCCCCTTTTTAAAGAAATGAGAAGTCATATTCTCCTGAAATTTCTGTTTTTCCACAGCAGGGGGCTTTGCCAGGGACTAGGTGGGTGGTCTTTGCCATGTTATTTCATACAGAAGAGAAAAAACATCAGATGATAATACCTTTAATTTACTTTTAACCTAAGCTACATAATTAATTATTGTCACTATTTCTTCAAGTGTTGTAGGGGACATAATATCTCAAAACTCATTTTGTGGAGAGTCCTGGTAAACTTCATTATGGCAAAGTAGAAAATGAATCAGAACTGAAAAACTCTCACAAACTAAAACCCTGGCACAGTGCAGCTGAGGATTTCCTTATTCTGACTAATGGGATCAATGCATACCCCAAGGTACTCCAAATATCTGATATTTTTCCTCATTCATTTTATGTTTGGCCAGTATCATCCCCAGGAGAGATTACTGAATGGGCACAGGCGGCAGCTAACAAATAAATGCTTTCTCTTTACAGAGTGCTTCTGGTGAAAGCTGTCTGTTGAAAATCTTGTTCCTAATAGGGATAGCCAAGCAGTGTGGAAGGCAAGGTTTTGTGAACCTTTTGAACAATCTCTGGAGTTGGCAGGGCTCCCAAATTTAGTTTATGAACCCCTTTCCTTTCTCTAATTGAAACTCACGGTTTATTCTTGCCTTCATCCACCCCAAAGGCAATCCACTTTTTTCCTAGCTAAGGAGATGCTTGAGCTATACATCATGGAGAAACTGCATGTCTGCCTCCCTCCAACCTCTAAAAGCTATAATGGAACAATTCATCATCTGCATATGGCCTGTACTTTCAGACTGATACTGCCTATACCACAGAAGTATTGTGAAGTAGTATCAGACTGATACTGCCTATACCACAGAAGTATTGTGAAGTAGTATCAGACTGATACTGCCTATACCACAGAAGTATTTAGTTAACACCTCTAAAGCACTGAATATGTAAACTGTACATATTATAATACCAATATATAGTGTTGTGAGCTTTTTCTCCCCCATCAGAATTCTCTATCTGTTCTTTTTGCTACAGTCAAACAGATTGCATTAGATACCTACAGGACAGCCTCACGTTAAGTTTTTGTTTTGAGTGGTTTGCAGTATTAGATGCGGATTAGAAGCCTCCTGAATTTTTAGGTCATACTGATGAATGCCAGCCCCTTTTTTAATAGGGTATACGGACAACAGGTAAAGACTTCATAAGTTTGTGAGGAGTCATACCTTTGAAAAGATATAAACTGAAAGGGATGATATATAATGGTTTTGGAAAAGGGGAAAACTTAATTACATGTCACTATATCATCATCAGATGTTATTTGTATTATTCGAGAGTCAAAGAGTCCCAGTTGTGGAACAGGATCTCCTGTTGTTTTAGTCGGTGCACAAACATAGGACAAAAAGGTTGTTCCTGTTCCCAAAAGCACACAGTCTAAGTAGGGCCAGGTTCTTCTATGCTTTCCCTGGCTGAGTAGTACCTTACTGTACATGCCTAATTAATTTCTGAGGGGCTGCAGGTGGCAACAGATACTACTCAACAGAAGCATGGGTGACAAAATGTGGCCTTTATTAAATCGATTGAGACTGTATGGAGCTCTTTAAAAAAGCTGTCTTGTATGTTAGACTCTTCAATAGCTTTTTAAAACATTCAGGGGTCAATTCAAGACAAATGATTATTATGTTTTCTGACCGATCTGAAAATACAGAAGAAATGTACTGCTTCTGTGTGCTGATTATAATGGACTCTGAAGTACAGGAATCATTAATTGCAGTGTAATGGCTTCAGTTCTGCATTTGTGTACATGGACATAAATGCTTTCCCAGCAAACCATAATGTGCCATTCAAATAACTATTTTATTAGCATCAGCAGCATTCTATATTGAGATGATCAGCATATGGCAAGCTCAACAGATGCTTATAGCCAGCATTCAGATGATGTTATAAAAAAGAAAAGCCATTACATTTTTGGCATATTGACTGAGTACACTCAGGGGGGCTAAACTGGAGCCTGCTGTCATATCTGTCATCCTGCTGATTACCTAATGTGAAACACAGGCCAGTAATGTGTGGGAAAAGAGAGACTTTGTGGAGTCTGAGTGCTGATCCCAAAGACATTACAAGCAACACCCTCTGATAAATATTTAACAAAAGTTCTATCCTGGCAGCTTTGAAACGTTGCTTCCCACTGCCATGCGGTGGGCATCTCATTGGGAGCAAAGCTCAGGATTTCTCTGGGTGATTAGAAATCAAACGTGTCATTGGCATGGTGTCCATGGTGTCCTGGAAGAAGTGTTGGCTGCCAGCTGATTCATGGAGAGCAGCTGCAGAGAAAGCTCTTCTTCCTGCCCTCCCAGCTGGAGAGAAACTATCATGAGAGGGTCCCTAGCAGGGAGGGCTGGGCTTGAGAATAAAAAGATGGGTTCTAGCCTATAATCAGATGCTTGTGGAGCTACTACAAAAAAACCCCTTCCTTTCCCAGATGGGAAAGCCTGGGGAAAAAATCCCCTGCTCACACAGTTGAAAGCAAATGCTGCTTCTCTTTCCTCTAATAAGAGTACAGTGAAATGCAGAGCACTTGAGAATTGTGTCTGCTGTTTCCATGGAACAACGTTTGAGTCCTGGAAGTACTGGTTCAAATCACAGTGAGATTTAATTTTTTAATGGCAAGGTTTTTTCCTGCTCTGAAGTTGGGGAAGGAGAAGGACAAGGAGAAGGTAACAGAAAACTGAGAGCTGCTGAATACCTTTGAGGAGGCACATCAAATACTAGCACAGTGTTTTTGATACTGGTAAGGGTGCCAGCATCAGAAACTTGCTTGGTTTTGATGCTTGCCGACAAAAGTGGGCAGTACTCTAAACAGAGAGCATTTTATGGGGAGACTTCTCTTTGTTTTTGGCAAGACAGAGTGCCAGTGCATATAGATTTAAAGAGCATGTTCATGTATCGTGGAGGTTTTTCTTTGACTCCTGAACAAAAACAAGCAAAGAAAAGGGACAGAGTGCATTTTCTTGTCCTCCAGAATAATGAAAACTCTAGGAACAAATCATGTAGCTTCAAATGTTGCCCTCTGCTCCAGAGGAATTTTGGGTGGTCCACCAAATATTAGGCAGCAGTAGACATTTAGTTCAAGATGAGAGGGTGAGCCTTGGATCTGGTTTTATAAGAATGACAGGTTTCATGGATTTTTGTGGGTTTGGGCTATGTAAATTCAAAACTAAATTTGCTTATAATCTGGATGTTATTTTCCCTCAGCCATGGAGTCTGAGGGAGAAGGGAGATGTGTGTGTTCATCAGATAAAAGATATAAGCTTTAGTCTTGTTTGGTTTCCAAAAGCAATCCAGCTAAGATTAAATTGATTTTTGAAGGGCTGCTTTCTGAGAAGGTAAACGATTGTAAAGCTACAAACAACTAAATTAGCTGGTTTTCCAAGTGAGCTCATATAAACTAGAACTGGGCAAACCATTTTGGTGCCAGAAGAACTCACTATGCTGGACTTTTCCCTTAAATGTGAACCAAACCTGAATAAAAGCTTTACTGAGTTTGAAAGCAGGCTAGTTTTTCTTTTGTAGTCCTTTTTCTTTCTCTTGCACACGTGCAATTCTATATTGTGGCTGTACTTTGTAACAGTAGTTCTGAAACTTTATGATATTTTCTTAGAAGCTGTGGAATATATATAAGAAAGTTAATCCACATGTGATTTCCAGCCAGAATCATGGGGATGGTATAGCTTGGGTGAGTTTTAGATAAAGATTCAAACTGACACAAATTTACTCATCACTAATATTGACTTGTTCAAGGACAAGCCTCAGCAAAGAAGAGTTGGTAAAAATCAATTGATATCTTCCTATTATCTTTAAATTAAGGGCCTTCTTCCCACTTTAAAGAAGTTAAATTTTGCTCCCATTGATTTGTTGAAGGAGCTGCATGCTGTCCTCTGGGATAAAGGTAGAAAAATTCAGTTTGCATCAGAGAGGTGGTAATGATGATCAGGCTATTACACAAAAACAAACACCTGTGGAAAAGGGATTACAACTACAAGATACAATGCAGCCTGAGGGACAGATGTTCGAAGCCTGGCCTTGAATTTTTCACGTACATATGAAATTCAGGTTACTTGAATAGCACCTTCACATAATTACAGGTGCACAACTAGAGACCCAACTAAACATAGTATGAAATTTAGCTCTGAAGAAGAGAAGTGTGAGAGCACAGGGATTTCCTTAAGTGCCTGAAGACACTGAAGATCAGAACATAGGGTCTGATCCTGATCTCACATACACCAGAATAAATGAGGGGCAATTCCAGTGGAATCAGTGGAACTGGAGTGATGTAAAACCAACATAAACTTAAGTAGACTCAAACCTTACCTCTCCCTTGCAAGGGATTTGGTCACCCTGCTGTAATTCAGTGTTTACCAGCTTTATGGATCAGTAGACAGCATGATAGTTTTAGAAGGATGGTTCTCCTCTAGCTCCCTATAACAGCTTTAAGATGCTCCAGGTGTTTATCCTTTTAGACAGATCATTTTACAGATAGAGTTTCCACGTTATTAGCAGGGATCCAGGTTTTCCGTTTCCTGTGGAAAAATGTGGATTTTCCCCTTTAAAGGAGGAAAATGTGGATTTTAATGTTTGAAGTGGGAAACCACAGCTTTCCCTTTTTGCAAACAGCTCTCCACAGGCTGGCTAAGTTCCAGCCTGCAACAAGCTGTTTGCAAAAATGGTGCAAAACCCTAAGCCCTGTCCAGGGTGGAGGAAGGAACCTTCTGCACACAACAGTGGTACCACATGCTGTTAGGCACTGAATGGGGCCAGCCTGTGGAGCTGTTTGTCCTCCAGCCCATTGCATGCACTGGAGGGCATCAGGCCAACTAGTCTGTGTCCTGCCCTCCCACAGTTCTCCCAGACCCTGGCTGCTGCCTGCCAACAGCTGCCCAGGGCTGCACCACTTGTCCCTGCAATGAGCTGCAGTCTCGTTCCAGCACGCCCCAGCAGGGCCTGCAGTGAGGGCAGGACCCCTGGTGATGGGGCCAGGGCTGGGCGAGCTTAGGGCTCTGTGGGCCCTGGCACAGCCCCACACTGGCCAGGCTGGGGTCTGGCTGGTGCAGTGGCAGGTGCCCTGGCTTTCAGGGGCTGTGGCACCAAGAGAATGGGGTTCTGCAGTGGCTGCCAGGACCAGGCTGTCCCCCCATGGGCCAGGCCAGGCTGGAGTGCTCCTGGCTGTGCTTGATGGCAGGGGGATCTTCCAAGCCCATCCTGCATTAGAAGGGAGATACTGAGTAGAGCACAGCTGCAGTTGGGTGGGGCGGGAGTTCCCTGCATGATGCCTGTGTGACCCGAGGTGGAGCCACCAGGTGAAATAAAAGCACAGAAAAAAACAAGGATCATGGTGAGGGGTGGTCCCACGAGGGCCGGGGATCGAGCGCAGGACTCTGGGGAAGATGCAACGTCCAAGCATAGCTGCCGGTGGGGGGTTGCTTCACCTTACTGTAAAAAGAAAACAATGAAAGCGCTGTGGTGGGGGTCAGGTTGGCAGTGGCTGGGTGGGGGGTTCCCTCTGCTATGCCACTGGCTGGGCTGAACTGAGTGTGAGATGCCTGTGGCCCAGCTGTGGGCAGAGGAGGAAGCTAATGTGGCCATGTGCATGCCTGGGTGGTTGGGGGCTGTGTGGCCTGAGCTAGGGGTGGTGGTTGTGAGGGGTCTGGAGCACATAGGAACCTCCCAGGGAGGCTCTTGGCCATGGCTCTCTGCCACAGAGGGCTCCCCTGGCACAGGCCTGTCCTTCTGGCTTAAACCACCTCCCACTGGCCATCCAGCTCAGGCAGCCTTGGCAGAAGGACTCCCCCAGTGAGTCCCAAACACAAGCAGGGCTGGAATCCATGCCCCGCGCCATTCCTGGTTTCTGGATCCAGGTGCCTCGGAGGGCCTGATACTGCCCTCACCAAAGTCAACAGCTGGACTTCTATTGCTTTAATTGAATTGAAAGGAAGCCTGGGGTGAGGGAGAAGTCAATACCCCAGACAGGATATGTGTTATACCTTCTGTAGGTCAATGTGGTGCTATAGGAAAGGCCAAGGAGAGCTATGCAGCACGCTAATTGGAAAGTGTCTGAATGTAGTTCCTCCTCCCTGCACTCTCTGTGGGACTAGATGGTCATTTATCTTACTTAGCTAGTCGTCCTCATTTCCCTCCCCCACACCTTACATCTCCTAGGAAGCAGCTTTTTCTGCTTTCCTTTCTCCAGAGCCAGAAATAATGACTGAGGCACTGGTAGGTTTCCAAATTGTTTTAAAATTGAAAATATATCAATAAAACATTGTATTCAATGGATATAGGTATATATAATATCATTTCATTTTAATTGAAGAAAAACATGGATTTTGGGCTTTTTAGTTAGAGAATTTTGGATTTTCTAACAGAGAAAACCAGGATCCCTGGTTATCAGTGATTTGTCCTGCCCTGATTCTACCTGAAGACAGGACTTATATGAGTTCAATTACTGGTCAAGGAGTGGTAGGATAACATTCAGGGAGGTTGTAATAAGCAGCCCCACAAGGGAATAAAAAAATCTATAGACCAGAGATCACACAAATTCCAAATGTGGGGCAGGAAATAATTTGGTGAGATCACAATGTTCAGAGAATTAGTTAGCAAAGCTCACACCTACTTCAACTAATCTAATCCCCTGCTCAAAGCAGGACCACTCCAGCTAGATCATCACAGGCAAGGCTTTTGTTTAGCTGGGTCTTAAAACCCACCATAGATGGAGATTCCCTGAACTCTCTGGGTAACCTGTCCCAATGTTTTACTACCCTCCTCATGAGAAAGTTTTTCCTAATATCTGGCCTAAACTTCCCTTGCTCCAACTTGAGACCTTGTTCTGTGATCTGTCACCACTAAGAACAGTCTAGCTCCATCCTCTTTGAAACCACCCTTCAGGTAGACGAAGGCTGCTATTAAATGCCCTCTCAGTCTTCTCTTTCCTAAACTAAATGAGCATTTATACATGTGTTCTGGGGAGGTGGAGGGCACTTTAATTAGTGTGGCTGTGATAGCCGTTCTAATTAAAGACCCTGGAGTGTCATGTGTATCAGTGTCCCTGTGCTGAAAAATGGGGGTTCGGGCGCTTTAACTAAAACTCATTCAACGAGCTTGCTTTTTACACTGGACTGAAAAAAGTTAATGTACAAAAACACACCTACTTATTCCACATTACCAAAAGCTCCATTAATTTGCTATGAGCCTATGTAAATTAGTTGACTTAAGATTCAGAATATGCTATCTTTGTTAGTGTTTGCTTTGGGAAGTTTGCTTAAGGGAAAAGGCAGTTTGGTGTTCAAGATGATATTATTATTGTCGTTGTTGTTATGCCTTTACAGAGCACACAGGTGTGATGGAAACAAGAACTGAGTAATTATCCTGCTCAGAGGAATGCAGGGATATACCAAGGAAACTATGTGCATGTACAGTGCTAACAGGATGTGGAGGATAATAAAGAAAATTGTTTGGCCTTTCTTGCCTCTATTCCCTGGAGCATAATAGACATTTGCCACCCTTTATGGCAGCAGATAAATATGGAGATACAGTATACATCGTTCCTTTTCCTAGTTACCCAGTTTTTCTTTTATATTTCTGGCTTCTCACAATTGACTGATTTTTTGATAGTGACCCAAACTCCCTATACCACCACTGGATGGCCTTGGCATTTCATATGCAAATATCAGAAGGGAAACAACAGGAAGATACAAGTAACTGGGCAGTTGTTTTCCCATCCAAGAGAGTTGTTATGCAAACTTAATTATCTTTTTAACTTTGGAAGTATGTTGTATATTTTATCAAATAATCTATGAAAATGTATTTTGTGACTTTGTGTGATTCTGTAGTTGTAAAATAAAGTTTGTCATAAATGTCAAAGAAGCTCAGTTTGACCTTTTGCCTATCTATTAATGTGCTGAGAATGTAAATGTGATGTAGAGTCATGAGCAAGCGCAATCCTCTGTTTTGAGGCAAGTGAGGCAAGAAGCATATCTGAAGAGCTTCCTGCTATTTGCCAAGTATTTAGCTGGTTTAATAAAGATACAGTATAACCTCATAAATCTGGCATCCTTGGGCCCTAGCACCTGCCAGAAATTAAAAAATTCCAGTTTTTTGAAACATAAGGAAAGTAAGTAGCCTGGCACTGCCTGGCCAGCTGGATGCAGGGTGGAAGCTTGCGCACAGTGGCTGCTGCCACCATTTACCACCCCATGCTGCTGCTCCGCATGTGATAACCACTACTCCCATCTCCCCCCTGCTCCACAATCGGCTTCCAGGGGTACACTGGTCAAAATAGGTTGAAAACCCCTGATGCAGTGTATTTTTTAGAAGTGCCAGATTTTTGAGAATTACAGAATTTTGAAAACTGGATTTATGAGGTTATACTGTATCACCTTTACCCAAAGAAGCCTGTCTGCCTACGTTAATTGTGGGTCATTCAGTTTAATTGTGAGTAGTGCCAGGGACACCCTGTCAGGTTGCATACTTTAACTGGCCACTTACTGGCAGAGCAGGCAGCAATGCAGCTTAAATGGCTACGCATGTATATGGCTGTGCTGCTTATGTTTTGATCTAGGTTAAATCCTGGGACACTCAGATCTACCTGAAATGAGATGTCTGTTTTGCCTCACTGGGTACTATTGGTTCTTAATCTTCCCTATTACCCCTGGGCTTCTGGATCACGTACAGTACAGTTTTGTGCTGTTTTAGGATTGGGTGTTGGTGTAGCAGCCCAATATTTTTAAGTGGTGAAAATACGAGGCTTGTTTTCAAACTGGTCACTCCTGATGGTTTTTCCACTTAAGATGTTCTATATGGGTTCATTCTGCACTTGGAAAGCAAGGAGAGCACACCTGAATAAATATTTATTCAAAGCAGATTTAGATTAAATAACAGAAAAGGCTTCAGTGCTTTCAGAACAGTAGGATATTGGAACAAGTGGCTCAGGGAAGTTGTGGAATTTCCCTTATTGGTGGTCTTGAAGAACAGGCTGGATAAGCATTTGTCTGTCCTCTTCTTTCTATAGGATTGTATAGGGATAGTGCATCCTGCATTTGTATAGGGGTTTGGATTAGATGACACTCGAGATCCCTTCCAAACCTATGTTTCTATAAATCTGCAAATGAAAAGATCCACGTCAGATGCAGGGAAATATCATTTGGTGTGTTACACATGGGGTGCAAACAGGAAAATTGAAGTGAGGGCCCCAGTGTAGAGCAAGCCTTAAGGGTGGGTGATGTGGGTGCTTTGGGCAACTGCTCAGGGCAGCATGGTCAGAGAGCACCACCCCACCCCACCTCCATGCCCTGTCTGATCCCTGCCCCTCAACCTCCAAACACTTCTCAGGAGGAGCTTGACTTGGGCTGGTGGCAGAGAAAGGACCAACTGCCTGCGCCACTACCACCAGGAGCCACAGCAGCAGGGGCACTGGCTGTGTCTGCATACGGCCCTGCAGCCCCTGCCCCCTGCTTCAGCTGCATCTCTCTGCAGCTTGGGCTACAGGTGGCCCTTCCCCATGAGGGCAGGAAGCAGCAGGGGGAGCATGGTGCTGCCTCTGCCCAATGGGGCCATGAGAAGTGATGCGGGAGGAAAGGGGACATGATGGGCCAGAGCGATCCCTGGGGCAGGGCAGGGTGGAGAAGAGGGCATGGGCGGAGGGTGGGGTATATGTGCAAAATACAAGTTTGCCCAGGGCACCACTTTCCCTAAGGCCAGGTCTGCACCCAGTGGTGCACCTAAGTAGCAGTAGGACAGGATTTTAACCTAGCATTCAACTGAATGGCTGAGGAGGTGGCCAGTGGACTTCTGGCATAGAAACATGTTTATAACTCAGCCTTCCTGCACATGTGCTGCCTTCAGCAACAGGTGTCTGGGGTGGGCAGTACATACTGTTCTTTTATAAAGGAGCAATGAAATATGCTATGTTTTTCTTCAGGTACTCTGGCCCTGTGCCAGCAGTAGGTCTAGAGTGTTGTCTTGTGGCATCCCATTCTGTTTCTTCTTCCTCCATTTTGAATAGCTCAGTATACTTTAGTAATGGCAGGGTTTTGGCCTAAACTGCTGGTGCTTATATTGTTTTTTATTGCCGTTGTAAATTTTTAATCCATCTTTCATCTTCCAGCTAAAGATTTAATGCATAATTTGGCCTGGGCCATACATATTTGTTCCAGGATAATGGTGACAAAAAGCATTTAAGATCTTGCTTAATTAGCATCCTGCGTTCTATTTAGATTGGTGAATTGAAATAGAGATCCTCTTTGGCAGCAGTTGTTTAGTGTAATGCAAGCAATACATATAATAAACATTTTGCCCAGTTTCTGGCTTAAGGCTGAGGAATGTTCAATGTAGATCAGAAAAAGAAATACAAGGGTGGCCTTTAAGCCATCTTTAAGCTCTTCAAATTCTGGCATCCTCCAGGTGCCAATCTGGTCCCCACAGAAAATTAAAATAGATTTAGGGAACTGTAGTGCCTCCTTTTTCTGACTGCTGGCAGTCTGCAGCCAGCACTCACACACAACAACAGCTGTTGGCTAGATAGGAGCTTGCAGGGCCAGCACCAAGTGAAGGAAGAAGCTGTGAAGCAGGAGAAAGGCCAAGAAACAGGTGTGTGGTGTTGTTCATTGCTCCCTATTCTGCTGTACAGTTTCCATGGCAGAGCTCCTCTCTGGGCATGTCTACATGTGAAAAAGATCTAGGAGCAGTTAACTCTTGAGTAAACACTCTTGGGCATGTGTCTACATGTGTAGGGGTATGGGAGCAGCTTTGCTGCTCCTAGCAGCAGACTGCTTCTGTTCCCTGAAGCCCTGCAACCAGCCCCTGCAGCAGCCAGGGCAAGCTCTCGGCTTCCCCTTGGTGTTTGCCCAGGACCAGGAGATAGGTATCTTCTGGCGGGGGTTGAGACATTTCTCCCTTTCCCTGGGAGCTGCCTGCTGCTGGGGTGGGCCCTGCCACCGGAGCCTGGGTGGGGACAATGTCCCCCTGCCCTGGCAGCAGGGAGCTTCCACCCTTTGCTCTGCAATCATGGGGCTGAGGCTGGGAGAACCTTATCTCACAGAGGGCACATCTACATGAGACACCTTACTGTGCAGTACAGCTAATTACTGTGGAGTAAGCATCTGCATCTACATGTGCAGACACTTACTGTGCAGTAGTAATTGCCTCTAATCACAAGTAAATTTTCTACCTGCAAATGCAAGTAGCAAATTGACTCAAGATTAGTAACTGTACAGTAGAACACGTATAGACACCTGACCAGGAGCAAATGTGTTTCTGGTCAGCTGGGCAGGAGGGGGTGGGAGATTGCTTCCTGCCCCTGGGAGCTTCCTGCTGCTGGGGCAGGCTGTGCCACTACAGCCCAGGCAGGGACAATGTCCCCCTGCCCTGGCAGCAGGGAGCTCCATGATTGCAGGGCCAGATCCTTATCTCCCAGCTCTGTGACTGTGGGGCTTGAGCTTTGGGGTTTGAGCTGGGAGCCAATGATCTCCCAGGCCGAGGCTCGCAATCACAGAGTGGGGGCTGGGAGCTCCCTGCAGCTGGGACAGGGAATATTATATCTGCTCAGGCTCTTGGGCCAGAGCCCACCCCAGCAGCAGGCGGCTCCTAGGGGCAGGGAGCAATCTGCCATCCCTTGCTGCCTGGCTGACCAGGAGCATATTTGCTCCTGGTCAGGCATCTACAGATATGCTACTGTGCAGTTACGAATCTCGAGTAAATTTGCTACTTGCATTTGAAGGTAGCAAATTTACTTGCAATTAGAGCCAATTACTGCACAGTAAGCATCTGCACATGTAGACGCAGACACTTACTACTCAGTAATTGGATCTATTGTGCAGTAAAGAATCTCGTGTAGATGCATCCTCTGTGTTGTTGTATGGATCTTTGGATACAAACTTGTGGGCCCCAGGAGCTCTTTCCACCACAGGCTGATGGATTCTTCTCAGACCCAGACAAATGCAAAATGATGCCCTTCACAATTGTGTCTTTGGCACTTCATCCTCAAGGCACAGATTGGTTTCATACTTAGAGCAGCAGTGGCAGGGAACAGTAGCAGTAGGGCGGGCCAGGATAGCCAGCCTAGGTGCCAATTTGGACAGCCGGGGGTGGGGGGAGGACGGAGGGGGGGAAGAGCAGGAAAAACCTCAATGTTGCTGTAGCCACATAAGTGTGCCAGCAGCATGACAGCAAATGGAAGTCACTGCTGCTCCCATGTGTTGCAGCTACCTCAGGCAGCCAGCTGTGTTGTTATGCCTCTGACAGGAAGTCCTTCCCTAAGAAGCTGCAGGGTCAGAGTTGGCAGCAAGGGCTTCAAACCAGAATTTGAGGCCAGGATGCAATTTCTTAGGTGGACAGGCAGCACTTGCCATTCTTTATTCCTGCCATATGAAGAGTGCATTTCTTGGATGGTTGAGCATCCCATCAGTACTACATATTTTCACATGTGCAGTAATGTTCTCTCTCTGGATCAGGTTGGAGAACTGCATATTGGAACATACAGTCACAGTTCCCTATGCCAAATAAGAGTGTCTGCAATCTGGTGTATTGCACAAAAATTAGATGTGGACTGTGGATCTCACATATTGTCAAGTTTGGGAATACTTGTCTAACCTCATATTTTTATTTATGCATCTATATAATACAATTAAGTATAATGACAAAACATATCAAATTGTGGGGTGTTGTTTGGGGAGTCTATTATCATTTTGTATGTGTGGGTTGTCATTTATTGCAAGGTGCTCTGAGCCTTTCTGGATAGAGCAGGATATAAATCTAAATAATAATAATAGTAGTGTAGCTAGGTCAAAGATTACTCTTTTCAGAGTAAGTTCATGTCATAGACATGGATGTTGCTTATGGACAATCACAGCCAATCCACTGATTTCAGTGGGATTACTAATATAAGTAAAGCAAGGGGGATGTGGCTGTATATATGTATATATCCACCAAATGTATAGATCCACCAAAGGATAGTATCGATTCTAAGCAGATTTTGATTCTATTGCTACAGCTAAATAGGTGATTGTGCAGGTCAAATGTATTTTTGCTAGACATATTGTACCTGGCATAGTAACATCTGACAGCTGGCCTGCACTTAGTGGGCATGAGTTTAAGCAGCTTACAGTGAAGTTTGGGATTCTGCAAGTGACTGCTAGTCTTCCAGTTTTCTCAATCCACTGGGTTCATCAAGTGTGGTATCAACATAATGAAGTGGCTACTAAAAAAGACTGGAGTCAAACTTTGATCTATATTAAACTCTGTTTAATTACTGGATGGGAACAGAGGTTTGTCTCCATGCTTGTTTAAAATATTGAAAATAATATTTCTTATAATGTTAGAAGCAGGGATGGAGATTTGCAGAAATATAGGGACAGATAAAGCCAAACAAAATACCCAAACAAATAAACAAACACCGCACCCACTCAACCCCTGCCCCCCAGCCCTCTCCAAAAAACAAAACAAAACCCCACACAACCAGTGTGATTTGGGGTCCCAGGAACTATTGTCATTTCATAAACATGATGCTCATCTGTGGTGGAAATAAATGGTAGGAAACAGCAGTGGTGTCACATGAAGTTGCCTTATGATCTTATGAGCTTGTCATCCTAGACAGACACACATTTAGGAGGAACAGGAGATGCCTCTCTATCTTCCAGAAGGAAGGAGCTATGGGGTTTACAGATTCACAGAAGTTTAGGGCTAGAAGGGGCCTCATGAGATTATTGGACCCAGCCCCTCTGCTCTGGGCAGGAAAGACTGCTGGGGTCAAATAACCCCAGCAAGGTGTGCGTCCAGTCTCCTTTTGAAGATCTGCAGTGTAGGTGTCTGCACCACCACCCACTGGGAGTCTATTCCAGAGTCTGATCACATGAACCATGAAGAAGTTTTTCCTTATGTGCAGTCTGAAACCCTCTTATAGGAGTTTATGACGGTTGCTTCTTGTTTCCCCCTGGGGCACTTTGGTGAATAGTTGGCAGATTTTTCCTCCCTAGATAGAACACTTTACACTTTTCAGTGTTGAACAGCATCTGTTTCTGGTCCACCCATCTAACTACTCTGTCTAGATCTGCCTGGATTGTCAGCCTACCCTGATGCATACCACTTTGCTGTTCTGCCTAAGAAGGTCTCATTTGGGCAGCAAAGAGAAGAATACCCTGGTTGGGCTCTGTAGAAGGCTATGCAATGCAGAGGCAGCACGACCTGATCACTGAAGTAAGAATATTTCTTTGACATGAAAAATCTGTTGAGCAGAAGACTGGAAGTGGTTTGGAAGTGCCTTGCCTGATTTCAGCCAGTGGACTGAAGCAACAGGTGCAGAGAGGCTGTGGGTTTACTCTTCACTTTGCTTGGAAGTTGGTAGATGGTTTTCATTCCCTAACTCCATGCACTAGGACTTCTCACTTGGTTCTTGTGCAGAGTGAAGAGGTAAACTTCACACTTGGTGTTGGTTTTGTGTTTTGCTCTGAACAGCGTGATGTATACCTTCATTTCAGATGACAAAGGGATATTTAAAGGCTAGAGAAGAACATATGTTTTACTAATAGCATATTTGTATAAAGCCTTACAACAATCAGTCAATTTTCCACCATCCAAATCTAATTAGTGATAGCACCTCTTTGCCTATTTTGCTTTGAAAAATGTGTCTAGTTCTCTTTTGGCTTGGATATACTATTTATATATCTACTGCTAACTTCAAATACTTGGCTCTTTACTAATATCACTCTTTTATGCAGACAGAACGTCTATTTTAAATTACTTTGCATGGTACTAAGGCAGTGAACATCAGGCTATGAACTTGTTTACAAATTAGTTGCTATTTTGAACAGCTTATTGCCTTCAATCTGTTGCTCTTTTTTTCCTACGATGTGTTTACCTCTTACAATCTCCTATTTAGTATCTTTTTTTCTCTAAGCAACAGAGGCCAATGTTAACCTTCTTCATCATTCAACATTTTAAAACCTAGACTCATCAATGTTTCCTTCTCAGCAGTCTTTTCCTCACAAGAAGAGATGAAAACTGCAGGAAGCTTTGTAAATATGTCCAACTAATACTGTATTTACTTGCATGCCACACGCACCTTTCCCTCCAGAATTAGGGATTCAAGGTTGGGTGCATGCTTTAAGCAAGGAAGCTGATTTCTGCACCAGAATGGAGACATGGGAATGCTGGGAAGGCTGCTGGGGGTGCTCTCTTCCAGGGCACATGCAGGAGGGGCAGAGTCCAGTTCTCAGTGGGTGCATCTGTACATGCACTTTACTCCAGAATTGACTAATTAGCTTTGCAGTAAAGTGTAACAGTCTACACATGCACCCATATTAGGGTGCAGTAAACTAACTAACTCTGCTATAGGATAGTACTGCCCTGGACAAGTACTATCCTATGGCGGAGTACTTACATGTGCTCAAATGCATGCGTAGACTATGATCAGGGCTGGCTGGAGCACAAGGGTGCTACAGTGCGGGGGCTGCCTGCAGACTAGCCTTGCACTGTAGCATCCTGTGCCCTAGCCAGCTCCATCACTGCCTGACATTGCTACCCAGAACCTGGGGCGGACCTCTGGGCCCCATGCTCTGGGTCAGCTGCTCCTGGGCATAGCATCTTCTTGTGTGCCTGGGACTACCCTGGCTCGAACTGCAACAGCCCCAGGTGCACATGAGGGCACTGTACCCAGGAGCACCTGACTCTGGCATGAACTGTGCCGGAATTTATCAGGCACACTAATTTCACATGTAGATGAGCCCAAAGTCATTCATTTCTCCTTGCAGTTCCGAAGGCAAAGAAAGGTTAAATCTTGTCAACTGCTGCTGAATTGGGTCCTAACTAAATCAGTGGCAAAACACCCAGTGACTATATTAGCCCTGGGATCTTACCTGGAAAGTAACTTATAGGGCATGGTGAGGAAAGTCATTTACATACATATAAAGGGTTTTGAGATTTTGAATATTTTCCATATCCTATTTGGGACAAAAAAAATACTTTGAACCTTGAACATTTTTATAAACTCACTGTCTTCAAAAGACTTTTTTGGATTGGTGGGTCAATCCAAATTTTTATTTCAGTTCCAGTTGCTTTTAATGTTTTTAGCAGAAATTAACTGGAAATTATTTTAAAAAATGTGGTTCAAATTGAAAAACACATTTTTAAAATTGGAAATTACCCTCCCCCCCAAAAGCCCCCAACCAAACAAAAAAACCCACAACAAAACAACTATGTGATGGAAAGATCTGGCCAAACCAGGCTTTTCCTGACTGTAGGTTTTGACAAACCAGCATTTTCTGTAGAAAAAGACAAATCATCATACAATTCCCAACAGGTCTACCACAATTCATTTTCTGCATTTTCAAATACTCAAGAGGTGCATGCTGCGAATTGACATTATGGGTCCATAATATCAACCAAATGGAGAAATAGTTGAAGTTACTTTTAAAATCACAGTTGTCTGCTCTGTGTTTCAAAATACTGCAAGTAATCAGTGTAAACTGAAGCCTCTTGATTTGACTATGTTACCTGAGTGGAAAACAAACAACATAGAATAAGTATCAGTCCAGGCTGTTTTGATTTGTGAGAGAGGAATATTAAGTGGTCTAGGAATTGGCAGACGTGAAACAGCTTTCTTGGCTGACCTTGCATTAAGTTAACTGAATAACAGGATATTAGCCTGTGAGGTACGGTACTAACTGGCCTATGTTGCTTCTGGTATCTAAGCCAGCTCCTTCAGAGCAGCTTGATATGTCTGGATAGTACTACATCATGCTGGGTGCATCTACACGTGCACACTTACTGCACAGTAATTTAGGTTACTGTGCAGTAACCAAAAATTACTGTGCAGTACAGGTACATGTCTACACGTGCATGCCCATACTACACAGTAACTATGGTGACTTAGGGTAACTTGGGCCTAAATTTGCTACCTGCATGATGCAAATTTACACCCAAGTGCATACTGCACAGTAACACACCTGTAGATGTGTTACTGGGTAGTAACACCGTTTGTGTGGACTGACTCTACACCCAACTCAGTCCACACACAGTGTTACTGTAATGCCTGCACATGTAGAAGCCTAAAATGCACATGTAGACATGCCCACTGTGTAGATATACCCTATCTATCAGTGTACTCTCTACAATACTGAGTACAAGGGGTGACGTGTAAAATGTTTGGGCCTCTGATAATTCCACAGTAAAATAATAATAGCAGTTCCCTGAAATAATGACAAAAAATAGCCAAATTAATGTATATGGCTTCCATTCATGGCACATGAAAAATTTAATGCCTTAGGGGAGCCCCCTAAGAGCAGATAAAAGCAAACCTTTTTACAGTGATATAATTATTTTACAATATATGCTAGTTATTAAGCCCTCCACATGGAATTCTATAACACCATAAAGTTGTATGAATCCCCCCAAGTGAGCATAAAACATCCTTAGTAAGTGTAGATATCCAGAATTCATGCCACATAATACTTCAATAAATCCGAACCTTTCTTGTTTTGAATGTGAAAATTATTCTAAAATAGTAAGTATTTTAGAAAAATGAACGTATGTTAAAATACCACAATAAAATAAAATAAAATAAATTCATTTTCATGCTAATTTTTATCACCCCTCTTTTAAAAACACCCTTTCAGATAAGTTGCATTCTTTCAAAACCAAACTATATGACAGGAACACTTCTTTGGTAGATGCTTAACTGGAGCTATACCTGCAGTTCTTGCTAGAGTGTAATGTAGTTCAAGAACCTTGCATATTTTATTGCTTACAAATGCTGAGTAGATGGCTTAAAAGTATTAACTACAGTTACCCATTAGTCTTCTTTGACCTATATTTTGTATTGTGCTTCTGTGCTCTTCTTACACTACAGCTTCTAATTATTTTGGGTGTCTAGACTTCTCATATTACTCATTTATACATTAAAGTACAAGAAATCTTTTAGTTTAAAATTTGAAACTCCACCAATATTCGACTTGTATTGTGTTCCATTTCTCAGATCACATCTATTAGTTCCACCAGCTGCTTTATGCATTATTGAAAATATTGAGCAAAATATATGTATCTGAGGCATGCTGGGAGATGGAGACAGAGAGCAAAAGATCCCTGAACCATTTGGGCTGTATTGCACAGATCATGAGGTTAGAAAAAGGTTAGAGAAAGCAAACCTGCCAAACTCTTTATGCTACTCCTCTGAGAACTTCCCTACCTCCTACGGGCTGCTGCTGTTCACAAGGGTACAATGCATGCCCAGCCCAGTGATGTGCCATGGGTCTCTGGCGCCCGGGGGCCAATGCTTGCATTTGCGCCCCCTGTCCTTCTTGTAGCAATACTTAAAAGTCACGTCACATGATAAGAACTCTGAAGGGCCCAGCCACTTACCCCCTCCCCGCCCCAAGCTGGCGCCCAGGGGCCATGCCCCCTACCCCCTGCATCAGTCAGTCACTGGCCCAACTCCTGCCCTGCTATCCTTTGCATAGCATTAGACCAGTAGCATTTGCCAGGTCCCCATTCACTGTAATATTAGATTTATATCTCAAGTGGAACAAACTTCTCTGTATCCTAATACCACCCCAGAATGAGATAATTCTGGAATTTCCCATTATTGTCTGGTCCACCAAACTATTTGTATACAAGGTAGACAAAAGTGGTTGCAGTGTTGGTATTTGTGGCATCTGACTGTGGCCAGTGCTTGCATCTCACTATTTTTTTAATGAGGCTTTCTTATTCCTGCTGTTAAACTGTTTGTAAACCATGTCAATGAGATGGACTCTGATAATATAATTTTAGAATTTCTCAAGTTATAAGTGATTTTGTAACAGGGGGAATTTTTCTGAGCCATATTATCAATCTCATATGTATTTGAGAGCCCTGTTGAACTCATTTGGTTCAGTCTCATGTTTTTTTCCTCTGTTCAGTAAGTTTATGCCAAAGGAAGATGTCATGATGTAAATACAAATGGCATTTTGAGTTGATTGTGGAATGTGGATCTAAAAGCTACATAAACATGTTAGTATTTCTTATCATTTCCAGGGTTTTGCAAATATCCTTAACTTTTTTAAGGAAAACTCTTTTGCAAAAATTTCCTATTATGTGTTATTTTCAGAGTGTGGTAATTCAGTCATGATGAACAGATTCTAATGATTGTTTTTGTAGCTTAAACTGATTTTTAAGAGAGTTTTTTCCTTTCATTTTAAAGCAATTGCATTTCCAAACCTTAATATGTTTGGGTTTCTTTTATGTGTAATCTTAACTCTGAATTTCCTGTTTTTATAAGAATGGTTTTGAGGAAGAATCATAATGTCCATGTTATAGCTTTATGTTATTGATTTGCATTTTCCACTTTAACCCCATCTTTATATAACTTTTTTTTTAGTATCATAACTTAATATTTTCATAAGCACCAAATTAATTTAGGCTCCTAAGTCACAAAACTCAGATTTCTAAGGGCATTTCTACAATGCTTTCAGAGTGCTCTCAATTCTTTTGCTGAAATGTAAGCCCTGGTTGCCCACATCTGTTCCACATAGTCCAAATTTGGAACTGAGATAGTGAAGACATGCTGGGGTCATCTCTACTACTACTGTCAAGGATTGGAGAGGTAGGGACCTCAGTGGCGGCAGATGACAGAACAAGGAGCAATGGTCTCAAGTTACAGCAAGGGAAGTTTAGGTTAGATATTAGGAAAAATTAGGAGGGGGTGAAACACTGGAACAGGCTACCCAGAGAGGTGGTGGAATCTCAATCTCTGTGTCCTGGTAGTGAAATTTAACATAGCAATTTAACCATTTTCAATACAATCTCTTTATCTTGAACAGTCATTTTGATATCTAAATTTAGGACCAAATTTTAGTATCTTTCCTTACACTGGGATTCACATTAAAAGCAATGGAAATATTTGCTTAAATGCTATTATTTATTATTTGTTTTATAGGAATGCCACAGCTAAGATCAATGCTTTGCTGTGCTACAAACTGTGCAGACTTTAAGTGATAGACAGCATCTGCACCAAAGAGTTTACGGTTTAAACAGACATAAACAATGAGAGGGAAAAGGAGATGAAGGATCACATTTCACTTTTATGGACCAAAGTGCTACTAACTGAGCCACTTACCTGCCATTTTCGACACTTAAACAGATTAGGAATACTATTTCCATCTGTGTAGTTGTGCTTGTCTTCTGACCACACTCTGAAGGCTCAGGTATGGCCAGCTGTGCTCTGGTACTTTAGATTGCCCAGGTACATACATAACTGTGTGTAAGTCTCTGAAAGTGTAGTCAGAGGAAAACCCTGAATAGAGACTGTTTGACAGCAGAGGAAGTAGGCCCTCTTACCTTTTAGTTCACTAGCGTTAGAACCATTAAAGTGCTTTGCTAAGTAGTAAGAGATGGTTAGGAAATCTAGAAAAGGATTTTCCCCTCCCCATGGCAACTGCCCAAAACACTACTGGGCAAAGAAGGTGGGGGGAATGTCTTTTTCTTCTTCTGACATCCAAACACTTGTTAGTTGTGACTTTAATTTGGAAGTCTGATGCCATGCATAGTTTGCTTGGGGATATAGTATTATAACAAATAATTTTGTTCAGCAAATTTGCAATTGCTTTGTAGGTGGGTGAACACAAACAGGGATGGTCCTTGGAAAGACTGTGCAAGCAAGACCTCAGTGCAGACCAGAACAAACTGCACTTATTATGGGTAGATGGTAGAGACAGGGAGCCTCCTGATTGTGGCGTAAGTATGAAAAGTATTATTTTCTCCTTCAGACACACCTTCTTACTCCCTGAGGCAGGCATCTGTTAGCTGTCAGATAGGAACTGAAATGAGTTATTTGTTAAATGTGCACTTTGTCTGGCAAATCTGAGGACGATACAGTTTGAAAGACTGCATATGTATGGTAAGCCTGATTATCAGTACAGGGTGGAAAAAATGATACTGCAGAATACAAGATTGTGCAGGAAACTGATCTAAAAAAATGCAACAGGATACATAGTCACTATCTATTTTTCAAATATAATTATCATGGTCAATATTAAATTACCTAAAGGCCTCAATCCATGTAAAGGCCAGTTACAATACACATAATCTGTTCCCTGATAAATGTCACTTCCATTTACGAGGAACAAATGCCCAGAAGGAGATTCACTGCAATTCATTTTAATTCACTCTCAGCTATGGATACATGGTGCAACAAGGCTGACACTGCTATTACTTATCTATTGTTAATATGTTATTCACAAGTTTAAACTGCTCACTGTCCAGCCATTGGTGGCCCTCCATCAGCAATATAGCAGTGACACTGAGTTTCTCTTTATATGCACATTTAACTTATTGAAGTAGTTTAATTGATTGAACATGGGTGGATGTGACTGTGATGACCAGAGGCTTTTGCTTTGGAGTCCACAAGTTAGCGAGGGGCACCAGCACCTACCCGTTCATCTCAAATTCTACAGATTGCAGTCCAGAGCTGCACATTTTTCAAATTATGGGAGAATTTTTTTATTTAACTTTCTTTTTTTGACTGAAGTATTTCTCACTGAGGGAAATTGTTTCTTCTTTCATCTTAATACCCATTTAGGGCTGGATTCAAAATGGTTCCTTAACTGCCTAACTGGGACTCCAAAGAGTAATTTGAAATGGCCCTGTACTAGGAGCTACAGTAGTTCTTAGGATGTCTACATTCATTAGATGCTTCCAGCTGGAACTGCAGCGTTCTTTAGATTTCTATGCTAGGGCTACTGAACTTGTCTAAAAGCAGTGCTTCTGCATACATCATGGCACCTAACTCCACCTGAAGCTCTACTGAGATTCAGACTGTTGCTAGGGACGCCTAACTCTGCCTACATTATTGGAAGGGCCTCCAGTACTAGACGGAAAAACCCCCAACAAAAATAACATGACCAATTTGTATTAACTTCAGGTCAGTGCTGGTGATGCCCACATTTTGCTCAATAGCCCCTGGCAAGAATGAGAGGCCAGACTAACACCACCCCAGAAGGTGCATATCTCTGTAGTCTAGTGGTTATAGTACTTCTTGTAAGGGGAAATGCAGGGTTCTGGCTCCAGCTGCCAAGATTGTTTTTGGGTTTTTTTTTAACCAGTGCTTGAGCCCTTTCAACAAAGTACAAACACAACACACAAGTCTTTTGTGCTGTAGTTTTAAACTGATTTGGTAATTTTTGGTTATGCTTTTTAAACTAACAGATCATGTGAAAGAGAATGTGTCTTCTGAAAAAATATTCTTAAAAGTGACTATGTCAGCTACTAAACTATTGAGTTTCTGTCACCATTGGGATGGTCCAGTTAAGATGATTTTGCTTTATTTGATAAACATCCTTTTTCTGAAATTAAGAGCATTTTTCAGGTGCTGTAAATTCCCTAACTGCAAAAGCAACAGTAGTAGGTAATGTTTTTTTTTCATTTTGGGAGGACACATCACTATTGACTATTGCATGTGTAAAAATATAGGTTGATGCCATTTTACCCAACTCAGAGAAAAACCCTACGTATATGTAGTGGTATGTGGAAGCATATGTTTGCCACCCATTCTCTTGATTATCATCTCTATAAAAAAACTACATCAAATAAGATGCTCTTTGACATTTAAAAATAGATTTAGCATTGTCAATTAGTCAGTCATGCTTGTGGTAATCTTATTCAATGTTATGGTACTATTCAGTCCTGGAAGGACTTGACATATTTTGTAATTGAACTGCCAGGTTTGCATTTAGCTGCAATTCATTCACACATAAATATGACTTGTTAGCCAAATTATGTTGACTTCCTCTGAAGGTTGGATAGAAGTATAGTTCTGTCTTTATATGAGATTACAGTACTATGACAGACTACTAGCATGAAAGTACAATTTCTATTGGTTTTTTAAATATCCTGGAATTGGATGGTGTTAAGGCCACTGGTGTGATGAGAGCACTGCCTAGAATGATGAACATGCCTGTCTAATTATTTCTATTAGTACATGCCCATCTATCTGTCAGTATCTATCTGTTGTCACTTGTCCTATACTTAAAATGCAAATTTGGGGGATACTTTTTCTGTTTTGTGTTTGGTGTTTTGGTCCATGAATGGCATTCCTAGCTGCTATGGCAATACAAACCAACAACAATAGCTTCAATAATATTAATACTGCTGCTGTCTTCCCCTCCATTTTTATTTTGAATTAGCTTTAGGATCCTTGGCCGGGGCAAACAGGTCATCTGGAATTTAGCACTGCCACAGAATACTGACACTTATTAGTTTCTTATTTGGAATTTTTTATGACACATACCACCTGGAAGCAACATTTTGACACAAGCTTGAGCATGATGTATTCTGATATAGACTAGAACCAAGACTGCAGAACCAAATATTCCTAATCTATTAGTTCATGTTAGGATCTGGCTGAACCAAATATCTCCACTTCAAACACTTTCCAAATCAGGGAAAATTCAGATCCAGCCTGAACACTCATACCCCAAGTTCTGCAGCTTAGGTTGATCTCTAAATGTCATGTACCATGTTAGATAACAGAATTCAGAAGCAGACTCTACAATGTGCTGATGAAGCAACTAAAAAAGTCTATACAACAATTCAAAGGAAGTATATAAGCCACACTCCTTGGGTGCATCTACATGAGACGTGTACTGTGGAGTTGACTAATTAGCTCCACAGTAAGTGTCTCAGTACCTACATGTGTGCCCCTATTAGGGTGCAGGAAATGAATAAACTCCATAGCAGATTAATACTTGTAAACGCAAGTTTTTTCATGTGCAACAGCACATGTATAGATGCTGACCTGGCTGGCTGGGGCACAATTGTGCTTCACTACAGGGGCTGCCTGTCAGCTAGCCCTGCACTACTCTTTTACCCCAGCCAGTCCCTCTGCAGCACATTGAGCTGGGTCAGAGCAGCCCTAGGTTGGCAGGCAAACCTCTGGGCCTCCCTGTCAACCAGGGCTGCTCCAACCAGGCTCCATGTGCTGCTTATGAATAAACTCTGGAGCTGATTGCTTCAGAGTTAATTGCTCCCCCAGGTACAAATTCAAATGGTGCACTTAGGAGCAAAATACTTCAGTGCAATCAGCTCTAATATTTATTTATATGCACTAATTCATTTGTAGGTGCACCTCTTTTGTGAGACTATACTTCCAGAAATGGTAGGACATAAAATAGCAATGCCTGTGAGTTAGAAGGAAAAATTTGAAAGGGAAAAATTACTAGTTTCGTGTCCATTTCTGTAAACATTATTGTCAGATTTGGAGGTACCTGCTCCTGGTAGGAGCTACTCAAATTTGTTCCAACTGTCATTCAATTCTAGTGAACTTAATCTATGGATTTAGGGATGTGGTATATTTGAAAGCTTGATGTTTTGCATTTCAACAAACCCAGGTAGCATGAACTGCCTCAGTTTTATGTACACCGAGGGGGGTGGGGAGGAGGAACTGTGACGGGAGAAGCTTCAAGTGCAGAGGAGGTCTCAGGGATTACAGTCACCCCACACTTATCTCAGGTTTGGGAAGGAGCACAGTTGGAGCCCAGAGTGCCTTGCCATGCTTTCACAGTGAGTGTTCTGTCCGGATTGGTGACCAGGAAGCTCAGAGCAGTACTTCTGGCCCTGGAGAGGGGCAGCTGGGGAGAGACCACAGCATCCTAGCAGGGAAGACACTGGAGGACTCTTCTGCTTGCACCAGCCTGCAGCTAGCTGCGGTGAAGTGGCACATGGCAACAGGCACGAGTGTTCGGGGGACCACCAATGAGCAAGAGGATCACTGATAAAATGCAGGGAGTGGCATGTCTAGAGAAGCCCTGGACCCAAGTAAGTGCCTGAGAAGACAGGTGGTATATGGCATGGGAGCCCAAGCCTTCAGGGAATGAGGTGGTAGAGCCAGCTGGTGTGAGTTTGTTTTCTAAAATTGATTTTCCATTTTGGGAGTGTTAAGAAAGGAATCGATGCAGGGATCAACCATGAAGGAATGCATGCACTTTAGTTGATTCTTCTGTTTTGGGACTCCTAAGAAATAATTTAATAGAGAGGTCTGGCAGTACACTGGTTGTGTCTGACACTTTCATCATGTAAGCTGTTGAACAGCCAGCAGGTGAGTTTAGGCCCAATTAGGTAGTCATCTGACTGCAGGAGCAGACTGCCCTAAAATAGGGGGGGACATATGTCTCTTTGGGTGACCGGGGATCCCCCCCATTACAGGGGGATCAGCCTCAAATGAACGCATGCTTTTAAGTGGATTTTTCCTGTTTGGGACTGCCAAGCAATTGATGTAGGGGATGAACCCTGAAGGAAGGAAGGGACTTCAGATGATGCACCTTCTGAGAGGGTTGAGGAATTAGTGAATTGATTTGTTTATTTATGTTTGAAAGTGGTTGGTCAGTTAACAGAAGGGGGTGAACCCTGATCGAATGGCAGACCAAAAATAGGATTAACCTGCTGAATGGCTTTTATTGAATCAATTGGAAGGACTTGACCAGGATCCCGGCAGCCTAGGAAAGACCTCTATACTTGTTACAAGGGGTCATTCCTCAAAAGAAGAATTCAGGATAACATTTAGGATGTGGTAAGGGTGGGGTGTGTAATAAGAGGCAGAGTCACATGAAGAATTTCCTCTGACAGGCCCAGATCTATCAGCCAGCATAACCAGCTCCCAACTTAAAAGAAGATCAAAGATGTAGCAGCGTTGATCCCCCATCTTGACATCATCCTCTGGTAAGAGGTCGAGCTAGAGAGGGCCTAGTCCATATGACACCTACCCCCTACAGGGATAACTTTAATGTTATTGAGCCAAATTCATCCTTATCTCACCGTCTTCAGTTGGGTTGGGCCGGGCCAGTGAAGAACTTGACTTGTGCTGCTATACTGTATCATAAAGCAGCTGCTGCAGTATTATGGCAATTGTAATGGCCACCCTGTAGTCTTTGCAATGGTTCACTCTTGTTGGCCTGTTTAAATTGCTGGTATTTAGCAGGTGGTTCAATGAGGAGGGGAAATGTCTATCTTCTACTTAATGCTCCATGAGAACCAGGGAAAAACCTGCACTAAACACTTGATAAAGAAAAGACTGAATAATGTTTCTTGTTGTGTTAGAGCTTAGAAATGTAATTTAGTAATTTGACATAATAGATCTTTGAAAGAAGGGAAGGATAGGTTCCTGAGAGAAGATCTGAGAATAAATAATCAAAGTTCAGAGTTAATAGGACAAAATACATTCAAGAGTTTCAAAGGCTAAATCTTACTCTTGTTGGAAATGAAATGAGCTTGGTCAGGAGTCTGCAATGAAACCAATGCAAAAACTGCAGTGAAATTGATACCATTGGTAAACAAATTTGAGTTACATTCTATATTTAAGACTTTTTTATAGAAAAGCATCCAGAAATATAAGTCTTTCTTCAACAGAAGTTCTAACAATGACACTACTCATTAAAAAACTTGCATTATCTTTCAATTTTAGAACATTTGTTCTTCATTCCATTCATCACTTTTGCTGGTGCAAAATAATAGGAGACAGACAAAAGCCATTAAAAATGTAAAAGCTATTCCAGTAAATCTGTTAGTGTACAGGAAATCAGTTAGCTAACAATTATTAAAGTTTCAAGTATGGTGCATTTCATCATTGACAGGACAGGACTTCAAAATAAATAACAAATATATTTTCTGTTTTTTAAATGTGATTTTGAGATTTTGCATAGGCTTCAGCAATCAATGATTTAAACTAATATGGGAAGTCCAATTAAATTGTCCTGTTTAGATCTTAGGGCATCTAAAATCCCAATGTATTTGGACTCATTGGAGGACAATTTATTGTAGTACCCGATTTTACTCTATTTTGTTTTTGAAAAAATGGATTTTTTGAGATCACAAAGAGTGCAGGAGAATAAATTAACATTCCTTCTGGAAGCTACAATACTGTTAGGTAAGAAACACTGGCTGCATATACACAAGATGCTGATTATGTATAAATAAGTATTAAATGACTGTGCAGTAACTCGGGTTACTGCACAGTAGCTCTAATGAACGTCTTTTTTGTGATGCTACTGCACAGTAACCTAATACTAGTGCGGAG
>NW_017729032.1:202869891-202876062 GCF_001723915.1 Gavialis gangeticus
TTTGTGATGGGGCATGGATTTTATCATCATTCCATAATCTGTGGAGTACTGTCACATTATGGTTGTTGCCATGCAGTGCTACTGTGCAGTAGTATTAGGTTACTGTGCAGTCAGTGCCTTGTGTAGATGTGGTCACTATGTTCAGCAAGGGTGCCTTCCTAAATGTTATATAAAAGATTGTTACTTGCTAGCAATGATTTGGGAAAGGAAAGGGTAGAGCTCCTTTAAGTTTGCAGAGATAAATCACCCACCATTGAAAAGTGAGACTGCTAGTGAGAGAAGCAAAGGGCATAGAAAGAAGGACATCTCAGGTATAATGATCTGTGATGGCTATAGTTAATTTGGCGGTGGGTTTTGGGGATGGCCTAACAAGGCCTTCAGGTTCTGGCTGAAGTGTGTCAGTGAAACAGCCCCTCTGGATTTGAAGCAGGATTTTAGAACCTGACTGACTGCCTAAAACAGCAGCACTCAAGAGTTTACTGTGCAGGAGATTGCGGAGGAGCGGAAAGGAGAAGTATGAATATCTAGACCAGTGGTCTCCAAAGTGGAGTGCGTGCACCCCAGGGGGTGTGCAAGATGATTCATTGGGGTGCGTGCTCAACATTTTTTTACTGATGGGGTGTGCGAATATAAATATACATATATTGGGAGTGTGTGCTCAAAAATTTTTTACTGATAGGAGTGCGTGATCAAAAAAGTTTGGAGACCACTGATCTAGACAGTATCAGAGTGCAAAATCTGTCTTTGACTATTCAGATTATTGGCAAATATTTACTGCAGCTTTAGCCGCTGATTATCACCTCTGCCAGATCATAATGGTGGAGAGTGATTATTTGCTTTTCATTATTTCTTTGCTTTTTACACATGGTTAATTTTACTGTGGGAAAAAAAGAAGCTTTAGAAAAATAGTTTTACTATTTAATTGCTTTGCAGAAAAGAGAATAAACCACTATGTAGTGATAAATTCTTTGCAGCAATTCTTACCAAGAATATATCATTTAGAAATGAGCATTATATCATATTTTCCAAAATATTCTTAAGATTAAACCAATGGTGTACATACTGTGCTCTCTTTTACAGATATGAGAGGAGCATAGGAACTGAAACCCATTTGTTTTGGACATTTTTCAAGTTATTGCTATTGTTTATATTGTGCAGTGGCCCAGGGCTGTAGAGGAGGAAACTGTAAGTTGTAACAAGCAAGTTGGAGCATATACAGTATGTGCTCTTGGAAAACTCAGCTCTCTATCTAAAGCATCAAAGCTAAATGTAGGAAATAGACATTTTAAAGGTAAGATAAAAGAACAAAATGAGAGAGTGAGGGAACAGGCAAATTACATAAACAACCAAGCCTTATTCTGAGGCCATTTGTACTGGTATAAATTAAGCCTAGTTGTGCTGAAGGTAATGATAAAAAACTAGAGAAAATAAGATGACAATCAGATTCTGCTACTTAAATGTCTCTGTTTTAAAATATATTTGTTTTGTTTGAGGCCTAAATTTTCTAGGGGTTAGTTAAAAATCAGGTGAGGGTTAGGATGAGTTTTCTGTTCAAAATGTGGTCTGCTTAGAAAGATTATTTTTATTACATTAGAGGCTCCAAACAAAATTAAAGCCTTATTGTGCTAAGCAGCATACAATTGTATAATAAATGACAGTACCTGCACCAATGAAATAGTACTTTAAGTAGACAAAGAAAAGGAAGTACCATTAACCGTATTTTACAGTTGGGGCCAGGGTACTGAGTTACATAGCATTTAAAATGGTTTGATTAACGTGATGCAGAATGTCTGTGGCCAAACTGGAACTTGAACTTGAACTCACTGGGCGCATCAACATGTATGCTTTACTGCTCAGTAGACTAATTTACCATGCAGTAAATCATCACCCCCTACCCATTTGCCACAATTAGGGCCCAGTAAGTTAATTTACAGTACCATCAGATAGTCCAAATACAGGTACCATCTAACAGCGGAATAAATTATTGAGCTTAAATGAATAGATAGTGGTATCAGGTTTAGTTTACTCCCACTCAAATTGCACCAGAGTTCATTCAGTTGCATTAATTGCATGTGTAGATGCACCCACTGGCTGCATCCACACAAGCATGGACATTTGTTTCCCTGGGGACAAGAAGCAGCAGCATACTTTGTGCCCTTGCTACCTGTCCCCAGGGAATAGTCGTGCTACATGTCCTCTGGTGTGTGGCAAGTTACGCTGGGTGGGGTAGGGGAGGCTGGGGCCAACAACTGTGCTGGCCCCAGGAGCCTCACCTGGGGACCTCAGAGAGCTGCAGTCATGGCACTCCTGCAGCTGGGAGCCTGGCTGGCAGCCAGAGTGTAGCTCTGGCAGGCCAGGCTCTGATTTTGTGTGGTGCATGTTGCCACCATGTGTGCTGCCCAGCTTTTTTTCCACATGGGCTTTTCTCACCCCTGGATCTCCTGGGGTCAACCCCACCCCTGCAAGGTAACTGTGGAGAATGCCTGAATTTGTGGTTTGTGGCACTGCAGATAGGTCACGTACTGCATGGCCGCGCTCAGCTGGATGCAGCCACTGAGTCCTAATTCCATGTCTTAACCATAAGCCTGTTTTTCCTCCTTGTGAAATCTTATTAAATGGATATCTAATGAATGAAGATCCATTATAAATATTGATACATCTTCCCTGCATTATGCCTATGGTAAGGGATCAACATTTTAGGAAGGGGTTAGTCAGAAGGGTTTAGAAGTACTTTGAAAAAGGCTGGCATGTCCTGGTGTTACTAGAAGGCAGCTGTTCAGATTCAGTTAAAAAAGGAGATGATAAATTCTAAACTGAAACTAGAAGAAGAAATTCATGGTATGTGGCAGAGACCAGTAAAATCCTTAGGAAACATGTGCTGTGCTAAAAAAAACCATGAAGCAGTCTATAAAACAAATAGAAGTGCCAAGTCAACAGGGACTCAGCAGCATAAATATATCAGCACTGCTGGGTAAATGTAAAGCCTGGTGCTACAAGCATTGTCTGTTGCCACAGTGACAGTGACCCCTCTTGAATTTCTAGTGTTAAACTTGGACACGAGATAAAAGTGAATGAAAATAAAGACTCTGAGCTTTGTGTCCACCTTACTAGGGGATTATTACAAGTTTAATTTTTGTTGTCTTTCCTTTATTAAAAAAAAAGTAATGGGTGAATGTTACTGCATGTGCCTGGTAAGAATCTGGTATCACTCATTCAAGGCATACACGGCATACATGGACAGCTTTATAATAAACTTGCCAGCTTACTGCTACCAATATATCTCAGTCCTGACCTCTAATACCCCAGTCTGACTCTGCTTTGCTGAGGCTACAAAGCTGATGAATTGTATCAATCACCAGGATGTTTTTCCAGTATGTTATAATAGAAATTATTATAATAGAAATTATTTAAAGGACGCTAAGTTGAGATGATCAAACTCATTCCAAATGTGTCTCTAGAAGGCACTAACTTACAGGTACCCTTAGTTCCTGCTGAACAAAATCTTTACTCTGAATATTGCCATCTATAGCTTTCCTTTTGTCCTTCAAGAAGCTATAGATTGTAGGGGACACACCTCACAAACTGAAATAATACAGAGAAGGTTAAATAAAGAAGGAGATAGAAGAGCAAGTATCAACAGAGTTCACTAACAAAGAAAAGAAAAAGAGTTAAGGGAATGAGGTCACAACACTCAGTAGTTTAGGTTAAAGAGCTGGGAAGATGGAAATAGAAGAATAAAACTAAAAGATGTGAAAGAACAAAAGAAATGATTGGGCCTGGATAAACAAGTGGAGAAGTGGACCATTCATATCAGATCTCAGCTCTGTCTAAGCTTTGCTTCTACCCTTCTACAAAATCATTTATAGCATAGGTGTACAAATGCTATAGCATTTATATACAAAAAGTACAGACTGCAGCTTTGTCTTTTGTGTGGCTGTTAGAAGAGAGATTTTGCAGCACGTTAAAAAAAAATTTTCAGAAAGTGAAAGAGGTTTTATTTACTGTCTTGTGAAGGAGATTTAAATTCCCAAACTCTAATAAGCTTTACCCATATCAGGTGTTGTGTCCCTATAACACTATACTAGGGTCTTATACTCGGGTTGTGCGAAGCTTTGGTCCCTGATTCAATTCGGTGGAGATTCGGCTTGATTCGGTGACCAAATCTTCAGATCAAATCAGGAAGCCCTTTAATCTCTCCGAACCAAATCAGAACCCCCCAAATCGAGTCAGGGAGATTCGGAAAGATTCATTGATTTGAACATAGACGCAGATTTAAATGTTTTTTCTACATACCTCAAGGTACCAGGTGGCTCGTGAATGCTGAGATGGTGGGTCAGATGGAGCAACCCACAGGAGCTTGGGAGGCTCCCCAGTGCACTTGGCAGCAGACCTGGAAGTAGGCCAGAAGCACTTCCAGTTCACTTCTGGGTCTGCCAGGGAGTGCAATGAGCCCCCCCCCCCATACCTCTCCAGCTTGGTGACTGGTACCTGCTGGGTCTGGGGGGAACTCAGGGTCCCCCTGTGGCCAATCACTGAGCTGGGGGGGACGTGGCCCTCCCCCCCCGTGTGCTCGGCAGCAGACCCGGAAGTTCACTGCCGAGCATGTGGGCCCCCCCCATGCTCCTGTGGGACGCTCCATCCACCCCTCCATCACAGCATTCATGAGCTGTGCCTGGTACCTTGCAGTATGTAGAAAAAACATTTAAAGCTGTGTCCAGGGCCAAATTGCTGATTCTCTGAATCAGCCTTGAATCTTCAGATTTGGATTCAGCCAAATCGAATCAGGGACAGTGATCCAAATCAACTAATCGAATCACTGTCCCTGATTCGGGCTGAATCCAAATCAAATGTGGTCCATTTCACATACCCCTACCTTGTACCAGGGCAAGGAGACTAAGATGCAGTTGTCCTAAACTAAGAGCAAGTTTATTGAACCCTAACAGATACAATTCTAATTAAAATTAAAGTAGCAGTAGCAGTTTAAAAATGTGAAGTTTATAGCTAGTCAGAGTAGATGCTTACCACCCCAAAATGTTGCAAATACAACTTCACTGGTTCATCAGGCCATGAAGTCTTGCCTGGGGCACCCCTGGCTGCTCCTATGTCTGATGTCAAGACAGGATCTTGGATCAGTGACAGGATCCCTTCAGTTTTTCTTCAGGAGTGTCCAAGGAGGGGTTCCAACTCTTGTTCTTATATAACTTATTGTTACTGTCTTATCATTAATACATTAGCATAATCTCTTCCCTACAATGCATATTAATGAGCCTGTTTCCACTTGCCATATATGATTATCTGTAACTGGGATTTTCCAGTAGCTAAAAGTGAATTTATTTTTAGGTAGGTGTTAATTTTGCTACTGATAAGTTCCCTTTTTTCCCCAGCCAAATTCCATATTTTGACTTTGGTTGTCTGACCAGGGTCTTCCCAGACTTCTTTTCCTTTGCCAGAGATGGGTCATGGCCAGGGTGACCTGTCTGTTGAATTTATGCTGGGTTTGCAACTAGTTACAGCTAAGAATAAGCGTGCAGCAAATACAGAAATTGGTTTCTTGCCAAGTGCCAGTACTATCGAGCTGGGCCCAGAAGCCTCTGGGTCCCAACACAGGTCAGATTTTATATCTTCCCCTTTTTGTCATAAAGGGATAGTTAGCTGATGTATCTTAGTACACCAGCAGCAATGACTTTAATAAAGTTACATCTACTTAAAACAGCTAAACATCTGGCCCTTATATCTTTCTGACTTTGAGGAGAATGGAAATCTTGTGCGTTATATGCTGACTTTCACCTTTGGTCATGTTCCTAGTTACCACAGAAGAGAGATTTTATAAACAGCATTAGTGATTTGTGATCATATGTAGCATTAAAAGTATATGTATGTAATGATTACACACAGGTTGTTTGCTATTGGAAAACCATTTATTGATAGACCCACAGTCATGTCATAGATTCATAGATGTAGGGTCAGAAGGGACCTCAGTAGATCTTCAAGTCCAACCCCCTGCCCTGGGCAGGAGAGAATACTGGGTTCATATGACCCCAGTATGGTAATCATTAAGCCTCCTCTTAAAGACCCCCAAGGTAGGAGCCAGCACCACCTCCCTTGGAAGTTGGTTCCAGATCCTAGCTGCCCTGACTGTGAAGTAGTGCCTCCTGATATCTAGCCTGAATA
>NW_017729032.1:202876260-202892279 GCF_001723915.1 Gavialis gangeticus
TCCTCAGATCATGTGAGTGGCCCTCCTCTGGACCCTCTTGATGCTGGCCACATCCCTTCTAAAGTGCGGTGCCCAGAACTGGATGCAGTACTCCAACTGCGGCCTGATCAGTGTTGCATAGAGGGGGAGCATCACCTCCTTGGACCTGCTTGTGATGCATCTGTGGATGCACGACAAGGTAGGGTTAGCCTTCCTGACCATGTCCTCACATTAGTGGCCCATGTTCATCTTGGAATCAATAATGACTCCAAGATCCTTTTCTGCCTCTGTGCTGACAAGAAGGGAGTTCCCCAGCCTGTAGGTATGCTGCTGGTTCTTATTGCTCAAGTGCAGTACCCTACGCTTGTCAGTATTGAATCCCATTCTGTTCTCATTTGCCCACACCTGTAACCTGTCCAGGTCCATCTGTATCCTGTCCCTTCCTTCTAGTGTGCCCACTATGCCCCAAATCTTGGTGTCATCAGCAGATTTGAACAGGGTGCTTTTCACCCTCTTGTCCAAGTCACTAATAAAGAAATTGAACAGTATGGGCTTGAGGACTGAGCCCTGGGGGACTCCACTGCCCACATCCCTCCAGGTCAATTATGACCCATCCACCACCACTCTCTGGGTGCGGCCCCTCAGCCAATTTGTGACCCATCTGACTGTATAGGCATCAATGCCACAGTCAGCTTTTTAATGAGAATGCGGTGGGAGACAGTGTCAAAGGCCTTCCTGAAATCCAGAAAGGCTACATCCACCGCGACACCTGCATCCAGTGATTTTGTGACCTGATCGTAGAAGGCAACAGGTTGGTCTGATAGGAGCTGCCCCTAATGAACCCATGCTGCTTGGTCCTGAGTATTGTCCCCCCTGCTCGTCCTTCCCAGATGTGCTCCTTGATAATCTTCTCAAAGAGCTTCCCCAGGATCGAAGTAAGACTAATGGGCCTATAGTTGCCTGGGTCCTCCTTCCTCCCTTTTTTGAAAATGAGTACCACATTGGCCTTCTTCCAATCTTCTGTCACCTGGCCAGAGCACCACAAGTGCTTGTAAAGCCATGCTGGGGGCCCCTCAATAACCCCTGCCAATTCGCTCAGAGCCCTGGGTCATCCATTTGAAAAATTAAAATTTTTGTCAAAAAAATGTAGATGGGAACGAATTGTTTCCAACTCAACTTTTCAAACAGCTCTACATTAAGACAATAAGTCAAATCCATAGGCGACTGATACGGGGGTGCACGTGTCCCCCCTGACAGGGCTAGTGCCCCCCTTGACGGGTGACACTGATACTGTCAGTAGGGCTGGTCCCCCCTGACAGGGCCACCGCCTTTGGCAGCTTCTGCAGGTACCCTCTCAGATTAAGAAGGAACCAGTCATGGTCAAATTTATAACTCTCGTTGAAATATATAGAAAAATATTACTTTTCTCATGAGACATAGCACCATCTTTGTCTAAGAATGGTTCAAGATTCATAGCTCATGTATTCAGAGTTTCTGAATTATACAATATACAAGCTTTCCTTTCTTTTCTCTCCCATATTCTGCTTCTGGAACCTGGAACCACGATGTTTCATTTCTTATGATGTGTGAGTTCAAGGTCTGATATGTTATGAAAGAGTTATATGATATCTGTTGTAAGAGGATGACAAAGCTTCCTATTGGAAAATAATATAGTATATTTTAACTCTTCAAGACTCCTTCATGCTAAAAAAGTATTTAAGTCTATGGAAACAGTTACTTTTCCAAATATTAACTTCCAGTTAAAAACACAGGGGAGAGGTAAAGGGATAGTAGATTCCAAATCATTGAAGCTCTTAGAAAAGTCACCTGTGTTGCTGGTGGTCACTGAAAATTTCATTATATTTGTTAGGAATTTTCTGTTGAAATGATTTTTTGATAGAAAATAGTCTCTACAATTTGAATTTTCCCAGAGAAAATATCCAGTTTTGCTTTTTAAACATTTTTATATTGAGAAAACCTAAATTAAATATTTCATTTTGAATCAGTTCAGTTTGAATTAGAATATAACACCCTTAAAGGCCCTAATCCTAGGGAAAGATCAAAAGTCACCATGCTCCTTTCTTGTCTATACACCAGAACCCACCCTACTTCCCCTTGTGCAGAGCGAGGGCTTTAGTTTAGTAAAGGAGGTTCTGTATCTCTGACTGCTATATTTCTATTGGGAGAGAATTCCTTGGTCTGGGGTAAATCTTTAATGGTTGCTTTGGCTGGTTTATGTAGAGCGAAGTGGCCACAGTGGGCTAGAGAAATGGGCTGAAGGACAGGACAAGATTAAGAAAAATCTTCCTGGGGAACCCTTTTACTTTGAGTGCTTCTGGTCCTTTAGACATGTTTCTACCATACAGCCCTCCAGCTGTTTGCCTATGTGCTAAAGAAAATTTTCCTTACTAGAAAGAAGGTCATAGCCATGAGTTTACTGTACCCAGCCATACTCAGCTGGGAGCACTAGCATCTGTTGCCTTGTACTAGAGACATTCTTGCTTGCTTTCAAGTGGTGGAAGCATTATAGATGTCTCCTTGATGGGAATACTGGAGTTTAGGAAGGGAGTTCTGACACTCTTCTCCTTGCCGTGTGCATGTGAGGGGGTGACCATAACCCAAACACAAACTAGGGTGGAATAAAGAAGGGGCTGCTCTTGGGATCACTTTGTGGCTATTGGGGTATGAAGCTATGTGAGAAAAGCCAACAAAGGTGGAACTAAGGGGAAAAGAACAAGAGAGATTGTAGGCTGAGGACAAAAAGTAGGAGAGTATACATTCATCTGAGAAAATAGCCACACATCTGGATCCCCCACCGGCTTAAGGCACTTGGCTAACTCCACATTCTATGAAACTGTTCATACCCCTTAGAGTTTGAGAAGCCTGAAAAGGACCCTCCCCCAGCATTCCCAGGGGGAAGTGCTCAAATTCCCATTATGAAATCACTCCCAGGCCCTCTCCCCATGGAGACTTTGATAACCAGTCTACAGAGCCTGCAAACCACAACAGAGGCTACGCAGGCACAGAATGCAACCATGCTGGCCCAAGCTGAAAAGTTGCAGAATGAAAACGTATCTCTGAAGGCCCAGAATTACAAACTGCTGCTTCAGTCACCCCTTTAATATTGGCTGCTCAACATCCCCCAGAACCCTTAAACCACTGCTACCTCCTGTTTTCTCAGTGCCTGTAGACTTGTCCCATGGACAGATATAAGGTGGGCCTGATAACCAGCCTGCTGATGGGCAACACTATTGCCTGGGCTTCCATTTTCTTGAAAGGCTCCTGCAGGCCCTAAAGTAAGGGTCCAAATCTGGGTCAAATCTGTGGCCTATTACATGATGGAATCCCATCAGCTTACTGCCAACATTCAGTGAAATGGGGCTGCCCAACTTTTCCATTTCTGCTGAGGACTGAATGAGTAGCTGGTAAGGGCTGAGGCCCTTACTTGTCTGGATTCAGACATGGACCTCTGCATCTGCATAGCCTGCTGGCTGATAGAGAGGAAGGTGGAGTGGGTGGGAACCCCAGTGTGGCCCCCATAGCCCTCAACCTCTCCCAGTAGACCAGGCAACTGAACCTATGCCAGTGGATACAGTGTGGTCATATCTACCCCAGACAAAAAAGAACCATTGAAAAGTTTCAGGCCTATATTTTTGTTGAGGGAGCCAGGTCACATGGCTATCAGCTGTCCCACTAAAAGAAGGGGTACTACACAAATAGGAAACTCCAGCCTCAATAGAGGGGCCCAGGCTGGGGGTAGAACATGTTCCTCAAGTTTCCATGCCTTTCTCTGTTCTGTCCTTTAACAGCCTCTGCAGGACACTGACCCTGTTACCTTTAGGTGAGCTTTATCTTAGTTGCCTGAGCTAGGCTGAGGTTCACTATTCAGCAATGATAGATTTCAGCACCTCCAGGAACTTCATGGACATCCAGTTTTCTGAGGTTCACCACATCCTGGTACAAGAGAAGCTGTGCCAGAAGTTGTAGAAGCCACACGTGGCTCCCTTCTCTCCTCTGGCCCAATCAGGGTGGATACAGTTCCACTGGCAGGAGGGACCATGCAGAGATGCTTCAATTTGATCTGATCTAATCCCCACAATTCCTCACAATTTTAGGCCCACTGTGGCTGGCCCTTTATGATCCCCTCATCCAGTGTGGGGGTCCGGAGGCTGGAATTCATTTCCTCCAACTGCACTCAGGTCCTCTGAATCTCATCATGCTGGCAGTATGGGGATAGCTACATCCCTTATAATCCTCGAATAGGTCCCTTCCGACCCTGACATCTATGAAAATCTAATCTATGAAATCTATTAAATCCAACCAACTTGTGTTCAGTGGCCGCAGACCCTGGGCCCCAGTGAGTCCACAACCAAGTCCTCACTACCCACAAAATATTGGGACTTCTGGAGTGTTTTTGACAAGAAATAGGCCAATACCTTACCCCTAGATCACATGAACAACTGCCCCATTGCTTTGCAACCAGGTGCCATGGTCCCACTCAGGCATATATAATTATTGTCTGAACTCATACTCTTGATTTAGAGAAATTATCATCAGGAGAAGATAAAAAGGTTTGTTTGGACTCCTATGTCCCCTGCAGGAGCCCGTATATTTTTTTGTTGCCAAGAAGGATGCAGCTTTGCATTAATTACCGAGTCCTCAATAAGATAACCATCCACTTCTGGTATCCTTTTCCTTTAATCAGTGAACTATTTGAACAGTTGCATTTGGCAGAGATCTTTACCAAGGTACACTTATGGGAAGTTTACAATTTAGTTAGAATCAGGGAGAGGGATGAGTGGGAAATGGTCTTCCAGGCATGTTATAGGTAGGGATCTACCTAATTTGTGGAGGCTGCCTCTGTATTCCTCAGTCCGAGTGTAGCATCCAGGGCTATTTTTGTGGTGGAATGTGGTAGCTTCCCCCTCCCTCCCATGCCTCTGATAGGCCAAAGGGCACCAGAAATCCTGCCCCTACCCAGAGATTGATAGATGGCCACCTGTCAATCTCCAGGGAGGGGTAGGACTTCTGGGGCCTCTCAGCCAATCAGAGGCATGGAGAGCCCTCCTGCCCCTCCTGGGAGATTGACAGATGGCCATTTGTCAATTTCTGGGAAGGGGCAGGATTTCTAGGGGCCCCTGAGCCAATCAGAAGTGTTGGGGGAGGGGCTGCTGCACTTTACCACAAAAAATTCCCCCCTTCTCCTTGTCTCCTCCCCCATGTTTCAGGACACCAGGGCTACCTGCCTCTGTTTGCAGATCCCTTCCCCTGCCCCCACCTTCCTTTTTCATGGGGATTGGGCTTTTTCAAAGAGGACCTACCAAATTTGTGGTTTCTGCAAAAATCTCATAATCAGGAATTTGGTAGGTCCCTAGTTATAGTAATTTCAAATACTGTGTAATGTCTTTTGGTCTGTGCAATACCCCCACTACTGTCCACCATTTTCGTAAGCAATATCTTTGTGACTTGGACCATTTTGTCATTATCTACTTGAATATTTTGATTTTTTTTCTGATACATAGGAATCATATGACCAGCATGTATGTTTTGCGTTGGAGAAGCTGAGGCACCATGGTCTCTATGGAAAACCTGAAAAATGTCAGTTTGACAAGACCAATATTGAATTTCTGGGTTGCATCATCTCAGAGGGGATAAGAATGGACCCATAGAAATGGCTGCAGTGACTGAATAGATCCCTCCATGAGATGTCTGAAGAGTGCAGCAATTACTGGGAATTGCAAACTTGTATAGATGTTTTATTAAGGGCTTCTCCCAGATTATCATGCCCACCACATCTCTGCTTCAGAATGAAGTATGATTTACATGGACCCAAGAGGCTCAACTTTGAACACTTGAAACAAGCCTTTACGTCTGCCCCGACTTGATTCATCCTGATCCAATGACACCTTTTGTAGGGGAGGCAGATGCTTCCAATTTTGCCAAAGGGGCATTTCTGTCACAGTCCACAGGGACTTGGAACTTTCTACAGCCTTGTGTCTTCTAGTCCAGAAAACTAACACCATTGGAAAGGAATTACACAATCTGGGATAAAGAATTTCTAGCAGTTAAGACTACTTTTGAAGAATGGTGCCACCACCTAGAGAAAGCATTTGTCCCCATTGAAGTCCTCACAGATCATAAGAACTTAGATCATCTATGTTCTGCTTGGAGTATAAACTAACACCAGATTCATTGAGAATTATTATTTACCAGGTTCAACTACTGTGCAATCCACAATTCCTCCCTTAGTCAGAATTTCAACTCCATGATGGAATCTTATATTGTGGGCACCAGACATATGCCCCAGAAAGGGAGCAAAGGTGGCATTCCTGCAGTGATGTTATGATGCCCCTATAGCCAGGCACTTCGGGTGTCTTTACACATGCTCTGGGGTGGAGGCAGAGCCACTCCAATTAAAACACCCACAACATCGTGTGTATTCAGCGTTTCCATGCTTCAAAAAGGTGGTGGGTGTGTTTTAACTACAGTCCATTCAATGTGCTTTAGTTAAAGTGCCTCTGCTGCCATTTTGAAGCATGGGGCTGCTGAATACACATGACGGGGAGGCTACTGGAACATGGTAATAATCATGCTCCAGCAGACTTGATTGAGTCTGCTCTGATGCATGCTAATTAACATGCATCAGAGTAGATGTTGGGCAAGTGTATAGGTGTCCTTTGGTGTCCTGAAGACATGGAGGCTGGTCTCCTAGCATTTTTGATGCCCATGTGTGAACTAAGACATTTAAAGCTATGCTGACTCTTGCAACACCTGTGCCCAGACAAAGGTTCCCTATGCCAGACCTCTGGTGCTCCTTCAACACTTGCACACCCTGCCACTGCCATAGTCTACAGTGGATATTGATTCACAGTCAAACTATCCCACTCTAAGGGGTACACCACCATCATGTGGTAGTTGACTCTTTAACAAAGAAAGCACATCTTATTGCAGTCCACAGCACCACAGCAGCTCCAGAAACAGTACAAATGATGTGGAATTGCTGGGGAGAAAAAATTATACTAAAAATAAAATGCTGGCTCCACAGTGGAAGCCAGCAGCTTCTATGGCCCAGCCTCACAGCCTGCTGGGTGGGGGAGAAGGAGAATCTTCCGACATGAAGGAGAGCAGCCGAGATGGTGGCTGCCCCTCTTCCGTCTGCCACTGATAAGCTGAAAGGGCAGCCTTTTGTGTGACTCTGCTCCTCTCCTCCAATCAGTGGGGAGGGATGGGGCTGCATGAAAGGCAGCCCAGTGGGCCAATCAGTGGTGAGGGGCGGTGCCACTAGGGCCCCTCAGCAAATCAGCAGGGTGTGGGGTGGCTTGCCACAAATAAGCCTGCGAAAATGGTAGCTGGTGCTGTGATTGCCTGTCTGCTGCATCGATTTTGGTAGGCCCCTGCATATGTCCATCCTTGACCTTGTTTCATTTATTGATTTGCAAAATCAATCTAAATCAGACTGGAGGCACTTGTCTGTCCATGCTTTAAGTACCTAGCTGAATTGGGGCTTTAATTAGGAAAAAACATGGTGTGCTAAATTGGCAGTGCTGTGCCACGACCCCTAGACTTCCAGATGCAGATTGCAATGAGAGGAAATGGTTAAGAGAAGAGGGAAAAAGACACAGGTTTCTGCTAAAACCATGTCAGAGGAAAAGATCTTTCTGGTTGAGGGTAAAAAATGACAAGAATAGATCCTGCACAGCAGCACAAAATAAAGTTTTAACACTGAAGATAAAATCTTAAAGAATGTTTTATTTTTAGATTTAAAACTTTAATATTGCTAATTAACTTTAGTGGGGGTGAGGAGTCCAAGCAGGCAGAAGCCTGCTGGTGAGATTAATTATTCACCCTGGGAAAGGACAAGGTGTGCATGAAGATGCTTAAAAACGGGAAAGAGGAGATTGCTGGCAGGGAACAGACAAAACCAGGGAACACTGAGATCTGTGTCGAATGTAATATATGTAAGTCCCCCCCCAGAACTAGAGAGATTAAAATTAAGAATAATAATTGCAGCTAGTTATGTGGTAAAAGTTCCTGTTTATGGCATTTTTCTGCAGCATTATGGAAATTATAATAAAACTGATACAAGAAGCCATCACAGAAAGGTGGCTGCATTAGGTAAAGAGGTTTGCCTACGATGTGATCTGGATAACAAGCCACAGCTGATACATAGCCCTGGGGTGTTTTGCAGTAAATGTGAGGGGATAAATGTCAAGTAGAAAGGAATGGGTGGATTCTCTGAAGGCCTTTCTTGGAGCACCTGGTCAGCCTAAACACCGTAATCCACTAACATGAGGGAAACATAAGAGCAAATTGATTCTGGCTGACAGAAGGGTAATTCTCCCTGGTTGGAAGTTAAGCAAAAAAGAAGCTTGAGTGATGAAACCTAGAGACCCCTTTCCTGACAAGCTTTGCTTAGGGGTCTGTGAGGTAATGCAAAGGGAAATTAGAAGAGAGAGGGTGGTAACTTTAAGAACTCTGTTCAGCTTAATTGTTACAAATCCCATATATGCAGTAGAATGGTGTATACATTTATTTGAAGGTTATCATCTGGTGACTTGGTAAAGAATACAATACAGTGGGAAACTGAGATAGACCTATGGTTGTCCCATCACTGATTCTGCCTCCTTGACCTATGCACATCCCTGAGGATCAAAGGAGCACTAACATTTCTGCACCCTTACTTTATGGGTGGAGGGAGGCGGTCACTATTTCTTTGTATCCCATACTAGTTGTATTGTAGAAGCAATGTTGCCGTTCAAGAATCCTCTCACTAGGTAGAAAAAAGATTAATCTTCTTTGAGACAGTAATTCTCCACCCTCCAATACATGTGCATGCATGTATGCATGTGCGAACGTGTGCACGCACACGCATGCACGCACGCACCCCCCCCCACCCTCTGTGGCTTTTGTGGATTGGTATTCATTCATCGTTGAAAGACATCAGATTAGGAGGGCATCTGTGCCTACTTGAGATGCCAGAAGTAGCTGTCTTTCACAGAGCGTACAGATATCTAAATTCAAGGAGCCCAACAGAGCACACATGATCATGTTTTAGAATCTTGTAACTGGAGTTCAGGTCCATTTGCTTGGAATCTGGTGGTCTTCTTGCATTTCGTTTTGGAGAAAAAAATCTAATTAGTGTTATTCTCCCAAATACACCATCTGATAGCACCCAACTGATATAGCACTACTATTAAACTAAGCATGTTTGCAATTAAATGATCATAATTGAGTCGCATTGACACTTTCTGAGATGAAAAGGGCAGCTCAGCTAAAAAATGTTATGTTCCACTCACACTTTGCAGGTTTTCTTTGGTAGGAGCTTATTTTTACAATGAAGGCTGAAGTACCGGAGCACAGAATGTCTTTTTCCAAGAGGTGGTGTTTTGCCATACTCTTCCCACCAAGTTGCCCTTTGCTCATTAAGCCCAAATACATCAACTCAGATATTTCTTTGGCTCTGAATATTCAGCGTGCTGCTTCTGCATACAAATCTTTAAGGAGTTACCCTTATGGTTAGGATCAGTTTTGTGGTGTGTTCTCTCTCTTGTTCTGTACCTGTTGTACTCATTTTAGTTTCCATGGGACCAAAATGATTTGGTCTAAGTAATGCCTTTGGTCCTGATGAGGACAGTTAGGTGAAACTTAGGGTATGACACAATGCAGGATAGTATAGAGGTTCCCAGTTTAGCACTGAACAAATAGTTCAGCTCCCTGGAAACAGCATGGCCGTATTAGTAATGATCTTCATAGGCTTTTATCCCTGATGAGATGCTGGGTGTATTAAGAACATAAAAAGTGCTATACTGGGTCAGATGAATGGTTCATCTAACTCAGTGTCTTGCCAGTGGATCCCTATGGGAAAGAGTGGGTCCCGATAGGGAAGAGTCCCAGCCCCATGGCTCCAGGTGCCTGAACTGCCTCCTCCAGCCCCAGTTGAAGGCACCTTTGCCAGACCCCAGTGTGTGCTGTGGCCTCAGTATGGGCGGGGGGTGAAGCAGGGCCCCCCACCAAAAGCCTTTCCAACCCTGAGGGGGACCCCTCAGAGATCCCCTCCTGCCAGTTGCCCTGCCACTCCCTGTGCTACCTTGTCCACCAGCTCAAGGTGCTGCAGCTCTCCCTCTCCCAGTGTCTGGGGAGGTAGCACACTGGGTGGTTCCGGTGATGCTCTGCCAGGCCCTTTTCCCCACAGGGGCAGAGAAACGCCCACCCCACCCCACCCAGCAGCCAGGAGGAGCCTGATAAACCACAGGACCAGAAGGAGGACAACCAGAAGTCTGTGAGCTCCACAGAGCCCACAGACCTTTTAGCCTCAGCAGTACCCAGGGAGGAGCTGCTCCGATTCCTGGAGAGCATGCTGTGCTCTGGAAAGAAGGTGCAGCTCACCCTGGACTTCTGGGGGGTCTCCAAAAAGCTTTCAACTCAGTGAGGGCCCTTGTGGGGGAATGCAAGGGGCGTAATCAGAGCAATGCTAAAAACTACCAGCGGGCCCTTAGCTTCCAAGACTCCCTCTTCACCTATGGGAGGACACTGGGATACCTGGTGGACCCTGAAGCTGTTGTTGCCTCCCGTGAAAACCCTGGCAACCTTAACAATACCCACCCACTAATGATGTCCCACACTGTGGTTACCCTCAACATGTGTGGCTGCCAAAATATCTCCTCAGGTGCCAGATACTTTTCTTCCTCTGGAGGAAGAATACTCTGTGATTTTCCTGCAGGAGATCCACACAACTTCAGCCACCAAAGCTAACTGGTGACTGGACTGAGGGAACAGGATCTACTTCAGCCACCTCATAGTGACATCCTGTGGGGTAGCAACTGTTCTTCCCAAGCTTGCAACCAGAGGTCTTTCTTGCCATTGATGTTGTGCCAGACTGTCAGCTTCATCTTTGGGTCTGAATACAGGGACTCATCCTCAACCTGGTAAACATCTATGTCCCATGTAGGACCCAGAGAAAGCTCGTTTCTATCAGCAGGCAGCTGCCTACCGAGGGACCATGAGCCCTCATGAGTGCCTGGTCCTCAGTGGGGACTTTAATGTCACTTTTGAGGCACTGGACCTCACTGGCAGGGGGGGAACAAGGCTGCATGGACATCCTCAGGGAGGGGCCTAGAATCATAGAAAATTAGGGTTGAAAGGGACCTCAAGAGATTATGTGGTCCAACTCCTTGCTCAAAGCAGGACCATCACCTACTATATCATCCCATCATCACTGATCAGTGTTCACTCCCTGGTGGACATTTGGCATGCTCACCACCCTGACAACACCACCATCTTCATATTTGTCAGGGTGGAGGAGCAGTAGGGTCAGTCCAACCATTAGGTGAACTAGGCGGTTGCCTAGGGCACCAAAATTTTGGGGGGGCGCCATAATTATATGCAGAACAAAATAACAGGAACATCATTCTAAATAACAGCCCTGGCTGGCAACAGCTCCATCTTGGTCTAAGACCTTTAGACCAGTAGGGGGAGAAAGACCTCTGAAAAGATCTCAGGGGAAAGATCCCTAGAATTGCAACTCCTACCTTTTCAACTCTCAAGCGGACTTATGACAAGAGCATACCAGTGGCAAGGTCATCCTAAAAGATGAACCCCTACTTTTTTATCATCCTACAACTCATGACACTGATTTCTTATACCTTCCTTTTCCCTTCCAACCAGCCTTTTTAAAATCTAAAGTGCCCTAGATTTCGTTAGTTGCATTTAAAATTTTGTCAAGAATAAGACTACCAAAATACCCTGACTCTGGGTACAGATAAGTATTGTGCCTGTAATTCAGGAAACAGGCTTCAAGGTAGGAATTTCTTGGTTTGATTTTATAGATGCCATTTAATTTGAATGATGTAGAACTGATGGACAAATGTTGTTATTATCATACGTACACCTGAGTGGTCATGTTTAATATTCTCAATTTTATAATGTCTAGAAATGGTCAGAGTAGGATTGCTGAATCATTACATTTAATTCTTGTAAGAACACATGTGATTTTTAAAGTAAGTCAAGCTGGGGTAAGCCTTTGTGTACATATTATGGCTGGAGACTCATGTGAGAGATACATAGGCATTTAGAATATGTGTGTTAATGCAGAATGAGTGCTAATTAATTGCTAGCAAGCTCAAGAGATATTCTTTAGTCAGTTCATTATATAACACCTATATCATTGTTGTATAAGGAAACAGTTGTATGACTGCGTGTACAGAACATGGGAGCAGTGGGCATGCCACTCCCGGTTGGACCGAATCTACATATCCATGCTAAAGACTGCCCAAGTCTATGCCTCTGGCGCTAGACTGACCCCCTTCAGCAACCAGCATCTAGTATACGTTTGGGTCATGCTGCATCCTACTGGCACTTCAACAATAGCCTGATGGAGGAATTGGACTTTGTGGCTTCCTTCTGGGAGTTCTGACTGGCCTGGTGTGGACAGTGGTAGGCCTTTATCTTGGCCCAGAGATGGTGGGATGTGGGATCAGGCAGTATGGTCGCCATTACACCTGGGGGCACACCTGACAGTGGGAGGCAGCTAGAGAAAAGCTTGAGAGGGAAGTGCTAGAGTTGGAGAGGTACCTGGCTGCTGACTCAGATGACCTGTCCTTCTGTGGAGAGTGTTGAGACAGGTGGGAAGAGCTCCAAGCTCTGGATGACCACTGCGACAGTGGTGCATTTATTTGCTTATGTGCCCAGCTACTCTGAGAGATAGACCAGGGCATCCTGCTTCTTCTACACCCTGGAGAAGAGGAAGGATGCCAAGAAGTATATTTCTTGCCTCTTGGCAGAGGATGGCATTCCTCTCACAGATCCCAGTGAGATGCAAGAAAGGGTAAGGATTTTCTATGCAGCGCTCTTCTCGCCAAATCTGATGCCAATGTCTACCAGGTCCTGTGGGATGGACTGCCACAGGTCAGTGTGGGTGACTAGAGGGTCCTCAGCTAGAGGGTCCTTTCACCCTGGCCTAGCTCTCAGATGCCTGCTACCTGATGCCTACCAACAAAGTGCCAGGCATTGATGAGCTGACTATGGCGTTCTACCACACTTTCTGGGATGTCCTCAGCCCTGACTTCACTGCTGTCAGGACTGAGTCTGAAGGGGATAGGGAGCTCCCCCTGTTGTTCAGGAGGGCTGTCCTGACCCTACTGCTCAAGAAGGGGGACCCCCATGACCTGAGGAACTGGGGCCTAGTCTTGTTCCTCTGTATGGACTATAAGGTCATAGTGAAAGCCATCTCGCTGTGCCTGGGGTCTGTGCAGGTGGACATGATTCATCTGACCAGATGTACACAGTTCTAGGGTTTTCCATCTTCAAAAAGCTGTACTTGGTATGGGACCTCTTTGAGCTTGCTTTTAGGGATGGCCTGTCATTTGCCCTCCTGTCCCTTGACCAGGGGAAGGCATTTGACAGGGTGAATCATGAGTCCTCACAGGCATGCTTGGCTTTGGCCGTGATTTGTGTGGTTTCTCCAGATGCTGCATACTTCCTCAGAGTGCATGGTCAAGATCAACTGGGCACTAATAAGGTACATCTTGTTTGGGCAGGAAGTGTGTCAAGGCTGTCTGCTATTATGCCAATTCTACAGTATAATCTTTGAGCCATTCCTCTGACTCCTGCACGAGTGGGTAGTGGGGTTGGTGCTCAAGGAGCCAGCCACGAGGCTGGTCCTGTCAGCTCATGCAAATAATGTGCTTCTTGCTCTGTAGGACATGGGCTACCTGGTGCAGGTGGAGGCCTGCCAATCCATCTACTTGGTGGCCTCCTCTGCCTGGGTCAACTGTATCAAGATCTCTGGCCTGCCGTTGCTTGACAGGTGGCAGGTGGGCTTGCTCTCACCTGTGCTTCAGAGCATCCAGTGGAGTGCAGGCTTGCTGCTCCATCTGGGGATCTATTTGTCTCCCAGTGACCTCTCCTTACTGGAGAACTGGCACCAGCTAAAAGTCAGGGTGTCTGAGTGGCTGCAGGCATAGGTAGATCTGCAGAAGTCTCTCTCCCTTTGTGGGAGAATGCTAGTCATCAACCATCTGGTTCTGTCCATGCTCTGGCACCATTTCAATACCCTGGATGCACTCCTGGAGCTCCTGGCCAGTCTCCAGAGATGTACACTGGGATTTTCATGGCCAGGATGGCATTGGGTCTCTGCAGGTGTCCCCTTGCAGGCAGGGCCTTGTCTGCCTCCACAGCCAGGTCCACATCTTCCAACTTCAGGCCCTGTAAAGGCTTGTGTACAGTTCTCGTAGGCAAATGATGCAGGGCCTGATTGACTGTACTTTCCTCCGCCACCTCTGGGGGGTTACAATATGACTGGCAGCTCTTCTACCTGTGAGGTTTCCCCAAGCAGTACCTGGAAGAGCTGCCAGATTTCCACCAGGACCTCCTCAGGGTCTGGAGGCTGGTCTCTACCTCCAGGTCCCCAGGGATGATTACCCAAGGCACTGACCTCTTTGCCAAGCCCTTGATGAAAAACCCCAAGCTGAGGGTGCCAGTGATGCAGGTGTCCTAGGTGAGCCAGTGGACGGCCCTGGCCAACATCAATCATATTGGAGACCTCCTAGATTATGCCAGGCAGAGGTGGGCAGATCCCTCTGTACTGGACAGGTGCATGGAGCTGCCCATGCTGTGTGCTCTCTGCTACTTGCTCCAGGATGTAAAAGCCGCTGATTCTGGCCAAGGTGGCCATCTATAAGACCAGGAAGGGGGCTCTGACTGGGGGGAACCCTGGCGAGTGTGGGGCTGTCTTTCTGTCATTCTTCCATTCACATTTCCAAGCAGAGTTTCACTGGTCGATGCCCATAGGCTCCCTTGACTCATTCAGGGGGCAGTGGGTGCCGGCTCCTGTGGTCTGCTTGTTGTCTCCTTCCATATCCCTTGTTATTAACTAGTGGCCTCACTCTCCTTCCGGTTTTTTTTATTTGTCCCAAATAATCTGTTGATGTGTCCCCAATGGCTTCCCTTATTAAGGGAGGCTTATAGGTTTTCATGATGGGCCTAAGACCATGACTCAATGGCATGTCAAATAGGTCTGTTTGACAGTAACAGGAATGGATGCTTTAGAGGGAGAGCCTTGAATTGGATATAGCTAGAGTGATCTATCCCCTCTTCATTACGCTCCCTGCCAGAATCCACCATTATTGGTTTAGAGATGCCTGTGGAAACATCTTCAACTGTTGTGCTCAGCAGCTATTAATGTGCAACAGCATATACACGAAACTTAGGTAGAAATCTGCTAAAGATCCAGAGAACAATCTAGATTGGGCCTGCTACATAAGTACAAGGCTCAGAAGGTGCCTATATTTTAGATGTTCTAATGTCTACAAAAGCAATTTAAATCTGGCTTTGAGATACAATATGATGACACTTATTAGTACGCCTTTGTGAAACAGCTAGTATCCATTTCGGATTTGGATTTGGCTGATTTGGGGGACAGTGATTCGATTCGGTGATTCCCAATCAGTCAGGCCCAGCCCATCCCCCATCCACTCTCCCAGCCCTGCAATGGCTACCTGGCCTGCCCAAGCTCCCTGCACTTGTTAAAAAAAAAGCCCCAACTCAGTGGGTACTGCTGGGTGGGGGCAATTCCTGCTGCCCCCCACTAAGCCACAGTGCATGGGAGGCTCTACACGAGTCCCCCAACCCCCCCACTCCCCAGCCCGCCCCATGGCTGTCCTGCCCGGGCCAGCTCCGGCCCTTTAAAATAAAAATAAATGAAAAAAAACCCAGACTTACTGCTCCTGCCAGCAGGGGGCAATCCCTGCTGCCCCCCATTGCCCTGCGCCATGTGGGGGGCTCTGCATGACCCCCTGAAACCCCGAGGTTACTGCAGGAGCGGTGAGTCCTGGGGGTTTTCTTGGTTTTTCTTCTTTTAAAGGGCCAGAGCTGGCCCGGGCAGGGCACCCGTGGGGTAGCTGAGGGAGTGAGGGGGGGGTCAAGGGGCTCATGCAGAGCCCCCCATGCAGTGTGGGGCAGTGGGGGACAGTGGGGATCACCCCCGCATCCAGCAGCACCTAGTGAGCACTGGGGCTTTTTTTAAAGTACCAAGCTGGGGTGCG
>NW_017729032.1:202892438-202918758 GCF_001723915.1 Gavialis gangeticus
CCCCTTCCCCCCTCCCCTTCCCCTAGTACTTAACAGCTCAGAGTCAGCTGCAGCTCCCTGCTGCAACTACCAGGGACTGCCTGAAACATCAAAGCTCTCCCAATCTTTTCTGAAGATCTGGAGATCTTTGAATAGATTTGGATCATTAAATTGGTCCCCTGATTTGATTCAGATTCGGAGATTCAGCCACCAAATCTGGCTGAATCTCCTCTGAATCAAATCACCACCTGAAGCTTAGCAGAGCCCTACTTGTTAGCAATGATGTGGCAAAAGGGAACGTTTTAAGAAGAGCCGCGGGGGAGGGGGGAATTGTTTGTTCTTTTCCTTTTTGAGCCATTTTAATAAAATACATTGACAACAAAAGGAAATGTTGTTCAAGGCACACTTAGAAATGACTGCTTTGCTCTCTGATTTGAAGCAGTAAAAAGGTGTTGAGTCCTGCTTTTAAAATTCAGAACATAGATTCAAACCATAAAACCTGCACAAACACTTTTAAAGCTCAAAGTAAATTTTCAGTATGATGTGCAGGATTTATTATATATCTGACTCTCTCATGAGAATTTCATAACTAAAGCCTCATGTATCTCAATTCTTACTGTAAATATATATATACACACACATACATTCACTAATGAGTGAAGAATAAAAATGTTTTTTCACAACCAAAATTCATAGCATTAACTTTTTGGGTTATTTTTTTACATTGTGTTATGAACAAATTAATGTGAGGCCCCTGCCAGGCATGGTGGATACACACAGTCGTGCTTCCTGCCATGCCACATGCGTATGGCAGGAGGCAGGATTGTGGGATTGAGCATCAGATCCCATCATGCCTTATTGCCAATGCAGGGGGAAGCTGGGATCATGATCGTGGGCTCACCCTACACAGGCAAGTAGCAAGCTCCCATGGCTAGGACCTCCCTCAGCTGATGCGCCTTCCAGCCATGGGGGCATACTGTTAGCCCCATTAGCTGAGGGGGCTCCCAGCTTTGGGGTGCACTTGGCCACACATTCAATTAATGGCCTGATAGGTGCCAGCCACACATTTTTGTGGAATAACTTTGTGGCTTATTCCTTGTTTTATGACACCATTAATTGCTTTGACATGTGGCCAGTTTACAATTTAAGACATAATTAACTGGCTAATCACATCTTAAGTGTACCGTGTAGCAGGGGCCTGAGTTTCCAGCCTCTTTATTATGGTCACCTGTGCCAGACAAGAAAATGGAGAGATCTACCCAACAGATTCTGACAGTGATATAACTTTTGTGCAACCACTTTATCTGTATCTGGTTGCATATCAATAATAGTCAGTCTATCTACTTCTTGCAGTCTATTCCCAACATTATAAGGAGAGTCACTCATGTTACAGAACAAGATATGACCAACCACCTAGTAAAGAACAAAACAGTATTCCTTGCCTTGGGAGGATTTGAGACTACTTCATTCATGCTTTATCTCCCTTTCCAGTGACATCATCTTGAGAGTGAGGCTTAGGTGAATAATTGCCTGAGAGTCTATTAGAAGAGTTAATATTTATTCAAGGGAATGGCCTGTGTGGAAAAGGAGTGATATGACTGGACACACTTGTGCCATCAATAAAGGGATTTAGTATTATTTGATGCTCATGTTATTATTTCCTTGAATGCCATGATTGGCTTTATTTCTTCTTTTGTGCTCTAAGAGGGTATTATTCCATAACTTTCAGAATTTTACGGTGAGATTTAGTAGTGGGATCCATGTTAATGGATGGGATATAGAAGCATCCTTCTAACCCAACATATTGAATTTTTATCTATAAAAATGTTCAGCAGCATTCAGAACCTTTTACCCCCAAATTCCTCTGATGCATATCATCATATACAGCTCTCATTTAATGATGTTTTCAGTCAGACTGAACAGCTGACAAAGAGAAAAGTACATTGCATGTACATTATATGCTATCAGAGCTTCAGACTAAAAAACCCTGAGACAGGCAGATTTATAGGACTCTGTTCTGACGTTTATCCCCACTGAAGGTAAAATAATTGACAAGTGACATTCAGCCCTCATGCATGAAGACAAATGTCATGAGAGAGATCAGCAATTTTATTTAATTTTACAAGGATTTACATAGGAATGTCTATGCAAGGTATACTGGTATGCTTTGCTTTGGGGGAGTTTTTTATGGTGTTCTTTTTATTTTTAAGGGAAAATTGTGCTACAGTGGTATTTTGTATGTAATTTATTGTTGTTACTAAAACTGGAGAGATAATATTAAGTAAGATGTATGATGAATACCTTTGTTTAAACATCCTATTTAAAACTACTGCTCATCTGCGAAATCTTTTGAATATTCATGAACACTCTGCAGCCAGTGTATCAATCTAATGATGAGTGCTGGGGTATGGATCTTTCAGGTCACTATTCTCAAAGTAAAAATGATCAGAGGTGCCTCTGATTCTTTTCTGATGATTGTTCTTTAGTTTATTGCATCGCAAACACATACACATGCCGTTGCAACATGGTTGTGTGCCACCTTTGTCACACTCTCAGAACTGAACAAGGATTAACTGGAAATAGATGGTCCCTGTAAGACCCTGGGTGAAGCAGACTGGTGGGGCAGTCTTTCTGACTGTTGCACAAGCTACACTTGTTCCATGCACTTTGATCTACAGTTATAATCTTCGCTAAAAAAAGATGTGATGGTCCTCTGGAATGAGGGAACACATTACAGGTAGATGACATTTCAGAACAACAGAAAACACTGACTTAATTCAGAACTTCCTAGACCTTAAACGCTGGAGGCTAAAAGTGAGAGGAACGGTGGAAAAAACCCTGGCCATACCCAGTTCACTCTCCCTTTCAGCATCCACGCTCTGCCACTGTGACACACAGGATACTGGGCAAGATGGACCTACTGTCTGACCCAGTAAATGGTAGCTCTTATGCTCTATGTTCTATGTCCTTAACTGCAGCATGGCTAATTCCTCCGAGGTTATATTTAAGGTAGATTTGCTACACCGCTCTTCCAAAAAACACTTTTCTGAAGCACATTGCCCTATATTTTGGGCTTTAATGATGGCCATTGTCCTTTTGAAACAAAGCAACTGTTAGTGAGATACAGCTTTCATAATGTCAATACTTAAAACATATTTAAAAGGATACAAGCCTAATGTAGTACTTTTCCGTACTTACAGATAGGGATACCATTTACTACCAACCTTTTTAAGTTTTTCTAGATTTGAGAGGAAAGGACTTGGCTTATGGAATAATTCCTTTTTTGTTTAAGAATAAAACGAACCCAACTCCTTGTGTGAATGCTCGAATAAAATAGATTTTAAAGGTCATGACCACTTTGGGCCTCTAACAAGAACAAAAAAGTCTGTCATAGGGCAGACTACTTTCAGTTTTACTTATATCTCAGCCCTTTTTTAGAGAGCAGATAGTTTTTCAGTGAATGTGGCAACTAGGATAAGACAGATATTTTTATGGTAGGCTAAATGTTGCTCCTGTGTTGACAGTACCTTTTAAATTACAATATTTTCATTTTCTTTCAGCACAATGTAGCCCTTTACAACAAGGATGAAGTTCAACTATGTGGAAAACAGAACTTACTTGGGATGGGCTAAGAGTGCTAAAGGGCTCAGATACTACTGTGAGGAGTGAGGAATATGAATCAATGTGGAGCAAAAGAAAAATAATCTTTTAGCTCATAGCAGCAGCACCATCTAGTAGAATAGGATACATTAAACTAAAGCCTGTTTATACTAGATAGATTTGCGCTGATATAACTATTATGGAGCAGCTACACTGGCTTAAACCTTATCATAGGCAACATTTTAGCCTGTGTGTAACATGACTTTAACATATTTTCTGTCTTTCCAGTCCAGTCCAGTCTCATTTGAAATGACTGACTTAAGAAAATAAATTTTATGTAGAAAAATAGGAAACTTTTTGTAACTTTATAGGAGAAAGTGACAGCAAAGTCTGAGAATGATCGTTTTAAATGCAGATTGAAAATAAACCCTGCATGAATAATAACCTTTTTGGTATTGAGGCAGAAGGATTTTGGAAGATATTTCTTATGCTAATGCTGGCAGCTAAACAAAACCACCTTAATTGGCACCCAACTAAGTAAAAAGTACTTACATCCCAGAAAAAATATTTTTGCTGAAAAGGCAAAGGTATGAAAATATACATATAAAATATTTTTAGTTCCACAGTATCCGGATAATGGATATGTCAATAAATGCACTTCATTAATCAGCACTTCATTGGTGATATTTTCTTTTGTAACATGGGCATGGTTAGGTCCCATGACATTGAGATTGTGACCATGTTAGCTTGACTAAGTACTATGTACATACACCATTTAACTGCATGTGAATGTAAAAAAAAAAAAAATTATCTGTAGGGCAGGCTGATAAAAATCCATCTCCTAGTAGCCTAAAAGCTTATGTTTCAGTATCATCCAAATATTTTCTGCATGCCTGTTTGTTATGCAAACTGTTATTGGTTTCTGCTGTTTTCACAAAATGTTTTTTATTAAGCAATAACTAGAGATGTAACCATCTTCAAAGGTATCAAGCTGGCACTTTAATGCATGTCTTCTCAGCTCTTCATGGCAAATGCTTTCTCAGTAAAGGGTATTGTAGCAGCAGGACCAGGTGGACCCTGCACAGGTAACTAGGGCAGCCAGTTGGTGGAGGATTGGTCATAGACCAGTAAGGGCAAGAGACAACCTTATCTCACCTGTAGGTGAGGAGCCACAGGAGTCAGAGCAGTGTGCCACGCTGCTGTGGTGATTTATCAGTTTTTGCTTCCTGTGGATCTGGGGATATGCTGAAGATGACATCATGCTACTGCGATGAGGCAGTGTTAGAAAAGTGCAAGAGGAGTTGACCAGAAAAGGAAGAAGTGTATCTGGCAGCATAGCCTAAAGAGCACTGAAGCTGGAGCAGACCAGGGTTGTCTCTGTAGCCTGCAGACCTAGACGGGTCTCCAGCCACACACCAGCATCTGACCAGACTGGTAGGGAACTCCCATGAACTGTGGCACCCATATTCCATGAAGGGAAGTTGTAAAAGTACAGTTGCTGGAACCCATAGCCTTGGGTCCAGAAAAAGGGCTGTCACTGGCCATTTCTTTTTGGTTTTTTATTCATTTCTTACTCTTCTGTGTGTATTTATATTGGGGATTATGTGTTGCATGGAATAGAGGCTGAAGCTGGGGAGGTTACCCCATCCCAAAGGAACTGGACGTTGATGGTGCCTGGACACTTACCCAGAGGTAGTGAATGAATTTTTAACTTTGTTATTTTGACATGAGTGATTGAATGACTGTGAACTACTTACTTGTGCTATACCTTGACGCCCACTCCACTCTGGGAAGAGAGTAACATTAATTTACTCTAACAATGGAGGTATTCTTTCTCGTGTGAGGGCCAAACTGAAATATCCCAGTAGTATCTGGAGTTGACCAGACAGCGCAGCTGAGGTGCTGGAGTGGCAAACTGATGTAATCAAAATGAGCCTGGGGCCTCTGGGCAACCAACTGTAACAGACAGAGTTACAGACCACCACCATCATCTTTATACCAGTGGTTGGCATGTGAATGGGGTGTAGGGGAGAAGGAGCCCCACCACTACATGAGTGAACCCATGGAGGTACCTGTACTATCTTTGAACCCTCTTTTTCTTTCATAAAACCAAACGTGTGGCAGAAAAGTTGAGGGTGGCATCCCAGAGACTCACTCTATCAGCACCTACCCATCCTGGTGATGACATTACAGGTATTAATAATTATTCAGTAGGGAATCTTTCTATTGACCTCAGTTCTCTACTGATGAAGATTTGCAGAAAGCAAAAGAGATAAGGCAGGAGAGAATATTGCTTATTGGTATTATAGCCAGTGCAGTGTACTGAGGTAAATAATTCCAAACAGGAATAAGAATAACGGGACAATCCCAAATAGCCCAATTTTTATGTTTGATCTGTTCAGACAAATGTAAAAAAGAAATTGTGAGCACCTGTGGCTCATTTGATCACATTTCCATTTTCTGTCCTCCAGTAGAATGGATGTGGATCGATTTCTAGATTCTGCATTAGTTTATTACAGATAATTATTTGCTCATACTGGGTGCCAAACCCTGACATTTAAAATCTAATTTTTTTGCAAAATATACTTATCACTTGATGATTTCTGGAACTGATAGATTATCATTGTGCCATCTGGAATTTAGGCAGGGCTTGCACTTGTAGCTATAAATCAAAAAGACAAGTCATATGGTGACAAGTTATATTTAGTACAGCTTCTCTAACTTCAATAAGCTTCTCAAGTGAAAAGTGTAGAACAGTGGTTCTCAACTTTTTAAGATTCAAGGCACCCCCGGGAAAATGCCAAATCTTAGTTTCCACTTGATTTTTGACTACAAAAAAATAATGGAGTATACTTCTGTTGCAAAGAACTCAGAAGGATCACAACAGATCAAAATGGTTTTGACACTGTGGATTCCTATTTGAAATCTCTGGGTCTATCTTGTGAATCGTTTGTAGGTGCCTGCATACCTAACAGTTCTAATATTGCTCAGCATCCTTAAAAGGATCTTATAGCACTTCAGAGTACTGTGACACCTTTTTTGACAATTACTGGTTTAAAAGAAAACTTCCTCACTCCTTTTCACCAGAGAAGTGTCTAAAAGTCACCAGGGCATTATTGAAGTCCCAGAAGTTTTGTGTCATACAGTCATATGTTTATATCTTCTACAAATGTCACCCCGAAGGGTCTAGGAACTGTATTCCAAAAGTTCAGTCCTACTCTATGGTCTCGTGCTTTCTGTGGATCCCTTCTTCTGATACTTGAAACCACTGGAAGCATTTACTACTTAATGGGCACGTCTACACATGGCACTATGTTGCCGTAGCAATGCGCTACAGTGACGTAGCATCAGCAGTCACAAACTCATGCTGCAGCTACATTGCCATAATGACACACCTCCCTGTTACAGCAAGATGTAGTGCCTAAAAATAACTATGCATGGCTTGTACGGTACAGTACGGGGGTATTACTGCACTGTCTTTTCGTTCTTCCAAAAGGAAGTATTAAATGATAGCATAGTAGTAACATTGCCATAGGCCAACATGGTTGAACAAATTCATTTTTCGAGCTGTGTTTTTTAACTTTTAGATTAGCTAATTTTCTTAATTTGTGGTTTCAGTTTTCTAGAGTTCTGTGAACAGGAGAACCCACGCTCACTCACATTTACACAAGCTCTGACTAGAAAATTGAAAGATGAGGAAGATGCAGAGCTTACTGACATCTATGAAGGTAAATGGGTAGGATTTATTTATTTTAAGGATCAACATTTATTTTCAATGCAGGTGTCCAGGAAATGGTTCTTGCAAAATTATATGCTTCTGTGGGTATGTAGTACAGGAGACATGTGGCGCTACGATTTATTGACCTCATTCGCACAATTCAAGTCCCACTGGAAGTTTAATTACCACAGAGGAGGAGGAAGTTTTAAAACACTTATTTTGCATGGACAAAGGAACCTTTTGCAATCACTTCTGAAACTTTTGGGCACTGAAAACAAAAATACAAGTTACAGTAGGATTCTAGCTAGTTATTTTATTTCTATCCACAGCTGTAATCTAGAGAAAGACTCCAGCAGTTTGAACTTTGGTTGTGATAAGGGGTCAGTCAGACTTGAAAAGTTTATATACAGATACACACTTAAAACTGCAGTAGAAATTACAATGAATGTGCCTAGCAATTCAGTTAGCTGGGCAATATCATTCAGTCACAACTTTAGAAAGTCAATAAAAGTGAACCAGTTCACTGAACTAAACAACAAAAACCTAAGTAAAAATATGCCTGGGGCAAAGATAATTTACTTTGTAGCCATTTTTCCAGTGCGTGTGATCATCACCAACATTATCCATCTGCATTTCTTTTTCTATTTTGGAAGGTCCTCCAAGCTGCACTGTGAGTATAAATGATTTCTTTATTAAAAGTGCATCAGTGGTCATCATCTAGAAGAATTCTTTGGTCAGTAACACCAAACAACAGGCAATTAACATGCTTGCAAAATAAATGCAAGTTGTAGATTATAATCTCAATTTAACTGCAGACAGTTTTTACTATGTAAGCTTCAGTCTATAAGAATAAAATGGGCTGGGTGTATTAGAATCAGGATTAAAAACTACTTATCTGACCTCATGAAGCACTTTAAAGAACTGTTCTGTAATTCAGGGCACCAAATGCAATGACAACATTATTTGCTTAAAAAAGCTTCTGTGCACCCTACATGTTTGTTTCAAGCAGTTAAAGGAATAATCTTTTGGGAGCCATAATCATTACTTCTTACTATTAGTGTAGTCTCTACAAGAAGGCTCAGGATAATTCACAAGCTTTCCAAATGTCTTCATTCTGCAGGTGTCAAATATGTAGTGCTGCATCCCCATTCTAGCACCTCCATAATGGAGCTATATTGCTCAATAAATTATGAATGTAGATGCACATGCAGGATTCTAGCCAATTTAAGTGGAAGTTGTGTGGGCACACATGAATATGGAATTTGACATGTACCATATAATTCCACCTATTAGGCACATGTCTGGACTTGCAGATGACTAGGATTCTTTCTATTTATCACTCTGACAAAGAAGGACACTCCATGAAAGAGATTGTGAAATAAGTGAAGGCTTTCTATGCAATCAGGGCTTGAGAACAGTCAGGACTTGAGTCCTGAGTCCTACGCAGTCAGGGCTTGAGAACAGAGTGGGTGCATGTGTGCCTCCAGTGCATGTGTACCCCCTGTACTCACCAGCAGCAGCGGTGGCAGTGGCAGATTCGACAAAGGTAAGTGGGGGTGGAGGCGAGGAGGAGCCAGCGCAGCTGCAGAGGATCTGGAGTGGGAGCCCTTCAGAGCCCTCTTAACTGTCCTGGCAGGGAGCCTTTGATACAGTTGCCCACCACATTCTTCTAAAAAAAATAGGTGACTGTGGCATTGATGCCTACCCAGTCAGATGGGTGGCAAATTTGCTAGATGGTTGCACCCAGAGAGTGGTGGTGGATGGGTTGTTTTCGACCTGGAGGGATGTGGGCAGCGTAGTCCCCCAGGGCTCAGTCCTGGGGCCTGTACTCTTCGGCATCTTTATTAGCAATCCGGATGTAGGTGTGGAATGCACACTCTCCAAATTCGCTGGTGGCACCAAGTTGTGGGGCAAGGTGGGCATGCTGGAGGGGAGGGACAGAATCCAGCTAGATTTAGACGGGTTACAGAGGCGGACGGATGAGAATAGGATGGAATTCAACGCAGACAAGTGCAAGGTGCTACATCTAGGGAGAAGGGACCAGCAATACACCTATAGGCTGGGGAACACCCTTCTTGTCAACACAGCAGAAAGAGATCTTGGAGTCACTGTTGCCTCCAGGATGAACATGAGCTGCCAATGCAAGGAAGTGGTCAGTAAGGCTAATCATGCCTTGTCATGCATCTACAGATGCATTACAAGCAGGTCCAGGTCCAGGAAAATGATCTTTCCCCTCTATGCAGCATTGGTCAGGCCACAGTTGGAGTAATGCGTCCAGTTCTGGACGCTGTACTTTAAGAGGCATGTGGCTAATATCGAGAGGGTCCAGAGGAGGGCCACTCGCATGGTCAAGGGGCAGCAGGGCAGGCCCTACGAAGAGAGGCTAAAGGGCCTGAACCTGCTGCTCAGTAACTAATCAGGCATAAATTCGATACCTGCATAATGCAGGTATCAGATTTACACTCAAGTTGGCGTAAGTTGCTATATAAGTAGCCAGTACAGGCATGCATGTGTAGATGTGCACCCATACTGCACAGTAATTTTGATTACTGCACAGTAAATGTGCATGTATAGGCTTGCCCACTGTTATCTAAGCCACAAAAGGAGGAGAAGGACCCATCCACCTTTTTCATTTTTCATGTTTTTTAGGGATCAAGGAGTATAAGTACACTTTGGCATGGATGGATCTAGGGGGGTGCAGATAGTATGGGACAGCATCACCACATATAACACAACACAATTTTCTCTAGGTAAAAAGAAACTAGAACTTTACTAACATGCTATGGGCTCAGGGCCATATTATTCAGTTTAAGATCAAAGCAACAACAAATATAACTGCTGGAATGAACATTAATTTGCTACATCATGTATTATGTATAAAAAACACAACAAATTAGGCAAAAATAATCAAAATATGTTGTTTCATTAGTTCTGCAGTCATTAGAATTAAATGGTCATCTCTTTTTTGAGATTCATAAAACAAAATTTAGCCTTCTTGAGCATCCAGTGTTTCACTGAAAGTTATTCCCACACCTGAGTTAATGCTTGCTTGAATTAACAGTTGTAGCTAGAATTAAAAATAGTCTGAAGGTCTCTGAAATAGGAGCTCCCCTACCAGGAGTCAATTGACTCCCTTCGTGCTGCCTGAATAGAAATGCTGCTGCCACTGTCAAGCAGTTGTTTTTAAACTTGTGTGGCGGGGTGCCGAGGAATCAAAGGCCAGTGCAACTGCACCACCACACCCACCTTGGATCTGCCCCTGCACTTAGGTGCCTAGAAGGTGGAGCAAGGTCTAGTCCAGCTCAGTATCTTCCATGCATTCACTTTGCATCGTCCCTTTCTTCTTTCTGATGCTGTAATATTAGTGGTCTGCTACATATACATAGATATTTGTTTTGGTTATTTCTCATGTGGCTTTCTACAGCAGGTGTTCCAAACTACCTTTTCTCCTGCTTTCAGTGACATTGGTTTGATACAAAATGCAAATTGCACTCATGAGGCAAGCCTTTTTCATTTAGAGACAAAAATTCTTACAACAGGGAGGTTGCTTTTTAAAAATCCCTCTGCTTGGGAATAGTTTACATGGATTTAGACTACTCCCATTTTCACCCCCTGTACTGTACACAGATTTATATCCTATTGCAGGGGTATCAAGCTCATCTACTGTTGTGGACCCCTGTTCTGTCCCATCCTGTCCCTTCCCTTCCCCAGCACACCTGATTCGGTAGCTGTTCTAGCTGATCTGGGGCCTTCACTGCATGTGGTGCAGATCCTGCGGCGGTCAAAACAGGCTCCACGTGCAACACAGTCCAGCTGGGGTGGCTACTCTGGGACTGTACATGGTGCCTGCTCTGGCCAGTCTAGGATCCATGCTGCATGTGATGCCCGTGAGGGCCACGCGAAGTGCAGGTCCCAGACCAGCTGGAGCATGAGCTATATGTGGTGTGCATCCCAGAGCAAATGCCACATGCGGTGCAGTCTGGCTGGGGTGGCCACCAGTGCAGCATAGCTGCTGCTCTGCATGGACTGGATTGCATGTGGTGTGCATTCTGGCCACTCTGGGTTCTGTGCTGTAGTCCCAGACTGGCTGTAGTGGCCACCAGATTGCATATGCTGGGGGAGGAGAAGAAGAAAAGAGAAGCTGAAGGGGTTTCTGGGCCGAATCTGGCCCATGGCCCAGCCCTGTACCACAGGAGTATGCGGTGCCTGCTCAGATCCAGGGACAGGATGGTGGGGCTCCCTGGGGTGGATCTGATCTATGGGCCATATGTTTGATGCACCTGTCCTACAGTTTCTGCATCGCTGTGTCTTGTTTCTGCTGTTAGTAAATGGTGACTTCCCCTTCATCTCCATGTGCCAACCCAGTCTCCTGCACTGCTATTACCATTCAATAATATGCTTTGTGTATCAGTGCAAACGGGACTGAAATTTTCATTCCTTCCATCTTTCTCTGTTTGCCTTCTTACAGCAGAGTGCCCATTGAAATGACTGGGGAAACCTCAAAACAAAAATCTGTCATTTGTGAATTACTTCTGCTCCTCTTTTTTTCTTTTCTTTATCTCTGGTAATTGTTAAAACCTGGTTTGCTGACTCTTTAGACAGATGAGTTAAAATGAATTAGAAGCAGATACTACTCTTGCCATGTCTGTCTGTTGTGTCTATTTCTTTTCATTTAATGGAAGACAATGCAAAAAGTGACTATTAACAGAACATACTCTTCCTCATTCCACAGGGTCTCCTATTTTCTCTCTTCACTTCTTTGCTCTTTACTTCTTTGTGGGATATTTTCTTTCTTTACTGTTTCCTTAACACGTTTACCCAAGCTTTTTTCTTTTGCAGCAACCTCAGCAAATTCATTGATTCCTGTCCACCCCCTCCCCACTTGGAAAACAAAAATGAAAAACCAGGTGAGATCACATTTCCACAAATTCATATTAGGTGCAAACATTTTCCCAGAGATTATACAACAGATAAATCTTTCACTTTCAGCACATGGTTTATTACTGAGTGCATTGTCTGCCCACACATGTAGAAACAGATAACCAGTGATTTATATGTTCATAATGAATACTGCAGCGATTCATTTATTCAGCACTATATTGGTATTAGGGTAAAGCATTTATTTAAAAGAGAAGATAAACCAGGAATGGAGAATGATATAAAACTGCCTAACTGGGAAAGGGGATAAGAAACAGAGGATGAAGCTGAATGTCTTTAATGGCTCGCAGTGCATTATGTTAGAGAGTGAGACCTGTAAGCTCCTGTTGAAGACTTTCTACTAGTTTTTCTCCCTGGATTTTCTCCTCAAGAGTGTCTCAGACTGAGAAGAGCTTAATGTGGCTCTTTATGAAAATAATTAAGGCTACTCTCAGAATGGCCAGAGATTCAGTATCAAGTGATGCAATGTGCTCCCTAATACACACACTAAGGCCATATCTGCTAAATTGCCAGCCTGGGGCATGCAAGAAACACAAAGTGAGTGGGCAGGACTTATTTCCTTGGCCATCCCAAGCAGATGTTGCTAGTCTTGGCCATTTTCAAGTGGCATAGGGCAACTGCAGAAGTGCAGCTAAATCAGAAGGCCCTAAAGCCTATTTTTGAGTGGCTTTAGTGAACTTTTGTAGATGTGATAACCAGGCTGGTAAACAAAGTAAAGGAAAAAATCATCATATCTAGCTAAACCAGCAATAAGATCAAATTAAGCAAAGCACAGGGCCTGAAAGGAGACATTATGGCTAGGGACGGACATTACACACAAACTGCTTTAAGTGATCAGAAACTGGTTTAAACCTGTAACAGGACGTAAGTTCTGTGCATGTAAACCAGTTTCAAAGTGGCTGAAACTGATTTGAGATAAACCTGGTTGAATGTAGTATCAGACTTAACTGATTAAGCTCCAACCGGTTTATGCAAATTCTATCCCAGACCCCTTCCTGGTTTAAATTAAACCAGAGTCCTCCAGCATGCTGGCATGTTCTCTGGGCTGTGCTTTCCACTCCAGTGGTGCTGGGCTGGCCCTGCCCCTCTGCTCCCTTGTTGGAGCAGAGACAGGTAGGGGCAGGGACCTGGCCAGATGCTGGTCCCAGAAGGGAGCAGAGAAGAGGTTCATTCTCCCTGCTCCTTCCCCTGTCCTGCAGGGGCAGATCTGCATTTCTCTGTTGGCTCTCCAGTGGCAGGGGCGTGGCCAGCCCTGGCAGTAGCCTGGAGTGAACTGGCCAGGAAGGGGGTTGAATTCCCACCTCCCTGTCTCATGGACCCAAGCTGGGATTTGCTGGGTGCTCCCCCCTCACTGCTGCAGCAGGGCTGGGGTACAGCCAGAGGCTGGCCAGCATGGGTAGGGAGGGGGGTTATTTCTTTCTCCGCCCCCAGGGGAGCTGGGGTCTACCTGCCCTGGCCACCACCGTTGCTTGCTCCCTGCATGGGAAAAGTGGCAGGATAAGCTCCCTCTCTACCCCTCTGCCAGATGCCAGAGGGGTGGGGGAATAACCCCCTCCCTGGCCCCCACGTAAGGGACTGTGCCAGCTGCCCTCTGGCCTCACCCCTGCCCTGCCGCTGGAGTGGCGAGGGGCAGGGCCCTTGATGGGGGCAGCACTCCTTATCATGGTGTCTGGGGAGCATAAGCCTCTTCCTGGGGAGAGCATGAACAACCATCAGAGCTGTCGCAGACTGTGCAGGCAGGTGGCAGCACCGGGGCTCAGCATGTGCCTGCATTTCCTCAGTCCAGAGGGCATGTCTGTTCAGTCGCATACTGGTTCAATCTATGCAGGTTAGATTAACCTGCAAAAATTGAAACAATTGAGTCTCTGGCTTTTTGAATGTCTGTCTCTAGCCTATAAAAGGAGGCCTCAAAATAGATAATCCAAATATACCATGTTACAGCTTTGGCTTAATAATGTTTGTGGTAGTGATTGATGTTACAAAATATATTAGATGTAGCATTGCTATAATAGATATAATTTGTGTTAGGTTTCCTAAATCATTTGTAAGAACAAAGCAGCTTTATTAGTGAAAACCATAAACTAAGGTGAAAAGAAAATAGGATAGTGGCAAGCAGCAGTCCATGATGGTAAAGGAAAGAGATAAGGCATCCTACCACATCTAGAACTGTAACTTTCACAAGGACATAAATCCCAACTCTGGTATGGACATGTATTAACTGAACCAATCCCAAATATCACTGATTGGGAACAGGTTTACAACTGTCACAGTCAGAGGTATCCAAACATACAAACCCCTAACATTCCAGGTAAAAAGGTCACCTTTTAGGTACTGACGCGCTATGGCTTTAACACCAGGTGGTGAGCGTGAGCACGCAGACCAGGATGCCTTGCAGCCGGAGAGTGCAGGGGAAAGCTTGCAGCCATGCTTTGAGGGTTTGCAGGGAGCAAATGACATGGGGCTGTAAGCATTTTCACTTTTCTGCTTTTCCTTCTCTCCTAAACATGAGTTCAATAAACTTCAGTACCTTGCAACTAACTGAAGCCTGCAGTGCGTTTGTCTTACTTGGGGTGGTCAAGGGCAGGAATACTTAGACCCATACTCTTGGCTTCCTAGGGGTTGGGGGTGGACTGCAGTTGAGTAGGGAGTGAAGAGCTTGTTGTTAGAAAGATAGCTTTTATTGAATAAGCAGTGCAAGGGTGCTTATTGATAAAAAATGCTAACATAGACAGGAAAAAAGGGGACAGTAGAATTCTGTCTGTGAACCAGAGTGGCCAGCTGAAGCAGGATTGTGGAGCCCTGAGCTGGTACTCTGTGAACTGGTTCAGAAAGATAGTTGATTTTCCAGGAGCGCTTTTGAACTGCTCCAGCTGGCTTTAAACCAGCCTACCAGGCTTCTCTGTGTTCACTTCAGGTGTAAGCCACATTTAACCTGATCTAGGTGTTATGTGTGTCCATGCCCTAGTCAACACCCTCAGGCTAAGTATAGACAGTCAAAAAGCCCGAGGCTGAATGGAGTCAGTCTTTGCAGGTTAGTCAAAGCTGCAGAGTTTAAACTGAGAATCAACTGGACACACATTTACCTTTAATTCAGGAACTATTGATGAATATTGGATATAGACTGGAGGAAAATTGAAGAACTGCAAATTCAAAAAGATCTGCTGCTTATCTGTAGGCCACGTTCCTCGGCCTTCTTGAATCTCCCCAAATGGTAGAGGTCATGGATGACTGGTGCCTTCCGAATCTGGGGGGGCACCAGTGGGACATGACTGGGGGAGTCCCTCAGCAGCCAGCTGGTGGAGCCAATTTCGGGGGGGCACTCTGTGCCTGCCTACCAACTGGAGCACTCGCTGTCGGGGGGGCACCAGCACTCTATGCGTTGCCTATGGTAGAGGTAAGAATCTATATTGCGCGGTTGCAGGCAGCCAGATAGACATTGGGATAAGTGTTTATTTTTCTTATTTGGAATATAAGCAATAAAGGATCAGACTGCAGACCTGTCTCTTGTCTCTTTTAGTAGCTAACCTGCCATTTTACCTGTAATCCAGGTAACACAGGGAGGCGATATAAAAATAGCCTGTCTCTCGCTTGTCTATGAACCTGCTGATTAATGAACAAAAGACTGAAGGGAAATACTTCAGCATGGCCCTGCTTTCAGCATACAGGCAGTCCCACTGCCTTTAGTTCAAATCTGTGCTTGAGATTGGTTCGGAATGGTAAAATGTAATATTCCCAGACTTTTCTCTCTCTTTGGCATTTTTACTGTGAACAACTCTAAGTTTGGACTGTATAAGGAAATTTTTCCTCAGCATTGAAATATTGGTATATATTTTAACAAAGTGCTTTCATAGTCAGCTTGACAAATGATTATTTTTCTCCAGATATCTTCTTTTAAAAATATGATCATTTTTATAAGAAGCATACATTTCACTTTAGTGGGGAGCTCCTTCCACCTTTTGTTAAGATCTGCTCTTGAAGGAGTCTCAATGATTTGTAGTCTCTTCAAATATTATGATTTTTATAGAAACTAGGGGCTAGATTTTTTAAAAAGCTTTTTTGAAAAATTTGCTTCTGGAAAGGTACTACTATCATACTTAAAAACTAAGCTATAGAAATGTGAGGCAGATTTAAGCCATGTCCAGCACTAAGTGTTTAGTTAAATTTGGCAAATGCTGATATAAAAATATTTGTAAGCATTTTATTTTTAGGTCCCCCAACTTAGCATTTGTAGCATTTGCTTTTTGCGAATATTCATGCATGGGAATCTGTTCACTAAAATTTTCATAGAGGCAGGTAATGTCACAAATCTTTGTGCAAACATCTAGTTTGTAGAAGCATTTTAATCAACAGTGGTCATGTTGGCTATGACACTTTGTGGGTTTGTGAGCTTTCCAGTCAGGGAGTAGGGGCTGTTAGAAATAATGAAAAACACAGAGTTAAATTCTCAAAGTCACAGTCATAGTAAGTATTTGGCTTGTGGCATATATATTGAGATGTGCCCATGTGAATTATTCATCAGAAAATCCATAACAACATGCAAATTTGTAAACAGTATACTTCATTCACAGGTAATTCGTAAAGCAAAAAAGTGCCAAGTTTATTGAATGAATTCTTCACAATTTCGCTTTCAAGCAATGGACTACTTGCTGATGGCAGAGTGGAAATCAGAGCTAGAGTTTTTTTTGTGATAATCCTGAATATACTAAAGAAGAGATGACATTAAGACCTACTACATTCAGATAAAAACACTGGCATCTCAATAAGCAGGTAGACACAATGACTCCTGTCAAACGGTGCCAGCGGTATCATCTGTCTTCTGTTACAATCAAGGCAAGAAGACTTGATGTTCTCCTCCTTTAGACACATGTATTCTATCTTGTTACAGATACAGCTGGGTAATTCTGTTTTTAATATTTATATTAAAAGCAGGAAATATGCATGTGCATGTATGTGTGTGTGTGTGTATTTTTTGTTGTTAAATACACTTTCAAGTCAACCAGAACTAATCATGAATATATGGCAAATTCAGCGAATGGTTCCAGTAAAAAATGGAAAGGTTTTCTGAAGCTAAATATGGCTGCATTAATTTTCTTTAAGTTAAGAAATTTACCACTCACCCCCACCCCAATATATTTTTGGTCATCCCAATGTAATGTATTCGTTCATTCTTTCCTACCTGGCCAGTAAGCTGCAAACTCAGTCACATATATAGCCAAAGTTACTGACTTCACAATAAACAAACCTTAATTTCCCTTTCAGACAACTGGGCTTGATCCATGGCCACTGGTGAAGGAACAAGTGTGAATGTTGCATCTGGCAACTTGCTCTCTCCAGTGAGCCAGGTGTATTACTGACAATGCGATGGGGGAATCCTTTCATGGGAACCCAGGCAGTGTTAATTTCTAGGAGTACTGTTGCGGGACAGCTGATTTTTATTGCCTGTAAACAGAAGTTTTCCTAATGACTATTCTCAGTCAGCCAGCTCCAGGTGTCTCTGACTACCATCTTATATTCAGTATTAAAAAGTCAACTCTTGCTTCTAGCTGGTCCCTGATGCCAGCCCTTCACTACTCACTTGCTAAATTTTCAAAGAAGCACCTCCCATGTTGTTCAGGGGTGGAAACAGCTCCTTATTAACATCTGCAAAGCTACTTCATTGTTCTTATTCAAGTCCTTCCTTAAAACGCTGCTGCAGTGTCTACAAAACCTTGGCATTGGTTAGATCATTCGTGTACTGACATTGCTGTCTCTCTTGGGGCACAACTACATGACTCAATGCACAGTAGACTAATTCTACTGCACATTAGCACATCACAGCAAAAGCCATGTTAATGCACTAATGTGCAGTAGAGTTAGTCTACTGCACAGTGAGTGTCATGAAAAGACACTGGTGCTACTACACAGTAGTGCCAGTTACTGTGCGTTTAGTTAGTACTAAATTTAATGTACAGTAACAATGGCATATTAATGCGCATGTAGATGTGCCCATGCTGACCAATACCATTTCACCATTTTCTTGTCTGTATTGGCTGTCTCTTGCCTATATTCAGCCTGAAAGTTCTTTGAGGCAGAAATTGTCTTTTTGTTCTGTATTTCCATTGAATCTAGCACAATGAGGTCCTGGCTTATAATGGGGGCTTTGGTAATACAAATAATGAATAATAATAAAAAGAAGAACAGCAACAAAAGCAATGATGGATATTATAGAATTTTCTCTTTATGTATCAGTACTATTTTTATTAAATCTCATGAAACTAGCTTGAGGCAGGAAGTTAAGAATAGGCTTCATCGTGCTGCTATTCTGATTTGGAGATGTGTTAAATTCTGCTAAGGTTCTTGGTGGGAGACTTCATACTTAAATCTGAAGCCTTTTGGTCATAAATACTAATCAGCCTCCTTGCAGTCTGGCTCCAACTGCTAATAATTGCATCCTACAGTAATAATTATTTTAACATACTTAAAACAACAGGAATCATCAACAGGCATATCTGCTGTAAACCTGTGAAGAACACTGCCAAAATTGGGTGGAAATAAAGTATTGGTAGCTGTGAAGAGAATTCAAGGTAGCAGGTAATTGGTAGGTTGAATTACAGTTAAGACAAAAACTTAAATACCAATTAAGATCTTGTAGGAAAATGTGAAAAACCTTTTCCTTATGAGATGTTTTGCTTAGATTTATAAAATCCTTGCACATTATTACTAGGCCTTTTGCAAGAAAACAGGATATTTATGTCTTAGGAGCTTATCCATTTCAGCTTTTTTGTTCTCTGTTATTTCTGGACTTGTTCCATTTTTTTTAGTCACAAGCAATTTCCAAAATACTCATTTCCATTTCGGATCAAATTTTCACGGAAAACTAGCAAGTTCCAATCATTTTCACACTTCACATAGTCATAATATCATATGCAGAAAGAAAATGACTTCAAATAGGGTAGGAACAGCAGAGAAGTAGAAACCTGAAGGATCTAAGAACCTGCTTGTCTGAAAACATGTTAGTCATAAAGAACAAGGGAGGACAAATATAGAAATATCTCCTCATATAGGGCTAAGTAAATATTCTACTTTTCATGTGGCATAAGAAGTAGCTCAACAAGTCTGTTGGCTGCCCTGTCTGCTGACTCTTGTACATTTTGTCAGATATAGACAGTGCAGCGCTCTCAGGATCATACCATAGGCTTGTGAAGTTTGAACTGCTTGTGCCATATATAAGTGGGGTCCAACCTTTTTGGAAGATGTGTCACAAATTAGGCCCACACCCTCCTTGAGTGCCATTCCAATCTCTTTCCCCTACCCACAATCAACTGTTCTGTTTTCTGCTTCCAGCCATGTTCTCCCTGCCTGCTCTGATGCTCTGCTTTCTGCTCCCTGTTCTCTCTTTCTCTGTGCTGCCTGTCTCCTCCCCAGTCTGCTGCATGCCACACAGACAGGCTGCTTATGACACCCCTGCAACATATCACAAATGCATGTTAGATTTCACTTGCATATACACTCCATTCCACTCTGCCTGCTAACCTCTCTCAAACTACCATAAGTCCCAAGCACTAGAATTGTCCCCCTGTGAGCCTTCTCCACCTCAACAGCAAGCACCCAGCCTGCCTACTTAATACTGCAAGAAGGGTCTCTAATATTTTGCCCAGTATGCAACAGTGAAGGAATGTGAGAAATGAGGCTTAACAAATAGACCCCTAGGACTGGAAAGGGCCTCCTGGATTACTGAGTATAGTCTCCTGGATTTGCAGGCAATCATTTATCACTGTGTGCTCCCCTTGTACATACAAGATGGCTACAACTGGCTATCGAAGCAGACCTTGTTCATTTCTCATATAATAGTGGTTCCATGTATTGCTGAAGTCTATGTTAAAAATAAGAGGAAATGCCTAGGAAACTCATAAAGAATCAGACGCCATTGGATAACCATTGGATAATTGGATAACCTGGACTAGATAGCCCACTGCCTATTTGATGCCAATCAAATAGAGTGGGATCTTTGCCCACATTTGAAAACTGGTGACATGTAAAAGTGAGTCTTTGAATTTCTACTCCCAATGTTACAGAACCATAACAAGGCATCATAAGATATCAGCACATATCTACAAATGGACATTGGTCCTTGCCTCAGAGCTCTCAGGTGCCCTGCGACGGAGAGCAAAAATGGCTCGGGAGAGACCCCTAGTGGTGGGAAGGGGGAAGCTCAGCTGCCAGTCACCAGGACTGCGCAGGTGCTGGTTGCTAGGGCAACCAGGGAAACTTAGAGACAGGAAGGGGCGGAGCTTAGCCCTTCTTAAGCCCAGGCAGGAGGCCAGGAGAGTAGTTTCCTTCCGGTGGCTGAGGGAGGAGGAACTTGGCCAGCACAAGGGGAGAACTCTGATGGTGGGAACATCCCCTGATTCCTGCTGGGGTTTGGTGCGCTCGCTGTCTCTGGTAGGGATGGATTCTTATATTTTTGGCCAGACGGTCTAGCTTTTTATGTTATAGCCCAGGGGCTTTGTGTTTTGTGTTTACTGTTTCACTGGAGGGCTGGGTGAGGCTATTAGGGGTTGGAGGAGGCCTGACAGGGACTCCACAGTAGCGTGGGGGGTTCCTGGCACCGGAGAAGGCGCAGCATTATTTGGGGTGTGTTGGCCCCAGCCCCGGGGTTAGGGGGCAGCGTGAAGCCCCGGAGCTGACACTGGCGAGAAGCCCCGGGATGGGCAGTATGAGACAAGCTAGAGGGTGCAGGCTGAGGGACAAGCCCGAGAGCGTCCGCGCAGCGCAGAGAGTAGGACAGACCTGAACAACACCAGATACATCTGTGAGGCTTGGGCTGCAGTGTAGGAGGAAAGGAGCTGCAGATAGTGCTTCAGGCACCGAGACGGAGAATAGGCAGCCTCCCGTTTGATTAACATCTTCCAATCAAACAAAGAACAACAAAGCATGGCAGGTGAGAAGGCAGGCGGTTGGCCCTTGATCAGTGTTGCGGGACCACTAATAGACAGCCCCGAAGAGGCCCAACTGTCACAGTCCTAAACAGATTAAACTGTTGAAGTGGCAGAGCTGTGAGACTTTCTAACTTCTAAAATAGTGAAAATAAAAACATTGTTTTAGACATTTAGTAGTTCTTGCAGACGAGCAACTAATGTTTTACAGGCCAGCTATAGCAGCTGCCTTGATGAGGTCATGAATCTATCAGCAACTCGCCTGGCAACCTTGGTACTTATTGATTTATTTGATTATCTTCTTGTATATTTTTAGCAAAAACCATTAGTGCAGTGTTATCTCAACTAGCTTCCTTGTTAAGAATGAATACTCTCTTTCACTCACCACATAATTGTTTTGATTTACAAATAAACATCAATTCTTTCTAATCAGATTTCATACTAAAGATGTGGGGACAGTCTACCTGGGATCATGCTAGGAGTACAAAGATGGATCTTACAAATTAGATGAATTATTTCATGAAGTACTTGTGGTAAGTACTCCAATACCTGCAAAGTCCAATGATGGTATAATGGAGTTCCTTAATGGGGGTGGGTGTACGTGCACCCCCTGAGATGTGCTGCCAGGGGCATGCACCATTCATGCTTAACGCCTCTAGTCACAAACATTTCTGGAAATTACTGTGACGAAAATAAGGAATCCTGATGAAATTTTAGTATTAGTATGACTGTTCAGTAAATTCTGAGAATAGGAATTAAATGGTTATGAAAAAAGCATAACAACATAGAAGACCAAGATCAATGTCCACCTATAGTAATCAAATTCCTAGCCTTCTATAATCCAACACAGATGAATTGATTTTGAGTGAATCTTGTTCAGTATTCCGAAGAAGTCAAAGCATTCCTTTCCTTCACAACAGTCCCTGCCACCAAGTGCTCAGGGGTAATTCCTTCCCACTCCTTCAGTTTCCCTTGAATGATTGCCCCCATGCATAAAGAAAGAAGGCAGCTGAATAGCTGAATAAGAAGGCATGCTGACATATTCCCTTATGCCTGACATGAAATGCAGACTTCCTGTACTTTATAACACAGAACCAATTGATACTTCATTAGATTTCAGACTTCCTAACTCTACACTTAACACCTAACCTCATGCTGAAGAATTAAATGGTAGAAATGTAGAACCTCTTCCTCTAACAGCAACAGGTAGGGGAGTTGGCATGATAGACACTTTCAAAGCCCCCAAAAGATGAAGAAGTGGAAAATAATGTCTGAAAAATACTTTTTAAATACAGAAGTCAGTTGGATCCCACATCTATGGGCATGGAGAAGAGAGGGCTTACTGCTAATAATATTCTGTTTAATCTAACACTTCTTAGAGTATTGGACAAGGAAGTATTTGCATGACCTCATCACAGTGCCACATGCTAGACTTTTCCACTGTGTGGGGCACCTTAAAAGAAATAGGCTTAAAAATGTGTCCCCACATGTTAGCTTGTTTCTTTCTAATTATTCTGATGGACACAAAGCTAATTTTTGTCAGTGCAGCACTGGGTAGAGATCCCCAAAGTTAGCTCCAGAACAGGAAGCACTAGAACTGCATTGAGGGTGGTGCTCTGCCCAGTAGTTAGAAGAAGGGCTATACTTAGTCGAGGTGGAGGTCATGCTAATGTGGCTACAACAACTCTGAGGCTTGAGCTGGTATTTCTGCATAGTGCTGTGCTGTGCTCTGTACAGGCACCAGCTTGTTCTGAGTCAGTGCAGGCATGGTACTTTACTTCAGTTTGTGAACTGTACTTCTGCAGCTGGCTGTCCCACTTGTAAGCATGGGAACACTCAGCATTGCCACACCCAAGACTGTTGTGAATCTCACCTCATAAATCGGTCACCAGAGAAATAAGTGATCACATGGCCTACGGATACAGTTACCTATGCTAAGCAAACAATATTGTCACTGGGGTAAAAATCCAGGCTCAATTGATGGCATTTTAGTTGATAAAAATAAATGCGTCCCTGCAACTGCCTTTGAGCTCTTTTAATTTAATACCGATAAATCAATCCAAGATTCAATTTGAACTTGACTACTTAGACAGACACGAAGACAGAGAGGATTGGTCTCTTTTCAGCTATTGATATGGAAGGACACATTTTCTGTAATGGCCAAACACCATTTTTATTTGATGTATAGCTTTTTAATATATTATACTTCCAAAGGCTGTCTGGGAAGAGGTAAATGTGATCACTCTGCACATGAGACTAATAAAAACAGATTTTCAGGACTCTTGGTTTATTCCTATCAGTCATAAGAACAATTTTTCATAAGGCAGTATGTACATCATCAGTCAATTCTTTTATTTGAATGCTAATTATATTCTCAATGTATGAATTAATTATAACTCCTATTGACTATGGTGATATTGTTTAGAGAAATTATCGCTCAGGTCAGATGAAAAGGTTTGACTTTGTATGACAGACTGGAGTGATTTGTTCTCTGCTGTGGCATTAATATTCCTTAGTGTGAGCTTCATGAAGAATTAAAACCAAATTAAACTGAGAAAGGAGCTCCTCTCTGCTGACTTCTTCATTTAAAATGTTATATAGGAAAGCCTCATCTCCTGTCTATCATACAACATTGAGCAAAGAAACAAACAGGCTTTTTCTTCTCTATAAAATGTCTTCCAAGAAATGCCATGACACTCGCAATGAAATAAATTCTGTTCACAAAACTTACTTTGCCATGACTATGTATATAGTTTCACCTTGGAAAATTCAGATCCAGGAGCAAGTAGAATTGTCAATAAAATAGCACCTGATTACATCATATTTGATTTTTTTTTTTTTTTGGTCCCTAATTTGTTGTTATGTGAAATGCACCCATTACGTAGGTGTCAATGAAAAGAGTGGTGTTTCCATATCTGTAGTTTGTGGAGACTATACAGTCCACATAAAATAGTGTGAAACTGAAACCAGCACTGACTCTTTCACGGCTATGTCAAAAGAAAGGTGTGGACCCCAAAGCACAGGAAAAAGCTAGAAGTTTAGCCCTTATTTATATTCAGAACCATAGCTCTACATGGTGCTTTTAAAAATAACTGAAAAACAAAGCCCCTTCTAAGAATGTATTTGCTCTCTTTAGACTTCGACTTGATCCAGCATAATCTCCAAATTGGACACCCATGAAATGTCAGGGTTTCAGTCTGGACATTCAAAGCATCTCCTGGGGTTGGTTTACAAAGGCAATCTTCTATGGAGACGTGACTATCCACCTCAGCTGAACAAAAAGTTGGTGAGAGAACTGGAGGGGCACTAAACAACATTTTTCCACAGCTATCACAAGATTGAGAACCCTCTCCTGATGATGCACTAGTGTGACAGAATGAAGTGGAAAGTTATTACAAAAAAGTACTTGTGGAAAAAAAAAACAAAAGTTTTCAAATTTGTCAGCTGTTCAGGTACCATGAACAGAGCTCCATTTAAAATCCAGACATGAGGGCCTTACAGAGAGGCAAAGAGCTGTTAAGTAGGTGGAAGTAAATATGTAGAACAAAAAGCTAACCAGGCCAGGAAGATAGGACGTTATCAGCAAAAATCATCTGTGCACATGTGCAGAACTGGGTTGAAATTGGTACAATTTATTTGCTCTTTAATTTTACCACCATTTGAAACAAAAGCTAGCAGAAGTAAAAGTGACTATTGTGCCATCAGTGTACTGTAGGAGCTAACAAGGGACTCGCTGGAGACTGAAATAAATGTTTCTAGTGTTTTATTTTAGGTACAATATTCCAGCAAATGGATGCACTACTGTTCCCCAGCATGCTTGAATACTTGAATATTTACATTTACTTCCTCCTCTGGGAGGTGGAAGTGTAGAACATTGGCACACTAGACAACAGTTACTGTCCTCTTCCACTTGTTTGCCAAGCAGTCACTTAAGTGTTTATCAAAATTAAAGGAAGTGAGGGTGAGAGTGTTCATTGTCCTATAGTAAACACTCTTACAGTCACACACTGTATAGCTGCCAATTAGCAAGCCTCTTAGGGAAAAAAGAAATAAAATTCTGATTAAAATAATGTCCTCTCCCTCTTTCTCCCCTGCTTGTGCCAAAAGGGATTTATAGTCTTCACAGTCTGAATCCCAAGGCCTCTTGTTTTGGAGACTTCTAGCTTCAAGGGTTCAATTTTAGTTCCACCCTCTAATTCATATTCCTGCTATCAGCTGTTAGGAAGTGAGTTCAATTACTCAAATACAGACACATCTAATGTTATTAATTGCTCTGCCAATTTTCTTCCAGTCATGTATTTTTTAAGACACACCAAAACTTGTGATGGATTTAAGGTCCCTAATGCTTAAAAAAAGAGAGAGAAAGAGGAAGTGAATGAGCCAGTAAACCTGAATGGAACAAATTATCTATTACATTCAGTTAGTTGAGTTATCTAACATTGTGTCTGCCAGAAAAAGGAAACATCAGCCTTTTCCTTCTCTGCATGTGGCAATATGTGTATTACAAAAAAAGTGTAGGATGCCTTCTCAGCCAGTTAAAGAAATGACATGATGCGGCATCATACTGAAAGCTGTTAAAGATAAAACAAGGGGGAAAAAAAGGCCTTGTTTCCATAGCAATCCAATGAGCCACTAGGAATATATATCTATCCAGAAGCTGAATTTTAAAAAGTTACAGCTAAAAACAAGTTAACCACCTTGTGATGTGTACAGAACTGTAAAAGCAGTTTTAACTCAACCTGTTCTAATTTAATTTCTACCATTTTTGCATCGTAACACTGGGCGGTTTATAGTTTCATAGTTTCTAGGGTCGGAAGGGACCTGAGAAGATCATCTAGTCCGATCCCCTGCCATGGCAGTAAAGAGTACTGGGGTCAAACGACCCCAGCAAGGTGTTCATCTAACCTCCTCTTAAAAACCCCCAGGGTAGCAGCCGGCACCACCTCCCTTGGAAGTTGGTTCCAGACCCTAGCCGCCCTGACCGTGAAGTAGCGCCTTCTGATGTCTAACCTAAATCTACCCTCTGCTAGCTTGTGACCATTGTTCCTGGTCACTCCTGGCTGTGCTCGGGGGAACAGTGACTCCCCCAATGCCTGCTGATCCCCCCTGACCAGTTTGTAACAGGCCACAAGATCCCCCCTCAGCCTTCTCTTGTGGAGGCTGAACAGGT
>NW_017729032.1:202919171-202920375 GCF_001723915.1 Gavialis gangeticus
AGCAAGGAGACATTTCCGGATGCTTTTGGTGAGCCATGGGGGCTTATGCTCCCTCCTGCTCCCTTTGATCCTCGTTGGGATTACCTTCCTTTGGGCTTGGAGCTTCATCTCCTTGAGGAGCAACCATTCTCCTTGGACACCTGTCTCTCCTCCCTTCCGGGACCTCGGTACTTCCCTAACTATCCTCCTTAGCTCGTTGAAATCTGCCCTCCTAAAATCCAGGGCTGCTGCCTTACTGCATGCCTTTGCCACCTTGCGCTGGATGGTGAGGTTGGCTATTGTTAGAATTTCATAACACTAGCCTTTGAAAACTACCACAGGGGAGCAACAAGTGAAGTACTAGCCAAATCCTTAGTACAGACCTTGTGCCCTACCATGAAGAGACCTTTCCAGCAGATGAAGAAAATACTATGATGATTTAAAGGTCCACCCCTCTGCTTGAGGCAGGATCATCTGTATCCAAATCATCCCATACAAATCCTTCCCTCAACCTAACCCCTTGCCTACACAACACACACAAGTACAAGTTGTAGCACAGGTAAAGCAGGGGGATAAGGGCAATCAGCATCAGCACTTACACTGGTTTAAAGGTGCCTTATGCCAATTCAGCTTATTTCCCTTTCCACATGAGGAGAAGCTATGTTGGTATAAGCACATTTATACTAGTATAACTATGTCCATGTGGGGGTGGAGGGATTGGGAAGATTGCATTGCTTTTATGATATCATTGTGTGTCCCAGTTTGTATGTAGACAAGGCCTTAAAATACCTTCGGGAGCTATGCTTGCTCCTAGAACCCCCATGCCTTTGGCTGGTTTTCCACCACAACATTTTGCTAATAGTAGAGGGCTACATTGTGAAAAGAGATAGCTGCATAATACACTTCAAACGTGCTATTCTGTATGCAACCCTACACTGTTCGCTCCGAATATGAGCATGTATATATGACATAGAGAGCTAGCCTGATGTCTGAGAAAAATAAATAACTATAGAAAATAATTTAAAATGGCCTTTTCAATATCTGTATTGCATTGTTTCATCTTTGTCAGACTTTGGAACCCTATACTGAGTGAGGTTTTTATGTAGTGTCAGCTGACACAGAGAACCATTAAAATCCAAGTGATGATGGGTTCACCTACCCCATCCAAAGACCTAGCTTTACAAGAAAAGCCATTGTCTTAAAAAAAAAAAAAAAAAAAAAAAAA
>NW_017729032.1:202920416-202933924 GCF_001723915.1 Gavialis gangeticus
AAAAAAAAAAAAAAAAAAAAAAAAAGAGTTCACAGATTCTTTGGATCTCTTGCAGTATGTAGGGGATTATGTGTGGAAAGGCTGGAATCACCAGGGACAAACCAGTGGATTTAGGCAATGCACTGCAAAGAAGAGAATTCAGTCTTGGATATGAAACTGGAAGGAGCCCTGCCTTTTTCTCTCTGCTCCTCCCTTTCTGGGAATTTTAGGATGTGGAACATCCTTGGAGACACTAGAAATGCTTTGGATGAAAATAATCCCAATTAAATTTACACCAAAACTGTCCAACCCAAATATGTTTTCTTTGATATGTCTACAATGCTTGAGAATGAGTCTTTCCACCTTTATATTCTGTTGTAAGTCAAGAGTAGGCCCCCAAAGATGTTAAATGAGCTAAAAAAGTATCAAACTTGGATAAAGGAATCAAGAACAAGGTTTCCTATATTCCTGGGGTCAAGTATAGGTTTCCCTCGCTTTATGCAGTTTTTGTATGTGTGAATTCACTCTTACGTGATGATCCTCTTTATACCAAAAATTTATTATATGCAATATAAATTCACTCTTATATGATCAGTGTTGTGTGTGGATTTTGCAATATAGAAGTAAGGCCATTTCTTTTACCTTTAACCTCAATACATAGAAGCAGACACAGCACGTACTAAACAAGTGAAAGGAGAAGTGCTGTGTAAGGGCTACTGATAAGATATGAAACTAGCTGAATCCGGTCCACAAGGAACCTTGAAAGAGGTACAAGAACTGTTTTTCTAGTGAAGCAGACTACTTGGCAAGAGTATATAGAGCATGCAGTCACGAGGGTTAAACTTAGGTGTTCGTGCACACAGTGCCACCTGATTGGATAGAGTAGCAGTTTAGTTAGTAAATGATTGGGTATTTTCACAAGCACAAGCTAATGCTAACGTACTAACTAAGGTATAAAAAAAAATTATATCTAATAGGCGGGGTCCCTCCCCGGAGGCACCTCACTGCAGCGAATAAAAAATTCTGTATCTAACTTTGGGCACTTGCTCTGTGTGATCATTGCCCCAGCCTAGAGTGAACTGCACGTGGCTTACGAGCGTAATTCATAACATCAGTATGGTAGAAGCCCACAGTCAGCTGCTTTGTGTGGTGCATTGTGGGAGTGACGCACATCAAAATATAGTTTCCTGTGTGGATCTGTGCTCCTCGCTCGTTGTCTGCAACACATGTTTCTGAAGTTGCCATCCCCATTATGGCTTCTAAGCATCCCGCTAGCTTATCTCCTGCCCCTTTCCCTGGTCCATCAATGAAGCCTTCACCACCCTCTCTTCACACCAACTATACATTCACCACCACCCTGTGCTTGTGTGTACTGTCTGCTGTTGATGAGTACCAAAATTGTGTCGTACAAGCGGTAGAAATGGTTCTGGGGGTCAATACAGTTGAGGTCTTGGAACGTATCCTTATTTGGTACATTGTAAAGTGGGTTCCCTTTATGCGAATTCCAGTTATACACTGTTTTCCAGGGATGCATGGACAGCGAGGGAAACCTGTATTTCTCCCTTTTTTGTTTTGACCTGTAAAATGCCCTATAACCCTATGATGTCACAGCCTTCTGGCCACTGACCTATCCTAGAATGATTATTACTTGCTGTTCATCTTCTCATTCTTCATTCCATCTCTTGTTTAGCGCTTAGACTGATGATGCCCTTTGGTAATGATAATGCTGCCATGCACTACTGCATTCATCCTGTATTAAAGTCACATCAATTTACCATAGCCATTAGTGCAGCAGCACACTTACCCTTGGGTTTTGCTTTCATGTTTCTAGTGTACTCTAGAGTCTCACTCTGAATTTGTATCCATTAGTTCCAAATGGATTTTTCAGTGGTCAAAACAGCTGTCATTCCCCTCCCACTTCCCCTTCCTGCCTCCCTGTGTATTCATCCATGTAGCAATAATGAGGGGTTTCTCTTTCACACTAAAAAAATCTTGAAAAATGTCAGGCTGAAGGAAAGATGATTAAGGAAGTTCCTCAGCCTTGAGACTGATCTTATTTAATGTTTTCACTGATGACCCTAGCACAGAAAAATGGAAATGTGCTAATGAAACTTGCCAATGACACAAAATTAGGGAGCATCGGAAAAGGACCAGAAAATTCTATAGAAGGAATTGGGTGACCTTGAGGACAAAGTAAAGAAATTGCAAAGTTCAAGGTCAAGCATTTAGAAATTAATAGCAAGAATTTATACTATAAATTGTGGTGGTGGGGGTGGCAGGGAGGGGAGGTTGTGGGAGGGAATCAGAGCAACAGAAAGATTTGGGTGTATTTGTCAGTCACTGGATGACTCCATGAGACATCTTTGTAAATGCAAAGTGGTGGTGACAAGGGCAAATACAATCCTAGGATGTAGCAGGCAAGATAACTAACTAGCTTTATGATAGGGCTTGACAAATTTAAATTACATGGTTACAGGAGCAGCACAAGGATTTTTGCTCCTCTAGGCAAACTAAATTTTGCTGCCCTCCCTTGTATGTGGGACCTGGTGACAGTGGACAGCAGATAGAGCCCCAGAGAGGTGGTTGGGCAGTGTCAGACCTGCTCTGCTCACCTCTGCACTTGTCCAGACCCCCCAAGATCGCTCCCAGTGAGCATGTGAGAGGTGTATATACACTGTTTTTACCACCCCCTTCAATTTGTTGCCATAGACAGCCTCCTGTCCTGCCTGACTTGTTATGCTGGCCCTGCATGGTTACCCCTCATAGCAGGATACAGAATTTGATTACAGTAGAGGTCCCTTACAGTCCTGTCTTTGTAACTGGGCTGGGATGAATAACATATAATATAGAGTACTTTTATTATTGGGACTTGGGCAGGAGAACAAGACATATAGCTCATTTTTTTTAGTGAGACAGTATGACCTAACAGATGGATCACTGGACTGGGATTTGGGTTGTCTTCATCCCTCTGCTACTGGTTTACTGGGTGACTTGGGCATGTAACTTTCCTTCTCTGTGCCTCAGTTCCCCAACCTATACAAAAATACTGATCTCCTCTGTAGAATGCTTTGAGATTTGCTGATGAAAAGCTTTGTGTAAGAGCTAGGTGTTGTTACACTTATTTCAGGATGCACAGATATAAAATGCAATCTGCTGCCCTAGGTTTGCCGAGGGAGAGGGAGAGGGAGAGTGTGTGTGTGTGTGTCTTAGCCAGTTAGTGCCCAGCCTGTACCAGTGCATGGGACTGTTCTAGCCTAAGCGTAGGACTTTGCACTTCTCCTTATTGAACCTCATAACATTTATTTTGGCCCAATCCTTCAATTTGTCTAGGTCTTTTTGAATCCTAGCCCGACCATCCAGCATACTAGCCCTACTCCCCCTAGGTTGGTGTCATCTGCAAACTTGCTGAAGGTGTACTCCATCCCATCTTCCAAGTCGTTGATGAAGATATTGAACAAAACAAGCCCCAGGACTGACCCCTGGGGTACTCCACTTGATACTGCCAACTAGACATTGAGTCATTGATTACTACTACCCTTTCAGCACAACGATCCAGACGGTTTTCTCTCCACCTTATAGTCTGTTCATCCAACCTGTATTTCTTTAGCTTGCTTGCAATAATGCAATTTTCTCTGTGTGGATTTTCTTACTGTATTCTCATATCCCTGCTTTCTTGTTTACCTCTTCATTCACCCGTTTCCCTTGCCATAATAGCAGCTGCCCTGAAAATAGCCTGCTTTTGCTGGATGAGTGAATTGGTCTCTTCTTGGTCATCACTCATTCTATTTTAACTTGTCTCATAAGGAAATATTTTAAAAATTAGAGGAATATTTCTGAAGTCCAGAATTCTTCAGAAATTGTCTCAGGAGAGAGGTTTAGCTGCATGGGTTAAATCATTTAAAAAGTTTTAAAAGGAAAGTCTCAAAATATTTTGCTCTGTAATTAAGTACCTGCCCAACTATATCATTTTTTATAACAAAATAGAAAACCAATCCCACAAATACATCCACATTTATACCAATAGAACCATCTCAGCATGTTCTCTAGGAAGCTGGCAACAGCACCCTTGTAAAGGATCTTATCCAGAAGGGAGGCATGCATTTTAATGTGACCCTCCCAGCTTTCCAGATCCAATAATGACAATAATTGCAACATTTTGCTGATAGTTCCCAGGTCACAAAAGATTGTTGACTTGGAGTCTGATGTTTATTTAAAATATCTTCATTTGTAATTTGACTGATGTGGATTGTCTTTAATATGTACTTGTGCTGCTACTGCATTGGAAGCACTGGGAATACTGTTCTTGTTTTAATGAAAAATGTGTCATCCTTATTCTGTTTTAGGGTACGTAAAACAAATAAACAATACTGACTTCTTTAGTAGCAATCTTGCTTCTGAATCTGCTCACAAAAATATACTTTAAGCACCAGATGTATTTACTCTTTGCCAAACAAAGGTAAATTGCTTCAGTTTTCTGACATAATTAGTTTGGAGAATATTTTGGTATATACTAGGTTCTATATGCCTCCACAAGTACATAGTAATACTTCTTACCTATACCTTGTCTTCTGGGCCTGAGAAATATTACCTTTAATCTCTGAAGACAGAGGGCATGATTCTCCATTGCTTGCATCTTCAGACTGTACAGGTGCTCCTAGAAAAGTGCTCAATTATATCAACTATACTACTCAACCACACTCAGCCTCAAATTATTTTTTGTGATCATAGAGGAGAGGACAAGGAGCAATGGCTTCAAATTGCAGCAGCATAAATTTAGGTTGGATATTAGAAAGATCTCTCTCACTATGAAGGTAGTTAAGCATGGAACAAGCTACTCTGAGGTTTATGAAATCTCCGACTTTGTACTTTTTAAAGATCAGGTTAGACAGACACTTGACTGAGCTGGTTTAGTCAGGGATGATCCTGTCTTGAGCAGGTGGCAGAACTACATGATATCATGAGGTCCCTTTCACCCCTTTCTTATGATCCTATATTTTTTTACCCTAACATAATTAAAAGACCAATATATCATACAAACAAAAGATATAAACAGAACTCGCCCCTCAAAAAACAGGTACATGACTTAAAAGGGGGATGAACTCCCCAGCTCCTAAAATCTCACATGGACTGAGTTAGTAGGTTTCTTTTGCCTTTTTCTACAGCATGGGACATAGTTCCCTTCTTAGGAGCATATTTTAGCCATCTTTACAATTGCAATTCTAGTTTGTTTCACCTTATGGCAATTCCCTAGGAAGCCCTCAGGCAAATCTTGTCATGCATCCACAGATGCATCTCGAGCAGGTCCAAGGAGGTGATCCTCCCCCTCTATGTGGCACTGGTCAGGCCGCAGCTGGAATACTGCATCCAGTTCTGGGCGCCGCACTTTAAGAGGGATGTGGACAGCATCGAGAGGGTCCAGAGGAGGGCCACTCGTATGATCAAGGGACAGCAGCGTAGGTCCTATGAGGAAAGGTTGCGGGACCTGAACCTGTTCAGCCTTCAAAAGAGAAGGCTGAGGGGGGATCTTGTGGCCTGTTATAAACTGGTTAGGGGGGATCAGCAGGCGCTGGGGGAGTCCCTGTTCCCCCGAGCGCCACAAGGAGTGACCAGGAACAATGGTCACAAGCTGGCGGAGGGAAGGTTTAAGTTGGACATCAGGAGGCGCTACTTCATGGTCAGGGTGGCTAGAGTCTGGAACCAGCTTCCAAGTGAGGTGGTGCAGGCTCCCACCCTGGGGGTTTTTAAGAGGAGGTTGGATGACCACCTTACTGGGGTCATTTGACCCCAGTGGTCTTCCTGCCATGGCAGGGGGTCAGACTAGATGATCTGCTCAGGTCCCTTCCGACCCTAGAAACTATGAAACTATGAAATCAAGTCTAAGCAAACCTTGGACTCTAACAACATGGCCTGATTTAGTTGAAGTCCAGGATACGTGAAGGCAGTATCTGTTTTGGAAAGTTTCACGTAACCAGAAGTTTTGTTAGAGTATTGGTTGCTGCAAGCCCACTTAATCTGGACATAACCCCCAAAATATCAACAGAGACAAAGGAGGGAATATTATGATACAGTTGCCCTAGCTGTCCTTCAGGCTTGAATGATTGTATATTGCCACCTGTTTCTGTTTTTAGGAAAGAGGCCTCAAAAGATCTGTATCAAAATAATTGATTGCAAAAGTTTCTAAAAGAAAAGTTAAATGCGCCTTCAGCCATTAGCATTCTTAAAAATAAATTTGGACATTTCACAACAATGACAGATGCCTCCTCTTTCTTTTGCAAACAAGAGAATTGAAGAAATCAGTACGACAGCCTATAATAGACTGTTATAACTGAGTAAAAGATGATGCAGCTTTAGGAACTTTTCATCTCAGAGCAGAAAGTGGTTTTACAACTTACCAATAAAAATTCCATTTGAAATAAAAGTAATTAAAGTTTATCTCAGGTCTGTCTTTTCATATGTGTGGTTTCTTTTGCAAACCAAACAGAATTGTTATTCAATTACTTGTAGTAACATACAGTAATGCGGTGCGACATGAGGATGCATTTTGATTTACACTTTGATTACCTTATAGAGTTACAAACTTCCTAAGCAAAGCTGAAGGGTTAGCCAAGGCCTACTCTGCTTCTGGAGAACAGTGCTTTGAGGCTCCTCTTATTGCAGTACTTAAATCATTATATTAAATTATTTTTACCATGTAGAAGGTATGAGCTGGAAAAAAAGATGAAAGACTGAAAAAGAATATAATTCAGGCTGTTGACTGTGTGACTTGGCTTTTTAATTAAAGAGAGAGCCCAGATGACACAAGCCATTAGATTTCAAGATACACTGCTTAGTATGGAAGGGGTCAAGTACTTGCTGGTTTTACACTTCTGGTTATGGAAATATTTACAGCTGTTCAGGACAATCCGTTCCCACCAGTTGCTGCTGGTGGTACAGGCCCAGAACTAGTGCGTGATGGTCTGGAGGTGGTACCAGAGCGCCCTGGCATCCATGGTGTCCTGAGTGGCCTTGTCCTGTCACTCATGTGGAAGTTGGTGACCCAGTCCAGGACACTTAGTGGGTGCAGCGTGCGGTAGGTGGCATCATGTGGGATATCTGGCTGTTGGCTCAGGGGCTGCATGCTTCATCCCATGGTGACCTGCTGCCATATCAGATGGTTGTGCATGATGTCTCACAGCCTCCATCCAAAGTTGCTCAGGGTAACAAGCAGGACATGCTGCAGCTGCTGGGTCTGCATGCTTGGGTGAAGGAAGTGGGGTGCCATGGCAGGGTGTGGGCAGGCTGGGACACAGATGCATGTGCAATTCACAAGGGAGGGCACTTGTTTCGGGTCCCTTCTGAAACATCAGGACAAGGTGCAGGGGCGAGTCTGCAGTGACCTGGTAGAGGGTTGGGGACATGCTTGCCTGCCCACAGCAGCCATTCAGGTGCTTGGCTGTGCTTGGCAGTTTCTGGCAGCCCAGGGAGCCTGCAGGGCATGCTGGGAGGTGTGAAGGAGGGCCCCTCACTTGCAGGCCTCAGCCAGTGCAGCCTATCTGTACAATCCCTCCAAAAGGGTGAACGTGTTTACTATTCATTTCTAAACTAAACTAGGCCACTTACAGAAAACTGCATAACTTAAATCAGGGGAGGTACTTGGGAAGGCCCTAAGGGATATGCATGGGTGGGCAGGGATGGAGTGCTGCCACCCATCACCCCATGCCGCCGCTTCCCAAGAGCAGGGCCAAGGGGGGCAAGGGCAGCAGTGCCCCTCTGCAGGCTGCACAGGCGCTACCTGGATGACTGGATGTGCGGTGGGGGAGGGGAGGTTGCACGTGGCAGTGGCTGCCACCACCCACCACCCCACGCTGCTGCTGCTCTGTGCATGGCCGCTGGGCGTACATTTATTGAAACAGGCTGAAAACCCTTGACTTAAATCAATTCCATCTGTACATGGCCTTAGAGGATGAGCAATAAGTCCCCTTTGTTATTGCAGTGCCATAGTGAAGATTTTGAAAAATCCATTGGACTAGACACTCAGAGGTAGGCTTCTGTGATAGCAGTGTGCAGGTGAGGTCAGCTTTTGTAAATCAGTCTGCTTACCTGCTCCAGAAGCAGCAAGCAAGGCCCAGTACACTTTTCCTCTTTATGACTTCATCTATGTTTCACAGAGACTGCCTCATGCTGTACAGGAATTCAGAGTTTCCATTACTCACCTGAGTGAGAGCCACACAGCTCCACGTGAGTGCACAACACAGAAGCACAGATAGGAAATGCCTTCTGTATGTAGCTAAGGTGTTTGGCATTTGTTTCGATTTCTTCATCTGAAATGGAAATCCTCTTTCTTATTTTAAGAAACCCAAAGGTATAATTAATCTGCATTATCAGTGAGATATAATTTCTAACCAAGTGGTAAAAGCGTGATTATAAGCAGGGAGTATTTAGTGGGAGGGAAAAAAAAGAAGATAATCATACATTTTTTATCTTCTGACCATGCTCTGCCAATTCCTGTCTTCCTGAAAAGCTCTTTTCAAGACATTAATCCTCTATTACTTGACATATTGCTGCTTCCCAAACTCTGAATATTTGGTGGGGAGCAGCATGCTGTTAATATAAGTGCATTAAAAACTACTGTATCTGAACTTAGATGCATGTTACTTTTAAATTACACAGTGTTGTCAAGTATTGACATTTATGGTTGATAGCTTTAATATTAGTATGTATCTCTCAATAAATTATACTTGCAGAAGTAAAAGAGGAAAATCTAGGTTGTATTAATAGCCACAATAAGCATAACATTCTAAACATAATTGATGTGAACATCAGTAGAGTAATTTTAAACATGTCTATGTCCTGTGCTAGGAGCTTCTAAATGCAACATAAGAGTGCTGCAGTGAATCAGGTAGTTCAAATGAAGGAATAAATGGAAGCTTGGTTTTAGATATTAGCTTCTAATGTGGTCCAGGCACTGATTTAAAGGCAGGATCTTAAAAGGTCTTTTAAAGTAGATCAGATGAGGAATAGTTTATTTCAGGTATTAAACTGAAGTGCATCTTTGGTTGAGGTTGCATAATTCATAAGCAATCTATGCAGTATCTATTATGGAGAAAACCAGTTTCGGTTTCAAGAACAGGATAATTTCTAAGTGGGCTGAATTTGGTACACAGTGGCCACATCTACACAAGACAGTAAGGGGCAGTACGACGGAGGGACCTTGGTGGAATTATAGCCACCCTGAAATTAGCTTTAGCTCCCTGTAGGCACCCCTCACAGCACCATCCCTGTCCAAGCCCCCTGCCTCCCCCTTGGACCCACACCATCTGTCCAGCACAGCTGAGTTCGCCTTGTTCCTGCCCAGAGTGGTGCAGCACTCCTGGCCTGGCCTAGCCCAGCCTGGCCCCACTTGCAGGGTTGATATCCCTCCTATGTCTGCACAGCGCCCCCCCCCCCCGCATTTTTTTGTCTAGTGCATCTTGTCCCTCACTGGGAAGAGGCTGGTGCCACCCCTGAGATTGCTGCACAGTAGCTTGTTACTACTGCGCAGTAGCTCATTAGTACTGTGCAACAGTGTAGCAGGGTACAAACTGTGATGCAACTCTACTGTGCAGTAGTGAGCTTCTGCACAGTAGTAAAAAGCTACTGTGTAGTCAGCATCATCAGGAAGCCATGCGGGGATGCCACTGTGCAGTAATACTGGTTACTGTGCAGTCATTTAGTACTTGGGTATGCAAGTACTAAAGGACTTCTCAGTAACAACTGCACAGTCAGCATCTTATGCAGATGCAACCAGTGGGGGGGGAAGCTCTGAACAACCATACTAGAGTAAAAGATTCCAAAATGAATGCAATACAACAGGAAATGCATGAGAAATCAGCCACAAAGTATAGCTGCACTTTCTGAACAGTCTGCTAAGTATGCAATGGATGCTGCAAGATACTGAAGGCACCCTGGAGGGCTCTGAGCACCTTAAGTCCCCAAAAATCTTTTGCAGAACTGAGCCTTAAACTGGGATTCATAATGGAAACCAAATACTCAAACCTTTCCATACAAAAACTGCTGATGGCCTTAATTTCCGTTTCTCTGGCAAGAGATATCACCATGAGGATACCCATGTTTTTATAAAAATAACATCTTCTTCAGCTCCTTCTAATGAGCATACTTACAAGCCTTTACATTTGCACACATGGCAAGTTTGTGTTTAATACTGGGCAGGGGAAGGTATTCAGCAAAGCTGAAAAGCTCATAAAACTGGTTTATTTTTAGGGTTAGGGTGATGAGCACTTCTAATTGTTTCAGCCATGAATTCCAGACATTGTGTGGCTACCCAAATGTGAAATTACTTTATAGAAAGTGGCAATTTTACTCAAAGATATTAGTGAATTTTCTAGCCTCTGTGCATTACAGCATGGTTTTAGTTGTGGATAGGGCACCTGAGGAAGTTGGGATAATTATTACTTGCAAAATGTAAAAATAGAGGGCCAGGCTGTCCCTTTCTGTGGACAGATCAAAGGGGAAAGGCTAAAGAGATAAGAACATAAGAAAACCCCAGTTTAAGGCTCAGTCCTGCTAAATTTTCTGTCAAGTGTCATATCTAGAAGAAAAGGTTTTTAGGGGCAATGAAAGCTGCAAGAGTTAAGGCAGGGGTGAACAATTATTTCAGGTGGAGGACCGCTTAACGTGGTTCCGTGAACCTTTGAGGACTGCATGGGTATCCCTGTCTCTTGACAGTTGCTCTGCCCCCTGATCACCATCTTGGGACCAGAAGTCTAACTTATAACCACTGACCTTTGCCACTGGAATTCCCTCCCCTTGGGCCCCCCTCCCAAATGCTCCTTTTGGGTGGGGGGGTTGCCATCTTAGAATCAGAAAAAAACCCTAAATCATAGATTAAAAGTAAAACACCTACTATAACATTTTAATTTTTTTACAAAACATATTTTGGCATGATTTGTGTTTGTGTAGTGTATATAGAGGTGATTACATAATAACTCAAAATAAATTCTTAGTCTTTTATAGTGTGTGCGTGTGTGTGTTGTGGGGTATGGGAGTGTGAGGTTGTGTGTGGTTAATTACAGTGCAGCTCTTTTAGAAAGACTAGACACAAGGGAAATTAGGGCCAGGGTGTAAATTATAAATGAATTGGTACTAATAATCGATATAAATTATCCCCCAAAATTGGCCTAAACAATTGCTCTTCCTCTAGGATAGTGGTCTCCAAACTTTTTCGATTGTGCACCCCTATCAGTAAAAAAATTTTTGAGCATGCACCCCCAATATATGTATATTTATATAAATATAAATAGAAGTTCTAATATTTTCTTCCCACACCCCAATGGATCAACTTGCGTACCCCCTGGGGTGCGCGCACACCACTTTGGAGACCAGTGCTCTAGGAAATCACCCTTCAAAACTTAACAGTTTCCATGTCCTTCCTTAACTGTTGTTTAGCAAAGCTCCATCTTTTTTAGATACATGAGACAGAATCAATGACTGAATGAATGAACAGATAGAGCTCTTTTTGTTACCCCTTTCATTTGACATCTATGTGAAGTGGCCAGGAATGTTAATAAAGAGATGTAGGCCACAGAGTGTCCTGTATGAAGCACTGGATACTGGACACAACTTGAGGAGTTTGACTGGGATGTCTGGTGCTCTTACCAGGACTGAGAAACTCTTAGGTACTTGGCTGGAGGGTCTTATTGTTTCACTCAGGGTCAAACCAATTGACAAAATTTGGGATCAGGAAGGAATTTCCCCCCTAGATCTGGTTGGTAAGAGGTGTGGTATTTTTTGTCGTCTTCTGTATTACAAAGTATATTCTTCTAAAAACCACCTCATCATATTTTAGCTTAATAAATCGCATTTTATTACAGTGGCAAGGCATAGGCAGCACCCTTGTCTCTGCTACTTTTTGCTTGTTATATGTTGTCTCTCCACATCCATCCATCAGAATGTTTTGTGGCTATAGTGTGATAAACGGATTGGAGTGGACAATGTTGTGGATCCTTTTGGACAAACAGTTACCTATGAAAACAGGGGGACTGGACTTAAAGGTCCAGGGAGCTCCTTCCAATATCATGTTCCTGTGTATGTGAATGATGCACAAATTGTACCATTTTTATAAGAGATCCCTTTAGTACAATTGTATAGGCCATCTGCTTGGGACAGATGATTTAGGATTACACTATGCATAACTGGCTGCAGTACAATGTAGGTAGCACAGGAATAATGTGAGGAAGCTGAAAGAAGCAGGCAGAACTGTTTGGCCATAGATGTTAGTACCAGAAATTGGTAGTGGGTGGCCATTATTTGTAAACAGGGTTTCACAAGGCGGGGGTCACATTATACCCCCGGTTGAAGTGTATATTTTTCCATGTGGACTTTATGGCTAGGGACAGACATTGCACATAAACCAGTTCAAGTGATCAGAAACTGGTTTAAACCTGTAACAGAACAGATGTTCAGTGCACATAAACCAGTTTGAAAATGGCTGAAACTGGTTTGAGATAAACCTGGTTGAATGTAGTATCAAACTTAACTGATTTGGGTCAAACCAATTTATGCAATGTCTGTCCCAGACCCCTTACTGGTTTAAGTTAAATCTGAGTCCCCCAGCATCCCAGATACTTTGCAACCCCAGGCAGGGCTCTGCTCTCTGCTGCAGCCCAGCAGAGCTGGTTCCACCCCTCTGCTCCCTGGCTAGAGCTCCAGCAGAGACTGCAGGCACAGCAGATCTGCCTGGCTTCCTCCTGCCCCTTCCCCCCCACACTCACTGCTCAAACAGGGATTCTCCCTTCACCTCTACCTTACACACCTCTCAGAATTAGCTAGCATACTACATGCTAGCTACAGGTTCATGCTGTGGGAGACAGGACAAAGGCAGACAGGATAGCATTAGCTTAAGCCTTTTTGGAGCTAATCAACAGGTAGCTGGTAATATCCTTCCGTTCATTCGTTGGAAAAAGTTGGTTAAGAAGTTGAACTAATCAGAGGCCTTTGTTTTGTTTGATGGCTGATAAATGTTACATCTCCCTGTGTAACTCCCTACTGTGTAACTCAATGCTCTATTATCAACTGCCAGCTGGCACCCTCGCTGGTCAGGAGGTGTGTGTGGGGGAACCCCTCCCTAATCAGAGCATTCTGCTAGGGTCTGACCATGCCCCACTAGGCTCAACACTGCGGAAAGGAGGAGAGGGCTGCTCTAGTGCCCCCTGGGCTTCTAGCCTGAGCCACTGTGGGCATATGCCTGCATTTCTGGAATGAAAAGGGAATGTCCATTCACTAGGGCTGTGCGAAGCTTCGGTCCCTGATTTGATTCGGTGGAGATTTGGCACAATTTGGTGGCCAAGTCTCCAAACCTGAATCAAATCAGGAGACACTTTAATCTTAGTTTCATAGTTTCATAGTTTCTAGGGTCGGAAGGGACCTGAGCAGATCATCTAGTCCGACCCCCTGCCATGGCAGGAAAGAGTACTGGGGTCAAACGACCCCAGTAAGGTGGTCATCCAACCTCCTCTTAAAAACCCCCAGGGTAGGAGCCTGCACCACCTCAC
>NW_017729032.1:202934516-202938178 GCF_001723915.1 Gavialis gangeticus
GAATAGTCCTCCTTAGTGATGACCCCTCCTTTCCATTGGGAGTAAGCCTCCTTTTTGGCAAGGAGACATTCCCGGATGTTTTTAGTGAGCCATGGAGGCTTATATGCTCTCCTGCCCCCTTTGACCCTCCTGGGGATTACCTTCCCCTGGGCTTGGAGGATCGTCTCCTTACGGAGCGACCACTCCCCTTGGACACCCGGCTCCCCTCCCCTTTGAGACTTCAGCGCTTCTCCAACTATCCTCCTTAGCTTGTTGAAGTTTGCCCTCCTAAAATCTAGGGCCACCACCTGACCGCTTGCCTTTGCTACCTTGTGCTGAATCTCTCCAAATTGAATCGGAACCCTCTGAATCGATTTGGAGAAATTCAGAAAGGTTCATAGATTCGGACATACACACAGCTTTAAATGTTTTTTCTATATACCTCAAGGTACCAGGTGGCTTGTGAATGCTGCGATGCTGGGGTGGATGGAGCATCCAACAGGAGTGCAGGGAGCTCCCCAGAGTGCTCAGCAGCATACCCGGAAGTGGACCACAGGCACTTCCAATCTACTTCTGGGTCTGATGGAGAGCATGTGGGGGGTTGCCCTGCACCCCCCCGGCTTGGTAACTGGTGCCTCCTGGGCCTGAGGGGGCACCCATTGTCCCCCTGCAGCCAATTGCTGAGCCAGGAGGTATAGGGCTCCCCCCTCCACCGCGTGCTTCCTGGCAGACCTGGAAGAGAACTGGAAGTAGTTCTGGTCCACTTCTGGGTTCACTGCCAAGCATGTGGGGAGCCCCCCCCATACTCCTGTTGGATGCTTCATCTGCCCCAACATTGCAGCATTCATGAGCCATGCCTGGCACCTTGAGGTATGCAGACAAAACATCTAAAGGTGTGTCTAGGGCTGAATTGCTGATTCTCTGAATCAGCATCGAATCTTCGGATTCAGCTGAATCAAATCAGGGACAGTGATCTGAATCAACGAATTGAATCACTGTCCCTGATTCAGGCCGACTCTGAATCTGAATCTAATACAGCCCGTTTTGCACACCCCTACTATCCTCCTTCAAAATGCTTCAAGCTTTGCAGGTTAAACTAACCTGAAAAGATTGAATCAATTCAGGATCAGGCTTTTTGAATGTCTGCCCCTAGCCTATAAGGTGTATATGACCTTTTGCTTTGAAAGAAGTTACTGCTACCCTTTATCTACTTGGGTGTACACAGAGAGTAACATCAGATTATCAGATCTGATTATCATTGATGAGGAAAAGTACTGGGGCAAGCAAAAATAAAGTTAAGCCATAATAAGAAGCATAAGTAAAGGCCAAAAAACAAAGGGGACTTAAGATAAAACTTATCGGGAGACAGCTGGAGAAAACACATTTAGTCTAGCGGGACTCCAGGGTGATTTATTGTCAGACTGCCAAGAATGTATTCAGGGGGAGGCTTCTGTGTGTCTTTTTCTCACAAGTATATAAGAGAGCCTGTATCCTGCAGCTGCAGAGAATTAGCCACCCTTGCTTCTTCTCCCATGGCCATGTAAAATAAAGCGCTCTGTTAGCCAAGCAGTGATCCTGTCGTGATTTCCACATCATCTTGGGGGCTCGTCTGGGATGTGCCCTCACACAGACCGCCCTGGGTAGGACCCTCGTCTTGGCTCTTCGACTCTGTCACTCTGAGAAGGCTCTCCTCAATCCAGTTCTTCGGCTCTGTGGCTTCAACACTCCAGACCCTGATCTATCACCTGCCTGCTTGGCTCTGAAGGAAAAGTCCCTGGCCGTGGTGAGTACCTGTCTGTTTCGGTGTCTGTAAGTCCTAGGCGTGACAATGGGTAGTGGGACCTCTAAGGTCCCGCAGCAGGATCCTGCCCGGTTTATGCATCTAAAATATGGGCCCCAGTCAACTCAGTACTTAGCAAAATGGAATCAGTATACTGTGAGAAAGAGAAAGAGTCACGGGGCTCCGAAGCACAAGGGCTAAATAAAGGCTCAGCGACCCCAGGTCCACAGCCCCAAAGAGCCAGGCAGAAGTCTCCCTTACCCAGGTGTTTCTGGAGGGGAGGAGCAGGGAGCTCCAATGCCAGTATAAAGGAGAGCCCAGAACAGGCAAGAGTGGGGAGCGTAAAACGGGGAGGAGGAGCAACAAGCTGACACATGCTGCATGGAACCCTGAGAGCGACATGGAGAGCCTGTAGGAGACTCTTGCAGAGAGTATGTCCCACTGAGGGAACTTAGAGCAAAGACTACTGACACGGCGGGGCTCAGAACTTTTTGTTTCCACGCCAGGAGCTGGCTGAGCCTGGTAGAGTTTTGTACCGTAATATCCCTAATAGAGGGGTACTATAGATTTTGTGGTACTGTAAAGCATGTAAAAGTGGCACATGTCAAAAATAGTGTCACAGATGGACATAATGTGCTAAAGGGAATTGTGGCAACCTCAACAAGAGGCTCAGAGAGAGAGCCACCAATGAGGGGGAAGGGTCAGAAAAGAGGGACTGATCTCACGAAAGTCAATTTAGTTTGCTCTTGGCTAAAAGCCGCCGGAACAATAACCCAGGCCCGGAGTGCCTGTTTCATTTTCTTCTTTTCCTTGTTTTTGTTTTTTTTTGATTGGAACTGAGGTCACGTTGAAAGACCAACTGGCTGATCAGAACCCGGTGGAACGGGTGAGGGTGTAGGGGTGGCGGAGGCTTCAGGAACGTAGGACCTTTGTTGGACGACGGTGAGACTACTAATGAGACTACACATACAGGTACTGAACCAAATCCTTTAACATCAAGTTGTGGCAGGCGAAACGTGGGCATGTAGATCTCCAATTAGAAACAGTCTCACCCTAGTCGGCCGGCAGGCGGTGTCCTACAGGTCTGCAAGTGACTGAAATATTTGACATATACCAATGATGACCCTAAGTTACGCTGGCCCTTAGATGGGTCCTGAGATCACCAAATTCTCAAACACCTCCAGGGAAATTTGGAAAGCAAGCACCCCATTCAAATGGAAGCCTGGTACCTATGGGAAGACAAGTCCAAAAAGCACCATAAGTGCTCCCTTATGGCTTCCTATAAGGAAAATGAAGAAAAATTTAAGAAACAGATTGATCACCTTCAGAACCAAGTTAAGGATTTCCAATGCCAGGGGCCTACCTCGCCTGCCCCTTGTTCACCACCTCCGGCCAGGCTGTACCCGGTCGTGCCTCCACCACCAGATGATGCACCTCGAGATGACCTGTTGGATCATTGGTTTCTGCCCTCAATGCTGCCTCTGGCCCCTGTCCTGCCACAGCTCGCTTTGGCTTTTGCTCTGCTGCTGGTTGCTGGTCCTGCGGCCTCAGGCGCTGCTGCGTCCGCGCCAATTTCTCTGATAACTCCACTGACACTTGCCTCTGGCTCATTGCCTCCTGTTACTACTGTCACCTTTAATTCTCCCAAGGGGGACCAATTTGAGGTTACTGTTCCCCTGGACCCTGTAAATGGGTGGACCATAGATTTGCTACCCTAGACCAACATGACTCCCCAATCAGATTGACTCTCCGATCAGATTGCGGAATCACTGCAATGCCACCACCGACATAGACACAAAGGGAGCCATTGTAAGAAAGATTACTACTTGTTGGGGCGGAAACCTTGCTGCGGTGCAGTATCCTCTCTGACAGTACCCTGTGCCGGGGCTGGGGGGGGGGGCAT
>NW_017729032.1:202939305-202943676 GCF_001723915.1 Gavialis gangeticus
GGATGGGGAGCTAAACCCATCACCAAAATTCTGGCTGCTGCCACTCATTTCTATACTAAAGCTCAGCAGCAAAAATCAAAGGCTCAGGAAAAATTGATGGCTCTGCAAATCAGAGGCCTTCAAGGTGACACCGGACCACAGCGCTCTACCGGACTGTTTCGCTCAATCCGGCCACCTGGTTCCTTTGACATTCCTAATGATGTCTGCCACTAATGCAAACAGAAAGGTCACTGGAAGAATGAATGCCCAAATAGGACCCTGGGGGCCCCTGCTCTCAGCTAGTGCCCCTCCGTTTCAGCCAGGCACCTGCTGAGCTCCACCGCCCAGACCAGCTCCTCTCGAGTCCTTTGAACATGAAGATCAGTGTTAGGACAGCTGAGAAAACTCAGAGACTCTAGCCCCTTTGCTTCCTACCCTTTCTGATGCTACAATACCTGTTACTGTGGGAAAACAGATTGTTCCCTTTCTTGTTGATACCGGTGTCTCTTTGTCTATGCTTAGCTCTGATTTTGTTTCTAAGGTTCCCGTTTCTGATAAAGTAATCGCTGCTGTAGGTATTGGGGATCAACCTATTGACCACCCTGTTACGTGGCTGCTCTTGTTTACCTTAGGTCCCCTTACTGAGCAACATGCCTTTTTGTTAAGTCCTTGTGCTTCTGCAAACCTGGTGGGGCAAGACCTCCTGTGCAAGTTACTAGCAACTGTTCATTGTTCTCTGGATGGGGTTTTCCTCTCGTTACCCCAGACTCCGATTCCTGCCTTGATGATTACACTAATGGAACAGGAACCCAAGCCCAATTCTTCCTCATTGCAACAGGAACTATTGGCTCACCTTCCTGAGTCCTTTTGGTCCCACTCCACCACTGATGTGGGGCTTCTTAAGAGTGCTATCCCAGTTTCTATCAAGGTTAAACCAGGAGTGTCTCCCCCATTGGTCCCACAATACCCGCTGTTGGCTGCTGGCGCTTGAGGCATTGCACCTGTTATACAAGGGCTCCTAGAGCAACGAGTTCTTGTACCTACTCGCTCCAGTTGTAATACCCCAATCCTGCCGGTCTGCAAACCAGGGAAATTCACCCCTGAAGGATTGCCTGTTTATCAGTTTGTTCAAGATTTGCATGTTATTAACAGTTTTGTGGTTCCCTTGACAGCTGTGGTGCCCAACCCTGCCATTGTTCTTTTTCAGATACCTGCTTCTGCCTCTTGGTTTTCTGTAGTGGATCTCTGTAATGCTTTTTTTTCTATACCAATTCACTCTGATTCTCAGTATCTTTTTGCTTTTACTTATCAGGGCCGGCAGTATACCTTCACCCGTCTGCCTCAAGGTTTCCGTGACTCACCCACCATATACAGCCAACTTCTCAAGTCTGACCTTGATACAGTCCAGCTGCCTCATGATTCTGTGCTTGTTCAGTATGTAGATGATTTGCTCCTCTGCTCTGATACCCTGCCTCATTGCCAAGCTGATTCTGTTGCCCTTTTAGAACAACTTGCAGCATGGGGCCACAAAGCCTCCCGCTCTAAGCTCCAATTCTGTCGGGCTTCCGTTACCTACCTGGGCTGTACTATTCCTCATGGTACCTGTCGCCTGTCTCCTGATCGCCTTTCTGCTATCCTTTCTCTGCCTCGCCCACAGACTAAACGCCAGCTCTGTGGTTTCCTAGGTGCTGTGAACTACTGCCGACAGTGGATTCCCAATTACTCTGGACTTTCCAAACCTCTTACCCTTCTCACCTGTAACTCTTCCCCTGATTCACTACCCTGGGATGAAAGCCATGAAACTGCTTTCTGCCAGCTCAAGCAAGCCCTTTCCTCTTCTCCTGCTCTCGGTTTACCTGACTATTCTAAGTCATTTACTCTTTTCTGTCATAAACACCAAGGCACTGCTTCTGGTGTCTTAACCCAGCCTTTTGGGCCTTCCCTACACCATCCCATTGCTTATTATAGTGCCTTCCTCAATCCAGTTGCTTCTGGGTTTCCCCCTTGCCTCTGCGCTGTTGCTGCTGCTGCCCTGCTGGTTTCTAAAACTGATAACCTTGTTCTTGGGCACCCCCTTACTGTTGCTGTCCCTCATGCTGTCCTCGCCCTTCTTCAATGTGGCAGGACTCAGCACCTGTCCTCCGGCCGCTTAACCTGCTATGAGGTGGTCCTTCTGGCGGTGGACCATGTAACCCTTGTTCACTGTGACCCCCTCAATCCCACCTCTCTTTTACCCTCACCCTCCGATAGTCAACCCCATGACTGTACCCAGCTTGTGGATTTTGTTTCTCTTCCCTGTCCTGATCTTTCTGATACCCCTCTGACTAACACTGACCTTGTTTTTTACGTCGATGGCCCCTGTTTTCGAGATAATCATGGTGTTTTCCGAGCTGGTTATGCTGTCTGTTCTGACCGCTCTGTCATTGAATCTGCTCCTCTTTCTGTTTCTAGTGCTCAGGCCGCTGAACTCATTGATCTGACTCATGCCTGCCACCTTGCCACTGAACAATCTGCTAATATCTATACCGACTCTCACTATGCCTTTGGTGTCTGCCACTCTTTCGGGCAGATCTGGAAGCAGCGAGGTTTCCTTATGTCTGCTGGAGCTCCCATTTCTCATCATAGTCTTATTACTGCTCTCCTGGATGCTATTCTTCTTCCCTCTGCCCTTGCTGTCCTGTGGTGCAAAGTGCACACTGTTACTGATGATCCTGTGTCTCTGGGAAATGACAGGGCGGATGCCGTGGCCAAGACCACCGACCTGTCAAAACTCTCAGCTCCGGTCCTTCAGGCCGCTCTCTACCTCTCTTCCCTTGTCTCCCCTGACCTCCCCTCCCTTCAGGATGCTCCCCTGGATGCTGAAAAGGACGCCTGGATTTCTGTGGGCTGCTCTCTCCACTCTGATTCTTTGTGGCAACACCCGTCTGGTCACCTTGTATCCCCTCCTGGGCCCTGTTGTCCCTCTTAACCCAAATGGCCCACTCAGTGGTCCACTTGGCCAAAGGTGGGATGATGGCCGAGGTAGACCGTCATTGGTATGCCCTGGGTTTTTCTGCTGTGGCAGCACATTTTTGTCGCCAGTGCCCACAGTGTTAATGACACAACCCTGGCCGACCACCCCTCCAGCCACACACATTCCACAGGCCTTTGGGCCATTATCCCTACTCCCACCTCCAGATGGACTTTATTGAGCTGCTCAGGTCAGGACCCTGGAAATATGTGCTGATCATTGTCTGCCTTTTCAGTGGCTGGCCTGAGGCATACCCTTGCCGATGAGCTGATGCTCTCACTGTGGCCAAGAAACTTCTTTTTGACCTGGTGCCCCGCTTCTGTCTACCCCTCTCCCTGGACTCAGACCAAGGCCCTCATTTTATTGGCCAGGTGGTCCAACATTTTTGCAAGGCCCTTTCCATCCAATTCCAACTTCATACCCCAAATCATCCTCAGAGTGGAGGTAATGTGGAACGGAAAAACTTTGATATTAAGCTTCGCCTGGCGAAGACCCATGAACATACTGGTCTAAAGTGGCCAGAATCCCTTCCCTTGGTTCTTTTCCAAATCCAAAATTCTGTTCAGAGATCCTCGGGTCTGACCCCTTTTGAGATTGTTATGGGTCTACTCATGAGGGGACTTGCCACACCTCCACCCCAACATCTGACTCATCTACATGATTCTCTATTAACCTACTACCAAGGGCTCACCAAGGCCCTCAAGGTTATCTCGTTGCAGGTTAAAGCTACAGCATCACATCAGTCTCCAGATGGTGACTTGGTTGTCAATCCAGTCCAACTGGGAGATTGGCTCTTGATTAAGGTCCACCAGAGGAAGGATTGCCTGCAGCCTCGGTGGAAGGAGCCTTTTCATGTCTTGCTGACCACCCCAACTGCCGTAAAGATTGCCGAGGTTTCTGCTTGGATCCATACCTCCCACTGCAAAAAAGTATCTGCCTGATGGGGTGGAAGGTTTCTCTCACCAACAATACCTCCTTGAAGATCCGGAGGGTTCCTGTGAGTGAAGGTCAGACAATGAAATCTCAAAGAGTTCCTGTGAGTGAAGATTAGATGACGAAGTCTCGAAAATGGCCTACCCGGCTAGCCAAGCTTCATCCGAAGCTATGAACTTTAGTTTTGTGTACTAATATTCTTTAGTAATATTAGTGTGAATAGCACTAACCCATAGGAAAATTGCAGACAATTATGTAGATTTAGAAACTCCCCAGGGAGTGATGCCGTTTTGTATTCTTGTGATCAGTGTTTTGTTATTAGTGTTGTGATGGAGGCTGAAGTTTTAGCTGAAGAAAGTTCCTCAGAGTTCCGAGAGATAGCTGCGTTGGGACAGCACTCGGGCAGATGTTGTCCCTTCTTTTGCTTTGCCTCTTGCCAAGGGTTCCAG
>NW_017729032.1:202943687-202948076 GCF_001723915.1 Gavialis gangeticus
CAATGATTTAGTGACCTGGTCATAAAAGGCCACCAGGTTTCCCCTCCCCCGTCTAGCAGGAACCAACGGTCAATACCTATGTGGTGGAAGGCAGCTCGAGACAGTTGGAAATTGTCCTCAGGGCTAGAAGCGGCCCTCTGTTATAAGTTTAATAGGATAGGAAGGACAGGGGAGGCTGACTACCTTGTAGGGCATTACCCCAGATGCAAGGTGACCTTCACCTGGCCATGGACTGAGAAAAGAGGAAAAATGTCAGGAGAGGTTCAGTCCCATTTTTGCAACGGGGCACCCATTGCCATCTTTGCACCTTCTGATGGGAACTACAGTGTGATGTCTAGTTTAGTGCTTGATGGCTTTGATTTTTATGTGGTGTTAGGTCCTGTTTCCTGTAACCAATCAATATCTCATCCCAGAATGGTGGAAAGCCAACGTGCCCCTTTCTACACCCTACAGGTCAATTGAAAATGTCGAGAGGGGAACACACCCTGTACGGATCTTAGTACTGCAGCAGCTCCTGGTTTGTACTGGCTATGTGGGAATGACGCCCATAAGACTCCACCGTGGAACTGGGTTGGCACCTGTACCTTGGGCAGAGTCATCCCGATGTTTGACTTGCACTCTAGCCTCTCTTGGCATGAAGTGTCTAACTTCCCGCCTGGCTTGCCCAGACAGCAGTGTGCGGTTGAGAACCCGCTGGTTCTCCGACACATGGGGTTTCACTAACTTACCAGGGACTTCCTCCCTTGGCTAGGGGTAGCTGAATTAGGAAAAGCCATTATAAGTATTTTGGGAGTCATGGAGAACTTCATCAATGCTAGTGCCGACACTTTGGGAGCTCTCAATGATGAGATTACTCAGGTGGGGCAAGTAGCTGTTGAAAATCGTATGGCCCTGGACTATCTCCTGGCCACCCAAGGGCGGGTATGTGTAGTTGTGAACCACACGTGCAGTTGTGAACCACACATGCTGCACTTGGATAGATCAGCACCTATGAGTGCAGGGGGATCTCCGCACCATAAGAAAGCAGCTGCAAGTGATTCATGCTGTTGCCGAAGAGAAATTCTTTGATTGGTGGGGTTGGCTGCCAGATATAGGGGGATGGGTGAAATCCCTATTCAAGTGGTGCATTGTAAGTGTATTATGCCTTTTTGCTCTTTTTATTATTATTCAAATTATTTTGTGCTGTTCATGCCTTTGCTTAGCAAAAACTGCCCGAAGTGTTTCTAGGTTGTCTGCAACTGAGTTGCAGATGATGGTGCTCAGAGAAGTGGCCTATGAGTGTGAGCGTCAAGAAGAGGTCAAAGGTCTCATGAATATAGAGATGTAAGCACAAGCGCTTACAAGGAGGGGGATGATGAGGAAAAGTACTGGGGCAAGCAAAAATAAAGTTAAGCCATAATAAGGAGCGTAAGTAAAGGCCGAAAAATGTTAGAACTCTGCTAGCTGCACTAGTTGCCAGTGGACATCCATGTGGAATTTATGTATGGATGCTTACCTCAATGGATCTCTTACTAAGCAAAAATAAGGAAGACTTCCAGTGACCAAAGTGTTTTTTAGATTACACTCTAAATGGATTTGGACTCTCTCCCTTTTTATCACAATTTCATAATTATGGTAATCAGCAGAGATCATGGTTTTCTCTGATTAAAAAATCCCCAACTTTGGGTTTAAAACCAGGATCCCTGGTAATTAGAGATGCCTGTGTAACAGGGTCTCCATTGAGACCCTGTTGCTAAGGGAATGGGGGCAGCCAGAGATAATTACCCTGTGAGGAGGGCGGGCCCCGGCCCTTAAGGAGCCAATGGCAATTAGACTCCAGGGGATAAGATGGAGAGGAAGAGGAGGAGGGACACCTTCGGGCACCACAGTGGAAGGCACCGAGAGGTGCTGCAAAAGAGAGAGCCTCCAGAGAGGAGGATCAGGGAAGTGAGACCCAACTCAGAATCAGAGGGAACAAAGCAGCACACTTACACAATGGGGAACTCCCTACTTGAGAGCACGGAGGCAGAAAGAGATCTTGGAGTCATTATTGACTCCAAGATGAACATGGGCCGACAATGCGAGGTCATGGTTGGCAGGGCTAACCGGACCTTGTCGTGCATCCACAGGTGCATCTCGAGTAGAGCCAAGGAGGTGATCCTCCCCCTCTACGCGACGCTGGTCAGGCCACAGCTGGAGTATTGTGTCCAGTTCTGTGCGCCCCATTTCAAGAGGGATGTGGACAACATGGAGAGGGTCCAGAGGAGGGCCACCCGCATGATCCGGGGACAACAGGGCAGACCCTACAGTGAGAGACTGCGGGACCTGAACCTATTCAGCCTCCACAAGAGAAGGCTGAGGGGGGACCTGGTGACCGTCTATAAACTCACTAGGGGGGACCAGAAGGGTTTGGGGGAGACGCTGTTTCCCCTAGCGCCCGCTGGCATAACAAGGAGTAATGGGCACAAGTTGATGGAGAGGAGGTATAGATTGGACATCCGCAAAAACTACTTCACAGTTAGGGCGGCTAGGAGCTGGAACCAACTTCCAAGGGAAGTGGTGCTGGCCCCTACCCTGGGGGTCTTTAAGAAGAGGCTGGATGCCTACCTGGCTGGACTCATTTGAGTCCCGTTTCTTGTTTTGGGGTTTTGTTGTTCTCCCGCCCTGGCGGGGGGTCGGGCTAGAAGATCTACTAGGTCCCTTCCGACCCTAAATCTATGAAACTATGAAAGGGATCCTGGAGCCCAGACACCGGCTGACCTTGGCTCAACAGCAATGGCGGTGAGTGCCGGGAGAAGCGGAGCCTTGTCGCGGGCTGGAGCAGAGGCTGACATCAGATCGGGGAGGCTACAGTGAGTTGAAGAGGGGGTGAGAGGGGGAGGACTCCTACCCAGACCCCTGAAGAGTCCAGGGGATGCTAGGCCCCCCCCCCCCCCAATTGGAGTGAGACGCAGAGGACCAGGAGACCAGGGGAGAGGTGTTGAGCCTGCACGCTGGCTCTGCTGGAGAAAGCTGCAGGCGGCTGCTGTAACAAGCTGCTAATTGGCTCATTAGCAGCAATGATAGGACTAAACATGGCCGTAACAAGCCACTAATAGGGTAACTAGATAAAGGCGGCATGGCTTCCATGGATTGTAACACTAGACTGGGGGCTGGCCAGGATGCTGGAGACCCCAAGATTAACCCTTTGGACTGCGATCTCCCACAAAAGGGGAGTTTCCTGTTAACAACAGCAAACCACTGAATAAAAGCGCTAAAAGTAAGTTTATTGCAGCGTGGTACTTCCTGCTGGCACTTCCTCCTGTAACAACCACTTTCTCCCTATTTCATTTCTTTAAGATCCAAGTCATGGCAGGCAGGAAATACAAGGATAGAGGGGTTCTTGATGGACCCACTGACAGCCTGCAACATACTAGGAAATAAAGAAGCCCTTGATGAAAGTCCAGTTCTGGGATTCCCCTTAAAATCGACCTTTCTTCTTGCAGTCTGGATGTCTTGGGAGTGCAAGACACTGAATGGAAGTATTTTGCAGCTTAAGCCATGATGATCTTCCTTGAACCTGTAATTTTCCCCTTCCTTCTCTTTTAGTCTCAGTTGCAGTTACTGGTCAGGATTTTTGCTCAGCTTATTCCCTGCCCAACCCCATCAGTCTTATTAAGAGCATGATGCAGGGATCAGTCTCTGAATGTTTTCTCACAGATCAGGAGTCCTGTTGGCTCCCACGCATGGAAAAGTCTGGATTTCCCAGTGGCTTAGTACTGTGATTTTTCACTTTTGTCTTTCAGGCTGGCTCTTCATCTGAAGCATAATGGGCCTAGTCAGGCTTGTGATAAAGGGCAAGACCACCAGGAGATGAGCAATACGCCTGTGAGCTTTAAGAAAAGCTCATTCTTCAGGACTCATGGCTCTGGTGAGCAGTAGTTTGAAATTCCATTGTAAATAGCGTGGACAGTGCTGCGAACTCCATGTTCTCACCACTAATACAGTGAGAACTGGATGGCAACATTAGGAGTGCTGAACAGAGAAGATGAGAAAGAAATTGCTTTGTAATGGCTAGGAATTCATGCACATGCATTTAAAAACAAAAGGCCATGGAAAGAGGTTCCTGCCATACAAGGAGCAAAGGTCTCCAGTTGCAGCAAGGGAAGTTTAGGTTAGATATTAGGTAAGATGTCTTGCAAGAAGGGTAAAGCACTGGAACAGGTAATCCAGAGAAGTTGTGGAATCTCCATCCTTACAGGTTTTTAAAACTGGGCTAGCTGGGGCCGGTCCTGCTTTGAGCAGGGGTTGGACTAGATGACCTCCAGAGGTCCCTGCCAACCCTCATTTTCTATGATTCTGTATCTACCTAGTATACTTTCCTCCCTGCCCTATCTTTTTTTTTTTTTTTTTTTTTTTTTTTTTTTTTTT
>NW_017729032.1:202948332-202952794 GCF_001723915.1 Gavialis gangeticus
CCCCCCCCCCCTTTTTTTTTTTTTTTTTTTTTTTTTTTTTTTTTTTTTTTTTTACAAATTTAAACTTTTGCAGATGTTGCAATATGATGATGTGACAATGACATTTTTTAAAGACATCTCCCTTCGGAATATTTTTGTTTGTGATTTCTTTGTTTAGCGGGTAGGATTTGCCTGCCAGCAAAGACAGAATCTCATTTATATACAAAATATACCGGTTGTTGTTAATGAAGTTGTAGACATGTTTTGCTAACAAAGCATAGATGAGGTTCCCCTCAGTTCTCTCTGCAGGGCCATAATTGTTTATTTTAAGTACAAAGTTTCTCTGAGGCATTTGGCTCCTTCAGTTCTTAGCAAGTTTGGTTGAATTACACCAGACACTGGTTTTGCTAATTTGCATTACCGTCTACTGGGAGAGTTTGTTCATTTTGGCTTTTACTCATCATGTTTATGCTTTAATTTATTATTATTGAAGTACATAATGTTGTACCTGAACAATAATAACTGAAACTTCAGCACATGTTACGGATTAAGATAGGATTACCATAGTCTGCCTCTGACAGAATCATTCTGTTAGAAACAGAAGAGAAGAGCAAACAGATTGGCAAAATCAGCAACTATTACAATTATGGCTTTTCACAACTTTCTTATGGGGCACTTGGCTTCTTATGTCTCTCTGATTTCAGATGGAAATGCTTAAAATTTTTGGCAGTGGACAATGGAGAAAACTAAAATCTCATTGTGAAGCCAGGTATCTGGACATCATGTTTTGGATTTTTGCACCCAATATGTAAATTCCTTCTGTTGTGCCTTTTCTCAAAATGAATCTGTAGGAAGTTATTTTACAGTCATGTTTATTGTTGGTTTCTCATAATAATTCAGTTGCTGTATTTTATATCCTGTAGTTTCAATTAACACACGTTTAATTCTTTGTCTTTTTTTCCTGCTAATTCTAGTTCATACTCTAGTACTGTGTTATCGTTGTGCTTCTGATAGCCTCTTTGCTGGTCTCTAAGCTTCTTTTATCCAATATTTCCTCTCTAGTTAAAATAAAACTGCTTGTTTAATTTGTGATAACCCTTGCCATCCCTACATCACCCCCACTGTTGTACTAGTGCATTGATGCTCTGAAATTGAGAACTGGCTTTAAAAACTCTTTGCTGTAGACCAGGATTCTCAGACCAGATAGACTCTGTCCTGAAGAGTTTATGATATAAATCAGGCTCGTCCAACATGTGGCCCTCCACGCTGTTTTCTGAGTCCCAAGGTGCTGTGACAGGAAATGAAAGTAAACACTGTACTTTCGTTTGGGGGTGATGTGATACCGCTTCCTGTGAGGTCTTTGAATATGGCTTGCTGGCCCACTGGGTGATAAAAAGTTCATGATCTGTCCCCACATTCAAAAAGTTGGACACCCCTGATATAAATAAACAGGTTAAAGAGTAGGGCACAAAGAGGTGAATTGACTTGCCCAAGTCTAGTCAGCTGTTCAATGGCAGAGATGGGAAAAGAACCCATGTCTGGTACTCTATTATGTGTAGCATTCTGATTTTCCATGGGAAGAACCCTGGGCCTCCCAGCAATTACAGATTTGTTGCCACTTTTCATCTCCCTTCCTACACACCACAAAGCCTTCCCAGTTCTGTTTGACTGGGAAGAGCTTTGATTCTAGGTATTGACAGAATAGTAACTTGAGTCCTCTAGCCCCACTGAAAGGAAAATGAATGATGTAATTTGGCTCCTTTTCACTCCTACTGACTGCCAGGACATTATTTCTGTATCAGTGCACATGGCCATTTGGCATCAAGTGAGACCCCACTCTTTGTAAGTGTCGGCAGGATGTTAATTCCTTCTGATGTCCCAGTAACTTATCTGAAACATTACAGCAGCATTTCTTTTAGGGGACAACTGAATGTCGTATTTCCTGACAAAAAGGGAACATGTAGGACTTCATTCCATTTGTAGCAGCTGAGGTGGTAACTGCGCACCTCCTTTGGTGCAACCCTGCTTAACTGCATGTCAATTTTGTTGTGTACTTTTAATTTCAAAGGGACGGCAAGGCTATTTGTTTTACTTTTAGGGCTAGTTCTGCTGCAGGGAAACTTTCCATTTGATTTCATTAAGCCTGTTTATTCTACAGTCTTTAGATTTGAATACTATTCATTTTAAGGGTTAGTAGACAGCTTCAGAAACTGTATGCCATGTGTACAGAATCACATGGCAGCTGCAATGCTGTATTTTTGCTCAGCCTATGACCCTCCCTTTACCAGATTAAAATATTCTCCCTTCAGTGGCTTTATGTCAGATCATTAACTTTAGTTTATTGCCTATAAAGACAGTTCTATGAATTTTCTCTGTGGATTCTTCTGAACAGGCATAATTTGGAGGTGGGGTAGGAAGAAAAACAAGGGAGTTATCTCCTAATCCAGAGATAGATTTGTGTATTTACCTGACTAAAAACAGGCATTGGAGGTACTGTACTGTACTTCTGCATTGAATTCTCATTTGTCATTGCTTATGAGGTGATACCACTAGCAATCGTTTTTTTATTAACGCTATTATTTTTGTGTGGGGTAAATGAATGAGTGGGCCCTGACAGACAATATTAGTGCTAACATTGTGTTAGAACAGTAGAGCAGATGAATGTGAATGCTGATGGCTAGAAAATGATATTTAGAGATTTGCTTTTAGGAATTGGCTTTTAGGTAGAGTAGATATGCATTAGGACAATGGTTCAGGGGAATGGCAAGGGTTAATGGTTTCTAAAAAGCCTGCTTGTGACAAAGTTTCACATTTTCAGTCTTTGAGGCCAAAACAAGCAGACAAGCATGCTGGAAAATTGAAAACATGCAACACAGTGTTTCCTGAAAACCCATAACAAGAGATAAAGGACTCTGCAGCATTGGGATTAGGTCACAGTGACCAGCTGCAAAGCCCCTGGGATTTCCAGTTTTGGTGAAATTACTAAATTAGGAGGTTGGGCATGCCCAAATTAATATACTGGTAAATGACCAAATTAAGATGTGTGCATGAGATGGGTTTGTTGAAACGAAGGAATATGCTGACAGAACAGAACATGGACAGTATGGTGACCACAGGGAAACCAATCAATGGTACCAAAAAATGAACAGTCATCAGTGGAGAAAGAGTACAAAAGGATGGACCTCCAGAAGGGTGTGTGTGGGGTGGGGGGGAGGGGAATCTTGAGGCCACCATGGGCAGAGGGTATACCACCGGCCCATCTCACCTACCCCACTAGGGGAGGGAGGTAGGACATTGGCCTTGACTTCCAGGCTGCTGATATCTGATGAGGAGTAGGTTGAATTTGCTCTTCAATGCACAAACATGGATCCGTTATGGATATATTTTCCTGTCCTTGCCCCAAAATTAGTTGATTATATTTCTCCCTCCTGCCCTTCCTCACATTTGACTTCTTCTTGGATGATTTGTCTTTATCACCTCCTTGTCAGCTGGGAAAACCTGGCTCTTTGCTAAGAAATTTCTTACAAACATTTCACATTTCACAAACACTCACAATTTCTCATAGAAATTTCTGTGTCATTAAAGCCTGGTATAATGCTACACTTTTGCTGGTGTCACAAGGGATCATTAGAAAGGGGTGGGAGACCCCTTCCCTAGTGTGGGTCACAGAGGAGACAACCTGTCACTGTAACAAATAGAAAAGCCCTGAGGACAGGGCAAACTTACCCCCTACAGGCACAGCCAGGCTGGATGAGCCATGAAGGGGCAGAGCACCCATGCACTTCAGCAGCCACTTTTCTCTGCAGCTGGAGCCGGTGCACCCCAGTAACATCATCTCAGAGTGCTGGCTGGCGTGAATAAAAGCTGGTGTGGGAAAGCAGCAGGGGTGAGGCAGCTGCGGGATCACCCCCCGGGGTTAAGCAGAGACCCTGGCCACCCACAAGGAGGGGCTAGAGTGGGACACCACAGGAGGGCCCAAAGTCTAAGTTAAAGGGCTACACCACCCTGTGTGATGAGGGAGTCATCCAGGAGGAGGATGCCAAGAGATGACGCAGCCAACAAACATGGGACGCATGAATGGGGAGTAGGCCAAGGCCCCTCCCTGGAACTTGGTTCCTTTTTTCCTTTTTTTTTTCACCTTGAAGCCTCGGGGCCTGTCGCAGAGCACTTAGGTGCCCTGCGCCTGAGAACAGGGATGGCTCCAGAGAGCCCCCAAGCGGTGAGAAGGGGGAGGCGCAGCCGCCAGTCACCAGGGCAACACAGGTGCTGGTTGCCGGGGCAACTGGTGAAACCCCCTGACAGGAAGAGGCAGGGTTTAGCCCTTCTTAAACCCAGGCAGGAGGCTAGGGTGGCAATTCCTCCTCTGACAACCAAGGAGTGAGGAGCTCAGCTAGTGCGGAGAGAAGGCCAAGGTTTGGCTGCATGAGTATCCGCAGGTTGCTGCCATGAGCTGGAGTATTTTTGCCTGGTAGGGATTAACTGT
>NW_017729032.1:202957794-202964630 GCF_001723915.1 Gavialis gangeticus
ATACCACCGGCCCATCTCACCTACCCCACTAGGGGAGGGAGGTAGGACATTGGCCTTGACTTCCAGGCTGCTGATATCTGATGAGGAGTAGGTTGAATTTGCTCTTCAATGCACAAACATGGATCCGTTATGGATATATTTTCCTGTCCTTGCCCCAAAATTAGTTGATTATATTTCTCCCTCCTGCCCTTCCTCACATTTGACTTCTTCTTGGATGATTTGTCTTTATCACCTCCTTGTCAGCTGGGAAAACCTGGCTCTTTGCTAAGAAATTTCTTACAAACATTTCACATTTCACAAACACTCACAATTTCTCATAGAAATTTCTGTGTCATTAAAGCCTGGTATAATGCTACACTTTTGCTGGTGTCACAAGGGATCATTAGAAAGGGGTGGGAGACCCCTTCCCTAGTGTGGGTCACAGAGGAGACAACCTGTCACTGTAACAAATAGAAAAGCCCTGAGGACAGGGCAAACTTACCCCCTACAGGCACAGCCAGGCTGGATGAGCCATGAAGGGGCAGAGCACCCATGCACTTCAGCAGCCACTTTTCTCTGCAGCTGGAGCCGGTGCACCCCAGTAACATCATCTCAGAGTGCTGGCTGGCGTGAATAAAAGCTGGTGTGGGAAAGCAGCAGGGGTGAGGCAGCTGCGGGATCACCCCCCGGGGTTAAGCAGAGACCCTGGCCACCCACAAGGAGGGGCTAGAGTGGGACACCACAGGAGGGCCCAAAGTCTAAGTTAAAGGGCTACACCACCCTGTGTGATGAGGGAGTCATCCAGGAGGAGGATGCCAAGAGATGACGCAGCCAACAAACATGGGACGCATGAATGGGGAGTAGGCCAAGGCCCCTCCCTGGAACTTGGTTCCTTTTTTCCTTTTTTTTTTCACCTTGAAGCCTCGGGGCCTGTCGCAGAGCACTTAGGTGCCCTGCGCCTGAGAACAGGGATGGCTCCAGAGAGCCCCCAAGCGGTGAGAAGGGGGAGGCGCAGCCGCCAGTCACCAGGGCAACACAGGTGCTGGTTGCCGGGGCAACTGGTGAAACCCCCTGACAGGAAGAGGCAGGGTTTAGCCCTTCTTAAACCCAGGCAGGAGGCTAGGGTGGCAATTCCTCCTCTGACAACCAAGGAGTGAGGAGCTCAGCTAGTGCGGAGAGAAGGCCAAGGTTTGGCTGCATGAGTATCCGCAGGTTGCTGCCATGAGCTGGAGTATTTTTGCCTGGTAGGGATTAACTGTTGTCTGACCAGACAGTTTAGCTTTATGTTATAGCCCGGGGGCTTTGTGTTTTGTGTTTACTGTTTTAACCGGAGGACCGGGTGAGGCTATTAGGGGTGGAGGAGGCCTCATAGGGACTCCCCAGTAGCATGGGGGGTTCCTGGGACTGGAGAAGGTGCAGTATGTTGTGGGGTGCATTGGCCTAGCCCCGAGAGTGCAGAGGGGCAGTGAGGAGCCCTGAGAGTGAGAGGGGGTGGTGAGGAGCCCCGAGAGTACAGAGGAGCCCCGAGAGTGCAGAGGGGTGGCGAGGGGCCCCGAGGGCAAAAAGAGGGCCGAGGCATAACAGGGCCAAAGTCGGATTACACCAGCACCATCTGCGAGGCTTGGGCTGCGGTGTAGGGGAGGAAAAGGAGCCACAGATAGCGCTCCCTGTCATCGGGGCATGTAGAAATGGGCAGCCTCCTGCTAATTACAACAATCTATTAATTAAATAAAATCAAGGCATGGCAGGAGAGTAAGCAGGCGGTTAGCCCATTACAGGAGGGCGGAGCCATACCCAGAGAGGCTCCAATAGTGGCACTCCTGTCACAGGGCCCAAGAAGGGGCCATTGGGCAGATGCCAAGGGCTGAGTGGGCTGGGGCTGCTCAGGAGGCCCAAACATGGAGAAGCTAGGCCCATCTTTAAGACCATCACACCGCCCCAGGCAAATCTGGGTGGCAGGAGTAAAGACTGTAGCCAACATCAGGGGGCCTGAACAGAGAGGAGAGAGTGGGATACCACATCAAGGCAAAGCTGAATTGGCAATCGTGTGGCGGTCCAATAGGCTGGTGCATGGCTGGGGTGTAGGGAAGGTGGAGCCCCAGGAATGCCTGCTAATGACGACACCTGGTGCATTCCCCATGATGGAAAGGAACGCTTCTACTGAACATAACACCCAAGACATGGCAGGTGGGTACCAGGGTATCCCCCACAGAGAGTGTGACCCTGTGTCACAACAGCAGGAGCCATCCTTGTGACAGACCCCTAGCATGCACTCCAGGGCTGCACGGGAGACGCTCCACAAAGTCAAGCAGATACAGCTGGTATAAGTGATCAGAAACTGCTCTATACTCATAATAGAACAGAAGTTTAGTGTATGCAGACTGGTTTAAAAATGGCAGAATCTGGTCTAAGATTTGAATCTCCCCCCCCCCCCCAAGGTAAATGTTTATTCTGTTTGCTACAGACCTGGGGGCCATAGCAGAAGTATTCACATTATGACCCCTGTCATGTAATACCAGGTAACACCTGCTAATTATGTTAACACTCCAAACTATGATTTTGACCCTACAAATTGAAAAACTATAATCAATCATAATGCCTTGTGACCGAAGTAGACACAAACCCTCCTTAGAGCCATCATTGATGGTACTGTCCAGAAACCTTGAAGGATTTTCAATGGTAAAAAAAAGAACTGATTGTAAAACTATGTAAGAAAGTCCAGTACAGTGTCTTATCCTTGCAAGAGATGCACTGAGGGCCTCATAATAATCATCCTTCAATACTTGGAATGATTATGATGATTGAAAGACCACACAAGCAATTTGGAAGTGCCATATTTGCTAAAACTGGAACAGTCATAATTTCTACAGCAAAGACTGAAGATAACAACATAGAAATCCTAAGAGATGAACTAAATGGAATCATAATCCATCAGTGTACAAACCACCTAACATGAGTTTCAATTTTACAGATACAGCAGGGGTCATTCTGAATAAACAACAGGTGATCATTGGTGACTTTAACAATGAGACCAATAAAGATGGTGAAGCAGTAGAAGCTTGGTCAGATACATAGCCACTGAGTTTGATTCATGACCCAAAGCTACCTAAATCATTCAACAGTGGCCGCTGGGAACAAGGATACAACCCAGACCTTATATTCACCAGCAACACCATTGCTGGAATAAGTAATAAAATGGTATTAGATGCCATCCTACGTTCCCAACATCGACCAACTGGCATTCAGATCAAGGCTGCGGTAACATCTATAACTGTGCCATTTCACTGATGTTTCAATGTAAAAAAAGCAAACTGAAAAGACTTTTCAGAATACCTTGATGCCACAGTCAAAACCATCAAAACATTGACTGCGAACTATGACCAATTCATAAAAGCTGTATAGAAATCTGCAAGGAAGAACAATTTGCTGGGCCGCCACAAGAATTACATCCCAGGTCTCACTCCACAGACCACTGGCCTATATGAAGACCACAGGGAGCACTCTGAATTAGACCCTTTTACCATGAGCACCATCATTACGGGTGAGGAGCTCTTGTTAGCCACCACAGAAAAACACAGGATATTCTGGCAGACCCTGACTGAGTCAACTGATATGATGCATAATAGTAAAAAGGCATGGGTGACAATACATAAACTAAGTGATGACCCATGAAAAGCAGGTCAACATCATAAAGTCATTGCTAACCAAATTGCTTACCAGACGCTTCTCAATGGAAACCCCCCCAAACCAAAACTAAACAAACAAAAAAACATTTCAACTGGAAAGGTCCAAGCACCCAAAAGACCTGGGGTTTACAAGCCCCTTCTCAATGATGGAGTTGAACACTGGTATTAACACTGTGAAGACAGGGAAAGCAACTGGTCTTGATGACATACTTACTGAACAAATCAAACAATAAGAACCCCAGGCTCAAGACTTACTCCCTCTGCCTATACAATTCATGCACAGCCAGTTAAAAAATTCCAAAGGTATGGTGACATGCACAGGTACTGGCACTTCCAAATCCAGGGAAAGATCCATCTGATCCAAAAAGCTTCAGACCTATCTCTCTGCTATGCCACACATACAAATTTTATGAATGACTGATACTGAACTGGCTAGCCCCATATGTGAATAACACCTAATCCCTGAACAGGGTGGCTTTTGCCCTGGAAAAGTCAACAACAAGCCAGCTGCTCAATCTAACTCAACATATCGAGGATGGTTTTGAAAGAAGCCAAATCACTGGAGCAGTGTTCATTGACCTAACAGCTGCCTATGATACAGTTAACCACTGGTGATTCCTTCACAAGACCCTGGAAATGACAAAAGATCTACACCTTATGGAGCTGATATGAACCCTGTCAAAAACAGACTTTTTTTGTCAAACTGAATAGGAAGTGAAGCAGATGGAGGTGACAGATTAATAGCCTCCTCCAAGAAAGCACGCTTGAACTGCTGTTATATAACAGCTATACGAATGAACAACCATTTTATATGAAAAGAAAACGCTTTATCTAGCAGACAACCTGTGCATAACAGCTCAGAACACTGGCTTTGATCATGTTGAAAAATCCTTAAAGAAGGCACTAATTGGCCTAACTTCATACTACATTGGAAACCAATTACATGCCAACCCAGTGAAAAAACAAGCATATGCCCTTAGATCTGAAAAACCAAATGGCCAATTGCTAGCTCAACATTACATGGTTTGGAATCCCACTATCCCACTGTCCAAATCCCATTTACCTTGGAGTTACCCTTGACTAAACCTCTCTCATAAAAAGAATGCATCATGAAGACAAAAACAAAGGCGAGCATTTGTAACAACATTCTATATAAGTTCAACAAAATGAAATAGGGAGCTAGCCCCTCAACCATCCAAACCACTGCTCTGACTCTCAGCTGCTCCTCTGTTGAGTATGCATGCCTTGTATGGAAGAGATCCATACCTGCTTGACTCCATTCTGAATGACAGCTGCTGATGCATCACAGGATGTCTGAAGCCTACCAGACTATACAGTGTGTACCTGCGGGCTGGCATCACTCCACCTGACATCAGAAGAGCAGTGGCCAACAGGATAGAATGATTCAGACAAACTGAAGATATGAGATACCTGCTGAATGACCATCCCACAGCATACAAATGTCTGAAGTCATGCAGGAGCTTCCTTACTAGCACCCAACCTCTCGATGTCACACCTAAGGAGACATGACTACAGATGTGGAATAAGAGGCTGACGAAAATACCTGACAGCAAAAAAAGGACATTCTAGCAGCTGAGCCCTTATGAGTAGGGGCCAATGAACCATGGCAAAGTGTTAATGTGTCAACTGCCTATGTACTGGATTTGGATGTTCCAAGCAATTAATGAAGAAATGGGGTTATACCACTGGTTCAACCACCTATGACTGAGTCACAAAGCCTCAGACTATGCAACAACACCTGCTATGTTTATGCCTGTTGCTTGAACACTATGCCTGCTGCTTGAAGGCACATGCAATGAAAGATTTTGCAAAGTGCAATAAATGAGCACAAGCCTGCATAACAAAATGGTCAAATGTGGTGTAAAGACACAAGTAGAAGCAGCTACTGATCTAAATTATGCCACTTACAGAAAACTGCGTAACTTTGATGAATTATGCCTCAGGGTTTTTGCATGTCTGTACCCAACCTAAGAGCCAAACACATGGCTTTTCAGTAGGGAGATCAGTGCCATGGTTTAGAAATAGCTTATAGATAACAGCTAAAAGAGCTAGAGTTGGGCTATCCTTCTTTTGCACCAGATTTCATGTTGGGAGAGCACCGCATCACATGAAAATAAAGCTGCTTTAGAAAATTTGTCCCCATAATTTTCTTCCTCCTTCTATAGATTTCATAGACATTAGGGCTAGAAGGGACCTTGGAAGATCATCGAGTCCAGCTCCCCGCCCAAAGGACAGGAAGTCAGCTGGGGTTTTAGGATCCCAGCAAGATAAGCATCCAATTTGCTCTTGAAGGTATTCAATGTAGGTGCTTGAACCACCTCCGATGGCAGGCTGTTCCAGACCTTGGGGGCTCGGACAGTAAAGAAATTCTTCCTTATGTCCAGCCTGAAATGGTCTCGCAGTAGTTTATGACCGTTTGACCTCGTCATCCTTTGGGGCGCTCTGGTGAACAAACGTTCCCCCAGATCCTGGTGGACACCCCGATAAACTTATAGGTGGCCATCAAATCACCGTCATTGTCATTGTCAGCTGTTGGTATGGCTGATGGCACTGACTTCTAAAATCCTTGTCTCTGGCTTTGTGTATGAAAGGTGGTGCCCAGCCGAGCATTTCAGGTCATCTTCAGCCTTGCATCACTATCTCTTGTTTCTATTTTGTATCTCTGATGGCACCCTGTGTTACAGAAATTCCTGCAGTACTCTTACAGCCAACATTTTTGTTGATTACAAATAAGTTTTCATCCATCCAGGGATTTACAGATGCTCTGTCCATTTAATGATTCACTGAGATGGAATCTATACCAGTAGCATTTGCAATAGCTGTTTTACTTAACTTCCTTCTGAATGTATGAAATACAATGGAATCCAGGAGGTGGAGCTAAAAGATATATCACTTAGAAACAGAGATGAGATTCAGCACATGCTTATGTTACAATCAGTGTCAATGCCAGCTATAGTATAAGGCAGCTGTGATTGCAAAGGCACTTAAGATCAAACATAGATGCTGGTTGAACTGTAGACTGGATTTAGGAAGAGGAGTAGACTTGCAGAAAATAATTAAAAGGAGGGTGATGGCAGGAATTCCAGAGCACAGGAGGTTTTGGGGACAAATTCTTCAAGGGGTTGAGCATCCTTTTGGGAAGGAACGGCC
>NW_017729032.1:202969630-202974033 GCF_001723915.1 Gavialis gangeticus
TGTAGACTGGATTTAGGAAGAGGAGTAGACATGCATAAAAAAATTATTAGCTGGCCTAGGAATCACTCCATCCTCATGGAATGCTTAAGAGTTTTGTGTTTCTATTCAAAATGGGATATAATTCAGAGAGTGATCTGAAAACTACTTACATATGGAGACTGAATGAATCAATGGTGCAGAATGGAATCCAAACCTAGATGTAGATCTAACTTCTGTGGCAGGTACCAACTGTGACATAAGCAGCTGCTCTGGGCATTGACTAATCACAATTGCAATCTTATAAGAAACAGCAAATGGAAATTCCCCAGGCTGTGCCCACTGCTCCAGATGTTTTGCTGCATCATTATGTCTCTGGGTCCCAAGATCACTAGTCCAAGACAGAGCTGCTCCAGGAGGAGCTTCAGGGTAGGAACTGTCACTCAGTTCCACCCTGTGCTTCCTTTCTGTGACGAAGGGAAATTGATTACATTCCTTTTGAGTATTTTAGCTAGTTCGGATGACTGGTGAGTGTGTGAAAGGTAGGAAGAACAGACCATTGCTCTATTATCTTTCTGCTTTGCCCCCTGAGCTGAAGACACCATCTGCAGAGCTGACCTGTGTAGTCAGGGGTAGGCAGGGCCTATTCTCTAGTGTGGCCATGTGGGCTCTTGGTTAAAACTTCAGCCCTAAAACACTTCAAATGTGGTAGATGTGTATTCAAAATCAAATCTGTATTCCTGTTTGCTCCTTGGTCCCATCTTTACCATAAACTTCTACCAAAGTCTCAGCGCCTGAAATGGGAGCTGGAGATAGAAACGACTTGGAGAGTCCATGCAGAGGGCCGAGCGCGAGAGTGGGAGGATCGGATAAGGGAACTACAGGAAGAATTAGAGAGTTGGCAACAGAGAGGTAGCCAGGCAGAAGACTTGACACGGGAAATGCGGGACAAGCTGCGGGAAAGCAATGCACGAGCAGCAGAGATGGATAAGCTGCTCTTGCAGGAGGTGGAACAGATTAAGATGTTCCAAGAAAATTATGAGATGTTGGAAAAGCAGCGGCTGTCCCTGGAGGGAAATCTAAAGGTTATAGAGAGAGAAAAGGAGGAGATATGCAACCAGTTGCAGAAGGTGGAGAGAAAAAGAGATGAGTTGGCGCATCAAGTGCAATCACTCGAAACCCGCTTAGCAGATAGCCAGGCTAAGGAGGTAGAGATGAACAGGGGAAAGGAACAATTACAGACAGAAGTACAGAATAGACAGAGAGATCCAGAGTTTGGAAACTGAAAATGGGATACTGCGAGAGGCAAATGGCCAGATGGCTGCAAAGACACAAGACCGGGAGAGGTTTGAGGGGCCAGAAGAGAAGGTGACGAACCGGGTAGAAGTAGAACAGGGACCTCAAACCATAGCCACTGTGGACATAATGCTGGGAAGGTTGGAGGTACTGGGGAATCAACTAGCGGAGTATGTGGGGGCTGCCCAGGCAGAACGCCAAGGGCAATACCAAGAGCTAGAAGTATTGAAAGAAGCTTTGAAGGGAGTAGAGATTCTCCTAGAACTTGCCTGGGCTAGGATGCTGCACCATTCAGAGCCAGCAAAGTTCCCCAGAGACCAAGGTTCAGAGGATCCGCAAGAAAACCATGAGTTACGTGACCAGTTACAGAGGGTAGAAGGAGGAAAAGAACAGCTGGTGGGACAAGTCCCATCCTTTGAAACCCATCAGGAAGGCAGACTGACCAAAGAAATAGCTCTAAGAGCAGCAAAGGAACAGCCAGAGGAGTTTCCCAGTGCCAATAGTCCAGAAGGTCCTAAAGAGGAACCTGGGCCAGGGCAACTGGGGAAGAGTATCAGGGAGGGGAATCCCACAGAGGAGAAACTGGGGTTCTTACGAGAAGAGACCCTGCCAGCTCTCCTGAAACACTGGGACCAGAAATGGAACCAGTGGCAGAGGGGTTGCGTGAATGAGATAAGCCAGCTATGGCAACAACTAAAGGAATGGGCTCGACTACAAGTTGAGAGAGAAAGCACAGAGCCCACCCAGGAACAACTAATGGGGGTAGACTTGGGGGATGTAAAGGTGACAAAGAAGGAGGAACAAGTTCCCCCAGAAAGTGAGGCCTACTGCTTGATTAGCCCGGATGAGGTGCGAATGGCCTGATGCCGAGGGCAATCAGAGCCCAAGGTAGGTCGGGAAGGAGGGGAGTCGGTTGAGCCCAGCGAATTAGCTGGTGCCCAGGGACAGGAGATAAGGAGGAGGATACAACCAGCTGGAAGGGGATCCCGACCTGAGAAAAGACCTCGGGTCTATGTAAACAACATCCCTAGGCAGGTCACCTGGTGGAGGCTGAGAAGCATCGTTGAAGAGAAAGTTGGGGGAGTAGCTCATGTCAAGATCTACAAAGGGTCAGTAGGAAGATCCACGATCCAGGGGAGGATTGAATTTTGGAAAGAGGAATATGCCCAGAGGGCATTAAGGAGGCAGTGGGAGATATGGGGAAGGCTCCAAGATCTCCAAGGAACCAGAGAGAGACAAGAGAACATACAGCTTGCCCGGAGGAAGGGACCTGGGGGTGTACGAAGAGAAAGTGGACGGCCCCGAGGAAGGAGGGAGAGAGAGAGAGAAGACCCCCAGGGGGTAGGCTGGGTCTCGACTAGCAAAGGAGGTGATGTACCAAGGTCAGCTAGTGTGGGGGGGACTGCCTGCGGTGGGGCAAATCCCAGAAAATCCCACAAGGTGCACCTTGGGTAAAAGGCAGGTAGGAGGTGCCTTAAAACCTCCGACACTACAGGTTGAGACGATCCAAGGAAGAGAACCCGGGCCTGAGAGATCTGTGATAGAAGGCACCACGGACAGGAATGAAGACTAGGCTCGGTGAGTTGGAGTTAAAGGGGGGAAGGTGTGTTGCAGGGCACTTAAGTGCCCTGCGCCTGAAATGGAAGCTACCTGGGAGAGACCCCTAGTGGTGAGAAGGGGGAGGCTCAGCTGCCAGTCACCAGGGCAGCACAGGTGCAGGCTGCCAGGACAACCAGTGAATACCAGCTGATGGGAAGGGGCAGGGCTTGACCCTTCTTAAGCCCAGGACTGAGGCCAGAGAGTCAGTTCCCCGCTAGCAGCTGAGTAAGAGGGAGCTCTGCTGGAGTAAGCAGAGCAGAGAAGCCTGATGGCCTGAGCAGCTTCTGCTTGATGATACCGGGTGGAGGAAACCCTGGTAGGGATGAATGATGGTTAGCCAGTTGGCTTAGAATTTATGTTGTAGCCCAGGAGCTGGAGTTTTCTGTTTGTGGTTTTATAAAACCGGAGGACTGGGTGAGGCTAATAGGGGTTGGAGGAGGCCTCATGGGAGCTCCATGGTAGCGTGGAGACCCAGCACCAGAGGGGGCACAGCATTTAGGGGTGTATCGATCCCAGCTCTGGTGCGGGCAGGATCGCGAGACTAGGCCCCGGTGTGGGCGCAAGTGCGGGGAAAGGCCCCCAGTGTGGGTGGCAAGCCCCAGTGCGGGCCATGAGGGTGGGAGGAGCCCCAGTGCGGGCCACAACAGTGAGAGGAGCCCCAGTGCGGGCACGAACATGGGGAAAGGCCCCAGTGTGGGCGGCAGCTGCGGGAGAAGCTAGAGAGTGTCCGTGAGGGCACAGGCAACAGGAGAGAGATGAGCCAGAAAGCGTCCGGTACACCTGTGAGGCTTGGAGCATGGTATAGGGGTGATAGGAGCCAAGCGTAGACCCGGAGGCTTTAGTGCACTGAGCCACCGAAGACAGGGCACGGACTGGGACACCTCAGGGCACCATGCCAAAGAAGATAAAAGGCAGCCTCCCTTTACCAATATTAACATCAAAGACGTGGCGGGTGAGATAGTGAGGGTGCATTGAAACCGACTTGGCACGGTAGGGGGCGCTAGGGGAGATCACGGCACCCTTAGGTCCCACCCTGTCACAGGAGGATTTGATGCATTACCTTCCCTGTAGCCTGGGCTGCATCCCCAGCTGGGCTCACCTCCTCCACCCCTTTGTCAGCCAGCCCTCACTGCTCCAGCTATCAAGCAGAAAGGCAGGGCAGAGAAACCCTGCTCTTTGGAGCAGACAGTTTAGCTTAGCCCCAGGACTGAAAAGCATGCTGGGATGTTGGGAGACTCTGATTTAACTTGAACCAGGAAGGGATCTGGGACAGCTGTTTCATAAACTGGTTTGATCCAAATCAGTTAAGCCTGATACCAGGTTTATCTTAAACCAGTTTCAGTGATTTTGAAACTGGTTTATGTGCTCTATGCTTCTATTCTGTTACAGGTTTAAACCAGTTTCTGATCACTTACTCTGGTTTATGTGTAACTTCTGTCCCTAGCTGAAGTCAGAGATGGTTCTGAGTACATCAGTACCACACTCTAACAAATGACAACTATCTTCACAACAGGCACTGTTTCAAAGACACT
>NW_017729032.1:202979033-202981138 GCF_001723915.1 Gavialis gangeticus
TCTATGCTTCTATTCTGTTACAGGTTTAAACCAGTTTCTGATCACTTACTCTGGTTTATGTGTAACTTCTGTCCCTAGCTGAAGTCAGAGATGGTTCTGAGTACATCAGTACCACACTCTAACAAATGACAACTATCTTCACAACAGGCACTGTTTCAAAGACACTTATTTTATCAGCCAGTGAATTTCAATGGGATTTATTTCCTCTTTCCTGCTATTTATTTATTTCTCTTCTTTACATTCCAATAACATTCTGAAGAGAGGGAAAATCGGTATGTCAGTTCAAAGCATTGTAGTAAATAATTCACAATCATATGAACAGGAATTACTTTTGGTTGGTTGGAGACCATGCAAAATATCTTCTTTTACTGAGCACTGATGTAATGGCCAAGTTTGGGTAGATAAATTCAAGGCACATGTATATATTTTTCTTGTTTTAGTCTTGGGTTGGCATGGTGAATGCTGGTGCCTGGAGGCACAGGTAATTTGCCAGGCCATTAAGCATGATATAGGTGGCAGTGGTGAGCCCAGTACAATCAAACAAGGACTAGGGAACCAGCAAACAGGAACTGCAAACAGGGAAAACAGTCTGTAGGCAGTTTGCAGGCCAGTTCCTAGGCCAGCTCATGGGTAGTAGCACAGTCTATTACCATGCAAAGGTGGGGACACGTCATACTCCGCAGCTTCTCACCTCAGCCCCAGGTGGTACTCCCCCCTCTTGCACCACTGAGGCCCCCACCCACTGAGGCCTCCACCTCCTATGGCTCCAGGTTGTGGGGACTGCCTGACATGGCTGCCAGCATCTGAGCATGGGAGCGAGGGCATCTCCATTTGTGGGGTATACTTCCTTCTGAGGTCTCTAGAGTGTCAGGTGAGGGAGCATCAGGCTTTGCACCATCAGGACCCACAAACAGGAGATTGGTGATTATTACCAGGCTCTACACCTGAATAATGGAGAGGAAAGAGCACACAAGTCCATCAGCAAAGGAAAAGTGAGGGACAAGGAATAAATTATGGCCTTGATATATAAAAAGATGCAGGTCACTGAATAAATGTAATTGACCTTTGAGTTACAGAGATCCTTGTCATGCAGGCTGACCTGTTAAATAAACAAATCTGGCATCCGACTTCACTGTGCTTGAGAACATCAGAGAGAAAAGTACACTGCAGACTCAGCATGACCCTGCCAACAATGCAAACAGATACTGAAAACTATCTGGATTATGAAAACTTAAAACCCCGCCAAACCCTTCCTAGCTAATGGAATCTTGCATTTAGATGATATTCAGGGTATTAATGTTGGCCCCAATTTATAGATATGTGCTGAAGCAGATAGGCTGGAGTTAGCATCCCTAATATGTGCTTTTTAAAGTTGTTTTTAATCTTTTTGATGCATGACAGGGTAAAATATCACAGCCTTACAGAAGAGGCAATGGAGAAGCTGGTTTGTAAGGCATAGTCCTAGGTTCTATAGTAGGTCAAGGGGAAACAGACATACCAGCAAGAGGGTGTAGCAGGAGACTTGGTGCTTTGGCTACTTTAAAAGAAGGCAGGCTGCCTGAGAAGCATCCTGCAGGTGTGCCAGGGGCAATTAGGAGCCACATGACCTAGAGGGGCTGGGCTACCAGGATATAAAGCCATAGGAAGTCCCAGCTGGCCCAGTGTGAGAAAGGCCACAGGGACCAGAGAGAGAGCAGGGGCTAGAGGGCTTCAAAAGGGAGCAGAGGGTGGGGGAGGGGATGGGGGAGAGAGGTTGGTGGGGCTGGGGTGCAGATAGGGCCAGGGTGCCCTTAGGTCTTACTGGCCTAGGAGTGGGGCCAGGGCTCAGGAAGGGCTGAAGATCAAGAAGGGCCACTTCTGGCAGGGTTGGAAAGCACACAGTATCAACTGGTCTAGGAGCAGGGCTAGGGTCTAAGGAGAAGGACTGAAGCCCAGGAGGGCCACAGCCAGACACTGAGGGGGCCAGAGTGCCCACAGCTCCCAGAGGGTCTGATGCAATGATGAACAGAGCAAGAAGCCCATAGCCCATAGGGGCAGTACTAGTATGTGTGATATCTGAAAGGCATGGGTATGGGTACTGGAGATAGTTTCATTGTTAGTAGGGT
>NW_017729032.1:202981149-202983370 GCF_001723915.1 Gavialis gangeticus
GTTAAGTCTCTTTCCCCTCGACTACCTTGTATTCTAACCTTGAGCACTTCCGTGTGCCCCTCCTCTGACTCTGTGATGATGGAGGCCAGGTAATTAGCCCTTAAAGCAATGATCAGTGACACCTGTGTGGCAGAGAGTGAGATTTCATGGGAAACTCTGGCTCAGCCTTCCATTTTGCTAAACTAATAATAAGATCAAGGTGTGGCAGGAAAGGAGAAAGGGAGCTTGCCCAGAGACAGCAAAGAAAGCAAAGCTGATATAGTCTGAGAAGGCGCCAGGGGCCTTACGACCACTGCTGGGACAGGCCTCTGTTACAGAGGGGTTCCTGCTATCAATGACATTAAGTCTTTGTGATGCTTTACAGCAAGGCTGTCCAAGTGGTGTCTTGCAAGCCAGATGCGGTCTCCAAAGGGGAAGCATGTGGACCCTGGGCTCCTGCCCAGCAGCTTCTGCCTGCACTGCTCCAGCACATTGGATGATTGGAGCATATGGGCTCACTTTTCCTCCTCCAGCTTCTGCTTCCTGTTTTTGCTTCTGGGGATGGGACAGGTAGGGCAGGCCAGGTAGCATGAAGTTGCTGCACCTACAGAGGAGGAATTCCAGGCTTCCCAAGTGCCAAGAGAGGAGTCAAGCATACATGGCTGAGAGTGCCTGCTTTGGTCATACTGTCCACCCAGCAGTGGGGAGCCAGGCTACGTGCATGGCAGGGGCGGGAGTCTGGGAACTACAGCATGGTGGGTGGCCCCCTGGCATCCAGAAGTTGGAAATCCCTGCTTTAGAGAATACAGTGGTTGTACAACAACAGCAATAGGAAAAGGAATCTTTCTGTGCCTGTGTGTCTTCATCCTCACTCTCCTTAAGATAACAAGGCACAAATTGTCATGGAGTACCACACCTAGTCAGCATTTACTATTGTTTTGATACCAAACCTTGCAAAGTAGGGCTCATGCATGGAGGTGATTTGAAAATAATGACTCTGACATTATGTGACCTTTAGGTATGTTGGCAGTCACTTCAGACTATATGCTACTTGATGAATAAAAGAATGTTTCTGGTGGAGGTGGATGTTGAATGTGGAGGTTTAAATGTAATACAATCAGAGTTATAATCAGACAAAACAAGAGTCCTTGTTGTGGATCTCGCTGTAGGGGACAAGAGATGATATCTATGCATGGTGATAATGCATTTGCTTTTGAATGCCAACACTAGATTGATAATTATAGAATTCTTCATATTGTGACTGGAACGGAGTCAAGGCTGAATCTTGCCAGTTTGGAACACTAATCAGAAAAAGGGTGAAGCAAAATACAGAGTTTCAGTCAAGTTTGCTCACTCAACTTAAACTTCTATTTAAGAAGTTAGAAGAGAGACTCTTTAGTTGTTTCTCTTCATAGCCAGGTTAAAGCCAGATTACAGTTTTACAGCACTTGGCTTTTCTGCAACGATGCTTTTAAGAGCTCTGTGTTACAAATAATCAGTTTAGAAATAACCACTCCCTAGCTTGTGTTTTTTAAGTTTGCACAGCCAGGTTTTTTGTAGTTGGTTTAACAGCTTGCATCTAGCCTTTGCCCTCATACTTGTGACATTTTTAGATGCTGGCATATGTTTGAAAAGACTCGTTTCAATTTTAAAATGTAGTACAAAGCAGTGAAGAGTGTAGTAAATTGGATGAAACATTGAGCTATCTATTAACAGTATTCTGCACTGCTAACTTTGAGAAGAGTGTATGGGAACTGGGACTGGGAATCCTGAGAGCCTTTTGGTCATGGGTCAAATCAAATTTCTTAAACCAGAAAAAGATTCTACTGAATACAGTGACACAGACCCCAGCTTTCAAACACAGCTAACTAAGTGGCACTAGCAAAATAAAGACATGAACTCCCAGCCAGGTAATTATACACACACAGTATATATCTGGGTTAACAGAAACTTGTGATTGCAAGCGTAGATGTACAGTGAATGTCATCAGTCTTGACATTTGCTCTTTACAAGCAGTTAATGTCATTGAAGTAATTTGCTGCATTGTACGTGCTAAGGGTGAGAACCCACAAGATAATTAATAGAGTAGGGGCTGGCAGCATATGGCTAATAGACTGGATCTAGCCCATGGAGCCACTATGGCCAATGGAGTTGGAGGGCATGTTGGCAGTGAGAGGCTTTCCCCATGTGGGGGCCAGGCAGCAAGGAGTTGGGCTAGGACAGGGGCAGGCAATTATTTAAG
>NW_017729032.1:202988370-202998692 GCF_001723915.1 Gavialis gangeticus
ATGTTGGCAGTGAGAGGCTTTCCCCATGTGGGGGCCAGGCAGCAAGGAGTTGGGCTAGGACAGGGGCAGGCAATTATTTAAGGCAGAGGGCTGCTTAATGAGTTTTGGCAAGCCATCGAGGGCCTCATGACAGGCAGCCAGGGGCAGATAAATATTAATTTTCTGAATTTTTTAGGGGCCCCGTGGGCCAGATAGAATGGCCTGGTGCGTCACATCCAGCCTGTGGGCCACATTTTGCCTGCTCCTGGGCTAGGGGGAGGCAGCTAGGAGCTGTGCCTGGGCTGCAGCTGGGGAGTGAGTTGATAATCACCAGCAGGTAAAAGACATGGCAATAGTCAGGTCAGAACCCTGCCCACGGCCCTTGGATCCAAACTAAGTTGTTCCAGCCTGCAACTTTAAAACTTTGCTTACTGCCACTATAGAATAACTTACACTGGCTTTTATGTCAGAATAAATTTATTCTGCAATAAGGCATGGAGACTCAACGAGCTCTCCAGAGTGATCTCAGAGTAGAGTGATGTACATGGATATAAGCTTGAGTATCATGTGCCCAGTCCATTTGTGCTCCAGAGTAGTCACATATCCACACCCTAAGCTATCAAACATGTGAGTTTAGTCGAAATTCAAGTCATCTTGTACTTCCAACTCTAGGTGTGAGAATAAAAAGTTTCATTAAATAGCCTAGGGTGTTTGGTTGCTTTTGAAAATCCAATCTATAGTTCTTCAGGTCATCACCCTTGAAAGGATGATGTTGGTCAGAATCTTCTTCTGTCAAGGACCCTTTTGGGTAAGGATATGGTTTGTGTTGCTACAGGAGGAATGACTTAATTATACCCAAAGGAGCTATCTAAAGATCAAGATATAGGCAAGCAAAAAAAACTTGGACAACATTCTATAACTATATGGGGAGTAGGGTTGTGGAAGAAAACAAGGAAAAGAAGGAATTCCTTGATATTTGCAATCTAGGCCATACCTAGGACAGCCCTATGGGAAAAGCAGAATAAGACAGGGTATTTAGCTAGAAAATTATATCAAACCTCTGTCCTGCATATGGTAATTGGAATACATTTGTTGGAACAGCACTCTATTTACACAGACACACACACACACACTCCCCATTTGTAATTGGAAATGGAGAAGATAATATGTTTCTTATATTGAATGCATTTAAATAACAATCTGTTAATTGAAGGGGGTGGTATTTACTATGGGTTCTTATTTAGCTCCAAGTTCATATTTAAAATCCGTCCATTAGGAAGAATCATCCATCTTGCTTCAGGTATCTTGGGATCTTTGTTTTAAGTAATGAGTGGATTTCCTAAGGCCTAAAACTATGTTAGTAAAACCAAATTATTCACTTTAGTAAAAGGCTGGATTTTTTTAAAGTGCTTAGCTTTAGAACTGAGCAAATAACTGATCTTGCACAGTTATCTTACAGTCCACTGGCAATTCTGAAAAACTGAAAAAAAACATTCCATTTCTGGTTGACAATGTTATATAATTTTTTTACAAGTTGAAAAATAAAAATAAAAAGACCCAAGCAAACAAAGCATTTTGTTATACCTAATATAAAATATTTTATTTGAAGCCAACCTTTTAAAATATGGGTTTAATTTCTTAAAATTAAAATTGAAGAACATTTCTAAAAATAAATTATTACAAATCCAAAACCTGAAAAGTTTTGAAATCAAATTGACAACTTTTGATGTATCTGAATTTTTTTCCAACACTAGTTTGGCAAAACAGATTAATTCAATAAACATCTTGGTGTTTCTGACCTGTAGTTTGCAATGAAAAAAATTTGGCTGAACAACTTCATTTAGCTCTATTGAGCACCCACTGGCCCTCAGTAAAGTCCAGAGTTGCTGCTTGGTCACATTTGAAAATTAGCCAACTAAGGAGCCTAATTGTAGATTTAGGTGCATCATGTTAGGTCACTATTTTTGACTTGGCTTTTTAATATGAAAGATAAATATCACTATGCACATAAGCAAAAACACCAGGTAAGGGAATGCATAAGGTAATGGAATATAGTAGAACAAAGGCATTATGAGATTTTATTTACAATAAGTATGCTTCCTGTCACTGTAGAAATTATACCAGTGATTTATTTGACTAGTTTATCCTACACAGTTCATCTTTCCTCAAATAAATCATTTGTTGATCTAATACAGACAGCGAACTGTTCAATTTCCCTTCATTTTTTTTTCTGTCTGCCACATTTCTATTGTGCTGATTTGTTTTTGTAGCCAGAGTTATATTTTAATGTTCCAGTTCTACAGTGGAGATTACAAGATCATTTCCCTTGCATTCTCTTTTTTCAAATTGACAAAGGTTTTCTAGGGGCATAGACTGCCTCTACTGCTGTGGAAGTGGAGTCCAGCTGTTTGTACACAGGTCTTTGCACAGATGTCAATATCTAAAATAACCATTTCAAGGGACAGTTCTGGCCTACATAGGATGGCTCTTTGGGGGACCAGTAAGTATCTTTCCACCTTTCCTGTATTTCTAGCTATTTACACAACATAAGTAATATGCTGCGGGGCCCAGTAAGTTTGCTGTGTAGATATACCCTTGCCCTCTTGATTTCTTACCCCTGCCAGGATGACTTCCATCTGGTGTCCATTGTTCCTCTGTTCCTATCCACTTACACTTGGCACTATTGGCACACTACACATGTTAGCTAACTAATGGTTGTGCTACCACTGAGATACAGGCATGTACCAGCATCCCCACATTTCAGATGGCTGTATTGAGAGAGCCAAGTTAAAGCCCTTCTCCAAAGCCTCAGTGGAGGTTATTGTCAGAGCTGGAATTATAACGCAAGGGTCCCTTTCTGCACAAGACAGACTGGAAAGGGGCTACTGACTGTGGTGGGCCAGTAGGGGGCACTCCTGCACTGAGTCACCTGTCTCACTGAACCCAACCAAAAACCAAGCTTCAAGTGCTCACCCTGGGGTGCTTCTGTCTGGGTGACTCCTTTCCTGGAGCACACCCATGAGTCCGGCCACCACCTGGGGTCTGGTCTTTGCTAGGGGTCTGTGCTGCCTAGGGTACACAGACCCTGTAGACCTTGAGGGTTCTTAATCCATGGGATTCTGGGGTGCTTCTTTTAGTCTGAAGCATACAAAAGCTACCTTCTATACAGGAGGAGTGCAAGAAGCCAGGCCCACCTTAGTCAGCTCAGTGAGTCAAAAAAAAAAGCTGGTTCCTTCCCTGTAAAGCACACACTGTAAGGTGTGCTGTAACAGATAGCTTTATTGATCAAAGAGGGATAGGGAGTGGAAGGAATACAAAATAACTGAATATAGAAAGAAAAACAACTTTGAGCAAAACAGCATCAGCTTGTTGCTTTTTTGACACATTCCTAAAACACTTAAATTTAAGTTCCTAGCTTGATTTCAGGTAGGTTACTCACATCAGCATCCAGAGAATTCTGGAGGCCCACAGCTTGTTTCAGTGACCTGATTTCCCCTCTAAGATGGAGGGACCCTTTAAATAACCTTTCTGACATCATTACCTGGATCCAAACAGAAGCAGGCCCATTGGATTCTGGCCAACGATTTTAAAATTCATTGGCATCATCAGGTGAGGGAACCAGAATTCCCCAAGCCATTTGGAGGGAATTCAGCAGAAAGAAAGGGTAAGCTCCCCTTCCTATAGACTTTACAGCCCCATCACCTAGGAGACCAGGTAAACTGAGAAGGCAGAGAGAATTTCAAAGACAGAAGTAATAATTGCCATTCTTCCAAGAGGTGATCACATTGTAATGCTCATCAGAAGACTTTCAAAATGAGATAATATAATTTATAGATGTAACGAAGCAGCTTCCTAAAAAGAAATAGTTTCCTTATCAAGTAAATTAGAAGAACTGGAGAATCAACCCAAAGCATGAAATAAAGGAATCCTGGGTTTGAAAGGATCATTAAGTTTCTGGGATCGTACCACTGTAAGTGATGGGTAAATTTGTCCTCTACAGTAGATTGAGGGTATCTCATAGTTTAATTGTATCCTAAATTTGTTCATTCTCTTCTATTAGAGAATGAATATGATGTTAGAACTTTTGTTATTTTCACTTCTTCTGGGTGGACTTGGTGAGCCATTGAAGAATGCAATAGATATTGTACATTGACAATTTTATACCCCCCTTGATGTAGGCCAGATTATGACTAAAAAATTTAAATCAACTTAAACCAAGGCAGAACTGTATCATGATACATGTGAGGCATCCTTTAATGTTTTTACTTCTTAACAGCATTATGTTGATTTAGGGATGTGTGTGATATAGATGTGATATAGGGTATAGATGTAGTTGTGGAACAGGATCTTGCCTGCTGGAGGTCCACTGATTCCAGTGGTACTGAATATCTGTGTTTTGCAGGCGCTCATTATCCAATTAAAAAATCTGCCACTGAGAGGGAGAATTTACAGAGTAGATGTGCAGACTCAAATGCAAAGTTGGGCCTGAACTTGTGTAGATTAGCTCCAGTATCCTTAAAAAGCAGTTTATAATTGAAAACCAAATGAATCCTTTGCATGGTTGTGCGGATGCTCTATCTGCACTTTCAAATATCATATCTACACAAAGCATCCTTTTGTGTCTATTTGCTTTTCATCTTTAGATCTTCATGGAGGCACTGCAGCTGTGGAGTCAGCCATGAAGAGATCCATTCACCACTGAAATATGATGAATAGAAAATGATATTTAGAGGTTTGTGTAGCAAAGTGGGGCTCCCCGACTAGCCACAGTGCTAGTTTCCCCACTTGCCCTTGGGCATGCCACCTACCTGCCTTGTCTGTCATGCTTTGTTGTTAATTAATTAGGATATTAATTAAGGTGGAAGGCTGCCCATTCTTGCCCCAATGCCAGGGGCCACTATCTGCAGCTCCATTCCTCCTTCACACTGCAGCCCAAACCTCACAGATGGCATCCAGGTGACAATACTCCTGGCCTACAGCTGGACTGAGCTTAGGCTCATTGTCAGGCCTCAGACACACTCGCATTCATACCGCCGTCCTCTCACTAGGGCCTCTCACACTCCATCCTCTCTCACAGGGTATTTTTCATGAGTCAACAACTTATACTGCCTTGCTCCCTCTTGGAGCAGGCCCCTTAGGCCATAGGCTTTAGCTAGCTCATACCTTGGGTGGCAGACATACTGTCTTTTGGGTCTCTCTCATGAACCTCACTGGAGTAGTGGCCAGCCAGTTACACGACTGGGTCTAATCTTGCCCTGGCCCCTTCGAGGGCAACTCTATACACTCATACACAGTGGGCTCCCAGCCCTCTGGTTTCTCCCTCCCCACTGGGGTCACCCATCACCAGGGCATTCTTAACTCAGCCCACGACTGGTGCTCCAGGGTCTCACAGGGACTCTCACTCCCCCCCAGAGCAGCAGGTCATTGTGCTCTTACTTTTGACCCACACTCAGCCTCCCAGTGGTGGAGGACTTACTGGGGTCAGGACTCGCCCCTCTCTGACTGAACCCCCTTTACTCAGCCTCTGGCCCAAACTACAGCTTCAGGCATCTGACCACATACCCTGGCTTACTCCACTCACATGGGGCTGCCCCCTCACTGGGGCTCCTCATCTCTGCCCCCCTCACTGGGGCTCCATACCACCCCCTCACTGAGGCCACGGGGCTTCCCTCCCTGGTGGGTTTAGGTGGCCGTAGCCATGCCTGGCCCCAAATACCTTTCCTTGGGGTCCTACACCCCATAGGGCTCAGGTGGCCGCATTAGTGCTTGGTCCCCACTCTTCCTCCTCAGGGTCTTGCACCCCACAGGGCTCAGGTGGCCATAGCCATGCCTGGCCCCACTACCTCCAATGTTACATGACCCACCCAAAGGTGAGGGCTGGGGTTAAGAGCCCTTACCCACCTTTCACCAAGGTGATAATTGTTCTGGCATTTCCTGGGGGCTCCAGCACCACTGAGAGCCCCACCAGGCCACCCACTCCCGGCAGGGTGCAGTTTTAGGTCATGCCCAGGACCAGGAACCTCCAAACCATCCCCTACAGCTCCTGCCTTTACGTCCAGGTTGTTGGATGGAGCCTTGCAGCCAGGTGATGTTACTGCCAGGTCTGCCAGTAGTGAACTGCCCTGATTATATAGGCGTCCAGAGATCTAAATGGCTGCCACAATCAAGCACTTGCTGGATGCTTGGCTCCACTCTTGAAGTGGTAGGCACCAACAGTGCCCTGCCACAGTTTGTTTTTAGGAATTGGCTTGTTAATAAAGTAGATATACATTAGAACAATGGTCCAGGGAATGGCAAGGGTTAATTGGTTTCTAAAAGCTTATTTGTGACGGTTTCCTCCCAGCCCCACTATATCTGAAGCAAGCAGGCATACACATCCTGGGAAATTAAAAACATCCAAACAGTTTCCATAACATGAGGATAGGTTTGCCGCATTGGTGCCAGGTCACTGGCCACCTGCAGAGCCCTTGGGATTTCTAATTTTGGTGGATGGACCAAATTAGGAGGTTGGGACATGACCAAATTAAGATGTGTGCATGCTATGGGTTTTGGGAAACAAAAGAATATGCTGACAGAACAGAACATGGACAGTATGATTACCACAGGGAAACCAATCAATGATACCTGGAGATGAAGAGTCATCGGAGGAGAGAGAGAGAGAATACAAAAGGAGGGATTTCAGAGCAGCCAAGTGTTCCTGAGGGGGCAACTAGAGGCCACCATGGAGAGAAGGCACACTACCAGCCTGTCTTACCCATGCCGCTGGGGGGGGGGATGGTCTTAGCCCTCAGCCTCCAGGCTGCTGACATCTGACATTCAAGAAAAACCACAGAGTGAAGCTCATGTACTTGCCAGCTGTACCTTTCCTCTGTACGCCCTAGGACTGGTAGATCTAGAACTGGGGGGAGGGGAGGGTGGGGAATTATGTTTCCCTTGCCTGTTTTATTCTTATTTGCTATCACTGTGTATCAATAAAAGTTGTCTATTATCGAATGGAAGAAGTTGTGGTTGGTCTGAGGGTTTGGGTCTGCTCGGAACAGGTCATAAATGCAGTGCCGGCAATTGGCAACTCTGCCAGGACAGGGACAATGGCTCTGGAACTCTGGGACTGGGACCAGGTCCAGTGCCAACAACTGGGGAAACTGGGACTGGGACTCAAGGGCAGTAACCTAACTGATCAAGAAATTTGATGCAGAGTGAACCTCTGTAGAGGGGTCAGCCAAGATTCATAGTAGGGTGAGGCTGTGAGACTATGGGTGGAGACCTGTATGTAAGGTGAAACTGTATGGTAGTTCCAACTAGAGTTGTAAGCTAAGTAACCATAATTGTGTCAGCATCTTTTGTGCAGGAGGTTGGTTTGTAGCACTACTGAGCAAGGGGATGGTTGATTGTCTGGGTCAGGCAGAGTAGTATACAGAGGTACAGCTGTGTTGGTGGCAGGAGCAGCAACTTTGAGGAAGACAGGGCTGCAACCTGATCTTGGAGTGTACCTGAGGTCCATCGTTTGGACAAGGGTATGTACTGAACTCCACTTGGGTTAAGTAAGGTAACCTCCTATTGCGGGTACAATAGGAAGCCAGAGAGGCTAATTCTCTCTGCTGGAGGCCTGTGGAATCAGCAGAAGGAAGAGCGTGTCAGGAGCAATATGTTGTGTGTTTGCTGACCTAGCAGCTTCTACAACCTATACCTTCCTGCTGCTTACTTTGGTACTGTGGCTGAGTGTAAGGCTCACGGCTGGGGTATCCGTGTTCTCTGCTGCTCCCTGGTTGCTGTTGACAGTTGGAACAAGTTACTAAATCTTATGCTTTGGGACTTGGGTCAGGACCCTCCCTGTACTGGGTTTTACTGTGTGCTGCTCAGCTGCAGCTGTAGATCTGGGTCATGGCATCTTGCTCGGGATACATACAAGAACTGTGTTCACTGAGAAATTAATCTTTGTGTCTGACTGTATTTGTGAATCATATCAAAAATTCATTTCTAATATTAGTCTGGTTCTCACTAATCTTTCTTAGAAATAATCATCCAGAAAGTCTCCATCTTTTACTGGATTTCTTTAGAGTATAAATTAATTAATAGAGTAGACTAGTAATTTCAGAGAAGATGGTCAGCAGTAGCACCTGTGTTTATAAAGAGATCAATAAAGCAGTAATGAGGGACTTTTGGGATGCATCTACACATGCATTAATGTGCTGTAGTTACTGCACATTAAGTTTAGTACCTATAATAACAGGCACTAACTCAATGCACAGTAACTGACAATGCTGCTCAGTAGCACTGGTGCACACCTTTTTAGTGACTTTAATGTGCAGTAGAATTAGTCTATTGCGCATTTAGTGTCTCATGTAGACATGCCCTTGAAGGGGGAATAAAGATATTCATATTATTGACAGAGGGACACAAAGTGACCTACTTATCTCACATAGCATGAATATGCCAGTGTAAAATAATCAGAGCTGCTAGACCAAGGGCAGGCAAAGTCTGTCCCATGGGTCAGATTTGGTCAATAGTGGACTTCATTTCCCAGCAGCCCCTGCCTCCATGGCTGGGGATAGTCTCTATGGAGACCCCAACCATAGCTGTACTGTGATAGTACATGCCTGGGATTGCCATGAAGACCAGCCCCAGCTGCTCTGCCAGGGCACTTCTCTGGAGCCTCTGGGATCTTGCAGCAGGGGCAGCTTGGTCGGGGCCAGGACAGAGCCATGATCTGCAGCCTGCATGCTGGGCAGGGGCGCACAGGCAGAGGATTGCAGCTCTGCCCTGGCTCCTTGCAGTGGTGACAGCATGGTCCCAAGCCAGGGCAGAGCCATGATCTGCCTGTGCCTGTGCATCCCTGCCTGTAGCGTGCAGGCTGCAGATTGCAGCTCTGCCCTGGCCCAAGCTGCCCCTGCTGCAAGATCCCAGTGGCTGTGGAGCAGCCCCTTGCCCTGCCCTGCCATGTGCCCTACCAGCACCACTGGAGTTGATCTCCATGGCAACCCCATCCTTGCTATCACAGCGCAGCTGCTGCTGTGTAGACCAGCCCCAACCATGTGGGCAGGGGCTGCTGCGAAATGGACTCCGGCTACCAGCTGGATACACAATATTGCCTACACCTGTGCTAGACCATTTAGGAATATACAAATCGGAAAGGAAAAAACCCAATCAATTCATTCAGTCAATAGTTCTGTCAGTACATTCTCCACAACACATTTACTAATGTTTCATCTGGTCTGGACTTAAATTGGTATTTCTGTTGATGTCTGTCTGTCTGTCTTTATCTTGATACCAATTAGATGAAAGGCATGCAGCCTGAGCTCCAGTATTTTTGACCATTGTTTAAAAAAACACAATTAAAAGAGGAAAATCAGAATATACAGAGCAGCAATGATCAAGGCTGTTTAGTAAAAAAATGAACGTATGAAACATTGTCCCTTAACAACAGATTCATGCCCCCAGAGCCTCACTGAAACAATACAACTTGCAGTGTGCCACGGAGTGCTGTAATGTAAATGTAATATGCGTGTAACAGGAGATAGAACCGAGGGGTAGTCTGCAGAGCTGTGCTCTCCCAAAAACCTCTAGGGACTGGGGGGCAAGAAAAACAGGAAGAGGAAGCTGGAGGCTGGAGTAAGGGGAAGACAGCAGCATGCATGTGAAACCTGGTCAGGCCCACACAGAGGAATCCACAGTGCAGCTGGAGATCTCACTGGCTTGGTCAGTGAGATCTGTGGACTGAAGGAGCTGGGTTCAGACTTGGGGCAGTTGCAGGCTGCTGCTTTGAGCACTTTAAGGACTAAAGCAGGGGTGGGCAATTATTTCAGTTGGAGGACTACTTAATGAGTTTTGGTGAGCTGTCAAGGGCTGCAAAGGATGCCCCACCCCCTAGTTGCCATATTGGGACTGGAAGTCCTGCCCCTACCCCCTGACCTTTGCTACCAGTCAGTGGCAAAGTCTGGAAGTCCCTCCCCTTGGCTCCAGAAGTACTCCTTTTGGGTACGGGGGACAAATGGGGGGGGGGGGCAGGAGCTGTCACCTTGGAACCAGAAAAAAACTACAAATTATACACTAAAAGTCAAACACCTACTATAACATATTTAATTTTATTACAATTTTTTATCATGATTTGTGTTTATGTAGTGTGTATATAGAAGTGATTGCATAATAGCTTAAAATAAAGTCTTAGTCTTCTATATTGTGTGTGGGGTGTGGTTGGGGGAGGGGTGTGTGTATGGTTGAGTGGGAGTGTGTGTGTGCGCACAGGGTTTGTGAGAGGTGTGTGTGGGGTGGGGTTGTAAGGTATGTTGTAGGGGTGTGTGTATATGTGGAAGGTTGTGGGGGCAGAGTGTGTGGTTTGGGAACCC
>NW_017729032.1:203003692-203015939 GCF_001723915.1 Gavialis gangeticus
GGTTGAGTGGGAGTGTGTGTGTGCGCACAGGGTTTGTGAGAGGTGTGTGTGGGGTGGGGTTGTAAGGTATGTTGTAGGGGTGTGTGTATATGTGGAAGGTTGTGGGGGCAGAGTGTGTGGTTTGGGAAACCCCCGCACACTGCCTCCTCCCCATGGCACACAGCCCCTGCCAATGGCAGTGGCAGTGGGCCCTCAGGGTGCTTGCAGCCTGTGCAGGCACTACCACCTAGTGCTGTGCAGCTTTGGCCACAGCTGCATGTGGCAACAAGAAGCACAACTGGGCCAGCCTGCCTGTCACACAGGGTTCCCCACGGTGCACATGCAGTTCCTGGCACTCGTGTGCTACTGGAAGAAGCCCCACATGATGGATCCAGCTGCCTTCCCTGTTCTCTGCTGCCATGTGCAAGTCCTGGGACTTCACTGCAGGGAAGGCAGCCAGCTCCATCAAGCAGGGCTTCCCTCAGTGGTGTGCGAGTGCCAGAAGCTGTATGTGCACCACGGGGAGCCCCATGCAATAGAGGTGGGCCAGCCTTGGTGTGCTTATTGCTGCCACATGCAACTCTGGCTGGAGCTGTGCACTGCTGGGTGGTAGTGCTTGCATGGGCCATGAATGCTCCAAAGGCCTGCTACTGCTGCCAGTGGCAGGTGCTGTGCACCATGGCCGGGAGGGAGAATGTATGGGACGGGGGTCCACCCTCCCTCACACCCATACCCATACCCACCGGAGCTCTATGCTCCCACCATCCCCCTGGGTGCAGGCTCTATGCTCCCGCAGCCTCCAGCCCCACCCAGCTGCATTGGATGCCCAGGGAGCAGAGGAGATCCCCTGGTGGCTGCAGCAGTGACAGCAGCAGCCCTACCCAGAAGCTACCCACTGGCTGGGCTGGGCCCTTCTGTACACAAGGGTGGGAGCAAGGTGTGCAGGCTGGGTGGGGTACAATTAATTGGTGGGTGCCCACAGGGCCGATGAAATTGCCTGGTGGGCTGAATTTGCCCACCCCTAGACTAACGGCTTGTTTGGGGATGCCTCCAGAGATGTGTGTGTTAGGAGAAGGGGGGAAAGTTTTGAACATATGTTACCACAGTGTTGATGTTACTTTACCTTTTACTTGTTACCTCCCTTGGGCCTATTGGCTTGTCACCCTAACCCCTATGATTTTCTATAGCAAAATGGGAACTCTGCCTTGCTTCTTGTTCCAGTTTCTGGGGTTACAGGGCTGGCACAGTGCAACAGATTTGAAATATAAAGCACTGAGGAGGCTGTGCCTGACTATGGGCTTTATTGTAATATTTCTGTTTGAAATGTGTCAATGTTGTAACAGTATGGTGTGTACGTCAATTGCCCTGATTAGCCTGTACACAGAGCATGACGTGTTTATAGTCCCAGAGCTGCACAGAGCTAGCAGTGTGGGGAGAAGTGGGAACACAAGACAAGGTGGAGCTCTGACATCTACAATGATTTGAATAGCTACGCTAATACTTCCACAGGGTATGATTGCAGATGATCCACAGGGTGGGACTGCAGAGAGAGAAATATATAAAAATAGATGGAGCAATCAAGGAAATAGGGAGTTGGCTGTCACGGGGAGCAGGGTGGGTGTTAGTACTATCCGAAGGGAGAGACCAGCTGAGCAGCTTAAGATCCTGGCTGGGAAGACTGGAAAGGGAACAGCTGAGTAACACCGGGATGTTCAGATCTGCTGGAGCTGGACTTGGGGGAGTGGGACTGTAACTCTTTGGGGGGGGGCAGAGAATGTCTGGCTGGGCGGCTTTTATTGAAGAGGAACTGTCTGCTTTGCTGCTTGGAGCTCTGGGGTACATTTCATCTCCTCAAGAAGAGGCAAAGTCCCTCTCAGGAGTAGAACTGGATGCTAATAAGTTGAGGCAGAGTCATGCAGAACTAGGGAGGGTAAGGGAGTGATAGGGCCTCAGAATTGGAAGGAGTCAAGTACCTCCTTTGCAGTTCAGAAGCCTTGGACTGGCCTCTGGGGTCACTCGCAAGGGGTTTGTACACAACACGAGGGTTTAATTCTCCCTAAATTGAAGCGGTGATTTTTTTTAAAAACACCGCTTCAATTTAGGGTGAAGTAAACCCCCGTGTCATGTAGACCCGTGTCAGAGCCCAATCCTTAACTGCCTCTCCAGTGGCGGGGAAGGGAGAGTGAGCTGCTGGCGGGCAGAGTGGTCCCTGAGCTGCGTGGGGAGGGGGCTGGTGCTTCCGTCCACAGCAGTGGTGCCCCCTCCCCTCCGCCTGCAGGCACCCAGCTCAGGCAGTCCTGGGGGGCACCGCAGCTGTGGACGGAAGCACGGGGCCCCCATGCAGCTCAGGCAGGCAGGCTCCAGGGGTGGGGAGGGGGGAGATCGGGCTCACCATTTTTTTTTTTTCTTTTGCGGAGCCTGTCTGCCTGGGCTGCTGCTGGGCTGTCTGCACAGCCCCTGAGCTGCACGGGGCCCGGTGTTTTCCTCCATGGCTGTAGGGTTTAGATACTAAAACTCCTCACAGGTGTTTTACTTTGCAACACCCCAAAGTCATTTGCTGTGTCCCAAAGTCATTTAAGGTGCATTACACCACCGAAAGTGCTCCAGTGGCTGGAATTAATGTGCAATATGCTGCCGAATGTGCAAACAGAAATGCCATTAAAGTGGTGCAGAAGGCATTTAACCTGCTTTAAACCTGCTTTAAAGTGTCATGTACAAATGCCCTCAGGGACTAGACAAGGCTGTAGAAGTCCCAAGGAAATATTTCCCACTCCCCCCCACCTTTTTTTTTTTTGCAGGGATCAGTTATAGTGGTGAGCAAATTCCAAACTCAGGGGATGGTCATGGAGAAGGCCATTGGCAGCAAACCATTCTTTTGTACTAAGTTCAAGAATCCCAGTGAGCTAGTATCTGGCAGTATGGTCCATGTGTGAGGGCTCCTACCACATTTTTTTGGAAACAACATTCAATAGCTTTCTAGTATTAGACTGCTCTGCCTCATAAGGCTTCATTTCACCTAATTCTCCCCTCTCAATTTCATGGTATCCTTTCCCAGTAAAATGTTAATTATATCAATTCAATAAATAGCCAGAGTTCCAGATAAGTTAAGTGACGTTCATGCCCAGCACCACATAGTGCATTAGTGCCAGAACCAACAAATAATATTTAGAAATCCTATATCCCAGTCCTCTACTCTAGCTACTAGACAACAGTGCCACCCCCTGTAATGAGCAAGTTTATACTTTACCATATGTTAAGTGTCCCTAGAGTGCAGTGTCCAACCTCATAGAATTTAACGTTAATTCTTCTGACTACTAACTAGCTGTGTTTCTATGATTATTACTTGTTCATTAGTCATTAGCAGGAAATCATCAGGACTGCCCCTGAGTGTCATTTTTGAAACAGAAATTTTCTCAGACCATTACCATTTCATCATTTGGTTCTGTGCAGCTATTCTCAAGTGTTGTGAAGAGTAGCAGTAGCCTTGCAATCTGCACAGACTTTAGAGAATATCTTGTTATAGTGCTTTTGATGTACTGCTGAGAAGCAGAGAGGTGACTGAGTTTTGAGAAAGACAGACAGATTGTGGAAAGTAGCTGAAGAAAACCCCCAGATAATCTCATTGCCTAGTTATTACTGTAGACAAAGGTACTCAAAGCAAAGGGCTCTTTGCAGGGGTTCTCAGAGTGGAGTTTACAATGGCAGGATGCCCAGTGATGTAGCAGCACAGTATGAATGGGAAACCTGCTTTCTTTCTGTCTGATCTAGATAAGTCTTAATCAGAAATTCACAGCCAGGCTCCTCCTCTGCCATGGTATATGATGCATTAAATTCTTTAAAAAGAAAAAAAAAGTTAATTACTCTCCAGATGCATTAGGAGAATAGCTATGAGTGCTTTCCTGTTCATCATTTATTTAGTATATATTACCTAGCTGTTTAAAAATTTATTGTTGTGATGCATATAATTGCCTAGGTTACAACAAAACATGCTAACTGCATGTTTTATTTCTCTAAGGCTTTACCATATTTATTGTGTGATAGGAAACAGGGTCTGAATGCCATTCCACAAGCAGGACGAAAGCTTCCTTTACTGCTCAACCAAACATTTAGGGCTGGTTTAATTCCTTGAGAACTTCATTTTTGTATGACCATGTTATTAAATTCTGGACAAAGCACTTTAGGGGCCTGATTTCAGAGCCAGAGGAATCAATATTTTCCTGTTAACAGGCAAACTGTCACATAAGCTAATCTATTAACAACTGGCATTTAGCAGTTCAGCTCTAAATCTCTCCAGGAGAATGTTGTTAAGGTGGGGTGCTTTGCTATACTGTCACCTGTTAACATGCACAACTAAACGTATTCTGGATCTTATTCTAATATATATATATATATATATATATATATATATATTATATATAGTTCTCCCAAGGTTATATGTTTTGGGGATCAGATTCTTCCACTCTTATTCCTTTGTAGTGTAATATGCTAGATGTCCCATTTTTCAACAAATAATGGGGTAGAATCCAGCCCTTTTGTTGGATCCAACATGGTTTTTAAATATATATTTAGTTTTTATATTATTCTTTTAGATTGATTATGTTTGTGGGAGTTTTTTTGTTTTGGTTTGTTTTTCAAAGCTCAGTTTGAAGCCATTTACTCTGCTGCTCTGTTTACTTTTTTCCTTGCCCTTCATCTACTTTTCTCTTCTTCTGTTTAATCTCTTTTTAGAACGCACTTCTTCTTTGATGCCTAGTGACACCCACAAATGGAAAAAAGCAGTATAACAATAAGCAATGGGCAACTGGGGAATCAGCTCTGGGTGTCCACATAGAGAGGCATAAGAACAGCAGCCTCCATAGCCAGTTTGGCCCCTGCTGCTGCTCCTGTTCCTGATGCCACCCAGGGCACAGACCTTAGCTGTTATGACTCTGGAAAAAGGTACCTCTAAAATAAAATTTGCATTTGCTGTTGACCGTCATGTGTCATTCAGTGCATTTACTGAACATTTCCATTGGCTCCTAAAGGCTGTGGTAAAATTGTATATGCCTGAACAACCTGCTCTGGGGTAAACCCCTTTGCAGAGAATTCATCTTTGCCCATGCTTTGTATGGCACTGTGACCACTGATGATCTTTTTTTATTCCTATTACAATTGTATCTAGAAGCAAGAGGGGGCCCTCTAGACACAAGAGTGCAGACATATAGCAAGGAACCATCTCTTAACCAAAGCGATGGCAAATAAGTAGATAGGATTAGAGGCATAACAAGGTAGCCAGGCACACAGGACACCAGACTCATGGGGGTAGCAGCAACTCCTGGTAGCCACCGTGCCACTAGTACAATTGCCCAGCTGCCCCAGTTGCCCCACCCTTGTTATGCTACTGGATAGGATGTACAAAAGGTAAGAGGGAAAAGAGAGACACACAGAGCAGAAACAACTTGTCTGGGGTCGTACAGCAGGTTGGGAAAATATCCCAAGTTTTTCAGGTACATTGTGTTGGATAACAACACAAGAGGACTCCATGAAGCCAGATTTTATTCCAGCCATTTGGTGTCTAAATGGACTTAGATGCGTAAATGTGATTTTATCCCACCCTCTTCAAGTCCTGAAAATCCATTAATGCATCTACCTTTGTAATGTGCCCCAATCTTATCCTCCCTCCAAGTTCCCTCTGGGTTGTAGCATGGTTCATTTTCACAGTGTAGGTGATGGTGTGTCTTTTATGCAAGCATATTAAAGACTTGCTGTGGCCAGAGGTTACAGGTACATAGCCAGCCCAAGGGAAGTGTCCTTTCTTGCCAGCCAACTGTAGCCTGTTGGGTCTTTACTGTTATTTAAACATGCCAGTTCATGAAACAGTCTCCCACTTTCTATGTGTATTACTGCTTTTTCCTGGTTGCTAGCTTTATTTTGCTGTCTCACTTTGTTGGGTCTCCCATGCTGCTCATACAGTTTGTTTGGCCTCTGCTACTTCAGGCCAGTTAGTGGCCAAGTCTCTGTAATGGGGAACCCTAGCCCCGTTACTAGTAAAGGAAAGGAAAGCCAGGAGAAAAGGGCTTTGTGGCCCAGAAGGGTGGTGCCCAGGACTGCATAATCTGCTCCTGGACAGAGTAGGGCAATCTGGAATGGAGTGCTGAGGTAGAGGAGCTCCTTTCAATGGGCTCTGTTCCATGGGACAACAGCCTGTAAGTGAAGAGGGCTATGGGCTGTAGCTGAGGATCCAGTGGACAAAAAAGGGGAACCTGCAGGGAAAGGCCCTGTGTAGCTAAGTACACATGAGTTTGGCCATCAGGCAGGGGGATTGTATGTTGCAGTCCTGCCACCCCCATCCCCCATGCTCTCACTGCTGTCATCCACCTTGGGGAATGGGTTGCCTACAGCCTGCACACCACCTGCTCGAGTATGCACAGAACAATAGGGGTGGCAGTTGGGAGCCCCACCCCCAGCACTGCAGGGGCAGGGTTTTGTGTCCTGCTCGCTAGGGACAGGTTGCACTACAGGCTTCAGCCTAACAGGTGCCTTCTGTGCCCAGCCAGCTCTGTCCCTGGCCTTGGTCACTCTTTCCCCCGCATCCTCCTAGCCACATGAGCCAGGCTTAGCACTTGCTCCCTCTGTTGCCATCTTCCAGCTGAACAGGGGAATCGGGGACAAATGTTGTCCTGGAGTCAATCATCCCAGGGCTGGGACTTGATATTTACATTTTGGGACTGCCCCACCCAATCAGGGATGGGTGGTCACCCTAGGCTAAGTTAAGTTGTTTATTTGGAACTGGGTGGTTTGTCAATACTGGGTTTGAGGGCCCCTGACCTCTGCATGCTGAGGGAGCAGGCTTGTACCAGCCCCAGAATTTGAATCTGGAGAGGGAGGTGACAGGGTTTATTGGAGTAGGCTGAGAGGGGAGGCTATTGCAGGGTAACCAAGATAGGGGTGCCCAGGCTTGTGGCATATTGTTATTTTGCATTGGTCTGCTCCTTGAAATTGCTGGGCTGGGTTAGAATCATAGAATCAAAGGACTAGAAGGGACCTGCAAGATCATCAAGTCCTGTCCCATGCCATAGGCAGGTGGTTATTAGGCTTATCCAGCCTCCTTCTGAACACTTCCAAGAATGACGACTGTACCACCTCTCCTGGGAGTGTGTTCCAGATTTCCTTTTCCCTTACAGGAAATAAGTTTTTCCTTATGTACAGCCTCCTAAATTTATTTATATTATGGTTGTATGTTTTTCATGTTGTTTCCAGAAGCATGGCTTTCAGCCAGAATCCTTAATAAACTGAACTATGTCCAGACTAAATTTTCCCTCAGTTAGCTTGCACTACCAAGGGGTGCCTTCCTGAAGAGTTGCTCCTCTAGGTCTTGGTGCTCACCCCTGATATATTTGCAGGTAGCTATCAAGTCACCTCTCAGCTTTCTCTTACTCAGACTGAACAGGTCCAGTTCTTGGACTCTCCTCATAAGGCCTATTCTCTGGGACCCTAATCATATGGGTGACCCTTCTCTGTACCCTCTTGAGTTTATTCACATCCTTTCTGAAGTGCAGTGCCCAGAACTGGACACAGTACTCCAGCTGTGGCCTCACCAATGCTGAATAGAGGGGGAGGATCACCTCCCTGGATCTATTGACAACACAATGGCTGATGCATGCCAGAGTTCTTTTTGCCCTGCTGGCGACTTCATTGCACTGTTGGCTCATGTTCATCTTCCAGTCGATTGTGACCCTCAGGTCTCATTCAGATGCTGTGCCAGCCAGTGGACCACCACCCATCGTGTAGTTATGGTGAAGGTTCTTCCTACCCAGATGAAGAACACAGCACTTTTCCCTGTTAAACCTCATCTGATTCCATTCAGCCCATAGAACTAGTCTATCAAGGTCATCCTGGATTCTTACCTTATCCTCTGATGTGCCCGCATTTCCCTACAGCTTGGTATCATCCACAAACTTAATCACTGAGCTTTCCACCCCGTCATCCAAGTCATTGATAAATAAGTTAAAGAGCACAGGTCCAAGCACCGAACCCTGGGGGATACCACTGAAGACGGCTCTCCAGGATGAGGCCATCCCATTGATTACAACTGACTGGGATTGGCCTCTAAGCCAGTTTTCCACCCACGTCACTGTAGACTGGTCTAGGCCAGCACCCTCCAATTTAACTGAGAGAATCTCATGGGAAACAGAATCAAAGGCTTTACTGAAGTCTAAGTAAATGATATCAACCTCATGTCCCTTGTCCATCTGGTTAGTTACCTGGTCATAAAAAGACACCAGGCTTGTCAGGCATGATCTACCCTCAATAAAGCCATGCCGTTAGAGGGGTTAACCCCCAGAACAGCTTGTGCACTCATCACAGTCTCTGAAACTGCTGAGATGACTTGTGAAAGCCTGAGAACAGCCTGTTGGTTTATTAAAGCCCCTGGAACCATGAGGCCAGATTACTAAGGCTTTAGGAGTGTTGGCAGATTCACTAAAGGCTGTGGAATGCAGGATGGTTTGGGCCTAATGAGGCCTCAGGATACTGACTGGAGCGAGCCTGGGAAGACAGCAGGTAGCTGCTGGCAGAGTCACTAATTCCAGATGCTGATAGAACACAGTGTGATGAGCATGGGGGAGGAAGAATGGTGGGGGCAAGGATGGGGGGTGGGACATGGAGAGACACTGAAGGTGTCGTTCTGAGGGGAGCCTCCCAATCTAATAGTATTACCAAATGCATGGCAGGTCACAGCAAGGGAGGTCACCAACTGAGAAGCCCGAGTGCCTAATAGATCCCAGCTTATCACAAGAAGGGACAAAAACATTTCAGGGGAGAAGGGTTGTGAGCTCAAAATAAAGGTGCAGACAGAAATGCAGATCCCTGCTGGAACTTAGAACGCTTTGCAGGAAGCGATCTGAGTTACAACAATCACCTGGAACAAACAGAAGTTCACTGTTGGTTCCAGGGGGGGAGATGAATTTAGCTGCTGGCTGCCAGTCTGCAGCTGGCTTCTCCTAGCAAAGGATCCTTCTCCCTGCAAGGGTGCTAAGTTTTCAGAATGGGAGGGTGGGAAGGGAGCAGAGGGACCTCATTTTAGAGGTTCCCCAGCCAGTGCTGGATGGTGGGGTGGATGAATTGGAACCTCCCCCACCTCAGTGGAGGGCCAGAGGGTAGGGTTCCCCACCTTCCAGCAGGAGCTGAAAACCCCCCAGACTGGACTCCTTCCACTCCCTCCCCCCCTCATTCTGAAAATGGCTTGAGCCTGGCAGGCAGCACAGATGGAAGTTACAGAAGATGCTCTGTTCTGAAATGTTTTCATCTGACCCCTCATGCGATGAGGGTTCAGATTTTCATCCAATCAGCCACTTTTGAAGCTCTCTGCAGCTGTGCACTTGTGTTTGGTCATGGCTATTGACCACTTCCTGTGGGTAGGTTGGGCATAAACTGTCACTTCTGTTTGTTCCTAAAGTGAACGTGCTCTGGGGTTTATGCCTCAACAGGGGGTAGAGGCTGGGAACCTGCAGGCCTGGCTCAGGAGGTTGATTTGCTGGCTAATTGAGCCAAAGACTCTGGATTTGAGCCCCAGGGGTGACCAAAATAGGGCTGGTATTTAAGAACAAGGAGAAACCCTGTGGCCAGAGAAACAGATCCAGGAAGCAGGGTAGGATATAGCTAGTTAATAACTGAGACTTAAGTGGGACAAGGTCAACAGAGATGATAATGCCTGGCCTTCACTCCCCCACCCTTTCCCTTTGTGGTGTGGCAGGCTAGCCAGTGAGCTCATTGGTAGAGGCAGTTTTCCATTCTCCAGCTATCAGGGAAAGGTAGAAAGAAGGCAGCCCTGCCCTGACCCAGGGGCAGGGAAGAGAAAGAGGACCTGAAAGGGAACTAACCCTTTGAGCTTCCTGATTAGTCCATTCCCAATCTGGGGAAGAGCCTCTAGAAGGAATAAAAGCCTGTGTGCTAAGCCCTTCGATGAGGGATGATGCAGAGGGTTGCAGAAAAGGCTGGCTGAGCTGACCGGCAGGGCGGAGCAGTTGTCCCAGAAGAGCCCAGAAGATGCCTCCATGACTAGGGAAGCAGCAAGCGGTTGTGTCCCAGCCCCACCGTAGAGGGAACTGAGGTGTTGGTGCATGGGTCGGTGTACAGAGGGTCCAGGAGCGGATGGGACCCAACAGCTGCATGAGGCAGCGTGGGTCTCTGACCCTGCATGAGGCAGGAATGATGGTGCACAGATCAGTGCACAGAGGGCCCAGGAGTGGACAGGACCTCAGTGGCTGTACGAGGCTGTGCAGGTCTCCAACCCTGTATGAGGCAGGAGGTAGGCCATTGGTGCACAGATCAGTGCACAGGGCTGTAGAGCTGACAGGTCGCCATGGTGCACAGGGCAGTGTATGGTGGGCTGAGGGGGCTGATAGGTCTCAGTGGCTGCACAAGGCAGCTCAGGCCTTCCTGCCATGAGTAGCAACCAGATGGGTCGACCACTCTTGTGAGAGAGGATGCTAGGCATTGTGAGTTACACAGGGAAAGGGGATCCCCACAGGGGAGGAAGAGCCTCCCCCTCTGTGGGTGATCAAGGGGAAGCCCCCTGAGAAGTAGGGATGATTCACCCCTGGGCACAGAGGGGAGTCTAGGGCCCCTGTTTGTTAAGGGTAGAGTCATGGTTACGGGCCTCTCCTAACCGAGTGATCTAGGAGAGGAAAATGATGTTCTGTTAGGTAATGGGATCTTTCCCTGGGTTGCCATTACTCCTTTGGGCATAGCTGCTGTGCCATTGATTGCAGCCTGATTATTTATGCCATTGGAATTCTATTTGTAATGTTGCGTCCTTATTGTTGCTATTCGAGAGGCTTCTAAGCTGTCTGTGTCTGAATCTATTGTATTAATTATTTTTGCACATGTGATGTAACCTTATTGTGTTCTGCTCAATTATTGTTCTGTCACCACCAAGTATTCCTGTCATTGAATTGATGATTCACTTGTGTTTTGTTATTGAGTGTTCCTTTGCTTGTTGAGGGGAAGGGGCTGCACACTGAACGGGAGGCCACAGAGGAGTAGGCCTGTACCTAAGATAAGGGTGAATAAGAGTTATTGTTGGTGTAAATCTAGATCTGGAAATAATGTGGGGGGGGCGGGAGAGGGAGGGAGAGAGAGAGAGAGAGAATGAGAGAGAGAAATATTTGTATGTAAGTTTATGGTTATAAGTTTTATGTTGTGTTGTATCATTAAACCTGTAAATAGTTAAGTATCTCTGGGTGTTCTGGTCTTGGCTTTGGTTCTGTAGGGAAAGGAGGTGAGCTGCAGCTAAACCTGCAGCTAAACCGCCACGCTCCTGCAGCATTCCCACACCCTCTGAGATCCCTTCAGTTGGAGAGGGGGTATATGCCATGCACCACCCAGGTTACAGTGGGATAAGGCAACCCCTCTGATTCTTGTGGCAGGCAAGTAGAGAAGGGGAGTGCAGGAAAGCTCAATGAACCCCAGAGTCACGCTCCAGTGTTGTCCTGTAATGGGGGAAAGAGGAGGGCAGCAACAGGAGTGGGAGCCTCCAGAGAAAGAGCTGTGGGTGTCACTTGTCCAAAGGGTGTTGGGATGGGCACTGGGTGCTCATTTTCTCACACAGGAGCTAGGTATTGTGATGCCATTAAAACAATCTTACAGCACACTGGTTGCGAATCACTGGTCTACTGTATTGTCAACCATATGAACAATACTGAAAAAAAATTTAGTCCCGTTGTCTTTTGTCTTCTACTCTAAACAGCCTCCCTGCATGCATGCATATGCGCACACACACACCCGCACATTTAGTAGATGTGTATCCCCAGAGGTGGCTTGAAGAAAAAAATTGTCTAACTACCATTCTATTAAGTGAAATAATAATGGATTTCTTAGGGTGTGCTGCTATTATAAGCTTTATCCCCAGGTTTATAATGGAAGGTGCGAGCATATATTTGAAAAGATGATGGTTGCAACAAGCTGTGATGGATGTGTTGAGAATGCAGTGACTTGTTTGCTGATTTTTAACACCTTTTGCAACATTCAAAAGGTATTATCTTTTTAAAATGTGCATAAATATTCATTCCGTATCAGCAGCCAGCTGCACACTTAAACAGCATAGAAAGGGTACACTCCTGAGTCTGACCAGACTTGGAAAAACTTGTCTGCCCATCTCCAACAGGGATTTTAATTTGGAAAAGAGCACTGAAACAGTGTTCCCTTGTTCATGCTACATACAGGCACAGCGGCACTGGCTGATGGATTTATTTCAATAAGAGGAAACTTCTCCCTGAAGGGATTTGGG
>NW_017729032.1:203016660-203019538 GCF_001723915.1 Gavialis gangeticus
GGGAATGATGAAGGGCAAAACAGATAAGAACTCAACTTCCATATCATCTTGTGAATCACAGTGAATTCTCCAGAAGGCAAGAGAGTAAGGCAAAGGGGATTGTTTTGCTATATCTGTTCAGGTGGGAAGGAATGGGAATTATGCTCACTTCTTGCATGTAGAAGGCTTAAAGAAATGGAGTGGTGAGTCTGAGATTCACTAGCTGGCTTCAGGGTGCTTGGGTGATTTTCATGGCCTTATCTAGTGTCCTGTGGGTGTGAGTGTTAGCTAGAGAGACAGCACACAGATTCTGACAGAAAGGAGGACAGAAGGGGATTAAACAACTAGCTGTAACTCATGAACTAACACAAAGTCCTGTATCTACTCTGAAATCTGAATACAACTGCTTCTAGTTAAGCTGAAAAATAAACAATTCTGCTAAGCTCTACTTTTGTGGTGGCTCACTGTAATGAATTATGAAGGCATTGAACCCTAATAAATGGAAAGGCTCTTGGAAACTTGCTCCAACAAAGCTTTACTCCTTCCTGTCCTAATACTCACCAACCATTCTCCATCCTGTAACAATAGCCACTGGAGCCAATAGATTGTGACCCTGGTCATATGACACACAACTTTTGTAATCCTGGCCATTGTCACATAACTAAGACAGGAAATAAAGACAAGTGTTTCACCGATGTTCAGGTACATCACACTTTTCTTACACGGTGTCAAAATTAATTGAATCTTCAGTATCAAGAGAACAAATTAAGCCACCTGGATAATTCACTCTGGGAAGGATTTGACTTGGCAAGAACCAGGTATTTGCAGGGCTAGCAAAAATTGTTGGCAAGGAATGAAAGACCTGAAGTGCATCTAATTAAAAATGAATACTAAAGCACAAAAAAAGAATATAGGAGTAAACCAATGGCAGAGATCAGATTAGGTTGCATTGGTTGCAAAGGTATCCAGGACAAACCATGCATCAGAAGACCTATGGTGAAAGCTGCTATTTTGTGAACAGCGTTGATTCCAGGAGAAGATACACAAAAAGGCAAAATAGATGTGTGAACACACAGGGCAGAGCCCTGAGGATGATACAGAAAAAGAGTTCATCAATAGTCACTGATGACAGACTAGAATCATTTGCATATTTCCTGGAACTAAGGAATATTTATGTCATCACAGTGAAGGTAGCATGTCCTAAAGCCTCACTGCAATAAACAAATAATATGAACAGAATAGGAAATGACACTGCTGTGTTTGGTAATGGACCAGGTTAGGAAAACTGAGTAGTCATTACCTCTTGAAAAGAAGGACATGGGTGGGCCAGTCCTCAGACCCATACATTCCAATTCATAGATTCATAGATACTAGGGTTAGAAGGGACCTCAGTAGGTCATTGAGTCTGACCCCATGCCCTGGGCAGGAAAGAGCGCTGGGGGCAGACAACCCCAGCTAGGTGCTTGTCCAGCCTCCTCTTGAAGATCCCCAGAGTAGGGGAGAGAGAGCACCACCTTCCTTGGCAGCCCATTCCAGATTCTGGCAACCCTTTCTGTGAAGAAGTTCTTTCTAATGTCCAACCTAAATCTGTTCTCTGTCAATTTGTGACCACTGTTCCTAATTACTCCAGGGGGTGCCCTAGTAAACAGAGCATCTCCTATTTCCTGCTGCCTTCCCATGATGAATTTATAGGCAGCCACAAGATCATCTCAGCTTTCTCTTGCAGAGGCTGAACGGATTCAAGTCCCTCTGTCTCTCCTTGTAGGGCCTTGCCTGCAGGCCTCTGACCATACGAGTGGCCTCCTCTGGACCCTCTCAAGATTCTCTGCATCTGTCCTAAAGTACAGTGCCCAAAATTGGACTCAGTACTCTAACTGCGGCCTGACCAGTGCCGCATAGAGGGGAAACATCACCTCCCTGGATCTGTTTGTCATGCATCTCCTAATGCATGATAAAGTGCAGTTAGCCTTGTTGATCACTTCGTCACACTGATGACTCATGTTCATCCTGGAGTCAACTATGACTCCAAGATCCCTTTCTGCTGCTGTGCTGCTGGGAAGGTCATCCCCCAGCCTGTAAGTGTGTTTGTGATTCTTTTTGCCCAGGTGCAGCACCTTGCACTTGTCTTTGGGCATCCTATTTCATTCTGCCCATTTTTCCAACCTGTCCAGATCTGCCTGGAAGAGATTAAATAATTAATTAAAGAAGAGATACAAGTCAGAACAATCCAGGGCCTCCAGCAGCTGCTGCTGGAAATGTATAAGCTGCCTTTTTATCCCTCTATTGGTCTCAGAACTAGAACAGGAATGAATTTGGCTGCATCATTCTCTATCAATTTTAAGGGATGTTATCAAGAGGACAGGATTCCATATATCTCAAGAGGCAGCAAGTATAGAGTTAAAGTAATGGGCTAAACTGCCAATGGAGAATTCAGATTAAGCAACAAAAAAGAAAGGTAAAAAAACCCCTCATTTAGATGACAGCATAAAATGCTTTAGGATGATGAAGTTGTTCAGTGGAGATAGTTAAAGTTCAGTTCTGCTATGAAAAGCAATTCCTTAAAATGGTATCAAGGGGGTTCCATGCTTAATGCATTAGATTAATTCCATGACAGATTTGCTTGGTCTGTCATTTTTTTAGAACAAAAAAAATAAAGCTAATTTGTAGCCCTCCAAAAAAAGAATCACCCTGGGATCTGAAATTCTGATTGGGCTTCTTTCCTGCTTTCTGTTCCCTGTTTTGTCACCAGAGGCAAAAATTCTGGACACCCACATCTTCCCAAGTTTCACAGGCATTATTATGGGCAGAATTTGTAAACAAGGTTGTGGCGTGGCTGTGAATGAAGGTAGGATGCTTTAAATGGGGAGGATGGGTGAAAAACTCAAATGGACCCTTTGGT
>NW_017729032.1:203024538-203041157 GCF_001723915.1 Gavialis gangeticus
GATTTGACTTGGCAAGAACCAGGTATTTGCAGGGCTAGCAAAAATTGTTGGCAAGGAATGAAAGACCTGAAGTGCATCTAATTAAAAATGAATACTAAAGCACAAAAAAAGAATATAGGAGTAAACCAATGGCAGAGATCAGATTAGGTTGCATTGGTTGCAAAGGTATCCAGGACAAACCATGCATCAGAAGACCTATGGTGAAAGCTGCTATTTTGTGAACAGCGTTGATTCCAGGAGAAGATACACAAAAAGGCAAAATAGATGTGTGAACACACAGGGCAGAGCCCTGAGGATGATACAGAAAAAGAGTTCATCAATAGTCACTGATGACAGACTAGAATCATTTGCATATTTCCTGGAACTAAGGAATATTTATGTCATCACAGTGAAGGTAGCATGTCCTAAAGCCTCACTGCAATAAACAAATAATATGAACAGAATAGGAAATGACACTGCTGTGTTTGGTAATGGACCAGGTTAGGAAAACTGAGTAGTCATTACCTCTTGAAAAGAAGGACATGGGTGGGCCAGTCCTCAGACCCATACATTCCAATTCATAGATTCATAGATACTAGGGTTAGAAGGGACCTCAGTAGGTCATTGAGTCTGACCCCATGCCCTGGGCAGGAAAGAGCGCTGGGGGCAGACAACCCCAGCTAGGTGCTTGTCCAGCCTCCTCTTGAAGATCCCCAGAGTAGGGGAGAGAGAGCACCACCTTCCTTGGCAGCCCATTCCAGATTCTGGCAACCCTTTCTGTGAAGAAGTTCTTTCTAATGTCCAACCTAAATCTGTTCTCTGTCAATTTGTGACCACTGTTCCTAATTACTCCAGGGGGTGCCCTAGTAAACAGAGCATCTCCTATTTCCTGCTGCCTTCCCATGATGAATTTATAGGCAGCCACAAGATCATCTCAGCTTTCTCTTGCAGAGGCTGAACGGATTCAAGTCCCTCTGTCTCTCCTTGTAGGGCCTTGCCTGCAGGCCTCTGACCATACGAGTGGCCTCCTCTGGACCCTCTCAAGATTCTCTGCATCTGTCCTAAAGTACAGTGCCCAAAATTGGACTCAGTACTCTAACTGCGGCCTGACCAGTGCCGCATAGAGGGGAAACATCACCTCCCTGGATCTGTTTGTCATGCATCTCCTAATGCATGATAAAGTGCAGTTAGCCTTGTTGATCACTTCGTCACACTGATGACTCATGTTCATCCTGGAGTCAACTATGACTCCAAGATCCCTTTCTGCTGCTGTGCTGCTGGGAAGGTCATCCCCCAGCCTGTAAGTGTGTTTGTGATTCTTTTTGCCCAGGTGCAGCACCTTGCACTTGTCTTTGGGCATCCTATTTCATTCTGCCCATTTTTCCAACCTGTCCAGATCTGCCTGGAAGAGATTAAATAATTAATTAAAGAAGAGATACAAGTCAGAACAATCCAGGGCCTCCAGCAGCTGCTGCTGGAAATGTATAAGCTGCCTTTTTATCCCTCTATTGGTCTCAGAACTAGAACAGGAATGAATTTGGCTGCATCATTCTCTATCAATTTTAAGGGATGTTATCAAGAGGACAGGATTCCATATATCTCAAGAGGCAGCAAGTATAGAGTTAAAGTAATGGGCTAAACTGCCAATGGAGAATTCAGATTAAGCAACAAAAAAGAAAGGTAAAAAAACCCCTCATTTAGATGACAGCATAAAATGCTTTAGGATGATGAAGTTGTTCAGTGGAGATAGTTAAAGTTCAGTTCTGCTATGAAAAGCAATTCCTTAAAATGGTATCAAGGGGGTTCCATGCTTAATGCATTAGATTAATTCCATGACAGATTTGCTTGGTCTGTCATTTTTTTAGAACAAAAAAAATAAAGCTAATTTGTAGCCCTCCAAAAAAAGAATCACCCTGGGATCTGAAATTCTGATTGGGCTTCTTTCCTGCTTTCTGTTCCCTGTTTTGTCACCAGAGGCAAAAATTCTGGACACCCACATCTTCCCAAGTTTCACAGGCATTATTATGGGCAGAATTTGTAAACAAGGTTGTGGCGTGGCTGTGAATGAAGGTAGGATGCTTTAAATGGGGAGGATGGGTGAAAAACTCAAATGGACCCTTTGGTCATTCCAACCAATGTGAGAAGTTTATTGATTAACTGACAAAGCAAAAGTAAAGCAAAGCATTAAGCATAAGCTTATGGGATGGCTTTTGACTGCCATAAAACGAAGCTGGTCAGGCTTTCAGTCTCCATCAGCAGGCGATTCTCCAAATGATTTGGTGGGTGTTGTGTAGAGCTCTACCTACAACTGCTATACTCCCAACTCAGCCAAGGATAAAGGATATGCAGAGGCCAGAGAAAGCACTTCAAGGACACCCTCAAGGTGAACATTAAAAAGTGTGGCACTGACATCACAAACCGGGAAAAACTAGCCTGGGACAGGGCTATATGGCTATGCCTTGTAAGAGAAAGTACATCTTACTTTGAGGAAAAATGTCTTCCCCTGGAGGCAGAAAAATGGCAGAAACAGAAGGAAAAGAAACAAGACCAAGAAATCTACGGTTTGACCCTCCCTTTAGCCACCACCTGTGGCATTTGTGAGAACTCCAGGATCACTCTTCCTAGTCATCAACGGATTAATCTACAACCCTTTTGTGGCAGCTGAAAAGTACGTCGGTGTGATAAAAGTGCTTGCTGAAGGCTCTATGAAGATTAGACCAAGTGTTTTTCTGTATTTGTTTAGATATTAAGCTATAAGTTGTTGCTAAAAGCCTAATTATAGTTTAAGATGTAGTGAGGCCTTGTATAAAGTAAGGCCTAGTAAATTTAGCAAAGCCTAGAAGTAGTAAGGTCCTGTGGCACAGTTAAAATTACCTTATCAGAGGAATGCAAGGCTTGTACTGCTATTGGTCAGTCTAAGGACAGTTGAAGAAAAAGGAATCTAAGTGGTCGTATGTTATCAGTGTCTTCCAGAAGCTATAAATTAGCTGAAATATCTGGAAACCATTCAGAAGGAAGATGCAGCTCTGTGAAAAGGATTAGTTAGCTGTTGCCTGGATCAGTGGGCCTGTGGACCTTGAGGAGCCCAAGAACTGCATTCCAGGGTCCTTCCTGGCACCCCTCAGACAGCGTTGTTCGGGGACGCCTGACCTCGCTGAACTTTGTGGAAAGAGAACCTTGCTGTGTATCAGGCATCAGAGGGACTGCCGATAAGTTGCTGATGCGAATTGCTTTTGTCTGTCATCGTTTGTCTTGGTACTATGCATAGTCATGTTTTTCTTAAGTCAATAAATCTTTCTTACCTTTCTACCCCCGACCACACTCTCAATCTAAACCCTCCGCAGGTGGCTAGAACACCCTTTACTTGACCCATGGGAGTGATCATCCTCGATCATGAGGGATTGCTGCTGCAGACATAGGGGTCTCTAAATTCACCCGCAGCTGATGTCCAGTATTTATGGATGGCTGGTAAACATAATTTCAGTATTTTAATACCTAATTCCTAATTGGTTTTATTTAAATTTATTTATTTCACTGAAACTTTCAAAATTGGATTAAACCAGATTTTTTGTGAACATAAAAAGTGCCAGTTAGTTAAGATTTATATCCATGAGAAAGCAAAGGAGGATTCTTTATCTACTTTCCCTTTCCACTGTGAAATTCTGTTAACACTGGTCTGTTACCTGTCCACTTTAGTTTATGGTTTGACGAGGCTGCTTTGTTTTCCCAAATTCCTTTTACCTTGTGTTCTGTTTGATGGTGTCTTTAATGAGGCATACAAATAGCTTCCTTTGCTGGGCTAACTAAGCCAGCTGTTGCATCTGCAAGGGTTCATGTTACGGTCACTCAGACAGAGGCCTTTGGGGCCCCTCTGTCTTAGCCACTTCCTTCAGCTCAAGCCCATTACCCAAAGAAACTTGTCTGCCAAGCCTGGCATTGGCACTTGGCATTGTCTTACAAGAATTGGCATGTAGAATCACTATTACTGGTTAATGAAGCTGAGCTGGAAAAAACCCAGTTTGGCTTTCACATTTCTGGTTAAATCTGGGTGGCTGGCAGCTAAGAAGAGCAAATCCTTCCTTCTTTTTACTTTCAGACTGAACAATTTGACATGGCATAATTCATACACAATAAATATGGAGGTCCCACAAGAGATTAATGCCTGGATGAAGATGGGGTCCAGTAGGGAAAGTGGGTGGATAAAGGTTGGTGTTCCAGTTTGACGGACTAACTTTCAAACTAGCAAAGCAGTATAAAAAGAGATTAGCTTGGAGTAACTGGGGCCTATTAAAAAAAAAGAAAAGAAAAGCTTAAATCACATAGGACTTGGCTCCTTTCTCTGTATAAGATGAGGTGAGCTTTTTCTTGGGGGGGGGGGAATCACATCCTGCTTGGCATGTAGGGCATGGTTGCAGAGTGCCAGCCTGTCCCATGCTCCTGCACTCCCTTTCCCCAGCCAGCATGGGCCCCTTCAGTGGTGGAGTCCTGATTCCTCCTCCACTTTGCCCTGTGTAGGAATCTCACAGGAATGCTACAGGAACAGCAAGCTGTCAAAAGTTAGGGCAGAGGCAAACTGACAACTCTTCATGTCAGAATCAAGCCAACTCTTTATGTCATGTATTTGTCTATCTACTGCAAAAATCCCTGGAGATTAACTACAAAATATGATTAAAGGAGCACTATCCACTTAGTATGGGAGGGCAGGAGAAGTTATGTGCTGAGAAGGGGTTGACTTAATGTCACAGACCATGTCCTTGCATGGGAAGAAGAGGGTGGCTGGTTCAGAGGGGCCCATCTCAAATAAACCTCCTTTCCCTTCACACAGGTTCATATTTATGAAAATCTCTCCAATGGAGGAACTTTTCTTGGAATCTGTCAATTTTTTTGCTGCATCAGCTAAGTAAGTGACTGGGGCAGAGGTGGGGCTAGGGACTGGGGGAGCCCCCTTCTCAACTCCAGTTGCCTTCTCTTAACTCTGTGTCTCCTCTTCTAGGTGGAACCTACATCATTGGCACAACCCTTGCCCACAGGAAGTGAGGAGGAGGGGTGACTAGCCTGGCTCAGCAGTATGGAAGTGGAAAATATAGTATCTCTTTGGGTTTAATCCCTCCCATGACTTCCCTTATCCCTCCCATGCCATGGGGCCTTATCTCTCCCTTCCTGCCTCCCTCAGTGTGAGATGAATGGGAGTGAGAAAGGCCTTCTGTATCAGTTAGTTAGTTAATTAGTTAGTTAGAAGCAGGTATATGTCTACAAGCTTATAGTCGATAAAGTTTGTGCAGGAGCAATCCTACCAGCTAAATATTCTTAAATACTTTATTGTAGGGGGAAGTTCACAGGCAGCAGCATATTCATGACTTTATAGGCTTTTAATACAGTGTCTGACAGGAGAGAACAAAGGGTTTACTTGGACATTTCTATCCAAAGTAATGGTAGAGACAGAAAGGCAAAAATCACCTAAGTGGGAAGGGATCACATGTAAAGTAATAAATGCCACAAAAAGGTATGCAAGGTATAATCTAGCAATGTTTTCTTTGGACTATTGCTCATGTCCGCATATGGAAGGAGAAAGGAGCAGACATCCAATGGTCTCAGCCAAAGCAAGAGGTGGGGAGAAGCACCAGCTTTGACATGTAAGTCAATGATTATCATTGTTATTATTTTATACTAGGTTCTAGATGGAATGGACCACCAAGAAGTTGTCTTATTGTGCTAAGTCCTTTATATTCACATGATAGGACATAGCCCCTGCCCCAAACAGCTTATAGTCTAAAGAGATGTGATAGAAAAAGAGAGGGAAGAAGGAAATATTATTGCCCTATGGTACTTAGACAATTGATATTACTTTGTGATTGGGTCCCTGAAAGTGCTCTACAGCTGTGACTTAACATGTGCATAGCTGCAGGCTGCTTTTAAAATGGCCAGTCATGCAAAAAATTAACCTTGCCCCTGCCCCTGCCCCCTCACTGTGGGGACCTTGATCTGCACCGCCCCCCCCCCTTCCCCTTCCCCTCCACAGACTTATCTGCTAGGTACTGTTGTACATGCCGCTGGGCTGCATTTCTGGCTGTGTGCATGCTGTGGCTTTGCGCCTGCTCATGGCATTCCAATATGGCACTGATATATCGGTGCACCTCTAGTGTGTGTGTGCTTGAGTCCCTGCCCCCATCCTTCCCCCTGCTTTCCTGCTGCAGCAGCCTGGAGCCCATGCCTGGGCTGCCTTATGTCTCCTCTGCACTGCCACCGCTGCCCCACTGGGTGGCCTGGAGGCAGCAGTGATGGCAGTGGAGCAGAGTCTGAGTGCAGGCTCCAGAACCACTTGTGTGATTAATGCAATAACCAATAAGCCCATTAATCATGCATGTTAATGGCAATTAATTGACAGCCCTAATTTTAACACATTTTGGTAACATAGAACAACTTATGTCTGGATTGTGTTTGAAGCAGAGGGGACTGCTTCTATTCCTGACTCTGTCATAGTCTTGCTGTGTAACTCTGAACTGGGCAGTTATAGCAAGGTCAGCCCTGCTCAAGACGGTGCTGGGTGGTGTCACAGTGGAGCACACCCTGTCTGCTTCACACATATTGCATTGCACATGGTGCAGTGTTAGACTTGTGCCAGTGAACTGTCTCAGGGTAGCTTCTTCATACATGCCCAGCACTACTCTAACATGACTACATATATCTATGCCTGGGGATCCTCTGCACAGAACAGCAGGTTGGGTGCTTCACTGCAGGGCCCCCTCATGCAGTCCTGAGGCAGTGTAGACATGCTTTGAATCGCTCCATGCCTCAGTTTCCTCAGATGTAGGGTAATAATAAATCACACCTTGTTTACAAGCATGTTGTGAACTTCATTTGATTAAAAGGTTTTAACTACTTTGAGATCTTTAAGTGTAAAGTACCCTTATGATATGGGAACACAGAAATAGTCTTCCAAGGGAGTTTGGACTCTTTTGATTTAGTTTAAAGTTCTGAGATCAGGTCATTAAATAACCTCATCTGCCACTAATGGAGAGTTGTTTTATAGGACTCATTAACAGGGTTGTATGCACATTATAACCGAAAAGCTCTAAGATATCACTGATGCTTGCAGCTGCTATGGCAACAGAGTTTGTATGCATCTCTCAAAGAGCTTTTTTTTCTTTTTTAAATAAGGCTCCTTGGAAGAGCAAAGTATTTAGCATCCAGCATGCACAGGCAGATTTAGCTATCGAAAGGTCCCACTTGCAAAATGACAGGCAATGTCGTCTGTTATTTTCCTCAAACCTACCATATTATAGACTTGCATTATAATGGCACTGCATTTAAGAAATTTGCCAGGGTTTCTATTAAGTCCCTTAATATTGTGTGTGAAGGGAACAACTGGATTAGGTTTTCAGAATGTTTAGGGAGCAAGGGTTTAGCAGTCTGAGTCTCTCTGGCATTAAAGGCCATTTCCCAAAGCAATCTACCTTGAAGACTTTTAAACAAAAGTCTTTGGCTATCAACAAAAATTAAGTAAAAACAAATTAGCATTGTCATTTTCAAATGAAAGCAAAATCTCAAGGATTCCATATATGAGTTTCTGAGCGGCTGCTTATTGTGTTTTGAAAAGTGTTTGCTGTGCATTCCCACTAACTTCCTCTATAGTAGCTGTTCAGTTTCCTAAATTTCCTTTTATAGATAATTCCACTTCAAGAAATGCATATACAGAACAGATGGTAAGGGATATTTTGAATTTTTAATAAAAAATAATAAAAACAATGAATACTATTCTTTGTACTTATCTGCTATTTCCATCCAAGAATCAGAAAGCTCTTTATGCATGTTAATAAATTAAAGCATTCAGATTCCCCAAGGAGTCTGTAAACCCTAATTTATAGAGGGGGAACAGAGGCATAGAGAGATGGACCTAATTCAGTGTGGATCACATAGTAGGTCAGTGGCAGAGCTGGAAAGTGATTGAGCTCTCTTGACTCCCATTCTTTGGGATGTAAACACTGGGCTCTCTTTCTCTTCCTAAATAGGTATATAAAAGGTTAGATCTTGCAGTACGTAAGACTCACCAGATGATGTATATAATTTTAATCATATCATGTAACATGCACATTGTAAAAGCATAAGACAACTGCTTTATTATCATTTATTTGCATTGTGGTAATACCCCAAGTTTCCAAATACAGGGGATAAAAAATCCTGACGTTTTAGATTTAGAACCTAAGAAGTGGATCTTAAGGAAGATAATAAAGTAATAAAGGATGAGAGTATAGTGACCTTGCAGATCACTTGTAGAGACTATTACCAGGCAAGATGACAAGTGGGTCCTCAAGACAGCCAACATTTATGCAGTACTGGAGGTAGGAAATCTTGTTTACTGCAGAAATCAGATAACTAAGATTCTATTAAGTATTTTGAGGTAGATGACATCTCTGAACTGAATATATGGGGAAAGGAGGGAGGCTAGTGGCTGGAATACTTTAGCAATGGAAGATGAAGACACTGTCCTAGGTAAATCAGAATACTTGCATAAGCTATGAGAGCAAGTATTTCCACAGCCTGAGGAGGTATGTAAAGGGCTTGGAGCCCTGGTCCTGCCACCAGGTAACCCACATGTGCTCTATTTGAGTTATATAACATTGCCAGCTTAGGGGAAAACATCCACTTGTAGATGTTTCTCCATTAGTTACTACTGCCAGAAATGATAAAACTATTTTTTACCATCTTAAAATGGTAATAGTCTAATAGGTACATAGAATTTTTCATGCTGAGGGAGCCCCAAACATTGTACTGAGATCGCTTCATTGATTACTGACATGTACCCACCTAAAGAATACAGACAGAGTAGATGGCAAAGCACAGTAATGAAGTCAGTCATTTTAGAGATGCAACCAGATCCATGAAGAGGATGTCACAATGCCTAGGGATCAATTTCTGGGTAAGGAACAGCTATCTAATTGGGGAAGGTCCTGCTTTGAGCAGGGGGTTGATCTAGATGACCTCCTGAGGTCCCTTCCAATCCTAATTTTCTATGCTTCTATGATCTGAGATAGAACTCAAATAAAATCCAAGTACATTACACCTGCCTTTGGTCCTTTTCTGCTGTCTACTCAAAGTCTTGGCCCTAATCTTCAAAGCCTTTAGGAGATTAGGGCCTAGATATACCAGTGACTCTGTAATCACGGTAGTGTAAAGAGGGGCAGGGAGGTGGGGGATGACTGGGGCAGCCTCTGGTGCTGACTCTTGCAAAAATGGCCACAACGCAGCAGCAGTTGGTTGCGCTGCTGTACTTGGCAGCCTGCATTACCCAGGGTACTGCACAGTGGCTACCCAGGGCACAGTGGTGCCTGGCTATACCTTTATGATCAATATTTTGCTTAGATAACTATGCTCACAGGAACTATGAGAGTTCATAAAAGCTCAGGCCAAATATGTGGGAGCTGTAGGTAAAGTGTTTCCAAGGGGTTTATTTAGGAAACAAATATTAGAAGAAATTAGACTATCATGCACCACAAGACTCTTCTCTTTCACAAGCCCATTTCCACTGTAATGACAATAAAAGAGGAAAAATATTCTGTTACCAAAGTTTTTTGTAACTAGGGAGAAGAAATAAGCAGAAATCCCCAGGATGTGAGTTGGCAATTTTACCACTAGGTGCCTATGATTTATGATAGTTGGAATAAAACTGACATCTTCACTTTTGAAATAAGTTCCACGGGCTCTTCGATGAATGGTTTTATATGTGTCTGAAAATGGAACTTGGCACTGATTTATAATAGACTAGTTTGGGGGAGCATGCCACATAGTGGACTAGTATGCACATTTCCTGCAACATCTGTGTCTTTTCACAATATCTTCCATCCTTGTACTACCCCAGTGTGACTCTGCTTGGCTTCTAAGAAGTGATGGGAAAATAGTCCAAAATAGTAGGGCTGAAGGCCATACCTTAGAAATAATGTAAACAGTCTGGAGAAGAATGTAATTGTTTAAACATTTTGTTTAAATATTAAACAATATAGTCCTTTTCCAAACTGCTAAAACAGCATTACCAAGATAGAAAGTGGTTTTGCTTCTCTGACACTGGATTCTTCCATTGAAAATGTCCCAAACGCACATGCAAGATAACCATTAACAGCCGGCAGCTCAGACATGCTGATTTTCATTAAAATATTTGGGTTGGATTCTCAACTGCTGTAAATTTGCTGAGCTCTATTGGCTTAACAGAGCTACACTGATGTATAACAGCTGTGGAGCTGCCTGGTCTTTCATTTCTTTGTTACATCTTATACCCAGCAACTTGTTCTTTTCACCAGAGGTGGTGCCAGCCTCTTCTTGGTGGGGGGTGGGGTGGGGGCTGAGATGGGCTAGACAGAAAATTGTGGGGGCTGTGCTATACAAAGGCAGAACATGGGCCCTGAGGGCCAGGCCCGGCCAGGAGCACCATGCCTCTGTGGGCAGGAGTGGGGTGGGCTCAACTGCATGGGGCAGGCAGCGGTGGCCTGGTGGGGAGGCAGGGGGCTTGGACAGGGGGGCGCTGGGAGGGGTGGCTATGGTGGGGAGGCTATAGCCCTTCCAAGCCCCTCCCTAGAGCCACCTGCATTTCTTTGCATTCTGGCAGTAATTATTAAAATGTCAATGGAGAGGCACAACATCCACAGGTGCATCTCGAGTAGAGCCAAGGAGGTGATCCTCCCCCTCTACGCGACGCTGGTCAGGCCACAGCTGGAGTATTGTGTCCAGTTCTGTGCGCCCCATTTCAAGAGGGATGTGGACAATATGGAGAGGGTCCAGAGGAGGGCCACCCGCATGATCCGGGGACAACAGGGCAGACCCTACAGTGAGAGACTGCGGGACCTGAACCTATTCAGCCTCCACAAGAGAAGGCTGAGGGGGGACCTGGTGACCGTCTATAAACTCACTAGGGGGGACCAGAAGGGTTTGGGGGAGACGCTGTTTCCCCTAGCGCCCGCTGGCATAACAAGGAGTAATGGGCACAAGTTGATGGAGAGGAGGTATAGATTGGACATCCGCAAAAACTACTTCACAGTTAGGGCGGCTAGGAGCTGGAACCAACTTCCAAGGGAAGTGGTGCTGGCCCCTACCCTGGGGGTCTTTAAGAAGAGGCTAGATGCCTACCTGGCTGGACTCATTTGAGTCCCATTTCTCTTTTTGGGGTTTTTTGTTGTTCTCCCGCCCTGGCGGGGGGTCGGGCTAGAAGATCTACTAGGTCCCTTCCGACCCTTAATCTATGAATCTATGAACATATATTTTAAAATGTTTCAAGAGATTTGTTCACAGCTGAAGAGCTAGTTCAGACAAGATGTCCCTCTAAGAGGCACTTGTATGGTAATGTTGCTTTCCGCTGATGCAAGATATCAAGAGATTTCTGATTTCTTTGAAAAGTTGGGCATAGTAATATACCTGTTGAACAGGGAGTAACTGAGGTATAAAAACAGACTGATTGACTTGCCAATGGCCACAGGTGTCAGTGTCAGGGCTGGAAGCAGAACTCAGATGTGTCTAATCCTCACCCATTGCTCAAATCAGTGGAATGAAACTGTTAACTTGCATTTTCTTCCTTGGGTGTCATGGCTATTAAATATGAAACTAATTGCAGTAGGAAATGTTGAGTTATGCAAAATTTTTAAATGATGCATGTGACAGATGAAGCAAACCCAAGTCATTATATGCCATGATGTGTGTATGGTTATGTTATATTGTATGGAGGGTGTCATCTTTATATATACAAAAGCAAAGAACCAAGGTAATGAAATTGCTCTTCCCTTTCATAAAATGACATTCTGTTTACAGTTAAATATATATGTTTCTGCTTTATGCCTATCATTCAGGAAGATAAATGTGTTGTTTTTCTCTGCACTGAAATTCTTTTTGTTATGCTGTTTTAAAAGGGAGGTGTGGGTATTTCAGTAATGAAAGGTTTTAAACTACAGCATTTGAAGGGTTGTCTATATCTTGGAACATAGTTTTTTAAAAGCTTAAAGCACTGACAATATAATGTAACTTTGTTTTGTACAGTATCTTTTGTGGGAGCAATACACTATAGCTCTTTGCTGGGATGAATAACAGCTGAGAAATTAACGTCTATACATACCTAGGAAACAGTCTGGTCTAGCCTCAGACACAAGTTAGAATAGTCCTGAGGCTTCTCCAACTTGACCTAGTTGTTAAAAGGCACTCAAGAGGCTACTAACTAGGCAGGGATCAGATGAACAGACATGTCTCCTTCCTGGGCTATGACTGTGACATGTCACTTACACTAGAGGCTGCAAGGCTGTTGGTGTGGCGTGGGGTACCTAGAACTGGCTCTGTGAAACCTAGAAATTCCCTCACCCTGCCAAAACCCTCAGCCAGCTGGGTAAATCCGCTCTGTGGCCACCTTGCATAAAATGAGTCTATACTATAGGATTTAAAGAGGGGTTAAAATTTTGCTTCTTAAATGTTTCCTCCTCCATTTAATTTGAGAGAGATGGAGTGTGTTGGAATTGTAAACAGGCTGGTCAGTATTATACAGCTTTAAGTTGCACTCTTTGCCCCATCCCTCTCAAAAATATCCCAGATATGCTAACCACAGATTTGTAATGCTTGGCTTATAAACATCCTAATGAAGCAGCATGGGGGTGTTGCCTGGGAGAAGGAAAGGAGAAGAGGAAGTTATCATAAATTCCTAACCTGTGATATACAGCTCCTTAGACTGTCAGATGCAAAGTGTGTCAGCTAGTGAATTATTCCAGCTGGCCTAACTGACAGGAGGAATCTTCTTTCTCTCTGCCACTACAGTACAGAATTTATAGCTAACGCATTTAACTCATGGCAGTCATAGGTAAATCCAGGACTGGAGTTGGAAGCCTTTCTATCAAATAGAGACTGCTAAATAGGACTTACTGATGTCTCTAACCAGTACATGCAGCTCATCTATCACGGATAATACAACCCCAGAAATGCCACACACAGAGAACACGCTTAGATCATGTCATTTCATATTTGCTCTTTTTTCCCCTTGATAACACAGTAGGTTACATAGATTAGCTTTCCATAAATGTCTCATAAGAGCACATGAATCGCAGAGCTCAATATAAGCACTAGAAGTCCAGAGACAAAGTGTTAAACCACATTCTTCCTTAAATTTCTCCAACATGTCTGCCCTTTGTTTTTATTTTTTCCATGGGACAATTCTTCAGTCCCCTCTAAGCTTATCTACCTTTCTACCTAGTTACCTGGCCCCACTGCAGTAGTATGAAAGTGCCTCGGAATATTTAACGACAGGTGGTAGTACCATTCCCTTCATTTAAGTCCATGATTGGGAACTGAGAAACAGAGAGTTTAAGAGCCAAATGCACAAAAGGACTTAGACACCTAACTGCCACTTCATGTGCCTAAGTCCAACATTTCTCTCTACTATGATCTATAGAACCCCGCTCAATTGCTGCTTAGGCTCCTAGCTTTTTTCCCTGGCAGGTATGTACAAAACAGCTGAAGTTGTAATACTGCCTAGCTTTTTGGGCCCTTGGCTCGCATCTAACTCTTGTCACAAATCAGAACAAGCCCTCTGGCCACCATTGCTTCCCTTGGCTGTTTAGGCAGATTCCCTTGTCTGCAGGGTTTTGTCCAGTCAGTATTCCTAGAGCATGCGGGATTGTGGCCCACAGATGGCTTGAAACAAGCCTTTTGGGGTACATGGCCATGTATGTATCCCTCCCCATTATATCAAATTCTCTAGCAAGACACTTGCCTATGATTAGTTTGGAGCAAAAACATAAAACCATACCCTCCTACATCTTAGGAGAGTGCCCTGTCAAGTCAAGTCAGTCCCAAGGCTGCTACAACCATTAGGGAACCACAGATGCTGTAACAACCCTCCTAGGTTAGTTGAGTTGCTCAGCATCGTTGGTGATTCTTTGGGCAGTGACCCGGTAGTGCCCATCTCCTCTCCAGGTAGGTATGACTGCTGGCTCACAGGAAGCTCATCTGCCCTTTGACAGGTCTTGTTTTTAGTCCTGCTCCGTGTCTACACACCCTCCTCACCCAGGCTAGCCCAGGTGGGGACACTGGTTTAGTCACTGACAACCCAACCTTGGGACAGGATGTACTGGTTTACATGGTACCAGATAGCAGACCAAGACAGGTCTGGCATGACACGAGAGCGCCCTAACTAGTAGGCTATTTGCTATTCAATCTTTTGGTATTCAGTAGGGCTATGCAACATTTCGCAGGCAGTTCTGTTTTGACACTGTTTCAACTCGTGTTGAGCTTAAAACAGCAAGACTGAAATGAAACAGAGAGCTTCAAAACAGCCTCAAAACAAAATGAGGCAGGTCGAAACGTTTCGAAATTTTCAAAACATTTTGAGTTTCCAAGCTCAAGCTGGGCTTGCCTGCAGGGAAATGGAAACTTAAGTAAGGTGAGGGGAAGGAGTGCTCTCATAATGACTGTGTAGCTGACCGGTTACTGTCACCCATCCCTGAGGTCCCTTCCAATCCCAATGCTCTGGGGGAGGGATGGAAAAACTGCATAGAAGGCAGCATTGTTTGAACTGCCCTGCTTTCTGCCTTGGTGTCAGTTGAGTGAGGGCGCACCTTAACACACACACAGTGCCACCCACCCATGTCATGAGTGTTGCCTGTCAGCAGCTACAGGTGCAGGGTCCCAGAACCCAGGCTTCCCCTGCACCGATCTCCTTGACAGCTGGCAGACTTCGTGGCTGCAGTTGGGTCTAGCAGGCTTGTAGTTTTCACCCCTCTGACCCAAGACAGACACAGTCCCACAAGCATTCATGTCATGAGTTTTGCCTGTCAGCAGCCAGATTTGCAGGGCCCCAGAACCCAGAAGCTCCTGTACCTATCTCCTTGAAAGCTGGAAGGCTTTGTGGCCTCAGCAGGGGCTAAAATGCCTGCAGTTTTCACCCTGCTGCACCTTAACACATACGCAGTGTCACCCATGTCACTAGTTTTGCTTGTTCACAGCTTGAGGTAAAGTTTCCCCCAAACCCCTGCACCTATCTCCTTGAAAGCTGGCAGCCTTTGTAGCCTCAGCAGGGGCTAGCAAGCCTGCAGTTTTGACCCAGCTGTGACTCAACACATACACATGACATGAGTTTTTTGCTTTCAAGACTTTGGCGTACAGTTTCCCTCCACCTATCTCCTTGAACCTTGGCAGACTTCATGCCCTCAGAAGGGGTTACCGTTCCTGCAAGATACATCCAAATCAGGCCAGAAATGACAAAGTTATAGGCTGTTTTGAGCTTCCTCATTATAGCCTATGGGCAAAATGTCAAAACAGTGAAACTGTTTCGATGAAACTAAATGGAACAGCAGGTTCGAATTGAAACGAAATTGGAAAAAAACCTCTGTTCTGTCAAAATGTCAAAACGCAAGTTGAAACAGAATGGTGCCATTTCGCGCAGCCCTAGTATTCAGTCAAACACCTAGGTAGCTTAGGTGTTCTTGTAAAATGTATCAAGTGACTGGAATAGTAGTTAGGATTACTGGATGAAATCAAAGAAGAAACCTGGATGAATCAGAAAAGAAGTTACAATCAGAGACATTGTAAACTGAATCAGTGATAAATTAGTTTTTTAGGAACAAGAAGATAGATGGATGAATTTGACAAGTTGGATGAGTAGTCAGAAGAACAGAGGACAAATTTCACAGGAGCCTTTAAGCCTAAATTGGCTCTGGAAATCTTACCTTTTTCCATTTATAGTTTCATACTGCTTAGTCAAGAAGTTCTCAAAGACAAGAGTTCCATTTTTTTGCCACACACTGTCCTATAGGAGCCTGAACCCCAGCTTGTGGTATCTGTTTCAGGACAGGACAGCACAGCTATGTATCATTATGAGGTATGTAAGGACAAAAAGTTAAAGCACTGCCAATGATCAGATCAGCAGATGCCACCCAATGATTAAGTAATGACTACATGCCTCAGTACTGTCCAGCATACACATGAAGAGATGGAGCAGACTTTTGTGCACTTACTGGCTTTATTGAAAGACCTGGGGTCTTCTCATGAAGTCATGATCTGTGGGCACCACTATGAGGTATCTCTAGGGGATGCAGAATTGTGAGATTACTGTGCAGATGGGAATCACATCTATTCTGAGATAGTTTGAAGATGCTGTTATTGGGTACATGATAGCACCAAAAAACCTACAAAATCATCTGATCCTTAACTGTGTGTGTATGCACAATGGATTGAGAGACACTAGGTGCATCTGAGTTATATTTATCCCACTGCTAAAATTAAACCTAAAGATTTGAGCAGCAATATTATTAGTTTGGGGAAGAACTGCTTTTCCTGAGTTTGCCAACATCTCTGACTGGGAAAAAATAAAACACAAGAACCAAAGTTAGATAACTGCCTCATGCAGTAAAGGGCTAAAAATGTTCTTTATAGGTAGGAGAAGGGGAGAGTGTACCTGATAGGGCTGTGCAAAGCTTCGGTTGCTGATATGATTTGGAGAAGATTCAGCCCGATTCGGCAGCTGAATCTCCAAATCCGAATTGGGAGACCAATAAAAAGGTCCTCTGAATTAATTCGGAAAAGATTCAGAGATTTGGGCAGTCCCCGCTTGCTGCTGCAGGGACTTGGACCCAGGCTCCATAGTAGTAAGTAGCGGGGGGGGGGGGCGCCCCGGGGGGGAGGGG
>NW_017729032.1:203041522-203053301 GCF_001723915.1 Gavialis gangeticus
GACTTGGACCCAGGCCCCATAGTAGGAAGTAGCGGGGGGGGGGGCTGCCTGAGGGGGAAGGGGACCAAGGGGGGTTCCCCACCAGGCCCCATCTCCTGCCTGCTCCCCCAGCCCCCCGAGCATCCCCTGATCCCTACCCGCTCTCCCAGCCCCTCCCCATTGCTGCCCCACCTGGCTCCAGCATCCTAGCACTTTAAAAAAAAAAAGCCCTGCACTCACCAGCTACTGCAGTGTCCACTGGGACCTCTGGGGGCTTGTGGCAGAGGGGATCACCCCCCCTGGCAGGAGCTGGCGAGTGTAGGGATGTTTTAAGTGCTGGGATGCTGGGTCTGGGCAGGACAGCCATTGATGGGGCTGGGAGAGCAGGTGGGGATGAGGCCTGTTCAATTCAGAGATTCGGCTGATTCAGGAGTGGCTGAATTTATAAATCAGATTCAGCCAAATCGATTCGGACAGTGATTCTAATCACCAAATTGAATAACCATCCCCCCAAATTGGCCAAATTCAAATCCAAAGCGAATACTAGCTGCTTTACACAGCTGTAGTACCTGATTATGTTAACCTTCACCATGAAGATACAAAGTTGTGCTGAGAGGTGTTGTCTTGTAGGATATAACTGTGGAGTGATACTGTATGACTGGTTAGTGGGTAAAACTCACTGTGGCTGTAATATGTAATGTCTACTTGAGCTGTTTAGTGGTCTGGCTGGAAGAGGCACTAGATGTGTTCTGTGGCAGATTTGTTTGGTTTGTTGTTTAAAAAAAGTTTCCTCAATATGTAGCACTGCAAAAATCTTGGATTTGAAATTCTGACCGGGCTTCTTCCTGCTTCCTCTTTCCTGTTTTGTCACCAGAGGTAAAGTTCTGGAAATTCACATCTTCCCAAGTTTCATAGGCATTATTACAGGAAGAATTTGTAAAAAAGGTTGTGGCATGGCTGTGAATGTAGGTAGGATCTAGCATGTAGAATTGCGATTCCTGGTTAACAAAGATCAGCTGCAAAGAATGCAATTTGGTTTTCACATTCCTGAATGAGTCTTGGTAGCTGGCAGTTAGGAAGAGAAAACCCTTCCGTCTTTTTACTTGTAGACCTGACATGACATAATTCAAACACACTAAATATGGAATTCCCACAAAACTATAACAATGCCTGCAAGCGATCAATGCCTGGATGAAGATGGGCCCAATGGGCAAAGTGGATGGACAAAGTTTGGTGTTCTATTTTGACAGAATAACTTTCAGACTGGAAAAGCTGTTTTAAAAGAAATTAGGCTGTTGTAACTGGGGATAATTAAAAAAAAAAAAGATTAGACAGGGCTCCTGTCATGGTAAAGGTGAGGTGGGTTTTTTAGGAGGTGCAGAGAAGGGAGATTATCACATCCTGCATGGCCTGTAGGGTATTGTTGGGCTTGGCTCATACCCCTTAGTCAACCAATATGGACACCCTTGGGGATGGAGTCCTGATTCCCATTCCATCTTGCCCTCCCATGCATCTGACAGGAACAGCCAGCTGTCAGGAGTCAGAGCAGCACACATCCTGACAAGCCCCCAACTGGCCCTGATTGCCTGGGTGGGACAGGGTTGACTGAGTGCGAGTTGGCTTCTGTTAAAAAGGGTGTGGCTGCTGGCACATAGAAGCAGCTCTTGCAGTACTCTGTGGGCTTTACACAGGACAGATATTCCTTTCATATTAGCCCCCTGCTCCTGGCTTCCAAGTCCTGGTCCCTAGTGTCTGTCTTGCTCCCTGTTCCCTAATCTGGTCTCCTCTGCCTGCCTAGCTTCTACCTGACCCCCACTACCTAGCTCTTGAACTCTCGCTTGTGACTTTTGCTACTGTTGTGTGCCCCTGAATGTCTTGGTCATGCCCATGACACAAGCTTGCCTATTTGCTGCAGAATACCCTAGAGGTCATGGGTGTGGGGGGGGGGGAGGGGCAGGGTTGGAGGGGGACAACTCCAGGTTGCAATTAAAGGACTATGAGCCAGTCAGCATGGGAGGGGAGGCTGGGGAAACAGTGTGCTGAGAAATGGTTGGTTAGGATGCAGTGTAGGCCCTCTAATAGGAAGGAGAGGGTGGTTAGTTCACAGAGGGGAGTGTGGCTCTGGCCCCTTCAAGCAAATCACCTTTTCCTCCAAAGGTTCACGTTTGTGAACATTTCTCTGCTGGAGGAGAACTTCTTGGAGTCCCTGTACATTTAGCTTTGTCAGCAGAGTGAATGACCAGCGTTGGGCTGGGCTTGGTTGGGGGTGGACGGAGCCCCCTCCTCAACCCCAGTTGCCTTCTCCTAAACCTGTCTCTCCTCTTCTAGGTGAAGGAGTGCATCATTTGGCTCAGCCTGTGCCTACAGGAAATGAGGAGAAGGATGAGGGGCAGCCTGATTCAGCTGTATGGAAGGGGAGAACCTTGAGCCCATGGGACATTGTCCATCCCATACCTCCCTATATGTCTCCCATGCTATGGGGCCTTAATTCCTCCCACCCCCTGGTGGCAGTATATGATGGGACAGATGGGGGTGAGGGAGGCCCTTTGTATCAGTCAGTTTTTAATTAGTTTGAAGCATGCATATTTCTACAAGTTTCTATTCTTGTAGAAATACTTTATAGTAGAGGGAAATTCATAGACAGCAGCATGTTCATGGACTTGTTTGCTTTAATACAGTATCTGACAGGGGAGAACAAATGGCTTCCTTTGGTTTGAACATTTGTAACTTATCTGGTGAGTAGATAAAACTAGCTGTAGGTGTAGCACGTAATGTCTGTCCGTACTGTTTGATGGTTTGGAAAGAGGAGATAACCCTTCTTTTGTCAGGAGAGAGTCCTGTGTTTATTGAGAGGAACTGCCCTGAAGTATCTAGTGGGAAAGGAAAAGAGGAAGAGCAGAGTAGAGCCACCCATATACTGTTGAGTTGGCATGCAGTGCAATACTTTTAAGAACAATTTGCATGCACCCTTGACCAGCATGTGCTGCAGATGGCTAGCCATACACTTGGCCACTGGCAAAGTTGGACATACAGGCATGCCCGATTTATCATCCTCCCCTACGCCCTGAATGGCTATGAAGCATGGTTGATTGTTTCTTTTCCTGTTATTCTTGAACGTTAGCTGTGAATCATGCTGAGATATTGCATGGAATAAAAAAGCACACCCAGCATTTTTAGGCTGAAACTAGAAGAACAGAGGAAACTTAAAATCTTCATTTAAGGCAAAGCCCCTGTTTTCTAGTTCTTTTTGATGCAAGGAAAAGCCTTAGGCTTATAAAACAACGTATCAGTCATCAGGGCTGAAAGGAAAAGACAGCTGGGGAGCAGCAGGAGGATGGGCTGAGGTGGTACGTACAGTGAAAAATCTCCTCCCACCTAAATTTAATATAGACAGAATTAGTGAAGTGTACCCCAGATAATAAGCTTATTAAATCATCTTCAAAACTTATGGCTAGTGCTGCATACAGTAGAGTGATAACAGTGTGCAGGGGGATATGGAGATGAGCGGGGAGGACATGTTTTGTGGATCTGCCCCCAAACACTAAAATTGGTTCTGATTACCACCCAGAGTGCCATGAGAGCCCATGGAGAGGTGCTTGCTTCCTCCCATCCAGTGCCCCATGTCTGTCCCAGTGATCTATGAGCAAGTGGTGCCCATAGCTGCTTCTCTGGGAGTTGCCACTGCTGCCCTCCTCTGCCCCCTCCCCGCCCCAGCCAGCCCCTGTGCTGACTGCCCCCACACTCTGAGCAGCATGCTCTGCTGCAGGCAAGTAGATGGGGAACCTCAGAGCCATATTTTTCAGCCTGGCTTGTCTTTCCATTCTCCCATGGCTGATGGAAGGGACTGTGGGTATGGATGGCAACAGTCACCAGTGTGTGAGACCTTGGAAGAGCAGTCTTGGCAGCAGGGGTGCCCTTGCACCCTCAAGTACAGACTGCAGGCAGGGAGAGGGCAAATGGTGGAAAGAGCAGTGAACAGCAGGGTGAAGTGCTACTCCTGCTGCTCTCACCAGGCATAAGCTAGCTAGTGGTACTCAACCATTTTAGACTCAAGACTCCCTCCAAGATTTTTCTAAATTTAGATTCCAGTTCAGTAATCCTCAACTGGAGTTCTGCTAAATTTAAAAAAATTATGGAGGGGTGCCTTGGGGCTGTACTCTCAATCTCCACCTACACACGTCCACAGCATACGATCCTCCCTGATTAGCCTTCTCTTTGTCCTGCTTTAATTTGCATAGATTTCCTTATTAAGTAGTCAGTCAATGGAATAACACACATAATACAGAAGTAGTACTTTTAAAAAAACCCAGCATTACTGTCATTAGCTGGTGAACATGATATGTGAACAGACCAATTAACAAGGTTTACACACACTTAACTGCATGTAAAACACAATCCATTCACTTGGCTTTGTAACAGAATTTAATTCACTCAGTGGAAAGCCTTAATTTAAATAACTGATTTTAATCAGCATTTCCATTTGTACCTCAGTTATTTACTAAGGAAATGTGCATTCTCATTGGTTGATATAACCATTTAAACATGTAGATGTACAACCAAAAAGAGCCTCCACACTAGATATTTGTATAACTTTTTGCTGCTTAGGAGGTACACTATAACTGTAGCTATTTATTTAAGGAATTGCACAGTTTAATATTTTCAGATTGTTATTAATTTTACACTTTTAGCATGCTAGAATATAGTGAATGCTATATTGTGTATTCAGTAGATAATTACATTTTTGCTAATGATTTGTGTCAAGCAGTGGCATTAAGGTGGTAACTGAAATTTGATTAAACACAAACAGCATATGCAATTTAGCATATAAAAATCAGAGTTTAGGTAGGGAGAAAGCTACAAAACAGAAGTACGAGTTATGCTCTGCAGGTAATCCTGATGAGATATAGGATATGTCTCAGAAGCAGTGGTTCACTTCTCAACCTCTTTAGACTCAAGACAACCATTGGGAAATGCCAGGTTTTAGCTTTCACTTATTTCTAGACTGCAGAAAAATCATAAGGCATTTTTTTTCATTAAAAAGAACTTAGAGAGACTCCCACAGGTCAGGATATTTTTGACACTCTGGATTCCTATATGGAATCCTTGGGTTTAACTTGTGAATCATGTCTAGGCGCTTAGTACACACCTCATAATTCTAGTATTGTGCTTCACCCTTAAAAAGATCTCATGGCGCCCCAGGTTGCTGCAGCACCCTGGTTGAGAATCACTGCCCTAGAGTCAAAGTATGGGTCCCAACATGTATGACAACTCTGCCAGTCTCTTGCACTCAGCAGCATAGCCTTTAGGTCTTCATAGGATCAGATTTTTAATATAGTACATGACATGCTGTACCACAGTTAAAAAGCTTGCCCTGAGTAGTTAGAGTCTCTCTTTTTATATAGACATGTATGCAGTCTGTAACAATGTTTTTTGAGAAGCTCATGGATTCAGCAAGGAAGAGAGAGAAAGAGACAATTTGATGTGGACTTTTCCATTTGATAAAAATATTCAGCTGAAAAGCAAAAAAACAGTATAATCAGCTGACAGCAGGACTTGAAGAAAACCTGGGGTAAGATAAGTAAAAGCATAAAACCAATTATTTATTGTGCAGCGAGATCTTACAACATTTAACCTCAATTTTTTATGGGCTCTTTTATAAGACCATGATCCTTCAAACAGCAACATACTGAGGAAGATGGCAACATTCTAGACTCAGCAATGCCTTGGTCTAGGTTAGACCTATATTAGTGACTGTCTTCCCCTCAAGATGCTGGGTAGTAGAGGGAAAACAGCAGCAACAACAGTACAGCCAATAATGGTGAAGTTACGTTTAAGGCACGCTGATTGTCTACAGCTCACCACGCAACTTCTTTGAGGTCCCTCTTTTAGAACAGTCCTCATCAACAGTATGATGATGTAAGGAAGGGGAGGAGGAATCTGAGGGGGGTCTTTTTTAGTGTTTGCCATTATTAGTGAAATCAAAATTTGAGATATAACAAGGACTACATGGAAGAAACAATATAAGGGAGGAAAAAGAGCTTTATACAAGAAACAGCTAAATAATTGAGCCGAGGTACATCAATGAGAAACTGCCAAGTGTCTGAATGTGCAAGAAAAGCAGGGGAATTTTGCTCATGTAAATGTGAGCTCTCCAGCAAGAGTAATCCACATAGAGAGACTCAGACAGAGATCAAAGAAAAGAATGAAATTAGAAAGCTGACTTTTAATGTGTTTCTGAGTAAAGACTAAGGAACTTCTCAGAAATGAGGGCAAAATATTTTGGAGATCAAAGTTTAGCCAAAGATAAAAGGTAACACAACAAAGTTACATTTTGTACCTGCCCTATTCATATAAAAATGTCTAGCTCTATTTATAAGGAGAGGAGCACAACCATTTTACTAAAGAGAACATTTTAAAATGCATCAGTGATCCAGCTCCTTAAATTACACATCACATTGTCCCTCCAAGAATCCATGGTAGGTTTCCCACTGACTTCTTAGGAACAGAATTGGGTCTCTGGTACATTTAATGATGAAAAAAGTGTGTTAATTGCTTGTTTCCTATGTCCGATTCCTGAACAACTTTTAAAATCTAAATGTATCCATAATTGTCATGGATTAGGATGTCTTACTGCATTCGAAGATGGCTAAATATGAATCAATATAAATTCTGGAAAGTATGTGGAGTCAGGGAGTGTGGTATATCATTACTAACATAAGTACTGTATGGAGTACATTATAAGGACTATTTACAGATAGAAATTGATGTGAAAGTAATGTTTAGAGCCTGGCCTTGGGATAAAGACAGAGTTGTGAAAGTAATGTTTAGAGCCTGGCCTTGGGATAAAGACAGAGATGACTGGCCAGGGTCGTACTTGTATAGCATTGCTGTCACATGGCATATCGACACTGGAGTGTATCTAAGAACCATGAAAAATGTCATGAGTGGATTTAAGTACTTTGGTATCCTCATGGTGGGGGGCTTCATTTGGAAGGTACAGGCAACCCCCGCTTAGTGCTCTTAATTCGTTCTGGAAAAACCAAGCGCTAAGCGAAACAGCATTAAGTGAAACCCATTTCCGCATTGGAGTTAATGTAAATAAAGATAATTGGTTTCACACCACCTGCCAGCCCAGACCCCGCGCTCCTGCGGTGCCCCCCGGGCCCTGCCAGCCTGGGCCCTGTGCTCCTGCTGGCCCTGGCTGGGCTGCTCCCAGGAAGGCACCACGTGGGCTCTGCCAGGGAAGGCATCAGCTCCCCCCGGCCTCATTGTTCCCCCACTGAGATGGCCCCTGCCAGCCCGCACCTGCTGGCCACCAGTACACTTGTACACAGCCCCAGCTACCCTGCCTGTGGGGCCTGAGTCAGGGATCTGCCTGCCCAGGGATTTATGGTGAGAAGGCAGCAGGGCTCTGGTGTGGGGTAAGCAGTGGGGCCACCCACCCACCCGTGCCCTGCTTTGCCCAGCAGGAACTCGTTCCAGATCACCCAGCACTGGGACAAGCCACCACCACCAGATTGCTGCAGGGGGTGGGGGAGCTCTGTGGGCTTGGCTTGCACTGGCCCAGGCCCTGCACTCCTGCTGGCCCTGGCCTTGGGCCCTGTGCTCCTGCTGCCCCACCGACCTGGGCCCCATGCTCCTGCTGCCCACCCACCCCTTCTCGCTGCCGCTGCTGCTCCTCCCCACCTGTTGGCTGCTCCAGCACCACGTGCCAGAGTAGACCCTGCACTCCTGTCACCTCACCCTGGGCCCCACTGGCCTGGGCTCCAAGCTCATAATGACCGGCTCCCCACCTGCCCCTTCTTGATGCTACTGCTCCTCCCCACCTGCTCTAGCACCATGTGCTGGAGCGGACCCCTGGCTCCTGCCACCCTTCCCTGGGCTCCCGCCGGCTGCTACTCACCACTTCCCACAGTGCTGACACCAATACCACTGCTTCTCCCCACCCCCACGTTGAGCACTATAATGAAACACGCCAAGTGCTAAGTGAAACCAGGTAGGTATTTTAAATTAGTGCTATAACAAAACTGCGCTAAGCGAAACCACATTAAGTGGGGTTGCCTGTACATGGTAATCCCATCTTCAAGGCTTCTGTTGGTCATCTGTAGGGGTCAGAAAGAAATAGCTTTATTGTGCATGAAAGCTTCATTTATCTTTTGGATAAATGAAGCATTCATACTGGATCTCTCAGTAGTGGACACGGAGGGATGTGCTGGGTCTCCTACCAATAATTAGAAACCCATCACCTGCCTAGAAGGTCTTGCTTATGGACAAGAGTCTAACCAATCACCACAGCTGCAATTTGGAAGGCGTTTTTTCTTCCATGTCAGAGTCATAAAGACTCTGGGCTTTTTTGCCTTCTTTCCTAGTTAATGTGTGGTCCTCTTTCTAGGATGGTTTGTTAACCTGAAAATCCTCCGCTATTGAAGTGGCAAGATATTGGTGGTGACATAATCTCTCCTGTGGCACACTGTAGGGTATTTTTTTCAGAACTTGCTTTGGTGGATGTGTTGTTTGAGAGGAGTCAGACTGGACAATATTGTGGAGCCTTTTGCTGTGAACAGAAGGGACAGGCATCCTTTCCCACCTATGTTCCCAAAGGATGCTCATAATGGAAAACCCTAGTCTTGGTGCCCACTCAGAGCATTTCAGATGGGAGATGCTTCTATGCTGAGTGGAGAGATCTTTCCTGATCTCTGCAGAATCAGAGGAAAGCTTGCAGCAATGCACCATATGCATTGACCTCAAGCAACCTTATGCTGACTACATTATACACCATATGCTGCAACCTCATCAGACCCTTCCTGTGTTTGGAATTTCCCTCTTTGCAGCACCAGTTCATTTGCTAAGCTTCCCTCTGTAGCAACAGAACAGAGATCAGCATTTGCTGTATAAAGCACTACAGTGCACAACCCAAAGGATTTGGGACATCACTTAAAATGGAACATGGAGGGTAACTGTAACCTGGAAGTGGCAAACACTTCACACAAAGAGCAACCAGAACAGGTTGAGAATAAAAAGTAGAAGCTGCTGAGGTGGATGAGTGTCAAAACAGGGGTCCTCATCTTCTCATTTCCTCCACCACAGTAGTTTTTGCCCCCCCCCAAAATCAAGCACATGCAATTACCTGGTCTCTAGCTCTGGCTGGATCTTCAGTGTTGCACAGCTCTTCAAAGGGTGCACACACACTGGTTGGTTTCTGGTGGAGGTGGCAAAACACAGACCACAGTTTTCATTTTCATTAGAATAGCCCCATTTCCAAATGCTGTGTGTTTGGTATTGTCACCTTGTGTTCAGAGATGATTCAAACATCTCTAGGTCAGTCAAGATCTTCCTGTACCTGCAAGTATATGTTCAGCAACACCCTGTGTTCATTTGACAATGCCATCCCTTGTTGATTATACTGGATGGCAAATCCTTTCTTCATCCTGAGCTAACTCTCATTTGCTGTAAAATTCATAAAATGTGCATCAGGCACAGTCTTAAAAAAAGATTCTGGAGGTTGTGGGGATCTCTGTTGTTACAAAAGGAATTGCACAACTGACCACAGTGCATGTGGTCTATAAACCTCACCTCTTGTATAAACCTCTTGTATGGTCAAAGTCCACATACCCATACTTTTCCCTCATAACCAGGTATCTTGTTGGTTTCAATAATCACCATTCACAACTGGGCTGTAGCAGACAAGAAGCAGCTGGTGAATATGAAGAGTGAACTTTTTTCGCAGATGTTCTCCTTCTTTTCAACCATAAAACAATTAGGGGCATTTTGCTTAGTCAGCTGAAACATGGAATACAACCCAAACCTTTGTTCTAAGAGCAAAAGCAATAGCACTGTTCCTCTGCAAGTTTCACATATACCACTTGAAAACTTTCCTTGCCAACGTTGCCCCATTATTTACACGTTGATTTTAAAGACCTGCTGATCAAATCAGTGGTGCTCAACCTTTTGGTTCTGCAGGCCAGATAAGTGGTGCAGGGCAGTCTGTGGACAAAATCAGGTCCTGTATCACAGATTCATAGATTGTAAGGCCAGAAGGGACCTTGGAAGATCATCGGGTCTAGCCCCCTGCACCAAGCAGAAAAGATAACTGGGGGTCAGGTAACCCCAGCAAGGTGACCCTCCAGTCTCCTCTTGAATATTTCCAGGGTAGGTGATTGCACCACATCTGGAGGGAGCTTATTCCACAGTCTGAACACCCCGACTGTAACAAAGTATTTCCTAATGTTGAGCCTGAATCTATTTTCCAGGAGTTTGTGGCCATTACTCCTACTTTTCCCCTCAAGTGCCCTGGTGAACAGTTGCTTATCGAGCCCTTGAGGTACTCCCCTAGTGTAGTGGTAAGCTGCTACCAGGTCCCCTCTCAACTTCCTTTTCTTCAGGCTGAAGAGTCCCAGATCCCTCAGCCTTTCCTTATATGGCTTGCCTTTTAAGACTCTGATCATATGGGTGGCTCTTCTGTGGACTCTCAAGCTTGTCCATGTCCTTGGTAAGTGTGATACCCAGAACTCTGGCTGCAGTCCCACCAGTGCTGAGTAGAGTGGAAGAATCACCTCCTTGGGTTTGCTGGAGATGCATCAATTGATGCATGCCAGAATGTTATTTGCCCTGCTGGCAACAGCATTGCACTGCCAGCTCATATTCATACTGTGGTCTATTATTACCCCCAGGTCCCTTTTGTTCATGGTGCTGGTCAGTTTGGCGCCGCCAAGCCTGTAGGTGTGTTGGGGGTTGCTTGTTCCAAGGTGGAGCACTTCACATTTCTCAACGTCAGACTTCATCAGATTCCATTCCACCCAACTTGCTAGCCTGTCTAGGTCCACCTGTATCTGCAGCAGGGCTGGATTATGACATGCTGGGGCCCTGAGCTAGGGGTTCCCAACCTTTTTATGCCATGGCCTGGCAAACTGCAGACCACCGCGCAGAGCCCAGTGGCTGGAATTAGTGCCAGAACACAGGTAAAGATACATCCACCCCCTGGGTGGAGGGATGGGGCCAAACCTCAACTGCAGCTGCCATGGGCCCTGCGGGAGGAGTCACGGCCTCTCCGCCTGGCTCTGCGGGGCCACAGTGTGCCAATCCGTGGCCACTTCCAGTCCGGCAGTCGACCCTTTGTGGCCCAAGGGTTGGTTTAAGAGGCCCCTCGTAATGGGAGGCCCATGGATGAAGCTTATTTAGTTTATGCCTAAATCAGGCACTGATCTGCAGCCTATCTTCAAGCGTGACCACGCTTCCCCATAACTTGACTGTCTTGAAGGTAAGCGCACAATCCTCCATTTTTGTGAGGACATCGTGGCATACTAGATCAAAGGCCTTTTGGAAATCTAGGTATATAATGTCAACCTGCTCTCTCGTGTCCAGATGTTGAGTTACCTGGTCATAGAAGGAGATGAGGTTGGTAAGGCAAGACTTGCCTGTGACAAAGCCATGCTGGCTGTCCCGCTTAGCTCTGTGATGCGAGATTGGGCCCTGTGCTTCCAGATCAGGTTGCCTCTGCTCAGACCCATGTTGCCAAGATGGTCTCTGCCCCACCTATGGTTGGCTCATGTGTACCCAGATTGGCCTTGTGCCACCTGCACCCAGCCTTATGTGCCTGGATTGGATCTCGCACCACCTCTGCTTGGTCCCCTGCATCTGATCTATTACACAGGGGCACATTATCTGGCCCACAGGGCTTCACAAGGATCTAGTGCCCCAATTTGGTGCTGGGGAGTGGCAATTAACACTGCCATTGCTCCTACACTGCCAAAGCTTTGGAATTGCAGGGAGACCTGCAACCCAGATTATCAAGTCTGACCCT
>NW_017729032.1:203058301-203091411 GCF_001723915.1 Gavialis gangeticus
CAGGGGTCCCACAATGACCTCTGCTAATTCCCTCAGCACTGTGGGATGGAGATCATCAGGACCTGCTGATTTGAACAAGTCTAGTTCCACCAAAAGTTCCCTGACTAGGTCCTCACTGACCATGGGCCTGGCTGTGCCTCCCCTGGGTCCGTTGGGGATCCCAGTGAGGGGGATGACCCAGTCCCTACTTAGAAAAATGGAGGCAAAGAAATTGTTAAAGAGGTTAGCTTTGTCGTCTGGTGCAACCACCAGATTTCCTAGCGTGTCCTGCAGAGGCCCCACATTGCCTGGTACCTTTTTTTTTTACCCTCTATGTATTTAAAAAAGGACTTCTTGTTATCTTTGATCCAGGTCGCTAGTCCCAGTTCCGTCTCTGCCTTAGCCTTCCTAACAGCCCCCCTACAATCTCGAGCAATGGAGGTATAATCCTCCTGGGTGATGGCCCCTCCCTTCTATTGGGTATATGAGTGAACGATCACTCTTCCTGGACTCCCAACTCCCCTCCCCTCTGAGACCTCTGAGACCTCAGTGCCTCCCTGACTAGTCTTCTTACCTCATTGAAATCCACCCTCCTGAAGTCCAGGGCTGCTGTCTTGCTGCAGGCCTTTGACAGCCTGCACTGGATGGTGAATTCCAGTAGGCGATGATTGCTATCGTCCAGGTGGTCAAGCACCCGCAGTCCCCTCACCAGGTCATTGCCCATTGGACCAGGTCCAACACAGCATTTCCCCTGGTGGGACTGTGCACCGCCTGGGTTAGATGGAGGTCCTGCAACTTGGCTAGGAACATACGTGAGTGGTCAGACCTAGCTGACTGCTGTTCCCAGCAGATGTCTGGATAGTTTAGGTCACTCTTGACTTAATTCTCCATGAGCTGACCTGAGAATTCCTGGTCCAGCTCTTCCCCCTAGTTGGGTGGCCTGTAGTAGACCCCCACCGTTAAGTCCCTTTCCCCCCGACCTCCTTGTATTCTGAACCAGAGCACTTCAGTCTGCCCCTCCTCTGACCCAGTGCTGTTTGTTGAGGATGTGTATTGCTCTTTGATGTAGAGCGCCACACCCCCATCTTTCCTCCCTGTTCTATCTCTCCTGTACATCCTATAGCCCTTGATGTTTACCACCCAGTCATGCGTTGGATCCCATCAAGTTTCAGTGAGCCCTATTATGTCTGGGTTTGTGTTAGCTAGCAGGACGGCAAGTTCCTTCTGCTTGTTCCCCATACTACGAGCATTAGTGTGGAGGCATTTAAGGCCTCCTGAAGGTGTATGCACTGCCCCCCTAATCCCAGGACTATCTGGGCCCCTGTATCTTACCTGGGTATTTCTTATGCTTGTCGTCTGTCTTGGCTGGGCTGTGCTTGTGGGTGTCTCTTGGTTCGGTGTTCCATGGCTCCCTCCATCCTCATCCTCCCCTTCCCCCGAGAAGCCTAGTTTAAAGCCCGCTGGAGGAGATCAGCCATGAAAGAGAACACACGCTTACCTTTGGGATTGGAATTTCTGCAAAGTCAACTGGTCGCATATACCACAGAAGCTGAAAATTGGATACAGAGAATCAAATAGGCCCCAGAAAAAACCGCAACTTTCTTAATTGGAGTTGCCACAAAAGATCTTTGTTATGGCTAGCACAAGGTCTATACTCCTTGCTTGTAGCTGGAGGCAGAAGCATTTCTCACAGAGCATGTGAAGCATGGTGATCCATGCTAATTGATTGAACTCTGGTTTCCTGAAGAAATGAAATAGAAGGATGATATTGACTTCATTCATTTGTGAGGGCTGGGCACTACTCTGTAAGCTTAGAGCTACTGACCCCTTAAAATACTGTCAAAGAAAAGTAATGGCCAGTGCTGTCATCTCTGATCTTCTCCATAATTCAAAGATCAAAAGCGATTAACTGACTAGTCACGAGGTCCAGAAACAGCTCTTTCATACATCTGATAAAGCACTTGCTCTTAAAGACTGTCATCCCCATAGGGTGTAGAGGAAACAAAACTCTCATGACCACTCACAATGGAAAAGCAGGTGTCAAGGATGCATTCATTTACTTTGAAACCCTCAAGAATTTGGGACAAGCAGGCCTACAGATTACTGACTACTGTATGTTCAGTGAGGAGGAACAAGGGGGAAGAAATCTCAGAAAGCAGTCATTGGTTTCTTCAAACATGGGAACCCACCAGATGACACAGCTGTTTATTGGTCAACGAGGTTCCTCTTCTCAACTTGTAAGTGAATGGAAAGGATTTTAATGACCTCTCTTGCCCCTATCTTTGATGATCAAGAGAAAAATCCGGTTAAAAAGATGATTATACGTCCCTTTCGCCCATTAAGGAGCAACCAGATATGGTGAGTATTCAGCCACAAGCACCACAGAAAAGACCTTCACCCTGCAGTAGGTTGAGAATAGCTGACATGGATTGATTTAGCTAATATGCTATTAAACCCCCTTCTGAATCACTGCAGGCTATTGTGTAGCTTCATTCTTAAGCACTTTTTAAATGCATATTATTTAATTGACAGACCATTATATCTCCTTTATAGCCATTATCGTTCATCATATTGTGGCAATCTGAGTATGTAGCTGTCATTAAGTTAAAACCTACCATATATATGTATGAGGAAAGGATCTGAGGAAAAGTTACTATGCATGGTTTTTAATGGAAACTGGAACTCAACCTTAACTACACCAGTGCAAATGTGCTGCTATAACGCATGTCACTTTAATGCATAATTTAGTGATTAGGGGGTGCATCTTACTAGAATAATGTTAATAGCTGTTCTTGCCACTTCCACAAATACATTAGCCCCACAGTACTGCATATTTCCAAGCAATGGTTTCACAGCCTTGTGTTAAACATAGCACCCATTTTCTATAATCCTTCAACTGGGTCTTTGTACCAACTGTAACAGTAAAGGACATCAGAGGGCATACTGCTACATTATAATCCAGCAAAGAGAAGATAATACCACTATATTTAAATCAATGTTCCATGGAGTATATTCTGAGTTGGCAAATAAGTCCTCCTACATTTACCTGTCATAAGATCGCCATATATTACAGTGGTAATGGTGATACATTTCAGCAATTTCTTCTTTCTTTGCTGATCAGATAGTCCTAATTTCTTTTTATCCCAACTGTCTTTAGGATGCAAATTCTAATTTGCAAGTTTAAAGTGAAATTCTATCTAGGAAGATGAGGTTTTGCAAATAAAATCTTGGAAGATGAGGTTTTGTAAATAAATATTGTGCCTCCCCTAAAAGAGAAGGAAGGTCATTCACAATCTATTAAACAACTTAGATGACACCAGATCTGCTGTGGGTCACATTAGTTAGATGTAAACAAACGTTAATGCTCACAGTCCTTATAGAGGATATATATTGTAATATTTGATGCTATCTTATTTTCAGTAGCTGATATATTTAAACAATACCCATAGTGACAGACATTGTTATGTACTATCCCCAGAATCAACGCCACTTAAAAAAAATAAAATAAAAACTAAATTAAACATATCCTGTAACCTCATGGTCCATCCTACCAAAAGTTACCAGCAAATAGTATTTTAGAACAGACATACTGTGGACACTCCATCCCCTTGCATCCAAGGCTCTTTAACTTATTAGCAAGCATTAAAAAAATTAAACCTGAGAAAATCAAGTCATTAACAGATTCAGTGTTTTGCCCAAGGCACTGGCACAGGCAGAAGGAGGCTCTAGCTCTCAGGGTTAGTGTCAGCTAGGAGACAACCGTTGTCACTGTGCAGTAGCAAAGGGATGGGAGGATCATCTCTGGGCCAATGAGTCTTTTCTATCTAATTCTTTGTGGTGACCAGGGATCGGGGTTTTCCATTCACCATGGAAAAATGCAGTAAAACATGGATTTTCTCATTTTACAACAGTGGGAGGTAGTGGCACAGAGTTGTGCCTCCCACTGCTGCCAGGCAGTCAGGGGGCACCTCACCATGGTGGTGCAGGGTTCCCAGTGGTGGCACCGAGGCACCCTGCTCTGCTACGCCCTGCTGTGCCAGGTCCTGCCCACTGGGCTGCGGAGGCCCTAAGGGAAGGGCAGGAGGGTGGAGAGCTCCAAGCTTTCAGCTGCCGCCCCACATCTGCCCGCCACCACAGGCTCTGCTTCAACTGTGCTGCCCATGGATGGGGGGAGGGGGGTGGAGGTGGGGAAGGGAGAGCTGGGCTCTGCATTCTGCTTAAGCCACAAGAGCCGCTGCCTTCCATGGGTTGCAGCCAGGACTCGGGCACTCCTGGGCGGGGAGAGGGGGCAGGGGACTGCAGACCCAGGCCCTGGCCCCATAGATCTGTGTCCTGGTGCATGAAGGGGGCAGGAGGAGCTCTGATTTTCCATGATAAAAAATCAAAAATCACATACCAAAATGTATAGGTATTTAGAGTTTATTTTATTGCAGTGATTGAGGTACTGGTAGGCTTCCACATTGCTTAAAATTGTAAATATATCAATAAAATATTGTGTTCAACTGACACCTATATATAGAGAGAGACAGAGAGAGAGTGGTGTTTCATTTTAATCACAGAAAAATGCAGATGTTGGGTGCTTTAATCAGAGAATTTATGATTTTTAAATAGAGAAAACCAGGATTCCTGGTGTGACATACAAAGAAGGATGTTTTACAGGAAAACGTTTGTCTTCATGTGGCCTCTTGATGCAACTTGTAATATTTTTGAAGTGTCAGTCATCCCATGCAAGATCAAGAACATTAAATCTGTCCATGGAGGGTCACCTAAAACATTGGAGAGGTCCCTTACTGTGTGATGGTGATTGTGAGGCTTTGTTTGGCTTGAGAGTCTTCAAATTGGATGTGGGAAGAAGTTTGCTTTATCACCTCCCAAACTTCACTGGGAATACATACAAAGGGTATTGGACCTGAGCAGACTATATTAGCTTTCTTAAAGATCCCCTTAAAGGACACTGTCAATGGCAGAAGGTAGTACAAGAAGCCCTAATCGGACTGCTTTAATTAGTTCTAGTAGATTTCCACCAGCCAATTACTGTCTGCCATATAACTAGGAAGCTAGATATGCTGGTGCATTTGACCTGGTGGCCCATAATGGTTGCAAATGAACAGCTGTAGTATGTCTTGTTGAGAAACTAATCAGTAAATATTAGTGCAAATAGAAAATCCTCCATTAGCAACATGGCTGCTACAGCTATATCTAAATTACTATCAATCTTTAAGCAGGTTTCTTTTTGTTGAAAACTAAGTGTACATGTACAATAAGGTATTGTTTTTAAAATGATATAAAATAATAAAAACAATCACTAAGCACTATGAACAAATCACCTGTAAAAAGATCTTGAATGCCAGGTTTAATGTAGGCCATAGTGTTATGACCATGTTATATACACCTAGAAAAGAGATGTTTACATACTGGAAATGCTGACAAGCCCTAAACTACAACGCTATGAACAACTAATTGAATCCATATTCCTCTGCATTCAAGCAATCAATAGCTATTAGAAACAATGGGCTTCTCCTTAAAAGCTCGATATACACTATATAATGGGGGCTTTCTTGAGGGGAAAAAGCCCAGATGAGAGGCAATAATTTGGGAATCTGCAACAGACATCTGAAGGAGAAATGAACTCAGATTATGTAGTATGAAGCTTTCCCCTAGAGCAAAGATCCATGGACTATCTCTGAACAAACATCATCATTCTTTCTTTCTTCCAAATTTAGCATGATAAAAAGCCTTTTATGCCTGTATCAAAAAAATCATCAGACCCATGAGATCTTGAGCAGGGCTAAGGGGTCTTTTTTGAACTCCAAGGAAAACCAAAGCTACAACAAACCAGAGGAGAAGGGAGACAATCTATTTATGCAAATAGAAGCCTGTAGCTGCAACTATACAGTGGGATAACAACGGTGGTTCTCAACCTTTTTTGTATCAGGACCCATTTGTTAACATCAATGGCCAGTCCCAACCCAGTACGCCTCACTCCTGACCTGTTGCCCCAAGGCCCCAGTCCCCTGCCCCAGTGTGTGGGGCAGGGGTTGGGCGTGTGGGGCATGGAGGGGCCTGAAGCCTGCAACTCTACCAGCCCACAAGGGAAAAGCCAAGGTTTCTCACATTTTTCTCCTTTAAAGGAGAATCCATTTTTAAAGTTTGTTCGTGACCCTTTCATATATTCTTGCAACACACTTTTGGGTCATGACCCATGGGTTCAGAAACTCTGGCCTAACCAGACCAACTAAGAGACTCAATAGGTATTTGTACTTGGAAATGACACCCTAAGGTACACAGCTCACAGCTCAGCAGTAACCTGGGGCCAAGAGGGTTGATGAGGAAAAAGCCTTATTGCTAACTTGTGGAAGCAACATCCACCAAAAGTCATAAACTGAGACATGATTCCATGGCTGCTTAAGCCTGGGAATTAGCATGCAATTCCATTGGCATGCAGGTGCCTTTTGCTTGGGCTGTCTGCAGTGAGGCAGAATGAGATGTTCTGCCACAAAAGATTGTGGTTGGAAATAGCTAAACACAGTTATTTGCTCTTCTGAAAGGATGTTGTTCTCATGCTTAACTGAAAACCCACTGAGGTTGTTTTCATGTGGCTTTAGCTTTTGTCACAGCTAAACTGCAGCTCATATTGCTTCCAAAAGTGCTCAGGGTCAGATTAGGACATGGTTAGAGCTTTTGTACAAATGTGTGTAGGTACATTTTTCATGCTGGCAGAGAAATGGAGAAGGGGGAGACAGAAGGAGAAATAGTAGAACCATCAATTAAATATTGTGCATTCTCCAAGAATCCAAAGGAAAGGATTTTGTACCACATCTCATTCTACATTTTTTGTAATTATTTTCCTCTAAGATACTGCAGTATTTTTTTCTAAAGCATGTTCAGATGTAGTGCTTAGATTCAGCAAAGTACTAAGAACAGGCTTAACTGCAGGCATGGAAAGAGTCTCATTGAGATTAGTTTAAACTATTCTTATACTTAAATGTATGCACATACTTAAGTTCTTTGCTGGATTGGTACCACAAAGAGTAAAGCTTTAATAGCTTATACAGCTGGTCAAACTGTAATAACAGCTGTTGTGAATTTAGCCCCCTTTTTTATGAGTACCCTGTTTGTGAACAATGCATTGTGATTTTTGTGACGTTTATTGTTTGTGATCATACCCTGAAGAGTTTCATTGCATTTTTCCCACCTCCATGTTGTTTGTAAACTATTTGCTTTGAGTATTCAAGGTTTGTTTTATGTTACTGGCAAGTTAAGTCACATGGTATTCTTGAAACTAGAGGAGAGTAATGGAAAATGAATCCAATATGAATTTTCAGAGAAATAATAATGAAAAAAATAATGTGAAAAACCATGAAGCAGTCACAAACATTTCTCCGGCTATCTAGGTCAGGATGGAATACTTGGGAATAAGAAATAAACTGAGTGCTCTTTTAGTAAAAATATTCACAAATGAAGAGACCTTGTCTTCTACTAGTCATAAACTCTTTAATGGATACTAAAGAATAACCATAAAAAGGCTTAACCAGAGAGAGGGGACAATTTAGTAATGAGACTTTTTTGACCTTATAACCATAAGGAACAAGGGAATTATGTAATGGAAAACAGTGATTTGTGCCCCAGTGTGCTGAGCAAAGGGGAGACAAACAGCAGCAGCAGGTGAAGTTTGATCACTGGAGAAGTCTAGGTTGTGAAGAAGGCCATGACTACTACTAGTACTGGCTATGCAGGAGAAGATATGTCCAGGGAGAGGTATGCCATTACACAAAATGAACCACTTGTTTTGAGTAACTTGGAGCTTTCCCTGCTGTGGAATTCTGGCAGCTTAAGATAACATTTTCTGTGGTCTTTAGGGAGTCATTAATTGTCTATCTAGCTTTACCATGGACATCAGCTACTCTCAGAAACTGCTGATTTTTGTGGTTCTTATCATTCTTGCACGGCTGATTAGTCCTTGTGGGCCTAGCTGGGCAGGGGAAGGATCAGCTTCAGAAGGGGCATCCTGGCTCCTTTAGAAAATCTGAAGCAGAACAGATTTCTGCAATGAATGTTTACACTGGCATTTTTGGAGAAAGCTAGGCTGAGGAGAGGGGAGGGAAACAGAGGCAGGCAGAAAAGGAGAGGTTTAGCCAAGTTGTGCAGTACAGATGGTAAAGCACAGATGGAGTGTTTTACTGACTGATCAAGTAATCAAACATGCACACAGGAACCCAGAGTTGCAGCCACATCATGTATTGCTGTCTTGCTAGGCACTGCATCAGTGGCTCTTAAAGAAACAGGTTATGCTTTGGGTCTCTGCACATACTATTAACACAATTACCCAGAACAACATCTGTGGTAACCCCTTACCTGGCATAATGAGCTGAGACTGACAGTTTGCTTCAGCTACCATTATGATTATAGGCTTCCATTATTATTAGAGGCACCTGGGAACTAAACTGTGCTCTTTAAGTTAGCAGCTGGACTAACCTCCAGTACAGTTGCAAACCAAAGATCTATTAAACCAGATCAGTCTTCCTCATTTGCTCAGCAGACGCAGTTTAAGCAATTGAAGGAAAATATCAGATACAATATAGAAGCCTTCACACAGGCAGAAAGGGGACTCAGTGAAATATGATTAGCCATTCAAAAGTCCTCTATATTGACTCCTCTCTTGTTAGAAACTCTAAATTATTTAACCAGTTACAGAAGCACAATTTCTGTGAAGTCCCACCAAATCTTCTCATAAAAACATCCTTTAAAAAGAGGTAGGAGGTGGTCCTCTGCATACCCTCTTCTGCATATGAGGGGGGTCTTCTATAGTCATATGCTCCCTTGCCCATGTGGAGGGGAGTGGGGTGACATGGGCAGCAAGGTGCATGGTTGACAGCCCAGAGGTTGCAAATTTGAGGCTTTGAGGTCCCAAGAAGTGCTCCTAATTAAGGACTCTGGCATTGAGATACCTTAACCTTTGCTTATCAGAGTTGTTGCTGAGTTTGAAGGGGTTCCAGTGATCATCAGCTTAGTCAAGTAACATTCATTGCTTACATCTGAAAGAACCTGAAATTGCAAACATTTGTGGCCTTCATATATGTGTGTGTGTGTGTGTATATGTACACACACACACACATATTTTATATATATATATATATATATATATGAAGGCTTAGTTTGTCCTGAACCTTCATATATATATGAAAGCTATAAAGATTTGAAATTCTAGATCCATATTAGGGCTGGTGAATGATTAAAAAATTTATTGTAATTAATCATGAGATAAAAAATAGCTGTGATTAATCACAATATTAATCATACAAACAATAATAGGATCCCAATTTATTATATATAATTTTGGATTTTTTTATATTTTCAAATAAATTGATTTCAGTTACAACACAGAATGACAACTGTACAGTACTCACTTTATATTATTATTTTTATTACACCCAATTGTACTGTAAAAATGACACTTCTGACCTGCAGCCCCCTAGCACTGCTAGTGTCCCACAATCCTGGCCCTCCAACCCCTGTCCCCCATATACTTACCTGCATCCAGCTGCTGAGTTTACTCCCAGGGCCCTGCCTGACTGCTTGCTGGCCATATGTGTGTGTGTAGCCTAGCTGCAGCTGGGGGGTAGAGGGTGCTTTTCCCCCAGCACCAGCAAGGATTAGCACGTGTCAAAAAATTTAACACAAAAACAGATTAACGCATCAATTGTATGCATTAACTGCAATTAATTGACAGCCCTAATCCATATATATATATACACTATACTATATTATGCTAATATGGAAAAATGGATTAGGGCTGTCAATCACAGTTAATATGCGATATAGATATATGATCTAGAATATATATGTATGTTTGTGTGTGTGTGCATGCATGCGCATACGTGTGCGCGCATGTGTGTTATATATATACATTGGATCTAGAATTTCAATTTGACCTTTTTTTCTTTTTTTTTGCAATGCAAGTAGTTGTCACAGGCAACATGCAAAAGAAAACCTTATGTAGAGTGGGGATTCCTTCTCCTTTCTTAATACATTTTCTCCAGACAGATTTTTCTATAGTTTTCAAGCACAGGAAAAACGTCTTCATAAGGAAATCAAAGGCTCACATCAATTACCACTTTAAAGTCACAGCTGCAGTCCCTTGATTGGATGCATCACCAGGCAATATTCATCTTTAAAAAAAATCAAAGCGAAAGTATGACCTACCACTTCAATTTTCAGTTGGGTTGTATAGGATTTCCTACATAAAATAAAAAGGCCTGGTGACATGATAAGTACTGTTAAAAACCACCAATCTTCATATAGAAAAGAGCTGGTCATTCAAATGTGATAATGATAAAATACTTATGGATATCATTACCATATAATATCACTTACAGAAAACCCAGGGAGGCAGTTATCTTTGGCTTTCTCTCAAGCATAATTTGATAGGGACGCTAAATGACCATGATGTTAACACAAACACTTCTTGCTTTTAATTTAAACAAATAATCCTGTCAGAATTGAGTCCTCATGAAAGTGAGGAATTATTGTTTAGATAGAGTCAAGTATTGGACAAGCATGCACAGAGCTAGTTCCCTCATCTTCCATTGTACCTTCACCTTGGCTTCTTTTTCTCCTATACCAGTTCTGTCTCTCTCCTAAACAAAGCCCATTCACCAGACCAGCTGTTGACAGATCACTTGGCAGTTTTCTGAATAAGGCAAGCCTTTGAAAATCTCACTTCCCTTGCAGCTCACGAATATTTGGGCTCAGGGTGAAAAGCTGCTTTGTTAGTCCTGTGCAAGCATAACAAAGAAAATGGAAAATAAATTCTGTTTCTTTGCATTTTCTTCCTTTCAGAGTCATCATAATGATTTGGTTAGTAGCCCTCTTCCAGGCCTTGGTTGCCAGGAAAGAGTATAGGAAATCACATATGCACAGCTTAGTGTTAAGATTTATGTGACTACGGACTCTATTAGACTCTAATGAGGTAGAAGGTGAAAAGTCAATGGCACTTGGTTGTGACAAGCGTCCTGGATACAACTCATTTTTGTAAACATCTCATTTCTCCCTGAAAGAAATATTCATGCTCAGTTTTGCAGGATAGAGATTGTTGATTACATCCCTTGTATAGCTATAAGAGACACTGTGGGCATGTCTACATGTGCCCCTGACTATGCTTTTGGTACTGCATAGTCATTTAGTAGTACCTGCCAGTACTGTGCAGTCCCAGCAGCGCACGGTTATTTTTAGATGCTATGGTGACATAGAATTGGCATCATGGTTTGTGCCTGCCAACATTACATTGTCTTAGTGACGAATTGTGTTGTGTCTGAGTTTTGGGAGACAAGAACTTAGAAGATGTGGGATTCATTTTGTTTTTTTTAAGCTCATTACACTCAGAGAATTATGGTATAATCCACTAAAGAAAGGCTGGTTGATCAAGGCCACCAGGGTTGAGGGTGCCAGTAGGTTCAGAAGCATAAGTGAAAGGACCTTTCTGTATGGCATGGTGCTAGCTGAATGATGGTAGATGTACTGCTTAGCAGTAACTGTGGCTTGCTCCAGGAGGTTAGCAAGGAAGTAGTAGATTGTGTCAGCACAATGTCATAGATTATAGGGCCTGACAGGATCATTAGAATAATCCACAGTGACCTGCATAACACAGGCCAGAGAATTTCACCAAATGATTCCTGTATCAAAGCCTATAATTTCACCCCATACATCTAAAATCTAATAATGGATGGAAACAATGGTAAAGTAATTTAGATGAATTGGCTTCTGTTGTGAGACACTGCTCTAAGATATTATAAAGTCCCATGTCAAATCACAGTCCAAAGTCACAGCGAAAAGGAAGTGTTCTTTAGTGAGTTTCATTCAAGATGTTAATTTGCAGTCTAGTCAGGTTAAATGTATGCATGTCTGAGAAAAACTGCTACCACTCTACCTTTTACACCATAGCACACAGAGTGACGTGAACTGGCAGAATACTGAAGAGTTTTGTCCATGTTTTGATTCATGCCTGCTGTAATTTCTTTAAGCTGCTGAGAAATCATTTTAATGTAATGCTCTAGGAGAGAATTACTTATTTTGGCTAATTATCTGGTGCTGTGATCACTGCCATGTTCAACATCTTAAATTCTCTGTTTCTGATTTTGCATTCCAAAGTGGATTAACACAAGCAAGCAGATGTGTGATAGATACTGGTAACAAGCATGAAAGTGAATAAAATGGGAGAAGCCAGATAAATTAGGAATCTAGGGACCTTAACAACAGCTCCTCAGGAAGGTTTTACCACTCAAATAGTTTGCTATATTGCAGTCTATGTCTGTTTTTTCTCTACAACATGATTCAGTTTCTGTTAGCTACTATTAGCCTTTTCTGTGGCTGGGTTTGTAAGCATGGTAGACCAAGATATAGTATAGGCAGCTTCTCTTCTACAGGTATCAAATATATCATTGCTATACTCTTTGTAGGAGCAGCAAGTTTAGGATTTGTGGGATTCAGTGTCATCTTTGTAGGATGCAGCCCATCTTTGAAAAAACAGGGTTTCTCTGTATAATATTATTCTCCCAGGGGACTGGTTATAAATTGTAATGTGTTTTTTGAAGTAATTTGGTATGCAGATTTGATAGTGTAGCAATAGCATATTAGTAGTTACTTAGTATCATTTTAGAAGATGAGGAGGATGGTAAGAGAACATGAATGGAACAGAATAGAACCTGACTTCTAGAGCAATTCTCTCAATATCCAATTATGTAAACTGTCAAATTTATGAAGAGCAGGTTTGAACAATTGTCAGGAAAATGTATTAGGTGATACACAAAACCTACTTTCCTGCCTTCCTGTCAAGTGCTTTGGCAAGTAGACTTTTTCATAGTTGACATACTGTATAGGAGAGCAACACACAAAAAAAAATGATTCAAGTTAAACATGTTGTGGGGTCCTGTGGACAACTGTGGACAACTCTAGTGCTTACCTAACACTATGAGAGTCACTTAGGGAAAAATGTTCTTTTGGTTGCTGTCATGAAGCCTCTTGTCTTTAACTATACAATCACAACTGTTTCTAAAATAACCTAAAATCATATAATTTTTCTGTAGTGAGAATACACAAACCAAACCAGAAAAATTAAAGCATCATAGATTAATAGTAAAAGTTGGTTGGCTTACACTAGCTACCCAGAAAGGTAACAAAGTTACCTTGTTAATTTGACATCTCATCTGAATGTACAACTAATGATGCTCTGTGTGTGTATGTACAGCTATTGTATCTTATGTTTGGTCCCCGTCTTTACACCTAAGCGGGGCCATCCTGCTGACAAAAAGAAAATATGCAGGCAAAATTGATAATATAACAATCAATATGTCAATAAATAAATACTGGACAGAGAAAACAGTGTGAGAAATAGGAATCAAACAATGTCAGAAGATGTTATACTTCTAGTTATTTCTTATATTGTAGAAAAATGTTTAATGTTTTACTATTTACTTTATGAATCTATCATTAAAAACTGTGTCTTAATGCATAGCAGTAATCATGTGCAACAATAACCTTGGCATTTCCTGATTTCCGAGTGCATAATTGTTAAGGTTGTTCTTTAATGTTCTCTCTACATATATCTGTGAATCCACTGTGCATTTATGCATAGATATGTACATATGCTGTGACTATTCTTAATGAGCCATATTCTACACTGAGGTCCCATTCACTTAAATGGGATATTTAAGTATCATGACTGCAACCAATATTGTTTCATTAGTCTTGCCTCCCAGCCCATACGGCACTTTTTTCTTTCTGTCTTACATTTAGCTCTTTGGAGCAGATACTCTTTGAAGCAGGTACCAAGTTTATATAGTGCCATCTACATTGGGATCAAGTTCTATGATGAGAATTGACAGCTAGAAAATGGTATTTAGAGGTTTGTCTTTGGGAATTGGCTTGTTGGTAAAGGAGATATGCATTAGAACAATGGGCCAGGGCAATGACAAGGGTAAACTGATTTCTAAAAGCCTGTTTGTGACAAAGTTTCCTTCAAGGCCCACTGTGTCTGACACAGGCAAGCAGACACACAGACTAGGAAACTGAAGACATATACCACACTGCTCCATAATATGGTCAGTGTACCCAGAGATAAGGGACTTTGCAGGTCACAGTGACAAACTGCAGAGCCCCTGGGATTTCTGGTTTTGGTAAATGGACTAAATTAGAGGAAATGTAAAAAGCCCAAATTAGGATACGAAGGGTTTGTGAAACAAAGGAATATGTTGACAAGACAGAACATGGACAGTATGACGACCACAGGGAAACCAATCAACAATGCCCAGAGATGAAAAGTCACCATAGGGAGAGATAGGAGGGATTTCAGAGCAGCAAAGTGCTCCCAAGAGGAGTACCCAAGACCACCATGGACATAGGGCATATCACCAGCCTGTCTCACCCACCCCACTGGGGTGGGTGGGGAGGTGGACCTTGGCCTTCGACCTCCAGGCTGCTGACATCTGACATTCAACAAACAACCTTGTCAGGGGGTGAGTTCGATCTCGTAACTACTCGCCATAGCCTCCACCCCCCCTGGTAGGGGACTGTCCCCAGGGTACTCCACCTGGAAATGCTCGTCTGTAGGCTGGGTGCCTCCAGACTGCCTGCCACAACTTTGATGACCTCCTGGTTCAGTGATGATAATCCGGAGCGTGTCAGTCCACAGATGAGACTCCTGGATTCTAGGGGTCCCACGTTGTTGAGGGCTTCTCCGCCCCTACACCCTCGCCCGTACCTCCATATGGTTGACCAACAGTATGCTCAGCCCCCCCCCCCTTCTTGTCAGGGGATCGTGCCCGGTATCTTTCAACCGGAAAAGAAAAGAAAACAACTTAAGGCTAACAGCCAGGGATTCCCCAGAGCCTGGAGGCCGCCGAGACCTTTCGCGGTCCTTCCCGGGTCTTTCCCTGTCCGCTGTGGGCTAGCACCCTTCCTCGGGCTTCGTCCTGAGCAATCAACTGGCTCTGGTGCTTGTGGGGTCTTCTTGCCCCTCTCCGTCGCAGTGGGGCACCTTCTCAGCTGCGAGTGCCCCTGTATTAGAAGAAATACGGCTCGCTGGCTCCTGCCGAGCCGAGCCATCCTCTCTGGCCCCTAACCGTCAGTCTCTGGGTTGTGTCAGTTCCTTCCCGGACCCCAGGTCCTGCTGGGGTTTGCTCTTACCCCAGAAGGTCCTCCCATGCCTCCGAGCAACTCCCGTCCGTGCCCGGGTGCTCCTGCCGGCATCCGCACCACCGCCGCTTGTTTCCGGCTCCTTCCCTCCAGCCGCCTTCAGCGTTTCCTTTATGGTGGCCGGAACTGCCTCAGGGCCCTTCCTCGAGACATACCTGCAGATCATGAGTGTTCCCGCCCTGGCCGTTTGTGCCGAGGGGCGTAACACGGTTCGGTTAGGGACAAGGCGTGGGGTTTTGGGGGCCGCGGGCTCCTCTTCTCCCCCACAAACCTCAAGGTGAAATTCATGTACTGGCCAGCTATACCTTCCCTCTGGTGACAGCTCTAGGACTGGTAGATATAGAATTGTTTGTATTATTTTTATCTGCTATCACTGTGTATCAATAACATTTGCCTATTATCAAATGGAGAGGTTGTAGTCAGTTTGACGGTTTTGGTCTGCCCAGAACAAGGTCATAACCCTAGTGCCAACAAAAATGCTGATACACTACAATAGTACAAACAAGAAATAATAAGTACTGCTTACTGTATATTATCTATATACCCCACACACATGACTGTCTACTTACAGTAAAGTTATTTCTTTCAAAGTACCATAAAGAACTGTTTTCACTGCCTTGAACACAACAAAGGGCACCAAACAACTTCCAAACAGTTCACAGTTGTATGACACTTTATGACACCAGTGAGATTTATGAAAATCCAGAGATAGATTAAAAACATGGCTTACATTCGTAGTCTTTTCATAGTGTTATGCCATGGATTTATAGATCTTCCCTAAGGAAACTAAATTAATTTTCAGAGATTTTTCTTCTGAGCAAGACAGGATAATAAATAATCCTTTCTAGTACCTTTGGAGATAATTGGCTGGAAAACTATAGGATGATAATTGTTAACTAACTTCAGGTCACCTCAGTTGAACATTAGCACCATTGAGGCATGCTTCTGAGTAACAAGAACATGCCCTTCAGACAGAGATTAATTAAATGCAAAAGTTGAAAGAGAATGAGTTGAATTCACAACTCAGTGTACCTTGCGGATGAGTAGAAGTGCCACATGTTTTAGTGGTAGAGCTGTTTTCTGATTTATCTGACTTTTCAAAGCTTTCCTCTCCTGCATACATATTTTGGGACCAAAAGATTCATTCAATGGTGAAAGGCTTCAGTCAAAAAACCCGATTTAAATTCCTAGCTTTCCAGAAAATTAAAGTAGTTAGTTGTTTCACTTGCACTTATTCCAGCCTGAAGTTTCAAAGGCTAATACTTGATGTCACCAGGAACCCATTTTTCTGTTCCTGTCTTTTGCCCAAAGAATGGAGCCACAGTTGTGGTTCATGTTAAGGTAAATTTAAATTCCCAGTATATGTTTCTGAGACTGAATTTAGTGGGAGGTTTGCCAGTCACAAGAGGGATGGGATTCTGCCCTTTCATAGTGTGCTTGTAAGGGTAGATTGGTATAATTAATGTATGATGAAATATTTGCCAAATGACATATTTTAGTTGTTGATAATGGGCAAAAAGGTAGTTGCCATCTAGATTTAGCCTTATGCATATCTTGTAGAAGAGATACTCATTTTTGTTACAAGTCTTGATTGGTCTTTTCAGGTGCCGATTAGTCTTATCCAGGGATGCTTCTACCAGGCTGCTGTTATCTGTATCACAGGAGTATAATCAGACAAAACTGCCAATGTTTGTTGCATCAAGAACAATAGAAATGGTTCGCTCTCTTCAGAGCAATTAAAAAGGAACAACAGCTATAGTCATCCTGAGGAGGCTTCTATCTTGAAACCTTTTCTGTTTTTAAATGTTGGAATTCTAAGTTGGAAGGGTCAGCCAAGTTAGCAGAAAGCACTCTAGATTTTATAATTTATTTTAGGCAATGCCAGGTTGGGCAATGCCAAAATATCTTCAAATATCTTTATTTGAAGATCTCCAGGGTGGGTGACTGTACCACCTCTGGGGGGAGTCTGTTCCAGACCCTTGGCACTCGACTTGTAAAGAAGTTTTTACTTATGTCCAATCTGAAGTGATCTTCCTTATGTCCAATCTGAAGCAATATCATTTGCTTTCCCTAGAAATGATTTTTTTTTCACTTGAAGGGAATTGCTAGCTGATCTAATCAACCTTTTTTTCATTATTACTCAGAAGTCTCATTGGGTTAATTCTTGACTCAGTTCTTTAAAATAGTAAATATATCCCAAACTCAGGTGAGTTGTCAGCAACAGCTGTTCAGTCAAGAGACCTCTGGATATTAAAGTATGAGGCTCTACCATCTGCATAAAACACTGTGTTCTATTACCTGACAAAATAGTGGGATTATCAACTTGTGTGTGTAGCTTAGCCCGCAGTGGTGGGGGGCAGTGCTCTTCTGACAGGGTGTTGCCTGGACCACTGCTTAATCCCCCAGTTAGGGTCAAAACTCTTTTGTCCTTTAGTTTCTTTCCTGCCAGGACTTTGCATTTCTTCCTATCCATTATAATGCCAACAGTTTCATGCTAGGTCTTTTCTAGCTTGTTTTTGGGATTGGTCCTTTTCCGGGGTTCCTTCTTCCCCCACACCCCCCCAAAATGTTTTACAAATGAAGTACCTTACAACTTCTGCTTTCAACTTCTGTGGCGGGTCAGTAGGGGGTGCTCCTGCATTGAGCCACCCACCTCACTGCACCTGACCACCTTCCAGGCTCCGAGTGCCTCCCTGGGGGCGCCTCACATCTGGCCGACCCCTGGCAGAAATTGGAGTGTGAGATATAGGTCTTTGTTATATGCTCATATTCTAGACAAGAGAATAACTGGGTTGATTGAAAGAAAAAGACCAGGCAGGGGGTGTAAGAGCCACCCCTTAAGTAAGAAAACTCAACACCTTCAAAAGTAAATAAGCTATTGATTATATATGTACATGTAAAAAACTTCCAAAGGAAAAGGGCAACACATGTAGGAAAACGGAAGACTGAAATGTTCTCACAAAAACTTAAGTATTGTCTTGAAATTACTATGAGCATCAGAATTAAAAATGTGAAGAATATTTGGAAAACCTGTCACTCATGTTTTAAAAATAATGTCAGTAATGTGGATATGATAAGGGCCAAACTGGGATGAAGATGTTCGTTTCCCTCAACATACTGAAGAGATTGAAATACTGCAGGAGAAGAGGGAAGAGGAATGGGCTGAAGTTGTTCAACCTGAAGTCCCCAAATCGTACTGCTAACTAAAGGGTGTACAGATGTTATCAAAACCCATGTGAGCACAAAAACAGTTTCTGTTATTGTTGATTTGTTTATTTCTAACCAAGGTGGATAGAGCCTCCCAGAAGAGGGATATGGCACAGAAGGTGGCTGGTTATAATCCTCCCATTTATAAGTGAGCAAGCTGCTGTTTACAAGCAAGTGTACCCTGGAGGCATTCAGGCATAAATTCCCACTAGACAGACTATGGCTGAGGCAATCGAGCCAGCTAAATACAGTACTGGTTTTCATCGGAGCCTGGCTTGCAAGCATCTTTGAGATGATCGAGAGTGACATTCATGATTCCTGTATAAAGAGCAAATAATTTAGCTTTATGTGGTTCCCCTGTGTTGGGAGAGACCCAAATACATCCCTCTTACAGCTCAGGGACAAGCAGAGGCTCTAGCATACCACTTTCAGTTTCCTGGCTGATGCAACATTATCAGTTGTGGTAGTCTCTACTGTCCTGCAAGGCAAGAGTTCCCAGGAGGTCAAGTAGCCCTCACCTGAACAGCCCTCAACACTCTTGCACAGGTCTATTTGCAATGGGCACAGAGCCCCCCCCTCCCCCCAGAAGACTGCAGGAGCCCTAGTGCAGATCCACTCCACCCACACAATATCATTTTGCAGGATGTTGTGGCTGGTGTTTTATGCAAAGTCCTTGAATCAAAACAATGACACGATTTCTTCATATGCAACCATGACCATATATGTCAGGGCCGGGCAAACTGCAGCTTGCAGGCAGCTTAACTGAGGCCCCTTAAAAAAAGTAAAGAAAAATGTTTTTATTTCTGTATTTTTATTTTCCATCTCTATGTTTATTCTGTTCTTTGTTTGACTGTCTTCAGTTCTTTAAAAATAACTGTCTTCAGTTACTTATTCTCAGAAGCCATTTAATAACAAATTATAGATTTAAGCCAGGGCACACTGCTCAGATCATTGACTCTGGGATCTCAAAAGTTTTGTGTCCTGCAGCTTTTGACTAATGTCAAGATTTTAATTTGTGACTAGAAGGATTAGACAGTTTGACCATCCCCGATTTATCACTTGTGTACATATTCACACAAAACTGATTATTCCTCCAAATCCTTGCCTCAGCAGGCACTGGGCTCAAAGTCCAAGTAAAGAATTTGAAGAGGGCAGCCTCAGGCGTATCATAGAAATACTGCAGTGTACCGAGCCCTGTGCATGCTCACTAATAAGTGGTAAACATAGCTCTAATGACTATTATATTCCTTAACGTAGAAGAATAGATAAACTCAGGCACTACACTTGTGCAATGCTGAATACTTGACATTTCTTGAGTCTAAGTTTGAATTGAGATAGGTCTGAAAGCACTAGGAGCTGAAACTCATGCATTGACACAAAAGCCCCACTTAAAGACCAGGTCAGGTAAACCACCAGAGATAAACAGAAGTTTTAAGCAGAAAAAAATGTTTCTGAGCAGTTGAGGGCAGTTTTAGTAAGTTGCCTATATGTAGAACACTCAGCATGGCATCCTTTTAGTATCCTGTGCAAAACAAATGGCTGCATTACCAGGATTCTTGGCCATATTCTGAACGCAAATGAAATCCTACTTTGTAAAGATTAAAATGCTAACTGATTTTAAAAGCTGAACCTTCCTGAGACAGCAGTTATTTTCATAGAAATGCATTTTAGTCATCTATTTGTCACAGCAAAGGACCAGATAACATTAGAGGCAAGTAAACAGTGAGAGGAACATGGCTTTACACTAAATGCTCTCCTAAAGGACTAGATGATTTTCTTAACTAAAGATTGGTGAAGGATTCCAAAACTTTTGCTGCTGCAGAGCAAATCTAGATTTTGATCAATTGTTGGAGGCAGATGCTTTTGTGAGGTTCAACTCTATGGACATCAGGGGAACTGTACCAATTTACATCAGATAGATAAGGAGCTAATCATACATGTGTGATCTTATGTGGAATAAGCCTCTGGAATCTATCTAAGGAAACTCAAATTAGATAAATACAATTCAAAGCTGCTATCTCTTCCTACAAAAGTTATTTCCATGTTAGAGAGAAAACTGTGTTTCAACCTGTTCTCAATGAGTCACTTTTAACTGAATTTCTGCATGTAATTGTAGGCTATATATTTATTTAAATAAATAAATACAAGTAAAACATCTTCTGTGCCTCCTACCTTATGTATGACCACTCATCAATAAGATAATCTAAGGATCATCAGCCTAGAGGAAGAAGTATGTGACAGTATGTGTTCAAGGGGGAAGCGAGCATGTGTTCATCAAGGGGGAAGCATCCACTGACTTCACCACAGTCCCAGCAGGAGATTCTGAACAGAACCATTGTAAGGGAACTCAGCTTATTATGATTGAATTTATTGAATGTCAACAATGTGTTCAGCTGAGAATAAATAAGATGCAGTTCCTGTCCCCCACAAGTAAGCAATATATTAAAAATAAGTTTGATTAAACTCTCCCTGAATATCTTCTATGTGTTTAGAACTTTGCATCTCAGTTTTGGACTCTGCATTCATTTGCTTTATTGGATGTATATGGAAGTAGGCAATTGCATATTAGTAAATTTGTCCAATGGATTCAGCCAATTCTCCTATGTCTTTTCTTTCCAAGAAAATAGGACCTCATTCAGTGTTGACTATACACAGTAAGTCATCTAATAAGCACACGTTGAATTGGAATAGGATTACTCATGTGCTTCCATCCATCCAGGTAATTTGGCCCTTATTATTGTAGCATTTGAGCAGCTCCCATTACATAAAGTTAAGCATGGGCTAATGTACTTGCTGAATCAGGACCTTAGAGAAGACAGATGACCTGCAGCAATGAGCTCAAGATCAATTTAAGAATATTACCACTTTTCCAGGGGTTATACTACAGTACTAAAAAAGCAAAATGCTCACAGAGTACAGACTTCATACTGGGTGTGCAAAAATTCACACACTGTAAAAAACTCATATACATAAACAATAACAGTGATACAGAACAAAGAGAAAAAACAACTATCTTTTAAAAGCAAAAATGTATTCCTAATCTGTTCACAGATGTTATCTGAAGATAGAATATTGCAAATGTGTATCACTGATAGGTAGCTCAAGGGTAACCTCAAAGAGTTATTTCTTCTTTGTTTAAAAGAAAAGAGGAGTGCAGTGCCTGTCACAATTTATTGTGTGAGCTCTGGCTATTTACAGAGATCCTTTCCCCAAAATTCAATTTTATGTGACTTGGAACATTTACAGCTGCAGCCACTGAAGACAAAAAACGAGCACATTAATTCACATATTATGGTGGATAACTGGGGTCTTACAGCAATAGGATGTGCCCATGTGGCTTCAGAAGTGCTCTCAATTCATTATGGCCTGAGTGAACATCAGAACACCAAACAGTAATTCAGCCGGCTATAATTCAGATTGAGATAAAGAACTTGAAATATACAAAGTCCTATTTATATATTTGAACTACATTAAGGATGTCACATTCATTGATACTTATAGTCAATGGACTTCTCACTAAACGGTTTTTAGGACTTACTTTGTTTTCATTTTAAGACTGCAGTCTTTCCCCATTACTATAACTATTTTTATCAAACTCTTTTCATAACATTTCTTTCTACAAATGAGGTATTTTTAGTATGGGCAACAAGTTTCAAACAAAAGAAGTTGCTATAGAAATGGAAGGCAGTTTGTAGAATGAAAATGCAGGAAGAAATGTTCACTATTTATCTGTGGCAGACAGTACGATAAAATCAATATGTGGTGTGTTCTGCTTTTCTTATTGTAGTTGTGGCTTCTTCAGTGCTTGTCCTTGTATCTTAACATTTAGGTGAATTTTGGCAGTTCTGCAAGTGATGGCTATTATCATTGCATGTGGGCTAAAGCACGCTATAAATGGATAGGCTTCTTTATATAGCTCAGTGCAATCCATGCCACTAAAATGAATTTATACTTAAGAACTATTCTAATGCATTAGAAACAAGCAGACACACTAGTAGTTTTCCAGCCTGTGGCTTGTGACCAAGAGAAGATGCTCCCAGGTTGCAGGTTGCTTGCAGCAACAAGAAATTTTGTTTGCGCAGATCTAGGGTCTCTTCAAGTTGGTAGGAATGGCAAAGTATGAGGTTGTCCTCAGCATAGTGTTTGTTCAATATTGTTGCCCATTGGCCTGAAAGGGTTGGGGGGGGGGTCACAGTACTAGATGATTGAAACTACATAAAGGTGATATATATATGCTGTGTAAACTATGAAAATACTTTATATAATGTCTAAGATGGCAAAAGTATTATATGATTTTAAAGCACTGGAAATTAAACCCAAATCTTGGATTATTAATAGAATTGTGTCACAGAGAATAATATGTAAATTACATTTAATGGGAGCACTGAACAATAAAAAAAAGTGTGACCAGAGTTTTGTGTGTATAATGTCTGTAAGATGAGGCCTTAGATGTGTGTTTTTTCACTTCTAATCCAACATTTTTTGCTTTTCTGATGCTTTTGTTGGTTTAACTCCCATGTCCAGAAGAAATCTCTTCATGTTCAGAAGAAATCTGTTGCACCATGACAGTGGATTAAACCAACCAAAATGCCTCTCTAACACTTCCATATCAAGAACACAACCTGCCTAGACACTAGAGGCGATACTATGTCCCAACCAAAGTCAAATAGAGTTTTGCCATGAACTTCAGCAGGCCCAAGATTTCAGACCAGGTCGAAGGATCTGAGTGACAGCAAACTCAGTCCACTAAATGGCAGGAATCCAGTTTGCAGTTTTTTATTTAAACACGAATGATATGCTCAATTATTTATTTTGCTGTACATAAAAATAGATTTAAGAAACCTTGGGAGGAACAATCCATCCAGAAGGTTCAGGCCAGCTATTAAATCTTAGGAAAGTTTGAAGACTAAATGGAGGACGATTTACTGGATGCTCATGGCCAAACCCTACTCTGAGACACAGTAGTACACTGTGATTTAAGTTGATTACGTTTGGGCCAATGTAATTTGCAGCAGAATCTAGGCCATAGTTGTTTTAAGAATTGATTGTTTTCTGATGAATGGCTACCCTCATCACTGATGTCACCATTTTAAAAGGGAGGAAAGCAGGACTGTGAAAAATAAGGGGAAGAAGGAGGTGAAAACAAAAGGGGGATTTTATAATTCCTTGACACCAAACTGCCTCTCCCTTAGCAAATGTTGCCTTCACTCTCTTGCTCAATGAAACATCTTTAAGGGCGACAGAACTAAGGGAGGTTGCAAATGCTGAGTAGAGGGTTTGATGTGGACATCTTGCATTGCAGACAGTGATGTACCATGGGTGTCTGGCACCCCCAGGCCAATGCTTGCATTTATGCTGTTGCATAAATTGCTAATTTTGTCCCCTGGAGGCTAGTCCAATTCACCTCAAGAAGAGAGTCACACTTTCAGGCTGGGTCCAACTCTATTTTATTGCTTGCAAGCAGGCCGACAGAGGAGCTTGTTGCTCAGATCAGTGTCGACCCTAACCAAAAAGTGCGCGCGGCTTTTATTGAGCTAGCATTTTTTTCAGTTGACGTGTTACATTTTGATTGGTCATTACAAAAGAAAACCTGGGCAACCTATAAGACATGCGTAGTGGGCCATCCTGTACCATGTGGGTGGAAAATTACAGAATGCAGGGGTTGACACTAAAACAAGGAACAAAGAAACATAGAGAAAAGTATCTATTTTTGCTACAATGCCCCTTCTTCCTCCTTCTCGTAGCAATACTTAAAGTCACATCACACAGCGCCTGGGGACCATGGCCCCCTCCTACCCCCATGTCTGGTCCACCACTGATTGCAGGTCAGATACAGAGTAAAGGTCAAAGGTATAACTAGGAAGTTTTATACCCTGGATGGCAACTGAGGTAGTAGCAGGTCCCAGGCTGGCAGCACCAGCAACTGCCATTCTTAGCCCCCTCTCAGCTGGTGCCAGGAGCTGGTACCTGGCTCACCTACCTCTAGTTACACTATGCGTAAAACGTGTACAACTGAGCTGTATAAAATGAATAAGCACTATAGTTTGCAAAGAATTTATTGGAGTGGAACAGTCAATACCTACTGGACATGTTCAATTTTTATCTCTAGGTCTGAAGTAGTTCAGTGACGATTGCATATTAAAAACACCACAGTGCACCTCTCTGTGGAAAGGGCTTTCATGTGGATTTTCTGAATAAGCCCCACATCTTATCTGAAAGACAGATCCTCTGGCAGCTCTGTGCCCCCCTAACATGCTGCTGAAATGTTCATTTTCTTTCACCTCACAGGGAATAGTGCTGACTACTGAATTAGATACACTACCTTTTACAGCACACGGGACTGTTTTAAAAACAAGAGGCCTCAGAGCCACCTATAAACCTAGCTCCATGTAGCTTAGCTCATACAATCCAAGGAGATCACAAATTGAGAAGCGTGATGGCAGGACCCACCAGTAAGCATGCATTTATTTTACTGCTGAATTATATGCATCTGCTTTGGTGGGAAGGTGGTCAGTGCTAATGTACTCAAACAGTGTATGCTGTTGCATTCAGGGCAGTACTAATTGCCTGTTTGCCAGCTTTCTCTGAGCGGGTCTTGCTGATTGACTATTGTCTGCAAACCAAGTAGCAGCTAAAAACTCTGATTAACAGAAACATGTTTAATTGCCACTTCCCTTGAAATTGCTGGGTGTGGGGGAAGGGTAAGAAGAGAGAGAGGTTTTACAACCACCATCTCATTAAAATGCCAAGTGGAATAAAGGAAAATGGATATAACTTTGACTTCTGAATGATTTGGGGGCCCTACAGAGCAAGGTAGACACACTTGTGAGTAATTCCACACCCCCAACCCTACTTCCTTACCCCTCCCAAAAAGAAAATAGAAAATGCTTAATGTTGACTTTTTGGTTGCATTAAGCTTGAAACAGCTGGAAATGCTAAGGAAACTTTATATCCTTTTAGCTTGGAATGTACAGTAATTCAAATTCAGATATGCATGCGCACATACCCTTAGGCCAAATATTGCAAGGGACCTGTACAACAGTGGATGGGAAACAGAATCCGTTTTGTTTGTAAAATAGCGCACTACATTTCTTTTCTCCCTCCCTCTCTTCCTTTCTCTTGGTTTTTTATTTAATGAGGTAGTCAAAGAGCACTGGGTTGCACACTGCACACTGGAGAACAGGCTGCAGAGCTTTGAAACATAAATGTAGTTTCTTCCTCCTCTCCCCAGAGTTCTCTCATTTCTATTTGTTTTCATTAGCAGAAGTGAAAACAAATGAAGGTAGGCAACCCTCAACAGAGTTGGGCTGCAGCAAGCACAACAGTTAGTATCTTGGGCATTTTATTACTTCTACAGCATCTTGTGGTATGAGCAAATTTTAGCTAGCTCTAGACTCAACAGGGAACCAAAGACATTCATTTAAACTATGCTACACTGGGAAGCCCTTGGCCAGTCAAATACAGAAATAATGTCAGATTATTTTCAAATCATATGGTTGTATGGTTCAATGAACAACTCTGCTGTTGTCATCACAACTCTTCATCCCTTCAGTTCCCCTTATTTCCCAAACAACTTACCATTCAACTCCACATTTCAGGTTCTCAGCTGGCATTAATTGAATTACACTGACTTATTCTAGTTGAGAATCTGGTCCTTTTTTTTTTAGGAGTGGGCTTCCACCAATAATGTTCCAGGCATTTTCTTCCCCTCAGCAACCTCTAAATTCATTAGTGCAACTATATGCTCTTTGTTTAGTCCTGTTTTCACATCTGACTACAGTAAATTTGATTCTCTCTCCTGTTAACCCAATTGCCTTTTCCAGGGGTCCCATCTACTAAATGCCATTTGCCCGCCTATCACAGCAACCTAAAGGACACCTGAACATGTGGAACATTATTTCACCATGTAAAGGGTACTTACTCTGTTGCATGTCAGTGCAATTGGTTTTTATTTGTATTTCTTATATTTGTGCATATATTTATTGCTTACATTTTTGTGGACCTCTTAAATACCTCAAGGAGCAATTTATAGGGCTGTAGTAACAAGACTTACCATATTTCAGTTCCCAGTTTTTAGAAATAGAATGAGAAGATAGTTCCCATGTTATTGCAGCCCCATAAATTGGATCCCCGAGGCATGAAAAAAGATCATGAAAATTAAAGCCAAATGCTATGATATTTAGGTTTATGGGCTTTACTCAAATACTGAGCTTATCCTGAAAGCAAAAATAAATAAAGAAAAAATGTCAGCGTGTCAATCTCTATCTTCAGTAACATGAAAAAATCTTCATTTCAATGACTAGGCAAAGGCTTAACATTTTTCATTCAATATTTTCTTGAAGGAAGAATGACTTTTTTTTTTTAAAAAAAGGAGAATTTCATGAAAAAACACCACATTTCCAAGCGTTTTGGTGTTTGGGCCCAATGCAAATGGAAACTCCATTTCTTTTACTTTGAAATGTTAAAAAAAACTTGTAAAAAGGTCAAGGTTTTCAAAAATTCAATAGCTTCATAACAAAGATTTTCCTTTTTCCAACCTACTCCAGTCTACTACTACTGCTCATTTGGACAGCCCTGACTTACTTCATCTCAGCCCTGAATTTGGGAATTAATTTCTTGCTGAAAGGTAATTCCTTGTAAGGAATATGATCTGCAGCAAAAAAAACCTGTCCTGTCTTTTTTATTTTCTTAATCTTGGAGTACATACACTGCAAGCAGCAATAGGTTTCCTTTACAAATGGGTGACTACTACAAACCCATTGAAGAAGATAAAACTTTCAGATCCTGAGACAGGGATGATATATTATTTCACCACTTTGTATGACCTTGCAAACAGACTAGAAGCCAGAGCACATAACAGTGATCATTTTTCAAGATGTTGCTTTTTGTTTTGTGGTCTATAACCCGAAGCGTTTGCCAACGCCTTGTGGACTGAAATCAAACAACCAGCTTGATTGGCATTTGAGCATCTTGTCTGGTATCAAATCCCAGATCTTACAAACTGACAAGCCCATTGGCCCACATTAAATACCTGTAAATTATCCAAATTAACACTTTGTATCAGAACAAAGATGGCTAATTTGAGTTCATTACCTTTTGTTTTTACAGGTTAAATTTACATTTCAAATCTGTGGAATGTTATATTATCATAAAGTTAGAGTAGTTTCAGAGCAGTTATGGCCTAATGCCATCTTAGACCTACACAACTGTGACTTCCCACTAAAGGGCTGGTGAACAGGAACCAGGACTCTATTGTTCCTCTGAACGTAGCTTGCAAGTGAAGCAAAGGGAAGTGATGGGAGACGGAAGACTTAAAGGAGAATGTTTTCCCTCTCGTTAATGCTGGTTAAAAGTACCCTAGAGAATGAGGTTTAGAATTTATCTACACAATCATAGAATCAATGAGTTGGAAGGGACCTGGACAGATCATCTAGTCCAACCCCCTGCCATGGGCAGGAAGGAGCACTGGGGGTGGGAGGGGTCATAAGACCCAGCCAGGTGCCTATCCAGTCTCCTCTTGAAGATTTCCAGGGAAGGTGAGAGCACCACCTCTCTGGGAAGCCTATTCCAGGCTCTGGCCACCCTTACAGTGAAGTAGTTCTTCCTAATATCTAACCTAAACCTATCCTCCCTCAGCTTGTGGCCATTGTTCCTGGTGACTCCAAGGGGGGCCCTGGTGAACAGACTTTCCCCGAGTCCCTGCTGGTGGCCCCTGATAAGGTTGTAGGCAGCCACAAGATCCCCCCTCAGTCTCCTCTTGCGGAGACTGAAGAGATTCAGGTCCCTCAGCCTCTCCTCATAGGGCTGGCCATGGAGGCCCCCAACCATACGAGTGGCCTCCTCTGGACCCTCTCCAGGTTCTCCACGTCCCTTTTGAAGTGCGGCGCCCAGAACTGGACACAGTACTCCAGCTGCGGCCTGACCAGCGCTGCATAGAGGGGAAGCAAGACCTCTCTGGACCTGTTAGTGATTCCCCTGTTGATGCATGACAGGGTGCAGTTGGCTCTGCCTTTTGCTTAATCGCATTGGCGACTCATATTCATCCTGGAGTCAATCCTGACTCCAAGATCCCTCTCTGCCTCTGTGCTGCCGAGAGGGTCAGTCCCTAACCTATAACCATAATGCTGGTTCCCTCTCCCCAGGTGCAGCACCCTGCACTTGTCCTTGTTGAACCGCATCCTGTTCAGCTCCGCCCACTTCTCTAACCTATCCAGGTCTGCCTGGATGCGGTCTCTGCCTGCTGGTGTAATAGTTATAGCACAGGCAAACCTTCACCCATGTGTCTAAGCTGCGGCCTGGAGGAGGGGATGAAAGAGGTCTCCATGTCATCATCCAATCCTTGATGCTGTTCATGTGATGTTTAGCTCATGCTCTGATCTGTCAGGCAGCAGAGCTGAGTTCTGGCCCCGGTTCTACTGCTAGCTTGCAGTATGATGTTGAGAAGCCTCTTTGCTTCCCAAAATGAGAGATGATTCTGAGCTTCCTTTGCAAAGTGCTTTATGTGGATGACAAGTTCCACAGAAGAGTGAAGCATGGCCTTGGTAGGTGCTTGCTGTCCGTCTGGGCTATCCTTGCTCTCTGTCTGGGTAGTACCTGGCCATGCCTTCCCAGCAGCTCTACGCCTCTAAGCTCAGTGAACTAGATGCATTTAAGTACCTTTGACGAAGTGCTACTTGAGGAACTACTCAACAGACTTAAGGCATCCTTTGATAGTCTCAAGACATGCCTTGGTAAATGGTAGCTCTTAGTTTTTACTTATTTCTTATACTATAGAAAAATAATAAAGCAATTCTGTTGCAAAGAACTCAGAAAGACCCTTATGGGGTAAAATGTTTTTAACACTATGGACTCTTATTTGAAATCTCTGGGAGGTCTCTGGTGAATCATGTTTATAAACTTAATGGTTAACTCCTGGTGATTCCATTTTCAGCACAGAGCTGCCACATCAGTTTTAGCAAGACCAGAGGGCCCTGGGGAAGTACCCTGGGGCTCTCTGGTCTTGCTGAACCTGACATGATGGCTCCATGATGAGAGCAGCTGAGCTGCCCAAAAGTGTGATCATGTGGCTGGGGGAAGGATGCCTCCCCTGGCCTCATGGTCTCCATTTAATTGAGCTCCAACGACTCTGTGCCGAGCATGGAGCCCTCACTCAGCAAGACCATGCAGCTGGGGGAAGCATGCTTCCCCTAGCTCCGTGGTCTCTCTGCAGTTAAACAGCTGACAGCGGCTGTTCTCGGCATGGAAGGGGCAGGGGGTGGGGAGACCACTAGAGTTTTGGAGGGTAGGAAGGTGAGGAATGTAAGTAAAGCATTTTACCTCTCCTGACCATTCAAAACAATGCCCTGAAATGGCATGGGTAAAATATTTCAACATTAAACCTGTTCTGAGTGGCTTATCTTTAAAATATATACTAGGTACTGATGACAGGTTAACACCCTTTAATGAGTGAATACTCCCATTTTAAGTGCCTTCATGACAGTTTAAATGTAACCTGTAATATTGCCCCAAGACTATGGCTTGCATCAAACCAGTTGTCTGTTTCTACCCTTACATGCTTGGAAATCTAGCATTTTCATTATGCCACATCAAATGTTTTTCTGGTGTTATTCAGTTTTTCTTGAAGGGCATCACAGGGCTCACTGGACCTTTTTCTCTATTGCTCCCAAATTTTTGTTCCCAACTTTGTTTCCTTCTCTTTTCTTTTGTTTTCTTCTGCCTTGTCTCAGTAACTAGTGTGGCATCATGCCTAGTAAGAAGCTTTGGCAAATACTAGGACTCTTGAGGCAGCTTTTGTAGAAAGTTGATGCAATTTCCTGCACCCCTTGGGAACTTACAGCTCTTAAATTGGATTTGAATCTCAATGCTCCTGAATCAATTGGGTCAGCATCTTCCTTGATGCATTTCCCTGCTTGTAAAGTACACACATTGTACAGAAAAGATTCACATTTATTGAAGACCTGATTGTGTGCAGACCTGGCTGCTTCGGCATCCAGCTAGCTAGAAGTAGCTCCCCTCTCCTTGACCTGTTTTTGTTAAGTAGCAAGCAATTTTGTGCTCTAATTCTAATGGCTCTTCCTTTGCATTTCATTTCATTCTCCTCTGGAATTAGGCATTACAACACCAGAACATAGTAGCTGCCTCCAGAATAACCGTGGGTTATCTGGGCACCACACCGGTCTCTGAAAGAGTTTCCAGAGATTTGATAGCTACGCATTAAACAACAGAATGTTTAAAACCAAAATAAAACAACACAAAAAAACCCAGATGCCCCATGCTTACGGCATCAAATTGTTCCCATTATCTACAAGACCAGAAAGTAAAGATTTTATAAAAAGGTGTGGTATTCTAATATTACCAATTGACTTATTTAATTCCCTGTCAAACAAATAGAAGGCAGGGTCAATTTGCACTAAACAGACTAACTAAATCAGAGATGTATAGCATACGCTTTTTGTAAGCAATATCTTCATCAGATGCAGAAAAGACTGCAGGAAGCAGAGCTTCTAAATAAAAAGAAGTAATTAGAATACAAAGGGTAAGGAAGGGGGAAGAAAAAAAAAGACAAAGTAGGAGAGACAAACAGAAGCTACTGTTCAGTGGAAAGCAAAGCAGGGGGCAGACAAGTGACTTATGACAAACAGGCCATTAGAAATGGATGAGAGGCAAACTAGAGTTACCTTCTGCAGGGCGTTTTCAGATTTAGAAATTTATTTTATCCCTGAAATAGAAAAAAACCCACAAAAACCTTTTTTAATTGCCACAAAATGAATTCTCCAAACAATTTTGTTGCATCAATCAAAAGATCTAATTCTGGTTTTGACAAGTTTTGCAAAATATCATTTTAATTATCAAAACAAAAAAACTGAAATAGTCCATATGCAAAAGTTTAATACGATGTTTTGACTTAAAAAATTGTAAAGAAAAACTGGCAAGATTTTTTTAATGTCAAGATAATTTCCATGACATATTTTGCTTTTGGTGTATTGGCATTTTTAATGAAAACATTCCATTGAAAGGTTTCCAATCAGGTCTATCCCTTGGATGATACTCCAAATATGACAAGCACAGACAAGTCATTGTTTTTTTATATTCCATGTTTAATTGATAGTTTAGATATAGACTACTATCAGTCTCCTTAGATTTTAGGTATAATCTGTGAACAGAGTATATAAATCCAGTGGCATTCCTAAAGTTCTTTTAGCCTCCCATTGGTGTTTTGAGGTGCTTACAGGCAGTCTTGCTCAGTAAGGCACATACCTCTCCTTTCCCAGAACAATGTCACGAAGCACATGGAGGTGTACTAGCTGGCTGGCTGAGCTAACAGTATTTGATTAATAGGGCACTAAGAACCCACCAGATATATACTTGTAACTATTTTTTAGATGATAATATTTTGCAGATTCTGAAATTTGTCTCCATCTTTGTATAGAATAGGTGAGGAGACAGTTTATTCTAATTGAAAAGGTGCAGAAATAGACTTCCTTGTGACAGTCCTACTCAATTCACTTTCATATTTGGTTTGTTTCAAAGTGTAATATCTTGTCTGTCACTCTTCAGAAGCTGATTGATATGCCATTTGGCAACAGCTGTTACAAGCATCTCAAAAACGTTTCATACAGGTTCACAAAAATCCTGTATAAATTCAAGGAAAAAGAACACAAAACATTAACTTTGTCTTTCTTGACTTTTATACATGCAAATTCTCACTTTTTGAACTTCTGTAGACTCAGATCAGGTATCTTACAAAGCCATGTAAATAACTGTGATTTTTAACATTTCCTAATACAGTTTTAAATCTGCTCTTATCAGTTTAACAGCTGATCCAAACCCACAGTCAGCACCAGGGGCATCCCAGATTTCTCCCTGCAGAAGCTAGTAGAATGTCATCTTGGAGGATCTGGAGCCTCATCCACTGCACCCAAGATGAAGAACAGTGACGCCAAAGGATCAACTATGGGTTCATGGACAAGGAAGGTGATGATGAAGTATAGCTCCCTGACTTTAGCTGCAGTGATGAGGAGCAAGGACTTCCTGATTTTGGTGGTGAGGACAATGGACATCCCCCACCCAGTAAAGGCAGACACTCCAGCTAGAGCCCTGATTAAACAGATAGACATCCTAGGGGCAGCAGATCAGACCTATGCCCTCTGGTGACAGCAGTGAAGCAGAAGGACCCTCCAGTAGCAATGACAGCAAAAAAGAAGGTCTCTCTAGAAACAGCACACAAGCATTTACCTGCTTTACCCTTCTTCTGAGAAGCTGGTCTGTCCTATCTGTGTGATTCACCAAGAATACAAAAACCACAACAACCCCCTGGAGCACTGGCAGCACATCCACAAATACCTGGCATTTCTTTGTGCCTTCTGTTAGGCACATTTCAGAGCACTGAAACAGATAACATACCACCAGAAGGTATGCCAGAGCTACCCCACTACCATGAGGCCAGGCACTGCAATCATTATTCCACACGGACCCCCACAAGCTACAGCAGCTCTGCCTCCAGAAATACCTCTGGGACTCCAGAGTCTCAAGCTGCTACCAGTTCACCTCCCCCGGATGTCTCCAAGTAGCCAAAGGAGCTCAAGCCACCGAAGAGAGCCCAAGCTACCTTGAACTTGGGGCCTCAACCTACTTAGCGCAGCCACTCATCCCAGTCTACCACATCTTCAGCTGAACATTAGGGTGGATATAGCACAGGGGTGGGCAATTATTTGGGCCTGAGGGCTGTGGCAGAA
>NW_017729032.1:203092181-203092750 GCF_001723915.1 Gavialis gangeticus
GAATACCCAGCTGTGTTCCTGAGTTGGGATCTCTGCACCCGCCACAAGGGCTACATAAAGAGATTTGATGAGCTGTCATGGGATGGATAAGCACCCCCTTTCCCCCCACACAATTCACCAAAATTCCCTAGGGGGCTTTGGGCAGGCAGGGAGCAATAATTTGGAGCTGGATAGGTGAGCAAGGCTGAGATCATGAGACTGGGTCATGAAGCAGATAGCTTGGGGCCAGGGCCGGGTCCAGGGCCAGGGTCAAGCTGTGATCTGCTCCCTGCACGCCGCTGCCCTGTGGGTTGGGGTGTGGGTGTATGGGTGTGTGTGTGGGGGGGGGATCATGTGAACATGTGTGAAGGGGTGTTTCCTGGGTGCTAGATCCTGGGAACCAGCCAGGGATGATGGGAGGGAGGAGGGGGAGGTGGGGGCTGCATGTAGCAGAGCTTGCTCAGGCAGCATGGTCCATGACTGCTCCTGCAGCATTCTGCATGGAGACAAGCCCTACCTGCTCCCACCCAGGCAGCCCATGTCCACTGGCCCCACCCCAGCCCCAGCCCTGGCCAGTGTGCGACTTTTGG
>NW_017729032.1:203097750-203097957 GCF_001723915.1 Gavialis gangeticus
AGCTACAGCCAGCTTCTCTTGCCTCCAGCTGTGGTTCCCCCCCTGCTTCTGCCTCTGCCCACACTGTGCTGCTCCAAACATGGGTGACTGGTGCCTCCCAAGTCTGGTGGCGCACCAGGTCTCCAACGGGATGGGGGTGTCCCACAGCTGCCAATCGCCAACTGGGGGGGTGTCCCCCTGTGGCCAATTGCCAACTGGGAGGGGTGG
>NW_017729032.1:203098249-203098498 GCF_001723915.1 Gavialis gangeticus
GGCCAATTGCCAACTGGGAGGGGTGGGGGGGAGGGGGGGGCCAGCAGCCAGTCATTGAGCCAGTGGCAAAACCGGAAGTGCACTTCTGCTGGCACTTCCAGGTTTGTGGCTGGCACTTCCTGGGGGTGGGCTGAGGGGGGACCTGGTGACTGCCTATAAACTCACTTGGGGGGACCAGAAGGGTTTAGGGGAGACACTGTTTCCCCTAGCGCCCCCTGGCATGACAAGGAACAATGGACACAAATTATT
>NW_017729032.1:203098579-203099445 GCF_001723915.1 Gavialis gangeticus
GCTTGATGACTACCTGGCTGGACTCATTTGAGTCCAGTCTTTTCTCCCACCCAGGCGGGGGGTCGGACTTGAAGATCTACAAGGTCCCTTCCAACCCTACTTCTATGATTCTATGACTGCTGATTTCAGGGGGTGCACCAGCGTGCACCCCCTATGCATCGCCAATGGCTCCAAATGGGGGGAGGTGGGGATTCAGCTGAGTGGCTCCTGCCTCAGTGTGCTGGGTTCAGCTCCAGCTGCCTTCCACCTGCTTCACCAATCAGCACAATGAGAAACCACCTGTGGGCGGGTGGAATGGGTGGAATGCACCTGGGATCTGGAGACAGAGCCCCATGAGCTGGGGCAGGAGCCACATGGCTGAAGCTTCCTGCCCCCACCTGCCTACCCACTCAGAGTGGCACAGCAGGGGTAGGAGCAGGAGGAGTAGCCACTACTGGAGACAAGGGAAACAGAGCAGCATCCAGCTGGCTGCAGCTACACCAGAAACTGTCCCGTTGGAAACTGCACACTGATTGGGGCCCAGGCTCGTAGGTGTGGGTGGGAGCATGGTGTGGACTGCTGCAGTGGGCCCAGGTGGGGCTCATCCCAATGCAGAGCATGGTGGGGGCAGCTGCAAGCCAGATCCAGTCACTTGGTAGGCTGGATCCAGCCCTTGGGCCATATTTTACCCACCCCTGATATAGCAGGAGGTCAGAACCTGCTATCTGGACCCAGGCACCTGACCACTCCCTGCAACTGGAGCAGCCAGCCAAGGTCAGCTGACCATTTATGCCTTCCTATAAATCCCCTGACCTGGAAGAGGAGGTGTCTGGGCAGTCATTTTCCATTTTGTATCCAGGCTGCCTTGCCCTTGGCTTGTGCCTCTA
>NW_017729032.1:203104445-203109615 GCF_001723915.1 Gavialis gangeticus
TCCCTGCAACTGGAGCAGCCAGCCAAGGTCAGCTGACCATTTATGCCTTCTTATAAATCCCCTGACCTGGAAGAGGAGGTGTCTGGGCAGTCATTTTCTATTTTGTATCCAGGCTGCCTTGCCCTTGGCTTGTGCTTCTACCAACTCTGATGGATTATCTGGCTACCCAACCCATCTTGCTATGGACCCTGAGTCTGGCCTGACCCTTTGGCTAGCTAAGTTGACTCTGGTTTGACCTCCCAGATACCTGACCTAGCTGGCTTCCTGATCCTGTACTTTGCATGACCCTCTGGAGCTCTGACTTGGTTCCCCAGAGATTCTTTAGCTTCCTGGCTCCCTTGCACTCAGACTCTGCACACTCTTCCCAGATCTTGGTTGCTTCTAGTGACCCTGGGTGACCTCCAGACTTGGCTTCCCATGATCTGGCATGACACTGCCACAGTCTAGCAGACAGTCTGGATGGAGGAGCTCAGGAAGCCCATTTCATTTCAGAGCTTTGAAGCTTTGGTGAACAGACTCACCAAAGAACTTTCAGCTGCTGCTTAAACTCAAGCATCTCCAAGGTGGCATCAGCTCATCAGTCCCTCCTGCCACAACAGCTCAGGCAGCTCAGCACTGCAGAGCAGAGCAGCCCGGTATCCAGAAGCTGTACTTGTTCAACCACCAAGAAAATACGGGAGATTTTGGAGGGGCCTGTGTCATTCTGTCAGGGTCCTCCAACAAAGATTCTACACCTGTTTTAGTGTCATCTTCAACCTGGAGATAGAAACCACCACCCTGTACCTGTTTTATCTTTGTCACCCAGCAATTCTACAGAGGGTCTTGAAGCTTATTTCACACTGAAGGAGGTGGAAGCCAAGCTGAGCAAGTCAAGGAACACATCATGTATCAGGTACAGCCTGCTGAAGAAGTATGACCCAGGTTGCCTTGTGCTGTTGGTGCTCTTCAACCAGTGCAAAGAATTCTGCTGTGTGCTTGGTTCCCCGTGGAAAAAAGCCATGACTGTGCTCATCCACAAGAAAGGTGAGCCTGATGACCTGAGCAACTGGAAGCCCACTGCCCCTTGCTCCACCATGTACAAGCTGTATTATAGTCAGGATCACAGACCCAGAAAAGCTTCCTGTCCAATAAGAGCTGCTACAAATCCAACTTTATACTACAGATGGCTCTGGAATGACACCTGAAAAGCAGTACATCAGTGTGTAGTAGCATAACTAGAGATCTCCAATACCTTTGGTTCTGTGCCCCACCAGCACATCTTCAACACCCTCTGAGAACTGGGGATGCCTGACTAAACCATCCAACTAGCCCAGAAGCTCTATAATGGCTGCACCACCACTGCACTGGAGGTCAAAACCCAGGACATTCCAATCCAGATTGGGTGAAGCAAGGCTGCCCAGTCAGTCTGATCATCTTGAATCTGGCAATGGAACCCCTCCTCAGAGTGGTTGCAGAGGGTCCTGGAGGGTTCAGTCTCTACAGACATAAGATAAGCTTCTGGGCCTATGAAACATAGTCCTCCTTGCCAGTGATCCCATCCATCTGCAGAGGATGCTGGATATTGGCTCCAAGAGAACTGCTTGGAAAGTGCTCTCTTTCAATGTCTTCAAATATACTTCCTTGCACAGGATCACAGGCCCTGGTTCTCATGTGGGACTTCAGTCACCCTGACTTCTGCTGGGAGGACAATACAGAAGTGCACAGGCAATCCAGGGAGTTTTTGGAGAGTGCTGGGGACAACTTTCTGGTGAATGTGTTGGAAAGGCCAACTAGGGGCGGCATGTTCTTCTTGACCTGCTGCTCATAAACAGGGAAAAATTGATGGAGAACACAGAAGTGGATGGCAATTGGTCAATAGCAACCACAAAATTGTTGAGTTCAGGATCCTGAGGAAAGGGAGGAAGAACAGCAGTAGCATAAGGACTCTGGACTTCAGAAAAGGAGACTTTGATGCATTCAGGGAATTGATGGGAAGGATCCCCTGGGAGACCTGTCTGAGGGGGAAACAAGTCCAGGAGAGCTGCTTGTATTTTAAAGAAACCTAACTGAGGGTGCAGGAATGAACTATCCTGATGTGCAGAAAGACTAGCAAGTATGGCAGAAGACCAGCATGGCTTGGCAGGGAACTTTTCAATGAGCTAAAACACAAACAAGAAAGCTTACAAGAAGTGGAAATGTGGACAATCAACTAGGGAGGAGTATACAATATTGCTAGGGCATGCTGGGATGAAACCAGGAAGGCCAAAGTGCAATTCGAATTGTAGCTAAAAAGGGATGTTAAGGATAATAAGAAGGGTATCAACAAGTTAGCAACAAGAGAAAGATTAGGGAAAGGGTGGGGTAGGCAACCTAGTGCCAAATGATCCAGAGAAGGCTGAAATACTCAATGCCTTTTTTATCTCAGTCTTCATAGGCAAGGTGACTCCCAGACAGATGCACCTGGCAGCATAGTTTGAGAAGGAGGTGAGCATCCAACAGTGGTGAAAGAACAAATTAGAGACTATTTAGAAAAGCTGGACATGGACGAGGGTGCTGAGGGAATTGGCGAATGTGATTGCAGAGCTGCTGGCCATTATCTTTGAAAATAATCAGGAGAGGTCCTGGATGATTGGAAAAGGGCAAGTGCCCATCTTTAAGAAGGGGAGAAGCGGGATCCAGGGAACTACAGACTGGTCAGCTCACCTTAGATCCTATAAAAATCATGGAGCAGGTCCTCAAGGAATTCTTTTCTAAGCATTTGGAGAAGAAGAAGGTCATTAGGAACAGGCAGTACTGATTTGCCAAGGGCAAGTCAGCCTTATTGCCTTCTGTGATGAGATGACTGGCTCTCTGGATGCAGAGAAAGCAGTGGACATGATATACTTAAACTTTAGCAAGCTTTTGATATGGTGTCCAACAACCTCCCCTACACCTTGTCTTCACCACCCATGTGATGTAGCTAGTCTTTTATTTCCTGTCCTCAGAGCAGTAGCTTCAGGGAGTTCTCAGCTGTCTGGCCATGTACCCTCTCATTCATTACTTTCCATTAGTTACTTAAGGGCAACTCCTCAGTCAATGCCCTATTAACTCTCACCTAGTCCCAAATCATCCTGTCTCAACGAAATCCTGCAAACAGTCTTACCCCGAATCGAAGTCAGAATCCTAGTTGCAAGAATCAATGTACTGATACTAGCCTCCTTCTGTTGGTTGACCGGAGCCTTCTCACCCATCTTTTTAACCCATCATGGTTCTCTAATAGTCTTTTATCTTTAAAATACTTGGCTCAGTGGTTTCACCATCCTGCTGCTGTGGCTATTCCCATGCTTCTGCACAGGTCTGCACCACTCCTGCCTATGAGATGGTACTTCTACTCTCCTCTCCAGAGAACAGTGAGTTGTTACCTCCCAGCTCTGTGTTCTTAGGGAACCCTGGCACAGGACGCAGACAGTCTGACTCAAAGAATTCCCACCCCCACCTAAACAAAACTGATTAAGATGCAGTGGGAGACACACCTAAAATCCTCTAGATAAGAGTGACAAGAGTGAAACAACTGCCCTAGGTCACATTTGCATCCCAGATGGAACCAGATGACCATTCATTTACATGGAAGATGGAGAACAGAAAGCCCAAAGCAGAGACTGCAGTGAATTCTGGGATCAGAGAAGCAGGGGAGCACTGCATGATGAGGAATCTGTGCTCCAAATGCTAATCAACCCACACACACACACACCTCTAAGCAGAAGTAAAAGTTTAATAGGCATCTTGGGCCATACATTCCACGGTCCCACTATGGGAGGCCTATTTAAACTTGCTTGGCTAAAACTCCGTTGCCGAGTTAGGGAATGCTGAGGCAAAGAGACCAAGTCAGAAGGGGTATGGGCAACATCTGAATGATGGTAAAGGGTTCATCACAGCGTCCAGCTTGTCGGAGCCCTGACCACAAATGTTGTCATACTTTTTCTGGACGACTGGTGGAACTCCTCCCCACAGAAGGTTATGAACACTCCAATAATTGCCTTAAGTCTGTTAAAAGACTATAGTAAGATCTGGAAAAGTCATGCTAAGCTGAGGCTTGTTCACAACAAGTAAAAATCTAAAACCCTGATTCTGCAAGATATCTATTGTTTCCATCAGTATATCTGCTATCCATAGAAATTTCAAGCTGGCTTCTAAGTGTCTGGTTACTCCTTAACCTTATGTTTTTCCTGGTTATTAATCCATTTCTTGAGATGTTCCAAACCAGATAACCCCTTGTCAATAGAAAAGACAATTATTTACACTATTAAAGATGCTTTGAAGGAGCTGAACTGAGGGTATAAAAATCTGTAAAAAAAAGCAGCAATGTGTGTGTGTGCTTCAAGAGAAGTTTCTCTAACACCATCTGCTGTTGTTCTCAAGAAGCTGGAAGAAACAGATAGTCTCCTTTCAAGGACTGTGCTAAGAACTTTACCTGTGAGCATTGCAACCCAAGTGCCTTGGACTGGTGAGATCCCAACTCTTACTCTCTCTCTTCCCTCTTTTCTCTCTAGGCATAGATTTTTGAACCTGAACTGTATTAGTTAAGCTTGAGCTAAGTTTCCCCAAATACTTAGCGAAACCAGAGTAGTATTGTAATTGTTTTGGTTTGTTTTCCCTTTGCATGTCTATTACTATTAGTGCCATTATATATTTCACATACTTAGCAATAAGTAACTTTTATAGTCAAACTAGTACTAACTGGGTGTATTTTTCTTTCTCTACTCCTTCCCCACTTGCTCTGCAGCAATGCTTCTTTTACCTAAGCTAAAGATCCTGGTAAAGCCCAAAAACACTGTGGGGTCTGCTCATCAAGAGGCTAAAGATTGGGACATGCTGAGTTTGAAACACATAAAGGGATCAGCTTGTAACAGGCTGATTGACCCAGTTTGACTCAGACGTGCCCAAATGAACTGAATGCTGGCCCATGAGGGTGTCATTTGGACACCCAGCTGGATTCAGAGGTATTCTGTTTAACTGTGTGCTTGTGTCCGACTGCAGTTTATTGTTGCTCTGATGGATTGATTTTTGGCATATGAGGGTGTCAACCTGTCCATGCTGATCAACCCGGCAGGGTCAGGCATGTCAGGGAGGTGCGGGGGGAGGGGGAGCCCAGTACGCTCCCCGGCAGACCTAGAAGTGGGCCGAAAGTAGTTTCATAGTTAGTAGGGTCGGA
>NW_017729032.1:203114615-203117040 GCF_001723915.1 Gavialis gangeticus
GTCGGAAGGGACCTGAGCAGATCATCAAATCCAGCCCCCTGCCATGGCAGGAAAGAGTACTGGGGTCAAACGACCCTGGCAAGGTGATTGTTTAGCCTTGTCTTAAAGACCCCCAGGGTAGGAGCTAGCACCACTTCACCTGGAAGTTGGTTCCAGATCCTAGCCGCCCTGACAGTGAAGTAGCGCCTCCTGATATCTAGTCTGAATCTACCCTCTGCCAGCTTGTGACCATTATTTCTAGTCACTCCTTGTAGTGCTCGGGACAGGGACTCCCCCAATGCCTGTTGGTCCCCTCTGACTAGTTTGTAACAGGCCACTAGATCCCCCCTCAGCCTTCTCTTGTGGACCGGAAGTAGTTCCGGTCCACTTCTGGGTTCATCACCGAGTATGGGAGGGGCACTGGGGGGAGTTGGTGTGTGGGAGTGTGCTCCTGTAGTACTCTCCATCTGCCCCAGGATCACAGTGTTCACAAGCCACACCTGGTACCTTGAGGTATGTAGAAAAAAAAAACATTTAAAGCTGCATTTATGGCCGAATCACCGATTCTCTGAATCAGCATTGGATCTTCATATTTGGATTCAGTCGAATCAAAATGGGGACAGTGATCTGACTCAACAAATCAAATCAATGCCCCTGATTCAGGGTGAATCTGAATCTGAATCGAATAGGGCCTGTTTCTCACACCCCTGCTCAATACTACTATCAACATTAATAGAGTATGTCAAAATAAATGGACATAAGATATTGCCCAATTACTTCCCCTCTGTCTAGCTCTTGAAGTTTTATCATGCTTAGTGCCTTTTGGAACAAAACAACTGATGATAATGAATGAACTAAAGAATATCCTTATCCACCTTTTCTGTTTGGAGGAATTATATGAGTGTTGCACTTCACTGGAAAGAAGTAGTACAATAAGTGACCAAGCAGATGGAGTGCAGAATTCTAGAATAACATGATGAGACCCCCTTGTCCTATTATAACTGTATCTTCTTCTTTTAAATGCAGATTCATTTGCAAATATTAGTTAATGACTTGCCACTATTTAGTAACTTTGTCAGATTTCAAAGTCCTTTTCTAGAACTAAAACAGTGCACATGTGCACACTTCTATACATACCAATATTCCAGTCACACAGAGACAGATACAAAAAAGAAAACATTTATCTTATCACAATAAAGTTAATCTCAGACAATATTGCATTCTATGAATAGGAAAATATCACAATTCATTACAATACAGATAAGATAAAGCCTTCCTTTTTCATGTCTGTCACTATATGAGGGCATGAAAATATTCTCTCAAGGATTTAAAGGATTCTTCCAGCTTCAGTTGATCCTGATAGATTAGGTAGCACCATCTGCAAACGTTAAACTACTGTTACGCATTGGTCCTGGCCTTATTATATAAACTGATTATAAAAGCAACAGTTCTATCATCTCCTTGGATGCTCCTTGGTGCCTTTGGGCTGAAAGGTTTTCACATTATTGTATATTTTCAGACAGTATTTGCGTCCGCAGAAAAATTATATGTTTTCATCCTGCATAGCTTAATTCAGAAAAATACTTAAGAATCTGCTTAATTTTAATTATGCTTTTACAGCCATTGACCTAATTGGATTCTAAATGTGCACATAAGATTGAGCATGTGCTTTAAACCTTGTTCTTGAATGGGGGAGGTAGACATAAAGGATCTTGCCCTGATCTTGCTCACACTGATCAAAGTCAGAAATAAAATCCAATCAGTGGAGTTATACCAGAGAGCTAGATTAGAGATTAAAAACAGACCCAAAGTCAGTATTAATTAATGAACTCCCATTCATATCTTTTTCTTTGTAAAAAGAAGGTACTGGGCAAAGTTCCCTTTATTTTTCATACTTGTCCTCAAGCTTTTCAGGAGAATTGGTGGGAATTATCATAATCTAATTATGATCATAATGAAGGCAGCCGCTAGGAACAAAGGCTGGTTGTGTAGGTTGATGATATTTTCTCATTTATATCTGTACCCAAAACTTCAGTCCCAGGAGTGATTCAGCTTATAAATCAATTTGGCAAACTATCAGGCTTTAAAATCAATTACACTAAATCAGGATCCTTGTTTACAGATAAGGCACCAAGGGGCACTCTTACACAGCAATGACCTTTTAAACTGGCACAAACCAGTTTTTATTACTTGGCGTAGTATCCCCCTACAATGCTAAGTCAATTATATTAAACCTATTCCACTCTGTTATTGAGTGTATAAAGGGAGAACACTGCTGCAGGCAAATCCCCTTGTCCTTCTTCAGAAAAGAAATACATAATCAAGATGACAACTTGATTGTGTATTTGATATTTATACTATACCAGCTCCTCTTCTAGAGGGCCATTAAGGAATAAGGAATCATTTACCCAGTTGATATGCCAAACAATTTGAAATTTCACTTGAA
>NW_017729032.1:203122040-203127355 GCF_001723915.1 Gavialis gangeticus
AACACTGCTGCAGGCAAATCCCCTTGTCCTTCTTCAGAAAAGAAATACATAATCAAGATGACAACTTGATTGTGTATTTGATATTTATACTATACCAGCTCCTCTTCTAGAGGGCCATTAAGGAATAAGGAATCATTTACCCAGTTGATATGCCAAACAATTTGAAATTTCACCTGAATACATTGCAATTAAGCAAATAGAAAGGGAACACTGACCGACATGACCATCCACCTTCCAAATATGATCTACATCTACCAATGATTCTTAGGAGATACTTCTCAGGGACAGCAGACCTGAAACTATAAAGGTCCAGAATTTGCTATATTTACTCCATCATGCCTCTAGAATATGAAAAAAGTACCATTCGTTCCATTAGAGGTTATTTTATAATTAGTTAACATTTATGTGGATCACACTGAAGGTATGTGCAACTGCTTCATAGACCAAAAAAAAACCCCAGCCCCAATCCTGCACTTAAAATGTAAAGGTAATGTGACAGGTATTATTAACTGCAAAGAAGCTGAAAAGACAGTTATTAACTGTCTGTGCAGCTGCTACTCTATTATTACATGTAGACCTTGCACCTTTCAAAAGAGATTCAGAGTTCTATTTTGTTGTCTGGGTGATATTGGCGTTTGGAGTCTTTAGCAGAGAAGAAGTGATGATACCATGGAGACTCTGAAGGCATGCCCATGCTGCTTCTAGGCTTTTCCAGGAAAGGTGGTGCTATTAAAGGTTACCTCTAGAAGAGACCTGGGAGTGGGAGGGCTGAACAAGGTTGGAAGGAACTCTGTTAACCTTAGGACCTGGGTCACTCCATGCTTTTGATGAGTAGTGGGAGTAGCTGGCAGGCCTGGCTTTCTTCCCTGCTGTTGGTAGGCAACATTTGCCAAAATAATTTCCATTATAATTATAATATCCCTGAAAAATGTATCTTAACAGTCATTTGAGGAAAATAACATTGCTTTTTACAATACAATTTGCTGTGCATTAAGGTGTAAATTTGGAAGAGAACCCTGTATCTTTGCCTCCCACAATTTTGTGCCTGCAATGAACTATGAAAACAAATTATGAAATGTAGACATGTACATTCTGTTATTATGCCTGCAATAAGCTGTGCTTATAGATAATTGTCAGCATGCAGTAAGGAGTAGGTTATGGCTTCTTTGAAAGTACAAGCCAATAAGTACATTATATATGTTTTTATTGTTTGCATTGTGGCTAGAGAGGTGAGGGCCTGGAAATAACCAAGAAATATTCAGGAAAAAAATCCAGATACAATTTTACTCCCCCTTTGTTTCCTGAGGCATGAGATACAAGTCAGAAATTTGGGAAAACTGAAAAATTTATATGTGAAATATGTTCTGTAATAATGAACAGTAGGGCTGTGCAAAATTTTGATGGCTGTTTCATTTTGACACCATTTCAACTCATTTTGAGCTCGATCTAGCACGGGATGGTGAAGCAGCCCTCCTGGGCTGCTTCCCACAGGATCTATCATGGGGGATGGTGAGGAAGCGCAGCTGGGTTGTTTCCCTGCTGCCATGGGATCTAGCATGGGGTATGGTGAGGCAGCCCAGCTGTGCTGCTTCCCCACCCCCTGTGGGATCTAGCACGGGGGATGGCGAGGAAGCCCAGCTGGTGTTTCCCCGCTTTCCCACCCCAGGTGCAATCTGGGAAATCAGCCCAGCTGGGCTGCTTTCCTGCCCTCAGCTGGGGTTAGGAACTCTCCCCAGCCCCACAGTCTGGCAAAACTGTCGAAACAGGGTCAAAACAGCCTCACTGTTTTGACAAAGTGAAACAGTGAGGCTGTTTTGACTCGAAGTTATATTTGATACAAAACACTCTTCCGTCCAGACCTCGAAACTGAAGTCAGAATGGAACAGTGCCTTTTCATACAGCCCTAATGAACAGTGAATGTATTTTTAGGATTATGTTTAAAATGATATTGTTGCTGCCATTTGTCAATTAAAATGCCTTATAATAATTAATAGATATGTTAAATAAAATTAATGAACAGCAAGGGGCATATTATTTCACCTCTGCCCTCCAGGAGAGGGGATTGCTTAGTTAGAGAACACAGGTGAGTACAGAAGACCTTGTGGGTTCCTGCCTGCTGCCTCTCATGTCTTCTGATCTTGGTATCTTTTGTACTGCAGGGAAAGAAACAGCTTTACTGGGCTCTGCTTGCCTGCTTGCATAGCATTACTGGGACTGTCAACAAGAGGCCTGAGAGGAGAATTTGGAAAGTCTAGAATAGTTCCTATCTGGGTCCTATCTGTGTCTTGCCCTTGAGGAACAAATTGCAACCATCTGGGAGGGGCTCTTTTTGTTTATCGTCCATCAGGAAAAAATGGTGCCACCATCTTCTAACATAGGAAAGCATTTCCACACAAAGTCATTCAAAACAAAAAAGAGGTTCTGTGTTTTATAACTACTGCTGATGAAATATGTTTTTTCAAATGCTACCAGGAATGAACACACACAAATTTGCATGGTTTGAAAGGTCCTATGGATATTAGAAAAGCCCAACACCTTCCTGAATGGAAATGAAGGTCAAGAAGAGCATGAAATGGATAACACTGACAATATTTGCCCTTGCAGAAACTGTTCTTAATCCAAAAGACTTTCTGTTTTTGGGACACCTATAAGTTTATCAGGAGTGTCCACCAGGTTCTGGGGGACACTTTGTTCACCAGAGCGCCCCAAGGGATTACAAGTTTGAACGGTTATAAGCTCCTTCACAACCACTTCAGGCTGGACATAAGGAAGAACTTCTTTACTGTCCAAGCCCCCAAGGTCTGGAACGGCTTGCCACCAGAGGTGGTTCAAACACCTACTTTGAATGCCTTCAAGAGAAACCTGGATGTTTTTCTTGCTGGGATCCTATGACCCCAGCTGACTTCCTGCCCCTGGGGCAGGGGGCTGGACTCAATGATCTTCCGAGGTCCCTTCCAGCCCTAATGTCTATGAAATCTATGACATTGCCATCTGGAAGGGTGCTAAGCTCAAGTTCAGCTTTTCAATCAGGCAGACAACAGACATCTCAACAACTATATACAAAAGACTTACAATAACAAAACACAAATATTAAGAAAAAAATTGACCATGCTTTCACAAGAGTAATACGTAACATTTCTGGTACTCCATTATCAGTCACTGAAGACTGTTTTTAATGGCAGCATTTAGACTTTTAAGATACCATCATACCAGTGCCCAGCTTATTTCTTTTGAGCAAGCCTATTCTATAATAAAGATATGAAGAAGTAAGGCAAGGGGTGCAAGAAAAATAAATAAAATGTTTTGCCTAGCAGTACTTACAGATGGGTGGACAAGCATCTTAAGGGAAGAAACTGAACTTTGTGATAACACCATAATTGTTGCATAAGAGCACTGAGACAGGAAAGAACAGAAACACTGTGGAATAGAGTAGTAGTGTAATATATGAAGTATAAGGGAAGACTGGAAGTGGGAAAGGATATGATCTGCTGACTGAGAATGCCAGTAATATGAAAGCAACATGAGACATTTTAATGGATAAATGGACAATACATATTTCTGCAATAGGTTGTACTTCCCTTGGCCTAAATCTACTTAACAATTTGATCAGGTGCACTATAAAATATCTATAAAAGAGCACATGTTATAGAATATGGAAGAATAACTCATATTGTAGCTGCAGTCTTTAAGAAGTAGAAATAAAAGCTTGGTAAGTGTAAAATGGAAATACTGAAATTTTTAACAGGACAAGATGGTAAGTAATGTTTAAAGTAAATAATCTTTAAAATTTTGATCAGAAAAAGCAGATACTTTCATTTTTTATCACATTTCAGTTAAAAGCTGAAAAGCTGGGGGTGGTTTATTCCCATGCCTTTAAAATTTCCAGAGGTGTTAACATCTCTCATGATAGGAGGACTTGCAGGCTTTCCTGGGCTGAGCACTTGTACGGCACGGTCCTGATTTGGAAAAGTTTACCAAATCTAAATTGACAAGCAGTCAGAGCCAGAGCAGGAAGAGCCACAGATCAGGGAAGAAGTTTGCTCATGACACGCACAACAGGTCAGTAGAAGAAAAAAGAATGGACACTGACCATGTTCAGACGACCAAGCACATGCCTATTGTGACATCTCAGCGTAGTTTGAGAAGTTTCAGGAGGCACATCACAAATGAAGAAATGTTCTCTGCACTGCACATTTGATACTAGGAAATCCCAGCACCAAAATGAAACACTCTGGAAAAAAGCAGGACAGGGAGTGCTTCTGGAGTATGCCTGGAGGCAACCAGAGGCTAGGTCTTCCAAGGAGATGCTCTAGCACCTGGCCAGAGTGCCTCTATACCTGCCGTGTGCCCCTGCTGCTCCAGCATGTTGTCTCAGCGTGTCGGAGGAAATAGAAGAAGGGCAAGGCTGTCAGCAGCAGCTCAGACCCAGGCTCTGTTCCTCATAAGCAGGGATGTGGGGGTGGGGAGACTGTGGGGTTTGTGTGAGGACTGCGGGGTTTGAGGGGGCCCCCCCCCACATGCCCACCCCTTCCACCCCCCTCCAGTACACAGCCCTGACATTGGCAGCAGCAGCCTGCCAGGCTGTCAGGGTGCTCATGGCCTGCTGCAGGCACAGGCCTGCAGCGCTGCAGCACCACCTGAGACCTGGGGGCCACACATGGCAAAGAGTTGGCTCAGCCCACTGGCATGTGCCTTTGGACAGAACTGGGCCAGTTCCTGCTGCCACCCAGGACTCCCAGCACTGCATGCAGAAGCTGCATCAGGCCAGGCATATGGAAGTCTGGCCCAGCCTGATGGTGGTAGGAGCTGACCTGGCCCTGTTCAAAGGCCTCCACCAGAGGCTGGATCAGCTCCGTTCACCATGTGCAGCTCCCAGGTCTCAGGTGATACTACGCTGTCATGGGGCTGTGCCTGCAGTGGGCCATGAGCACCCTGATGGCCCAGCTGGCTGCTGCTGCCAGTGCCAGGGGCTGTGCACCACAGGGGGCAGGTGTATGGCAGCCTCCCCGCAAACCTAGCCTTGTTCTCTAGTCACTGGATCATGTTAAGTCTCCTATTAGTTGGTGTTTCTTTTTGTCATCCTGTGTTAACTGTACAACTTTTAGGAGGAAAAGAAGCATGTGTGTGTGTGTGTGTGTGTGTGTGTGTGTGTGTGTGTGTGTGTGTGTGTGTGTGTGTGTGTGTGTGTGTGTGTGTCTTGGTGTGCATGCAGAGTGCACACCTGGGGAATTGTAATTCTGCAGCAGTACTTTATATCTATTAATGTTACCTTATTTCCAGGTCCAAAAAAAGAGGAAGCCTGTCGCCGGGGAGAA
>NW_017729032.1:203132355-203133912 GCF_001723915.1 Gavialis gangeticus
GATAGTCCTAGGAATCAGGAGGGGGAATATGATGGGGGGGGTAGGGCAGTAACGTGCCAGTGCCCTGCTTCTGCCCATTCTGTTGACCCTCACTGACTAGCCACACCCCTCTCAGCCCTGGTGCTGCCCCTCACTCTGGACCAACTGACCCCAGCCCTGCCAGTGCCCAGTGCCCCTCCCTCCCAAACAGCAGTACCCTGCAACCCACACCTTGCTGGTGCCCCTCACTCCTAACCTGCAGCCCCCTGGGGCTGCCAGTGCCCTGCACACTGAACCTGCAGTCACCCATCCCATCCCCTGTGCCCATCGCTTTTGACTCACAGCCCCCTGCCACCCTCTCAGTCCTGGCGGTGCCCCTCACTCCCTACCTGCAGCCCCTGTCCCCCTGCTAGCCCTGCCAGTGCCCCTCACTCCAGACCTGCAACCCCCTACACCCTCCCAGCCCTGCCGGTGCCCCAAAGCCCAACCTGAAGCCCCCTGCCCTGCTCCCCAGGCCTGTTGTTGCTCCTCACTCCCAACCCACAGCCCCCTGCCCCCCCAGTCCTGCTGGTGCCCCTCACTCCTGACCTGCAGCCCTCTGCCCCTCTCTCAGCCTTTCCAGTGCCCCTCACTTCCAACCCAGAGCCCCCTGCCCCTCCCCAGCCCTGCTGTCTAAGCAGCTCCTGCATTGTATGCGTGCCTGCTCTCTCATATACTCTCCCTTTCTTTCCCTCCATGTCTCTCTCTCTCTCTCTCTCTTTTTACCTGGCTTTCTGCATCCTGCATGGGGAGTACATGACCCCTGACAGCCAATCACTTGCCCACTGTTCCCAGCCCCAAGCAGCCAGCCTGGAAGAGCAGAAAACCTGGACATTTGCTCTTATTTTAAAAACCTGCCCAGATGAGGCATAGGGGACCAAAAAACAGGACATGTCTGGGAAAACCGGCACCTTTGGTAACCCTAATATCTATCCAAGTTACTGAACAGTAGAAAGGCAACCATATGAAGATGATGATGATGAAAAGGACAATGTGAACCACCCAGTTTCTACGTCTGATGAATTAGGATGTTGTCTTTGAAAGCTCATGCTCTTCTGAACAAGTTATCCCATGAAAGTGCCACCTTGCCTTGCCTTCTCTTTAACTCCAGATTAACATAGTTTCATAGTTGGTAGGGTCAGAAGGGACCTGAGAAGATTATCAAGTCCAACCCCCTGCCATGGGCAGGAAAGAATGCTGGAGTCAGACGACCCCAGCTAGGTGATTATCTAGCCTCTTTTTGAAGACCCCCAAGGTAGGGGTGAGTACCACTTCCCTAGGAAGTTGGTTCCAGATCCTAGCTGCCCTGACTGTGAAGTAGTGCCTCCTGATATCTAGCCTGAATCTACTGTCCATCAACTTATGGTCATTATTCCTTGTTACTCCCAGTAGTGCTCGGGGGAACAAGGACTCTCCTGTTGCCTGCTGGTCCCCCTTGGTCAGTTTATAGATGGCCAGCAGATACCCTCTTAGCCTTCTCTTGTGGAGTCTGAACAGATTCAGGTCCCATAGCCTCCCCTCATAGGGCCTGCCTTGCTG
>NW_017729032.1:203134541-203135594 GCF_001723915.1 Gavialis gangeticus
TAGCAACCCATCTGACCGTGTAGGCATTGACACCACAGTTGCTTATTTTTTTAATGAGAATGGGGTGAGAGACAGTGTCAAACACAGGTAATTACTGTTCTTAGTGCATATGCTATTGAAAGTTTCTTTATATCCTGAGGATCCCTTGTTCGCTTGTGTGTTTGTTTTTAAATATTCCATATTTACTCAACCAAAATGACCATCCTTTTGTTTGGGAACCACTTCAAAAAAGGAAAAAATTGAGACACAATCATCTGACACTTTGGCCCATGACAGATGTCACACTTCAGATATGATTAACCAGTTAATATTCAGGTGATTAATGGTGCAATAAAACAGGAAATCAGTGTAATAACTGTGTGGCTGGTTTACATTGTGCCTTAAATTGAATGTGTAGCTAGTGGGGACCCTGGTGGCTGACAATCAGATGATTGTCCACATGATTCAGATTGCACTGGGAAGGCACAGTGCGGTTCTGATCCTGCCAATGATCAGCAGGCTCTAGGCTCAAGTCCCAGATTGCTCCCAATTTGCTGACAATCAACAGACAGCTCAAACTGGCCCCATGGGTCCCTGGAGCCAGCTGAAAATCAGCTAATCAACAATCAACAGCTATCTTCTGTTGAGGGCAATTGCTCAGCTCCTGGATTATTAGTGAATCATGCTGATGAAATTAAAAGGAAGTCCTAGTCAAGCCTTTACAGGAAGTATGCTGAAATCAATTTGTTCTTAGAACAGGCAAATAAGAAAGAAGGAATAAAAGGTCTCTGGAGACTCTCGTGAGACTGGGAACTAGGGCCCCCTTAGATAAATAGATCCCTGGGAAAATCATTAAACTAAAATAATAAAGTGGACCAAGTCAGTGCTAGGGCATCTTTAACATGTGGTTTTGTCAAGGCTTTCTCTGCTACAGGCGCACATGCAAAGATGTCTTTATTTAGGGACTGCATCCAAATGTCATGTTTGCTGTGCTGTACTAATATCCTCTGTGGGAGACATTTGAAGAAGAACAATATTAAGGTAATGATTGTTGCTATCATGGCTGGGGACAGA
>NW_017729032.1:203140594-203149379 GCF_001723915.1 Gavialis gangeticus
GACTCTCATGAGACTGGGAACTAGGGCCCCCTTAGATAAATAGATCCCTGGGAAAATCATTAAACTAAAATAATAAAGTGGACCAAGTCAGTGCTAGGGCATCTTTAACATGTGGTTTTGTCAAGGCTTTCTCTGATACAGGCGCACATGCAAAGATGTCTTTATTTAGGGACTGCATCCAAATGTCATGTTTGCTGTGCTGTACTAATATCCTCTGTGGGAGACATTTGAAGAAGAACAATATTAAGGTAATGATTGTTGCTATCATGGCTGGGGACAGACATTACACATAAACCAGTTTTAAGTGATCAGAAACTGGTTTAAACCTATAACAGAACAGATGTTCAGTGCACATTAACCAGTTTGAAAATGACTCAAACCAGTTTGAGATAAATCTGGCTGAATGTAGTATCAGACTTAACTGATTTGGGCCAAACTGGTTTATGCAATGTCTGTTGCAGACTCCTTCCTGTTTTAACTTAAACCAGAGTCCCCCAGCATCCCAGGTGCTTAGCAGCCTTGGACGGTGAGCTCTGCTCCACAGCAGAGCTGGCTCTTCCCCTCTGCTCCCTAGCTGGAGCTCTGGCAGAGATGGCAAGCATAGCAGCACCTGCCTGGTTTCCTCCTGCCCCTCCCCACCACTCCTCACCACTCCCTGGCAGTTTCTCAACCTCTCTCAACTGTAAGTGTACTGGAAAAGTCAATGGCAAGAAGCTGGGGCTAGGGCGTCTCTGTTGATTTTGATTATTTACAGTTCAAATTTGAGGATCCTTTTTGTACAGTTTAGATTCAGAGAACAGATTAAGTGACCACTGTCTCATGGGATCAAAGGCAATGGAAATGACAAGTTATCCATTATTGCAATTATCTTTTCACTGGTTATAAGAACAAAAATCTACTGAATCTTATTTTATCATTTGATTAAAACAGGATTTCAAATCCTACTGGTGTTTGGTATTGTTCTGTAATAACAAAAGTGTACAAAATTATGCCCATTAAATGTGTTGATTTGGTCCTATCCCTTGAGGCAAATCTTGGATTTCCCAATTTCAATTCACTTACTAGGCAATTCTACTCTTGAAGGTCTCTCTGTAAATTTTCCCATTCCAATAAGCCTCCTGACTGACTAGCCCACTGATCAACCTCATTAGATAGAGGGCAATATTAGATCGGCACACCTGAAGTACGGTGCCTGAAATTTCATTCATATGAAATGTAATGTTACCTGCAACAGCATTTAAAATGCATTTGTTCCCATCATGAAATATTAGGGATCATGAGATATTTTGATTTTGTTGCATTTTGGAACAAAGAAACTTAAATTTGCAATTTCAGATTTTCTTGCCAAAGGACAAAAAACTCCATTGCCTGACATAGTGCTAATAAAGACACATTGTCTCACAATGGTGTATCATATACTAGCTGCATTTTAGAACCCTTTTTCCCTCCCTCAGTTACTGTACTGAGAATCTGAGGAAAATTGACTGACATCACTGGAATTCTTCTGTCTAATATAACAGAGCAGAATTTGGCTCCAGGAGTCTGGGTCTCACTGTTTTAACATCTTAAGGTATAGCTTTTTATGGATTATCTTCCCAGGGAAAAAAAAACCAACACGTGACTGTAGGGCTGTGTGAAACTTCAGCAGCCGTTATGTTTCAGAGGTGTTTCAGCCCATTTCCAAATTGGAATAGAAGGCTCCAAAACATCTCCAAAATGAAATGGAACAATTCAAAACATTTTGGAATGTTTCGGAGGCGAGCTTGTGGGGAAACAGGAACTCAGAAGAGGAAGGGGAAAGAGAAGGGGAAGGACTGCTTTGATATTGACATTTGTAACTGGCCAATGTCTGCAATCTGTCCCTGAGGTCGCTTCCAATCCCAGTGCTCTGGGGGAGGGATGGAGAAAGAACATATAAGGCTGTTTGTGAACTGCTCTCTGCCTTCTGTAAGATCTGTCTCTTGCAGCATAAGCAGCAGAAGGGTCTAGGCTGGTAGCAGTAGGTAGTCTGTTGCTACCAAGTTGTAGCCAGCCATTAGCCAGTCCTTTCCCATTTACCTTGCCTACCATCCCTATTGTTAATCCCTTTTCAAATATTTCTTGCCCCAAAATCCTGTTATTTTTTCTTGGTTTTTTTTCACCCCAAACAAAAAGAAAGATGTGCTTTACCTAGCAGTGTCTCATCACTGTGCAGGAGAGCACTACATGTATACATGCACAGACACATTTTCAAGCACACCAAACTTTAAGCATGCTGGAAAGGCAGGTGCCCAGGCTTTTGGCAGGGGTGGCAGAGGGGCCAGAGGGAGAACTGCAAGTCCCCCCACAAACAATCACATCTTCTTCCCTAGCAGCCATGAGGCTTCTGCTGCTAGTGGGAGCAAGGATGTGGGAGCACTGTCTGCACCTGCCCATTCTCCACTAACACCAGCAATAATAATAACCCCCAGCACCACCAGCATGACAAGCACCAGCATGACAGTCTCCTCCACCCCAATTTCAGTTTCCAGCCCAAGCCTTCCAGTGCCAAAGGAGGAGCTGGATTTGGAAGCAGTGGAGTGGAGTGCCATAGCCAGAGAAGTTCTGGGGAAGGAGGGGGAGCCTGAGTTTGTGTTCTACACCCCTCAAAGTTTCCCTGGAGCCAGGTCTCCTCTGGAAGTCACTGCAGAGGAGGCTTTGGGGGCAGGTGGCTCAGCTTCCCCTGTTGTTGTGCCTCTGCCTTCTGAGGAGGGGGATAAGGCAGGATCCACACCCCAGAAGTGAGGGGGTAATGTAGTGTGGGATCATTCTGAGGTGGCAGATGATCCCACACATGCTATCTGCCTGCACTCCCGATGCAAGACCAGCTGGGGCAAGGAGGTGAAACACTTCAGCACCACAGAGATGCTGATGCATCTCAAGAAGCACCACCACCCTTGCTCTTGCTCCTCTTCAGCCTGGCACCAGTGGGAGTATGCCCAAAAGTAAGTCCCCCTTTCACTCCAAAGACCCCATCCCCCAGAAGAAGAAGCAGGCCAGCCTGTACTAGTGGGGGAAAGAAAGAGGGAAAGGCGGCGAAGCATTCCAAAGGCGAGCAAAGTCACCCAGAGCATTAGGTAGATGCTTGCTGTGGATGGCCAGCCCTTCTCCTTTGTTGAGAAGCCAGGGTTCAGGCAGCTCATGGCGCTCATGGACCCATCATACCACACGCCCGCATGCTCCACCTTCAGCAGGACAGTGGTGCCCTCCCTGTATGAGGCATGCAGGGAGTACTTGAGGGAGGAGCTGCTGAAGGCAGGTCTGCAGGTAGCCTTATACTTCACTTTGGACATTTGGAGCAGTTGGGGTGGAGATCATGCCTACCTCTCCCTCAGAGGACACAGGTGCAATCAGTCAGGCTGTCAGTGGCCTCTTCTTCAAGCAGAGGAGACAGATGAGTCCCACATGGCAACGGAGGTCACCACATGGTGCAGGGGTGGCTTGTTGGGCAGGGTGAGCTCATCCATGGGTTCATGGTCACCACTTCATAGTCAGGGATGCCTTGGAGGGGGACAGGGCTCCCAGTGAGGGTGCCATCACAACCAGCCAGCTCATTTCAAAATGCTACTTCCACTGGAGCATCAAGGTGGGCAAGATACTGTGGTACAAACAGGCAGAGCTGAGCATCCCACAGTACAAAATTATGTAGGATGTGGAGACTCAGTGGAACTCCACACACCTGATACTTGAAAGGCTGGTGGAGTAGAGGACCATCCATGTTATGGCCTTGCTCAGGGAGATTGGGATCAGCAGCCTCCTTAACAAAACAAAGTGGGATACCATCGCCCAGATCTTGGTGGTCCTCAAGCCATTCCTTGAGGCCACCACGAGCCTCAGCACTGGTGATGCCTTCCTTATCCAGGTGATCCCCATAGTTAGGGATCTTCACAACCAAATGGAGACGCTCCAGGGGATCGATGTTTCTGGCTGAGGCAAGCTGCTGTCACCAGAGGTGCAGGCACTGGTGAAGTAGCTGAGGAAGGCCAGTAAGAAACAGCTGGATCTGTTGCAGTCTAGTACTATCCACATGGTGGTGGACGTGTGATTCAATGGTAAAGGGGAGCATGTGTGCCAGCAAAACCCTAACTCACTGGATGGAGGTGCTGGTGAACAGAGTCAGGGAGGCACAAGGGCAGTATGTGGAACAGGGGGAACCACTGTCCTGTGCCAGTACTCCATCCATCAGCTAGTCTCCTCCACCACAGGTTCTGCCAATATGGGCCAAGGGTATGGCTTCCATGTTGGGGTCCAGAGGCACCTAGCCATTGGGCAGGTTGCGCTGAGGCCTCAGTGGCTACCTATCTCACCAAGGATGTGGAGCTATTGTTCTGTGACCCCTTGGCTTACTGGGCAAGCTGCAGCCAGATGTGGCAGGATCTGGCCATGGTTGCCCTGGAACACCTGTCCTGTCCACTGACCAGTGTCCTGAGCGAGAATGTGTTCAGCATTGCCAGGGATGTTGTGACACCCCACTGCTCCTCCTTGTATCTTGGTTTTGAGGAGCAGCTGGTGTTCCTGAAGGTGAACCCCCTGCTGCTGGGCTTCTGCAAGCATCCACATGCAGAAGGAGTGAGTACCACACTCCTCCCTCCACCCACTCCTATTTCCTTTTTAAAATTTATTTTTAAACCATTTAATGCCCTGCTCTCAGAGCTGGAGGCAGCATTCACTGTATCACCAGCCAGCAGGGGAAGAAGATGTCCCTGCTGAGCTCCCCTGCCAGGATGAAATTGGAGGTATGGGCTGAGGCTCTAGGGAAGGAGGAAGCGCCAGGTCAGGGCATGACCTAAAACTGCACCCTGCCAGGGTCAGGAGGCCTGGTGGGACTGCTGGTGGTACAGCAGCCCCCGAGAAATTCCAGGACTACAAACCTCCCTGGTGAAAGGCATGTAAGAGGTGCCTTATAACCTCCAGCCACCACACACATACACAGTCCTGGCTAGGGAAAGCCCAGCCCTGTAACATCTTTCAGAGGACTGAGGCTTGCTGGTTTCAGTGAGGTTGTGAGGCTACAGGTGAGCTTAGCTGCCTGGGATGCCATCTGCAAGGCATGGGCCTCAGTGTAGGGGAGGCACAGAGCTGTGGAATGGATGTCACCTCTAGACATCAGGGGCCTACATGGGCAGCCTCCCACCTGGGTAACATCTGAATCAGTTTTCCATCAAGGCATGGCAGGAAAAAGAGCAGTTGGCCCAGAAACAGGTGGGCAGGCTGAGATCTCACCATCCCTGCTGCATTCATCCCACTCTGCCTTAACACACACAAGACAGACAAGGGTCTTTGGGTCAATCTGATATCTTTTGTTAGACCAACTGAATAGTTGGAGAAATATATCTTAGCAAGCGTTCATGTTTAAAACCCTTCATCAGTGGGCCCCCCACCCCCAAATGCCGCGTCCTCACCGGCGCTGGGGTCCCCACGCTGCCATGGGCCCCCAATGAGGCCTCCTTCTTCCCCAAATAGCCTCACCCAAACCACTGGTTTTATAAAATGGCATACAAAACGTAAGCCCCTGGGCTATAACATAACACAAGCTACATAAGGTGTGCTTGGCTCCTTTACATTACTCGGAGCAGAACTTAGTCAGGCCTTTTCCCTTCCCTTGTTCTAGGAGGGCTCCTTCTCCCTTGGTTGTCAGCAGAGAACTGTGTCCTAGTCCCCGTCCTGGGGTTTATATGGGCCCAGGGCCCTGCCCCTTCCGGCCAGCTGATCAGGTGCAGGTCCAGGCTAATTGCCTCATTAGCTGGTTGCCATGGCAACCTGCACCTGGGCTCCTGTCTGGCTCTTTGGGATCTCCCCAGGCAGTTTCTGCTCTTCTAGGAGCAGGCACCTAAGTGCCCTGTGACAGCGGGGTACCATGCCTGCTGTTTTCATCCTGCTCCACCTTAACACACACACAGTCATGTCACAAGTTTTGCTATGAACAGTTTGAGGTACAGTTTTACAGAAACTCCTGCACATATCTCTTTGAAACTTGGCAGGCTTCACCCCCTCATAAGGGGCTACCATTCCTTCAATTTTCATCTGAATCAGACAAAAAGTGACAAAGGTATAGGCATTTTAATGATTCCCCATTCTAGTCTATGGCTGAATCACTGAAACAGCATTGAAACTCCAAAACAGATTCAGCCAAGTTGAAATGGAACAGTGATCTGAAACATCAAAACGAATCACTGTCTCTCTGAAATGGCTGAATCCAAAACTGAATTGAAACACAGCCATTTTGCACATCCCTACTGATTAGTGCTTTGCTCCAAACTGATGAAAATCCCTAAAGACCAAAATGCTATTGTGTAGGAAGTGTGCAATTGTCATGCTTCAGGAAAAGGCCCATGGCATGGGATTCCAGGATGTTTCAGCAATATGAAATTGTATTTTCTGTCTTCCAAGGCAGTAAGGCCACCTGAAGCTACTTAATGTTAGTTTCATGTATTCCAAAGTGTGCTACTACTGATTTCTACTGAATCCTTGCTGAGCTGTATTAAATGGATCAAAGGTGTTGTTATAATGCTAAATGACTATCTGGAAACATTATGCAGCTATCAGAGAAGCATTACTGCAGTTACTGGTTGCAGCTGTTAGTATGACACAGGAAATCATCCCCATGGAGCCTGTGGCACATGCGACTAATCTTGCAACCTCTATTTGATCTTGGTTAACCAATTGTTCAGGTCATACCCAGCCGGTGTTCCTGGTAGTCATATTCTGACTGTCTCTGGCTTGAAGGAGGATGATTTTCTATATGACAGTTAAGAAAATGATTGAAACAGTTGTGATAATAGGGGTATAGGGTGTGACATACTCTTAACCCACTGAGTATGTCAATACTCAGTGGGTTAAGAAGAGCTTTCATGTCACCCAGGTGAACAGTTTTGCAGCACACGGGTGAATCTTAACCTTGACACTTTTACACTCAGAATAATTCAGCAAATGGGTTTAATCACTGGAATTTTTTGGCTGCAGATCAACCTTGGATTATATCATAGACAAAAAGAATTAAGCGTGTCTTCATTCTCTGCAAGATTAAAAGGTCCATCTGTTTCTGTTCGTTATTCATTTTGTCTGCAAATAGAATACAGTACTGTACATTAATTAAATACATGTGATTGGCTAATAAATTTCTTATGAGCTGCTTTCATTATGCTCTTCAGTCAAGACTGGGAATGTTCGAAAAAATGACCATTTACAATAAATCATAATAAATAGTAAGTGTACAAAAACTAGAGCAGCCTGGAATTTTTCCACACTGTTTCTACATTGCAATTTCTGCATCAAGTATGAAAAGAGCAAGGAGAAATTTCATCAATTCTCCAATTTTCTCTTGTTTGTAGTAGGGCCCTATGTGGAGGCCCCATTCTAGGAAGGCCAGTGTCTTTCCCATTCTTTGTTTGGAAAGAACATCAGTAGTAATTATCTTCCCTTCACCCACAATCATGAAGAACGATTCATGGTTGCTCCGAAGATCATTGTGTGAATCAGTGAGCACAGCACTGCTAAGGGAACAGTGCAGACAACACAGTGTTGTCCCTGTCCCCTAGGGTCTGAATATTTCACCTGTGGCCAAGCTCCATGGGACTCAGAAGTAAGAATGAAAAAGAGCTCCTGGACAGACTAGAATAGTGGAGGAGTTGCGTGGACTTGAAATGCCGTTGGTACACACACAAGAGATTTGGTACACCTCAGATTTTTATGAGGTTTTAGACTATTGTCCAGATGCCTTAATCTGGAATAGAGGAGGAAAGACCCATTTAGGGAACTAAGAATGAAGAACTGGGAAAACAGCATTGTATTCATTATATATGGTGAAATTCTCTTATTAAACGTTTTATATGCACACAGATACACACACACAGCAAACAGAATAAAATCTAATGCTTGCAAGAATTTCATATTATCCTTTTTAAATATGTGGAAGGAAAAGAGAATGTCTTTATCAGTATTTTTTAAAGTCATGTCATGTCATGTCATCATCTAGCTCTAAAGACCAAGAAGACTAGTAAAATAAGAGAAGCTTCTGTCAGCTTGCATATTGTAGTAGTATCATCTCTTTGCTAATGATAAAATACACATTACTTGGCAATTAATGAACTGCTATGCAGTTCAGAGTTTGACACACAGTTTGAACACATGGCATCTCATTGCAAACATGCAAAAAGGTAAAATAAAAATGGAAGGGATGTAAAGCAAAAATTTTTGAAAGGGAAAGGGTATGTGGAAACAAAGAGCTGTGAATGTTATATTGCGCATGAGAATACATTTGTGTCTGCATTTAGGAGAACTGACTAAATTTTAGGAGACTGAATTTTAAAACTATTTTTTGAAAAAATCAATATGAAACTTCATTTTGAACAGAAATGGTCATGTTGATGATTAGAATAATGAAGACACAGTTAAAAGCATGAGTCATCAATTTTACAGCTCCAGTCAATGCCTTCAGATATTCTAACCGGAATGCTTTCAGCTCACTGACAGGTAAAGTTCTTTGGATATCTTTTATTAGACCAACTAAATATTGGAAAATGTTCTTTTCAAGCTTTAGGGCACAAACACCGTTCTTCAGGCATAAGGAGAGTCTACTGGTGTTTGTGTGCTCTCCCATTCAGCTCACCGAGTCACTGAAACACTAATCCCTGTTGAAGCCCTCAGAATTATACCAAGAGATCAGTTCGGTCTTTTATGTCTTAACTCCATCATAAGCATACCTTTATTTTCTTGACCATATTAAAACCCTTGCTTTTTATCCACCCTCCACCATTTGAAGTGTGAA
>NW_017729032.1:203154379-203157572 GCF_001723915.1 Gavialis gangeticus
CATACCTTTATTTTCTTGACCATATTAAAACCCTTGCTTTTTATCCACCCTCCACCATTTGAAGTGAGAAGAAAGATTAACCTATCTGATCCTCATAGCAGGGGGCTTAGGGTACCTGACTCTTCTGCTGCCTGCAAACAGGAAGTACAAATAGAAAATGAGCTGAGATATTTGGCAGACAAGGTTCTTTGGGTGAATCTGATATCTTTTATTAGACCAACTTAAATAGTTGGAAAACAGTTTTTCAGCAAGCTTTCGGGTTCAAAAACCCTTCGCCAGGCTGAGGAAGTTTCAGCAGTTGGTGTCTGCTCCTCCTGGATGGAATGAAAAGTAAAGAAGCCAGAGGATGGGCTGGGCTGCATGCAAGACAGGCACTTGGTGAAAATGTAGATTGAGGAGTCAATGGGTGAGAGACAGGCTGGGTGTGGTGGGGGGAGAGAGAAGGGGGATGAATAGTGGAGAAATACCTGGGGAGTCAGATGGCAGGCAGGTTATAATGTGTCATAGATCCAATGTTTATATTTAGTCCATGATTTTTAGTGTCCAGGAGGCTGATGAAGTGGAGTTCATAGGCTTGTCTCTGGGAAATGTTTTGTAAGTTTCCTTTGAGGATCAGGACTATGATGAGATATTTGGTATGATATATATATTTGGTATGATACATATGAGATATTTGGTGCTTTTAAGGATTTTTCAGTCATTGTATAAATCCCTCATTGCTGACACAACAAGACCAAGGTCTTTTTTATATATATATTAGAAAATAATCATGTCTTAAAGCACAAGTACTAGCTGCCATACTGTGTGCTTTTAAATAAAAGCCCATGATAAATGTCATGTTCCTATTCCCCATTTCTGCCTTTAATCTGTTTTCCTTCCTTCCCTAGTTTATTTGCTAAATTAAACTGTTCTGCACTGCTAATGCTTATTAGTCTAAACCTTCCCTTTGGTTTGATTATTTCTAAAGTAACATGCATGTCTGTTTCTCTCTCAGTCATAAGCCTCCTATCCCTTTCTTATAGCAGTAAAAATATAAACTGGCAATGGGCAGAGACTGGCTTTGTGCTCACCACAACTCTCAGCTTTTTCCAAGACAGAGCATGAAACATTTGGCTTTCTAAGCATCCACTTTCAGATGCCATTATAACAGAAAACAGATTGTGAGACTGTAGGCAAGTTACTCAACTTTCCTGTGTGTATCAAGGTGGTAAAATGGAAGATGGGTATAACTCTTAAAAGATGCAACACAGACTCAGCTTGCCCTGGAGGTAGGACAGGTGCCTGTAAGTCAGTTATTCCCACTCCCAGCCGCTTTCTATGCATACACTCCTGCAAAATGACCAAGTCCAGTTTGGCTGCGATATAGACTTTAGAGCAGGCGTACAGGGGTTTCACAGGACCCTAGGAATCCCCCAGGCAAAGGAAATCCTTAATTAGCCCGTTAAGCAGATTTCTGGCTGATCTATACAAAGCAGAAAAAAAAATACAAAGGTTCTAGCCCAAGATAGTTCCTTAGTTGTTAGGGGCTGGAAGGGACTTTACTGATCATTGGGTTCAGCCCCCCTGCACTTGGGCAGGAAATGGCTGGGGTCAGCTGATAGCATCTTGTCTCATTCATCCTTTTTCTGGAGGCTAACTTTTCTTCAGCTGCCTCAGTGACTTTACTAAAAACAAAATCCTGATAACGTTTTCATAACTCAACAGAAACTTTACCACCTAAGCAAACTACTTCCAAAGCCATTCCCTATGTGATTTCCTTTCCCTTCATTTGGCACTCAGCCTTTTATCGTGGTGAGTGGGAGCTAATGAGACCCACCTGGCCTGGCTGCCTGGGTGAGTCAGCAGAACAGCTTCCCCTCTTCTGAGAGGGTCCTAAAGCCAGAAACCAATCATTAGGACAATGATGCTTCACTTCATAGGTGCTCTGGGGATTAATTAACATTTGTAAAACTCTTTGAGATCCCTATGTAGAAAAGGCAGGACAACTGGCTATTATTATTCATGAGGGCCTATAATCCTGGATTAGTTAAAGTAAAGTAGTCAAACACTCCACAGAATTTGTCAGTGACGGGGTAATGAGTTACAGCCAGCGAGCCAGTGGCAGTTCTAGGACAGGAAGAATGAATTTTCTAAACAATCAGAATATGCTGCTTAAAGTGAATAATTTGTAATGAATAATTTATCCAGCTAATTTAGCCATCTTGCTTGCTTGCAGAATGTCCAGAAGCAAGTTGAAATTTCCCTGATTTTACCTGGGGTTGCATGGGGGAGGCACGCACAGGGGGTACGAGCAGCCCAAACAAGAAAATATATTTATTTATTCTATGTATTCAGAATAAACAAGTCTCTGTGGGCCCAGTTCTCCATTCTGGCAGAAATGTAGTGGGAAACAAGTGGTCAACAAAGGATAGGCCACCTTTGTGTCTTGCACTTTCTGGTTAGGGGGCATGCTTAGTCTCAGCTATAGAACACACCAGCTTTCATACTCTAATGTATGTTCAAGCTGTCCATGATCCTATGGATAGGGCTGTTCTTTTCATGGAAAATGTGGTGTACTTTGCACCCCCCTGAATATATATTAATTCTTACAGCAATGGCATTTGGGCTGCTCTGCTACCAGTAGCAGGGTTTCTCTTGACCAAACCAGTGGAGCGCTTGAAAATAGTCACTGTCATTTGAGCATTTGCTTCTGATGGATTAGATTAGAGCTTCTCAACCCATGGGTCATGACTCAGAAGTGGGTTCCCCAGATATATATAAAAGAGTCACAAACAAACTTAAAACATGGATCAGTAAACTTTGAAACTGGTTACAGGGGTGGGCAGATGAGAAAAGGATAGGTTTCAACATTGACAAGTGCAAGGTGCTGCACCTGGGGTGGAAGAACCGGCAGCAGACTCACATGCTGGGGAACTCCCTTGTTGTCAGTGCAGAGGCAGAAAAGGATCCTGGAGTCACTATTGATGCCAAAATGCACATGGGCCTACAGTGTGGGGACACGGTCAGGAAGGCTAACCGCACGTTGTCATGCATCCACAGATGCATCTCAAGCAGGTCCAAGGAGGTGGATCCTCCCCCTCTATGCGGCACTGGTCAGGCCGCAGCTGGACTACTGCGTCCAGTTCTGGGCACCACACTTCAAGAGGGATGTGGACAACATGGAGGGGTCCAGAGAAGACCGACCTGCATGATC
>NW_017729032.1:203157709-203160939 GCF_001723915.1 Gavialis gangeticus
AGTACTCTTTCCTGCCAAGGCAGGGGGTTGGACTTGATGATCTGCTCAGGTCCCTTCCGACCCTACAAACTATGAAACTATGGCTCTCCTTTAAAGAATAAAAACATGGGAAATGGTGGTTTTTCCCTTGCATGCTGGCACAGTTCCAACCTGCAAGGGGCTGCTTGGGCTCCCACCCTATACACCCAACCACTGCTCCACACACTGGAGGGCTGAGTCCTGGGGGGCAGGGGGGCAGCAGGTCAGGAGTGAGGGGCACTGGGTCAGGACTGGCCATTGATGTTAACAAATGGGTCCTTGTACAAAAAAGGTTGAGAACGACTGGATACAATCATTTTCCCAACAGACCCCGAGGCCTGCTAATGATTCAAATACTATGTTAGTCTTGATCTGTGATTATAGATATAGTGAGTAGATATATTGCATGCCTGCTAACTCTTGTGGCATTAGAGAATATTTTACACCACAGGGAATGTATGGGGCTCTTATTACTCAAGACTAAAGCCTGAAAGTCAAGTGCAGCACTCCCATGTGTGATAATGAGCTTACCATAGTTAATTTAGACTGGTGTTTTACATTCAGTGGCTTGGGAAGCTGCCTTGGCCTGGGGATGGGCAGGCAGCATACACACCTTGCCTCCAGAAGGGAGGAAGAGAAATAACAACTTTTGCTTGTCTTCCTTTGTTTTATGCTATGTTTAAAATCAGGCTGCCTCCAGATCCAAATAAATCTTAACAATGGAGCAGTTCTCAGTGTTGTTAGGATTTTTATATAAAATCTTAATCCTTTCATATGCTTCACATCATTCATTCAATGACCTGAAGAGCTGTCACTCTCTACAATTCATAGTTCCTCATACATAAGAAGAATGGCCACAGTAGGCTACATACCATAAGCTAGCCCTTATGCATCTATTGGTACACTGTTTCGCTAGCCATTTATCAAAAGCAGACCAGGGTAGTTTAATGCTACTGCTGCTTGGACTAATGTTTCAGATAACCTTGTGGTTAAAACACATTTTGAATCAGTGAAAGACCGTTTAGGTTTGATTTGACTTTTAGGATTAAAATATACAGAGCATGAATATGAAGCAATAAAGTTTCAAAAGCATCAGCTCACACTGTTCTTTATAGATCTACTTCATAGTGCCTGGAATGCTAAATTTTCAGTAGGCTCAGGGCTTCTGTGCCTGTCACTAGGGCTCTGATTGACATCTTTTGTCATTTAGCCCTGGCAGGTTTTAGAAAATATTTACTTATTGGGAGAGCTAAAAGGATTGGGCAGGAGCTATAGCAAGGCAACCCCCATTAGATATTTTCAAAGGAGAATATAAAGCCACTGTTTTGGACCATACAAGTTCATTAGGGATGGAGAAACAAGGAGAGGATTTGAAATTTAGATGGCAAAGAGGTCCCCCTGCTTTACCTGTAATGGGTTAGGGTGTTATGTCTTGTGTTGTGTCAGGGTTGACTGTAATTTTGCTAATAGGTTAGACAATGGATTTATATAGGATGGTTTGGATAGGGATGATCCTGCTTCAGGCAGGGGGTTGGACTATATGACCTCTGGGAGGTCCCTTCAAGCCCTACTTTTCTATGATTCTATGATTTTGAAGGTCACCAAAAGGGAACAATGGAAAGGGGATCAATGAAAATGAAAGGTAGGTATTTGTGAATCAAATTAATATATGAATGTGTAAAGCACATAGCCTGGTACCACAATGAATGCATATCCTTCTTCAAAATTACAGTTTATCATGTCAGCTTCAATGGCCACATACTGGCCTCTAGTTTGTGAGATGTCTGCAGTGCATGTGGGTTCTTCTGGACAAGTATGAATGAAACTTTCTGAACTATTGTTGGCACAGGACAAAAGAAACTAATTAAGCCCCATACTCAGAGTACCTTCACAGTCTTGGCAAGGCCTTGAGGATGGAACTCAGCCAACACTTATACATATTGGACAGCACTACTATAAAACTATACTTTCAAAGCTAGTGTAGAAACAATATGATCAGGAATAATGGAGAACAATCTTTTGTATTCAAAGGGAACGAGTTTCACTGCAGAGGTATAGAATACTTATTAACATTCACACTGTTGTCAGTCTCCTACAGCAGTGGTTTTCAACTTTTTTTCTTTTACAGACCCCTAAAAATTTTGAATGGAAGTGTGGACCCCTTTGGAAATTATGAATGGAGGTGCAGACCCCTTTGAATTGTAAGTGTGAGTATTTGCATACTTTTGATTGATCGTAGTCATCTTTTGGGGACCCCTCACATATAAAGTCTGTGGGCCATCAGGGGTCCATGGACCACAGGTTGAAAACCACTGCACTAAAGTTTTCATGGTTTCCTTCCTGAAAGACCATATAGGACTGCTTTTAATAAACGCAAGCACATGTTCTGCCATTACACATTAAGGCAGATGAGAAGCTGTGACTCAATGAAAAGAATTCCCAAAACCTATGCAAGTGGAAAGCATTTTTCATCATTCTGCAATGTAAGGTTAATAGAGCTAAGTTACTTAAAGATTCATTATAATGTTTTGAGATTTTATTTTTATTTTTTTTGCTTAGCACTGTAGTAATTTCACTGGTAAATGCTCCCAGGTGGTACCATGTCAGCCAATATTTCTATTGTCCATAGCACTGAATAGTAATTTTTTTCTCTCTCCAATAAATTCCAATGTTATTATAGAGAAAATAATCAGTTACATTACTAGAAATGCATAATTTATGTAAGTTAATTTTGAAAATTAAAGGAAAAAAACACAAGTATTAATGGTACAGGGCCCAGCTACTTTTTGGGTCCTGTGCTGAAGGTTGTGCAGGGAGGTAGTTTTGAGTTACTCTTGTACTCTTTGCATGGAGCTGGTTGGCTGGAAGAGAGCACACACAATAGCATAACAAACAGGGAACAACTTGGGCAGCAGCTCTGGGAGCTGACATAGCTGGGAGGGATGCAAAGCTAGCAGTCATCGCTGCTGCCACCATCTTGTGTACCACTGCTATCCAGGGCACAAAAGTAGCCTGTTATACCTCTGGTGAATACAGGGAGGGAATATTCTAAGCATCTCTAACTACCGTCTGGCAATATCACTCCTCGTGCCTCTCCTATGAGGGACCCGAAGGTGTTGTCAGTGCTCCAAACACCAGACTGTCACCTCCCGTATGCCCACCCTTCCTGGCAGGACTTTCTCTATGGAGAGGAGGAAACCTGCCAGGGTGTG
>NW_017729032.1:203165939-203168989 GCF_001723915.1 Gavialis gangeticus
CAGGGCGGGAGAACAACAAAACCCCAAAACAAAAACGGGACTCAAATGAGTCCAGCCAGGTAGGCATCCAGCCTCTTCTTAAAGACCCCCAGGGTAGGGGCCAGCACCACTTCCCTTGGAAGTTGGTTCCAGCTCCTAGCCGCCCTAACTGTGAAGTAGTTGAGCAACCTGGCTCAACCTACACTGCTTCCCTGACTTCCTGGGAGAAGTCTCCAAAGCCTTTTCAGTGGTGAACCCACAGAGGCCCCTGAAGAAGAGGACTGGAGGAAACAGCCTCAGGCTAGTAAGTCCTGTCACCATGTTTGCTACTCCGTTTAGGTAAGTGCTGGGTTACGGGGGAGGTTTCTCCTGACAGATGGCCAACGACTTCATATTCCAGGGAATCCCTATTTGTAACTGGCCTCATGTTAGGAATTTAAAAACAATTCTCCTTCTCCTCCTGGTGCCACAAAATTATGATAGTTGTTGAGCAGGGGGTGGGGGATGGGGCAAGTATAAGAATGCACATGCCATGTTTTAAACGCTTCATTTTCTTTCTTTAACTGTACTTCTGTGACCACATGCCTCTCAGGAGTTATTATACAAGATCAGATATGATCTTTTAATGTATTGTCATAATTTGTAAAAGCATGTTGTTCATAGATTTCAGCTTAACATATACAAATGGACTTACGATGCTGCAGAGAACAATACAGTGCTTTCAGTGGATCATATTTGCCATTGTTAAAAGCCACCAGAATTTAAAGTTGTCTTTATATATTCCCATCTATAGAAGCTGTCTTGGGGCAAAGGAAGGGGTCAGGGACTAGATTTCCTTCTATTTGCTGGTAAGTTCTGCTGTCAACCAGGCTCTAAATCAATATTGCAATCGTAGAATGAGGGAACATCTTCAGTGGTCCAGAGTGCTTCATCTCTTTCCATTCAGGGACATCAAAAATGTTTTTTGTCCTTAATGGGTTGCCAAGCATGAAAAAGATTAGGGAGCCCAGGCTTGCAAGAGAAGCCTTTTTCTTAAATCACCCCACTCAGAACTGGGCTATGGGCAGGTCATCTGATGCCCATTATGTTAGAAAACCTTTTTTAAAAAAGATAAAACAAGAATTTACTTAGCACTTACAAGGATGTGTTCATTTGCTTTCTTGCTAGTTTTCCCACTTGATACCTCTGGACAGCCAAGCTCACAAATGAGCAAGCATGGTGGTATGAAAATGAAATTGTTGCCAACTTTAGCCTTATCAGGCAGATTTAATGTAGGGGTGAAGGGCGATTTATTTCTAAAATAAATGAATAAAGAAATGACAGGAGGGAGGAACAGGGGCAGAGAAGCACAGACAGATTGCTGGAATGTGGAGGAAGCTAAGAATAGGATGCAAACTAGGACCAGGACTTCAGGAAGCTCCAGTTCAGAATGGGACAGCCTAAGCCCCAGCACCAACAAGGCATGTAAAACTCTGAGTAGGCCACTCTGATGCTCCCTGCCTGCAGAGCTGCATCCAATGCTGTGCTCAGGAACAGGTGGTGGGCTCTGTGCAGGCACAGGTAAGTGCTTAATCAGGAGAAGGAGCTCTGCCAGTCTCTGCTTCTCTTCACTCCCTCATCCCTCCTCCAGGACCCTACCATAATCTGCACACTATTCAAGATGTAGTCTTTCCAATAGTTCTTTGGAATCTAGACACCTCAATTGATTGGAAGGAGCAAGCAATCCCTGCTTACTCTATCCTGGCACTGATTTGTCATGGGTAGAAGAAGTGGGAAGAGAAACGTAAATAGACGGGGCACTTCAGGCAACATATAGCACCACCCCTGGAGCTGCTCTCCATGGTTTTTTGCACTTCAGTTCTTCCAGCTGCACTTCAGTTTTAGTTTCATGAAGTCACTGGGCCTGTCTACATGTTTATTAATGCACCTTTGCTACTGTGCATTTAGTTTAGTAACTCTAATATAAGGTACTACATAAAGGTGCATTAATAAACATGCTAATGCACAGTAACAAAGGCATTTTTTGTGATGCTTAATGCACAGTAGACTAATTCTACTGTGCATTATTGCATTAGCTCGTTTTTTGCAATGATGCACTAACACACAATAGTACAGTCCACTACACATTATGGTGTCTTGTGTAGATGCACCCACTGAATCAGAAACATAAGGCAGGAAGGGACTTCTAATCCTGCTCAATGCATGATTATCTGTGTAAATTATTCTAGATACATGTTTGTCTAATCTGCTCTTTAAAAATACCAAACGTGGAAATTCCACAACCTGTTCAGGTAATCTGTTCCGATGTTTAATCCCATGCATAGTTAAAAAGATCTTCCCAAAGTTACAATGTTCTTTTTTTGCACTTCAGTTTTTCAGATTGCATCTTGGCTAATAATTTAAAATCTCATCTATTTAGTGTTAGCACTCAGCAGGCATGACTGCCTTGAATTTTTCATTCCATTTATTTGTTAAGTTTTACAGATTTTAGTGTTTTTATTAAGCACTGATTTTAGTGTTTTTATTAACTTGTCCTCTTAATTGTAAGGAAACCTCCCATGAAATTATGGCTATGCCACAAAGTTATATTAAAATATTTAAAAACAGCAAGCAAGTTATACAAGCCAATTACATTAACAATAAATTACTCATTAGCATTAGCAATCAATTACTCAGAAAAATAGCTGCATGTGGTGGGGATATAAGCCCATATAGCATCCCTTCCTTCCCTTTTTCCTGGGCCTGTATTGCGTATGGGGGCATAATCCATGTATACAAATAGGTTAAGGTCCATCAGTATCCAAATTCTACCTCATAAGGAAATGCTCACTTTGAGCTTTGCAGATGTTGTCAGGGGCAACCAGCATGGGTTCATCAGTGGCAGGTCCTGTCAGACCAACCTAGTGGCCTTTTATGACCAGGTCACTAAATCATTGGATGCAGGGGTGGCAGTGGATATAGTTTTCCTAGACTTCAGGAAGGCTTTTGACACTGTCTCTCACCCCATTCTCATTAGGAAGCTGGGGGACTGTGGCGTAGACACCCATACAGTCCAATGGGTCGCCAACTGG
>NW_017729032.1:203169638-203178720 GCF_001723915.1 Gavialis gangeticus
GGCTAGGGTCTGGAACCAGCTTCCAAGTGAGGTGGTGCAGGCTCCCACCCTGGGGGTTTTTAAGAGGAGGTTGGATGACCACCTTACTGGGGTCGTTTGACCCCAGTACTCTTTCCTGCCATGGCAGGGGGTTGGACTAGATGATCTGCTCAGGTCCCTTCTGACCCTAGAAACTATGAAACTATGTATACAGCCCAGCAGGCCACAGTTTAGGCTTGCTGAATTGTTTGCATTATTTGCATCCAAAATATATCAGAGCCACTGACATCTTTCTTTCAGCCTTCAAGACATGTACTCAACTTCCATTCTTCTCAAGTTGTCTGAGCTAGGTCTCATAAGCTCTGGCAGAAGATAGTTAGGGTGCCTGTTATATTGGAGGACCTACAGTACTGTTTTGGAGCGAGAATAAAGTCCCAGCTTGACCAAGCCTGATGTCCTCTGATCCCTGGCATTGTACACCCTGCATTGCCTCCAATGTGTGCATGTACAAAACTTCCTCTCAGGACCATCAGGTGCTACACAACAGGGGAGTAGGATTCCTTGTGCTTAACATATTCATTGGCTCTTGTGGAAGAACAACTATGGGTGCACATATGCTGTCAGTTGTTCCCACTGCAATTCAGAGCCCCTCTATTCTGAAGCCCAGGCATATAATTTCAGGCACATCCAGGTTGCTGATAACCTGTAGGTCAGAGGTGTTAAACTTAAATGAGTCGGCAGGCTGGGTCTGGACTGTGGGGTTCTCACCGCAGTTGTCAGAGCCAGTATGTTAGGTTAGTGCTGCCACCACTCGCTGGCTTGTCATAGATTTGCATGTCAAAAATCATCTGGAAACAGGAAATTTTGTGATAGGTAAAGGCTGAGTTGATACTCCTTGCATGTAGGCCACACCAGCACAGTGACTGTAGAAGGCACAACAAGAAGCACCATGGGTCAGATCTAGAAGTGAGAGAAGCCCCACGCTCTGTATATTTGACATCCTTACTGTAGGTAAACATCTTTTGTAATTATGTCACAAATCTCCACCAAAAGCCAACTTTGCCAATACCAAATTGGTAAGCCATGGACCTACAGCCCTAGGTAGTCAATTTCTAAGGAACTATAGCAGCTTGTTTCTATATTGGTATGGGCTCCCTCAGGCATCTCCTTGTGGTGCCAAGGGGTTGCACAAGCCCTGTGTGCAGCTCCTTGGAAGTCTGGTTCCTTATGCACAAGCACTGGAGTCACTACTTGTCATCCTCTATCTACAGAATGATACAGTTCTACCATTCTGCACTCATTCTCTCATTCCAGAAGTGCCAGGGACACATGAGGATAGGATGACAATCACAGCATTCATTGCATCTTTCAAAACTGCCCTGTATACTATCATGTTCTCCACATCTAGTGTGCTTACCATTTTAGTGATGCCCACTAGTGTCTCAATTAGGGATTCAAAAATATAGCTGCAATACAGCCCAACAGTTTTCCTTCACAGAACTCTGTTATCTGCTCCAGTTCAATTAAAACCATCAATGTGTTTTTGAGCCTCCTCGCACATGTCACAGGAGAAGCAGAGGGGGATGGCTTTTTCCCGCTGCTTATTTGAAGAAGAATTTCTGCCTTGGCATTCTATGCAGCTTCCATTAAACCCAATGGAAATGGGGTCTGTAGATTTTACAGGGATCGCATCAGGACAATGCTGAGCACAGTATACCTTATTAACTAATCAGTTTAGGAACCTGGCCTGAAGTTGTTTGCAGTATGCTTTCCTTGCTCCACAATACAGGTTAAAGGTCAACATCCCCCTTTTGATTTCTTGGTAAAACTAACTAACTGTCTGACTGCTGCCCAAATAATGAATGCTATGCCAGGGCATGATACAGTCCTCTGATTTTCTGCAAGTTTTCTGTAATGAAATACATCTACCCTTCCCCATTGTATTTAATGGCATTGGTTTATTTTAGCTCATAGTGAATAGGAACAATTTCCTTTTGAAAACTGGTAGGTGAGTATAGTAATACTCATGAAATTGGGTACTTACTGGCTTGGTCTGGTTAAGCTTCTTCAGTCTATTCTGCTTAGCCCTTTAAGTCCTAACCTCACAGAGACTATTGGGTTTAGAAAACGTCTTAGGGGATTGAACTCTGGTATCCGTTGGAATGGACACCTCTTTAAAAAAGCAGGCTGTGTTTTGGACTGCAGTATTTCTACCATTGTGATATAACATGTGATATATGTAATGTAACAGCAAACCTGAGGCCTTTATCTGCAGCAGAGAGAGAGGGCAAGAGACAAGAAAAGAAAATACCTGAAGAAAGAGTGAGATTTCTACATGAGGACAGAATAAAAATATAGGGATAGCTTTGTTTGGAAGAGAGGCAAAGATGAGGAGATGTGACAGAAGTATATAAAATAGTGAATTGTACAGTGAAGGGAAATCAGACAGTCCTACATGTCCTCATAACAAGAGGTCATTACATGAAATTGAAAAGCAACCAATTTAAATTGTGTGTGTGAGGCAATATTTTTTAAATGCCTAACAAATTTTGTAGAACTCACTGCTCCAAGATGTTACAGAAGGTTGAAGACTAAGTAGGATGAAAATAATACTGGATTTTTATGTGGACAATGGGAACATCCTTTTAGATTAGATAAGCTTGTTATTAAGCAGAGTATATAACAATCATCTTGCTTCCTGGCTGGCCTGGAGGTGAAAAGAAGGAAAGAAGAGAGGCAGTTATAAACTTGCGGGGAGGGAGACAAGGAAAGCAAAACCCATCTCGCTCCTTCTAATGTGACAGGAGGGATTGCAGCTATCACTTCTGTGCTTTGAAGCAGAGATCCAAAATGTTAAAACTGAGCGCTAGTCAGATTTTTAAAAAGGCCTTCAAACCACAGTTTTCTAGCTTGTATCATTATTTGTGACAGTGCTCATGGAGGGGAGCAGAAAGGGAGACTCAGTCGGACCATCTGTCAGCATGTAGCATGTTTGAGCAAATACTTGCACAGTGAGACAAAATGCAGCTGCTAGTAGCTTTACTTAAGGGGAAAAAATCAATCTGTGTCCTTAGGAAGAAAAAAACGGAGTGAGAGAATGGATTATTTGGACTCATAACAAAGGCTCGTAATAAACAGGATCCAGAATAATTGAAGTAACTTGACCCAATATCAATAATTATTCTGTCTTTGCAAAATAAAGGTCTGATTTTTAGAGGTGCTCTGCAATTCCCACTGATTGAAGGTAAAGCTTAAGTGGCTCTATTGGGCCCTGAAAACTCAGTCCCTTTTATTTAAGGGAATGTCCCCTTGAAATGCAGTCTGGAAAATCTATTGAATGCCCCAAACGTATGGGTGATTTGGATATTTCCTGCCTCCCTACCATATGCCTGTCTTGGGTGTTTGAAGATTCTGAGAGGTGTGAAATTGCATCTGATTGTACCAGCAGGAGTAAATCAAGCCCTCCATATAGTTTGTACATTCAGTACATAATCTTGTAAATGGACAGTTCAAATCATGTAATCTTTCTTTGAACTATGACCTGTAGCAGCTTCTTGTCCAGTTAATGCACATCAAGGATTTACTGGTAGCATTTGAAGCTTTACTTAGCACAGGACCAGTCTCCCAAAGAGAACAGCTGTTGTCTTTTGTCCCAACACAACAACCACGGCCAGGAGCACAGGAACTCCTTGGCATCCCAGAGGACTCCTGTAGCTGGTCAGTGAGGGCTGCAGATCCTTCTTCAGTGAAGACTTACTCTTCTGAAATGTGCTTCTCCTCCACTTGTGATTGCATGCCTCTATGGCATTCTCTCCACTGAACCATGTCCCCTTCGATTTCTTTTTGCCTGGCTTATCTATTTGAGGAGGTGGACTACAGGGGATTTTTCTGCTGGCTGCAGTATACATGTTCCTCTTCTGTTATGTTTTAGTTATTTTTTTCTCACGCCCTCTGCGGCCCTTGGCATTAAAAATTAAAAACTTTATTATTAATTGCATTACTGTTACTTCCAGTTAATTAAGTTATTCCCCTGATAAGGCTCTTGTCATTTGGCCCCAGAAAAACATCACAATTATGCAATTCAGAACATGATTTTGATATGCATCCTGTTCACTTCCCAGGCAGTAATCACTGAGTTTCTGTAGACTCAAAACTGGCCCAACAGTTTTTTTTTGCCTCCTGGTAATTAATTCGAAAGGATCAGGAGATATTTAAGAGTCATTATGGCTAATAGCTCCCATCCTAGGTTTCCTCCAGGGAAGGGCCTCAGGGGAAAATTAAATTACAACTTTCTACTTGCTATAATAATTGTGATTTCTATAGGGATATGAATCATTGCTACGATCAGTAATTCAGGACTAGAAATCCACACAGAGGAGGAAGAATACTTAGAAAACTCTGAAGATTTTCAGCTTGTGGTGTCAGCTCCTTATGGGAGTGCAGTGGCTGGAAGATCCCTGGGTAATTCAGGCACTCAAAATGGGTGAGAGCCATCTCTGTGGATCTTGTGATTATGTGCAGAGAGCCAGCTCCTTCATGCTGCTCTTCAGCTCCCACCCTCCTCACCACACCGGTGACTTAGGACTGGAGTTTCATACCTTCCTGGGGGCATAGCTATAGACACACACATTAGCTCCTACTTTTTGTGGAGAAAGAACTAAGGCTATAAAATGAAATGCTGGGTGGCATGACCAGCAAAATTGGAATGAATGCAGCAATCATTTTTTTTTTTGTGGGTGGGGGGTCTGATAGGGCTAACTGTTGCTTGGAGCACCCTATCACTATTCACTGCCTTCTACCCCCTCCACACACCTAAACAAGTAGCAAGGAAAACCCTCTGTATAGCATTCATGTAGTAGATGGATGAGCGTCTAGAAGTAGACAGTAATGTATTTGTTCTTATATCATTCTCTTCCATCCACACAATGGAAGGGATGGTATGGCCCCTAGATAGTAGTTTTAATCATTCTTCTCTTCCTTATACAAAGCAAACATATGAGTTATTGCAGAACTCAGCCATGGAATTTGATTAGTGCCTTTTATAAAGGCCTTTGGCAAAACAAAGGCAAAGAGTATATTGAGAGATGAAGGAAAGGCAGAACACAATCAAGGAAAGTTGCAGGGAGGTAATCTCAAATATAACCCATCTGCTAAATCTAAAATTATCAGAGAACAAAGAAGAAGATGCCTTATACATTTTAGCTTGTAAATTACCATACTGCATTGCCAGTTCAAAGGAACTGAGGAAAAGACACTACAGATCAAAATTTCAGCTGTGTAACTGCCTTCCAAATTGTATTTTGTCAAGACCAAGGTTGGAGAAACCATGCCTCATCTGAGGCCAAAGACTTACTAGTACCATACCACTGATGAATGAAACAGTTTAAGAGCTAAGCTTTTATTTGTGAAGGCTTTTTTTGAGCTTTGACCCGTTTGAAATATTGCAAATCACAAATAAGCTTTTGATCCTTAAATGTCACACATAGCCGCACAGAGTACTACTGTTGCTTACGAGTTCCCCAACACAGGATCTCTTCTGCCCCATTTTAAATGAACACAGGTAAAAAGAAAAAGCTAAGAATAACTGATACAAGCATTTATTTCATTAACACTTGAAACATTAAAATTATTATTTTGATCAAGTTCAGCCTGGTAGGAACTACAAACCTTCATGTTAAGGAAAATATTTCTGCCTTTTCATTTTGGTTGGTTGGTTGGAGTTTTCTTTTAGCTGATTTTTTTATTAATTTTTTCCATATTAACTAATTAGAATTGCATACTTGATTATAAAACAACTATTACCTAGAAGAATGCTCTAGATCTGTAGTAAATGTATGAACCACTACCAGAGCAAATGCTGAATGGTTAAAACTCAAGCTGCTCAGGGAAACGGTTTTTGACAGAAACCAGTGCATAGAAGAAGCCTGGCTTCTAATTTTTTGCTTGATTTTTTTTAAAGAGTTTCAAGATGATCAAAATATTTCATCTGGATTTCTTCAGAATGGAAAAAAGTATAGCTCAAAATGATCTTGTTTTAAAATACAATAATAAAATTAAATTAAAATGATTGGAATAAAAATGGTTTAAAATAATCAAAATAAAAATGTTTCAGCTGACCCAAACTGGGTTTGAGATTTCAACATTTAATCCTGACTCAAGACAGGAAGATTTTTGGATAGTTCAAACCACCCAACACTAGTAGTTATCTGTAGTAGTATCCAAAGTAGTAGTTTGGCTGGGATGGTCTAGTTGGGGATGAGCAAGGGGTTGGACTAGATGACCTCTTCAGGTCCATTCCAACCCTCTTTTTCTATGATTCTATCTGCAACACTTTCTTTTCACTGTACAGTAAGCAGTACTACAGTGGACATTTATTCTGTTCCTATGATAATCAATAGGAGTTTTGCAATTAATTGTAATGGAAACATATGTGGGTTCCAAATGGTAAAGAGACTGTCATCATTCTTATTCAAGGGTCAGATAATGATCACCAGAATGTCAGTCGTTGACTTCTCAACCTCCTTGAAGTATTCTGGGAGTTTTAGTACTTTGGGATTATGCTAGGCCTTGCTTAGCATGAGCACTCTCTCACATCACCTCTTCCTCCTTGATAAAAATTGCTATTTCTGACTGAGAAAGCTTAACATAGTCTTGTAAATAAGGATAGCAACATTTCAACAGAACGCCAACTGCAATACAAACTACAAGAATACCTAAAATGATAACAAAAATCCACACACTGTCTCCCATTTGCCAAATAAGATTAGACATTCCCTCTGTAACTCTATTGGAAGTCTGCATATGTTTGATAATTGTTTCCTTAGCTTGTTGGGCAATATCACCCAGCCAAGTGAGAGGTTTACTAAGTCCTTCCAAGATTGCCTGTAAATATTCGGGAGTTTGAGTATTCGTTGAAACAGTTTGATAAATTACAGAGATAAACTTAGTTAAATCTTCTCTTATGTATTCTCCTGAAGAGAGCCACATTTCTATTTCATTGCCCAACCTTTGGAGTTGTAACACATCAATGCCTTGGTTATGTAATGTTAAATCTAAATCCCTTAATAAAATTTGCCAAAAATCTGCTTGTATTAAATTAGATTCCTGTATTATCACATGTGCTTTCCCATGATGAATATAAATACTGTGTCCTTTATATGTAATTAAAGAACTTCCTTGAATAATAGAACAATTAAAATCTAGGCATAAGACTGTACCCGAAGTAAATTTCCATGTACGCACCCCTCTGTGTTTTAAAGTTAGAGGTGTCCGACAATCTCCCACAGCTGATATGGAAGCTACATCTGCTGTCCATCTCGGATCTTGATGCACACATAATGTGTAAGTAGTGTTAGTTAAACACTTGGCCTTACTATCCTGATTACACATTACTAATAATGGTTGTATCATTTGAGGAGTAAATAATCGACACATGATCCCATCAGGAATCAAACATTCAGTGGTTATTCGACCTGTTGATTCTTCCAAAATGCCTCCTGGTGGGGTACAAAATGGATTCAATCCACCTATTCTGGGGGTTCTTGCCATAACAGCTGTTAACAACAACTTGTGAACTGTAACATTTTTAACTAATTGATTACAAGGTTGTTCCTGAATTATTTTTTGTAATGCTCTTCCATATATTGAAGTGCGGTTTACTTGATCTAAGTCAATGGAAACTAATTGTTGCACCTTTCTTCCCAAATTTTGGGTATACATAACAATGCTCTGTAATAATTCAATGTTATGTTTGGTCGTTGCCAATTGGCTAATTTGAGCTAGTGATCTTTTTTGCTTACAGACCACCTCTAATGTAATCTTTTGTGGGGGATTCATAGAACTTCGGTAACAATCTACAATTGAATGTAGTTCTGTCAAATTATTATGAGGTAATATTAATGTTAAGTTTAATTTCCAATGTTGTTGAGCATACCATAATGAAGCATTTAAAGATGTCTCATTCTGGGTAGTGCTCCATTCATCGACAGCTGAATCTATCTGCCATGTATCGGGGTCTATGACATAGTATCCTTCCATTTGCCTTATCCGATATGGTTGATCTGCTCCTAAGACCATACCAGTAGCTCCATGCACATACGTAAAATCGTTTAAGTAAAAGCATGAAGAACAATTATTATATTGCGAACAGTTATTCATATTTTTCTCCCAACAGTTAGATTTATACCAGATCCATAATAAGTCCATACTATTTAGTACAGGATAACTACCTGAATAGTTTTTACTTTGCTCATACTTAGAAGTTCCTGTGATAAGAGAAAAGTTATATAACTGACACCCTTTTCCTAATGGTAAATTAACTATTTTGACAGTAATATTGGCCTTTTCACACCACTGATGAGATAATACCTGTTCAAAGTTTGAATAACAGGTTTCAGGTAATTTAACAAAAGTACCCGTAGTATTTACATAATTACAATTAGTGACATTATATAAGCATAAAGGGTTCCAAGTACCATTACAGTATCGTCGTATAGGATCATTTTGTTGAATCACTGGGACTGAACATTGATAAAATGTCCAAGGAATCTTCCAATTCTGAAGAATTGCATCAGTTGTGTTACATTGGGTCATAGTCCAAAAAACTGTAAGCTTTCCAATGGGCATATGTAAAGTCAGTCCATCCATTCCTGTAAGATTATAAATCAAAGTTCTATTCCTGTCCAACTTACAGTAGAAATGTTCAAAACATCCAGCAGGAATGCCCGAATCATTAATCCATTGCGTATAGAGGTCAGTGGTAAAGTTAGTTCCATTGAGTACCATAAAGCATGTCGCATTAACCCAACATATCGAATCTCGTGTACAGTCTGTACAGTTATCTTCAGCATTCATGAGGACAAACCATCCCAGGATACATAGAAATATTTTGATGCCTTCCATAATGACAATATTTTTTCTTCTTCCTGCAATTTAAACACAACGGAAGCACTTGCTTCTCGATTACTTTTGGAGGAACTTGCATTTTGTAATATATACAATATGTCCCTTCCCCTCAGAGTCCTTGAGCCGCACAATAGTAGGTGACAGCCATTCAAAAACTCTTCCCCATTGTCTGGCTTTGGACTGAGGAATGCGAAACCAA
>NW_017729032.1:203178731-203181191 GCF_001723915.1 Gavialis gangeticus
CATCCAGTCTGGTTTTCCATTCCAGGTGGTCATGTCATCCCCTTTTTCTTTAAGAAGTTTCCACCACATGTTTCGTCTTGGATCTGTCTTGGGATATGGGGGAACAGTCGCGTGTCTCCTAAACGAGTTATAAGCGTGTCCTCGTTCCCCAAAACTGTTAACAACCATTACTTGTCTGGGGGACTTACGCTCCTTCAAGAACAAGTCCCAAATCCCTTCCATAATATCCCTAATTCTTCGTCCTCCACTGGCCAAGATCAAAGTTCGAATCGCATCAGAAACATCACAATTTTGATTTACCAATTTAGGATGGCGTAAAACAGCGGTATCGTGATTCCACTGTTCACAGTCTCGGTCCCAATTACCTGCAAACGTCGTACTTACTGATACTGCTAACATTAAGTAATATAGATCATCCGGGTCGCAAGCCTTTTTAACAAGTAACTCAAACATCTGAAACCCACCTCCTTGCCTGGCTGTCCATAAGTGCCACCAGACAAAATACTGATAGTCCAGTCTATCTTGAACAGGCTGCTGAGCTGCTCACCATGCATTCCAGGGAGGTACATCTGTACGGACTACATGTTGGGGTGAAGCCGTATATACTATACGGGCTTCTTCTGGGGTTAGCTGGGTAAATTCCTCGCCTGCTCTGAATATATTTATTAATCCCTGGATAAAGCCTCCTCCATATTGTTGGTGAACCAGACGTTTCAATTTTGCTAATTCATCTGGAGAAAAATTATGAAGACTGGTAGAAGTGGTAATAACTGGTGCTGGAGGTTCTCCTTGGTCATTTACAGGGCCCTGCTGAGATCTTACCTCACTTTTAACTACTGGATATACCTGGGTGGCTATTGCCAACTCATATTCAGGGGGATCTAAAAGAGGGACTGAAGGCATTGTTTTCGGGTTTTCTGGCATCTCTGGCAATTGTAATAATTTTGCAGTCATGGAGATCAGAGCCTTTTTAGTATTACTTACATCTTTAACCATTTGATTGCTCAGTGCCTCAAACAGAAGTGTCTTAAGTTCTGTTTTAGCCAAGTGATATTTCCCTTTAGTCATGAACTTTATCTTGGGAAGCTACCCATGAACTTTATCTTTGGTCATGAACTTTATCTTGGGAAGCTACCCATATTAACACATAAAGCTCATTCTGACTACTAATAACCTGATCAAAATGGGTAGTGATGCGTGAGTTAAGTACATGCCGTGGAGAAGCATACATCCACAACTTTGTTCTCCATCCCTTATTTTTCCACGCAGGGAATAACAAACTGCAGTCGCAACATCGGTCTGCGACACTCGTATCAAGAGTTTCACCCTCCTTTTGTACTACTAACTTGAAACGAGTTGAATCTATCAAGTAATATTCATAAACAACCTTTCCCATAAAATTTGCCTTGGGCAGGGGGTCTAATAAAGGGAAAGGTAAACGGGGATAAGGATTAAAATAATTTTGAATGCGTAATTCGGGGTAATTTCCGACTTGGAGTACTGGAAAGGAAGGTCCCCACTCAATTTCCTATTCAATTTAAAATATGAGCCCGTCAGGTAACTGGGTAAATTTAGCAGTTCCCAAATATTTCTTGGTGGTCCTTAAGTTTGTACCCCAAATTTCAAGGAAGATTACCTTCCTCATCCATACTCAAAGTAAAAAATAATACCTAAAATGATGCCAAGTCCTATGCCACTAATGATACCTATCCCTATACGAAGTTTATTTTGCTCCCATTTTTCCCACCATCTTTGTTTTTCCCACTGGTCAATTAACTGACAATGGAGACAATCTTTTCTTATGTCCCCCTTCCAACTTACATCCTGTCCCAATAAACCCATAAGGATTTCCTTAAGTTATCTTGTATGCTTCGCATACATGCATAAAGGGATTCCTCACAAGCCTTGGGCTGTAAATCGGTTGTGTGGTTCCCTGTTTCCCAGCAAAACCTACACTCTGGTGCAAAAGTATAGCATTCTTGATGTAACCGAATTAAATGCTGCCTTTCGGCGCAAATTAAGCAAAAGGCACCCCCCCCAGCTAATCACCAAGATGCAAAATCTGATAACTACTAGGCTATTTTTAAGCCTCCTATCTAATCTTTGGAGGAACTCCCGATCTGCCTGGTCTAGGTGTTCACAATGATCTTCTGATCCCTTATATAGAGCTATCTTACCCTCAATTCTCATTGATCCTGCCAAAGACAATATACCCTGTTACCATTGGGTAAGTAAACAAATCCTATCTCCTTTTCCCTTATCCCTTGATACTTTTTCCGTAGGACGTCACTGTGGTTTCCTAACCAAATTATTCTTGAGGTTCCTATAACCCCCACTTGGCAGGCTTCTCCTGTCAATGCTTGAGCTTCATAATTTTTAATTACTTCAATAAATTGTCGCCACTGTTCCTCCTCCTGTCTTTGGGTAGAATTTCTGTTCCCCGTGGTTGGTGTACTATAA
>NW_017729032.1:203186191-203193826 GCF_001723915.1 Gavialis gangeticus
ATGTATGATAACACACATACCTATGCATTTCTAATTCTTACTTCTATTGGTTACTAGTTAAGCTACCTATATTATAATATTTTCCAGACTGCTTTAATGATAAACGGTTATCTTTCGTCATTGCGGTTTAGCCATGCGGTTTCCGTAGTTTGCAACAGAAGCTGCGTGCCTGCAATTTTTATCAGACTGTCAGCATTCTTATTCAAGGGTCAGATAATGATCACCAGAATGTCAATTGTTGACTTCTCAACCTCCTTGAAGCATTCTGGGAGTTTTAGTGCGTTGGTAATTATGCTAGGCCTTGCTTAGCATGAGCACTCTCTCACAGAAACTATAAATATGCTTATTTAAAAAAAATGCAAATCTGTCTGTGTTGTGGAAATTAAGTGTTGAAGAAGTGTTGTAAATTGGATTCAAAAGATGTGCACAGAACTGCAAACACCAGCAACAGTTTAGGGAAAAATAAATTAAGGATGAAACCCTTCTCTTACCAAAGCAAATCTGAGTTTTGTCATCAACTTTAATTACTAATATTTTCAGCCCTCTGGTCTTCCAAGGCATGCAGACCAAAGTAGAACATATATACCTTGTGATTCTGCTCAAGTTTCTTTACTTACTAGTACTAAATCATTAGCATTAATAAAACCAAAGTAGGGGACTTTGAATATTTCATTTTTCCTTAGCCTGATTTTGTAAAATATATTATTATTATTTTTAGCTTGTTGGTGCAGGCGCTAAAGCACATGGTTGACAGCCCAGAGGTTGTAAGTTCAAGACAATAGCAGAAACAGTGATTCTATGGATTCTGCTAAATACCTTGTCACAAGGACACAAAAAGGCAGGCAGGAAGGCTTGCATAAAGAAAACTAGCTTTACCTGATAAAATGAAAATTTTATTGTGCAGGTTAATTTGGAATATGTCAAGTATGACAATATATATTTCTGATGTCAAAAGGGAACAAGCATAGTGAAAATATGCACTTCTAGAATAAAGATAAATACTTAGGTTAGAATCATCATCCTCTTTTATAGAGCTACTTGGGCCTGAGTTACAGGTGCCTTCAAAATCTACCTCCACCCTGTACTAGGAAAAGGATTTAATGGGACACTAAAGCAATGCGTGAAGGTTTTTTGGAGGGTCAAGCCCAGTTGTACCACCCCTCTGGTCACCTCTCAATAAGCTACACTGCTACTGGTACTGCACTGAGTCGCATATTCAGTTACTTATAAATGTTGATAATTTTTCTAAAGGTAGTGCAGGCAGAAACAAAAGTTAGCTAATCCTAAGTAATATTATGTCAAACATATCCATCATCTTAGAACAACACAGCTTCTGCTCCTTTTCTTGCTTTCACAATTCACTTGAGCTCTTATCTAAACTAGGATGTCCCTTTTCCAAGCTCCCTAACAAAGATTCACGCAACCAGAGACATCTCCACCTGCTGAAGCTAAGGCTCTTGGGAATTAAGATTATGCAGGAGCCTAAATTTTGTCTGCATAGATTTCCATACTATTATTGGAGAGCACAGTTTTAAAGAGAGTCAGAGAAGGGGGTCTGTTCCAGGTGGGATTGTAACCTGAATTATAGTAATAGCAGGACTTTTTGACCTCTGCAAATTTGTATCTCTAGTCAACAAAAGCAGAGATGAGGTGATGAGCTTTGTTTGCTGCGGGAATATAGCCCATGTGGTTGTAAAGGAACTTCATCGAAGGGCCAGGCTGAATGAAAAATCCTCTCTAGGATTTCAGGCTTGTTTTTACAGGGTTCTTATACAACCCAAACAACACCCACATAAAGCAAAATCCTATCTCAGCTTCTGGTCATATTCCCTTCATGTGGCTTATATCCCTAAACACACATGCACATAAACACAGAAATCATCTATAATATGGAAAGAACAGGGACTGCAACATTTCTGTCTCCTGCAGTCTCTGCTGATCTAGAAAGAAAGAAGGAAAAAACCCCACTTCCCTCACCTCAGCCTCTTTTTAAAAGCCTGAATCAGGCTAACTAGGCTCAGCTGTAACTGATCTTATTCCTTCAGGGAGGTACTCCCTCAGCTGCCTCCAAACTTCCCCAGTTTTTCTTGGGATTGAATAATGCAAAGTCCTGTGTGGTACTGTCTGGTTCAGAGAAACAAAAAATGAAGGTAGGGCATGCAAGAGCCGCATGAGCACCTGCGTAGGGCACTCCATCACAGACAGAAACAAACTGTGACATTGGAGGGGGGGTAATAGCACCTGTGACACAGAAAAGAGTGATGTTGACTTGCTGAAGCCCAATTCATGATGAAAACCTAAGGCAGGGGCCTGAGGAAAGATATCTCCTTAAGAATCTCCCTGTAGATGTCCCTAATCTCCACGCTCCCTCCCCTTCCACATTATCTCAGCAGAAGAGCAAACCCTCCCTACTTCTGAAATGCTTACAGGACCAGCTCCAAAGCTGCGTGTTTCACCTTAGGCTTCTGCCCATCACCTCTCTAGCTCCTTGTTAGCATAGCAGAATAAGGGAGCATTGGCTCTTGGAAAGCAATCGGCACCGACTGATCTCTGTGGAGACATGGGGGGTGATGGGCTTTCACGGCTGGCTCTCTGATGCCTCGCTATAGCTTTTCTTCATGTTTCTTCTACTTCCCAGCCCAGACTGAACTGAACTTCACCTGGGATATATAAGGTAGGTATTTTAGGCTGGTTGCATACCTCCTTTTTACATGATGGGGGAAATCCATTTATGGATCAAACACTTCACAGATTGATTTAAGGGACACAATCTGGGCTTTTGGATTCTATTACTATGCCTGCACCTTCAAAAACATTAGGATTGCCTTACTGGATCAGATCTGAAAACAGGAAAGGGTGGCACCTTTGAGACTAACTGGGCATGTCTACACGTGCATTAATGTGCTTCTGTTATGCACGTTAACTTTAGTACCTCTAATATGAGGTACCACATAAAGGCACATTAGGCTGCCCTAATACACAGTAGCAAAAGTGAACACCTTTTTAGTGATGCTTGATGCACGGTAGACTAATTCTACTGCGCATGAATGTATTAGCACTCTTTTTGATGTGATGCTTTAAGGTGCAGTAGAATAGGCTACTAGCCATTAAAACACATTTGTAGACGTACCCACTATTCAGAAAGGAATCAGCTTTCATAGGTGAAGCAGGCTATTGCCTATGAAAGCTTATGTCTCTATGAACCAGTTAGTCCCTAAGGTGCCACTCTACCTTACCTTCTGCCTGACTTTAGACTAACATAGCTAACTACCTCTCTCTACTTTGGGATCAGATTTGTGACTCATCCGTTCCATTATCCTGTCTCTGACAGTGGCCAGTACTAGCACTAGATGATTCACAGAAAGGTGAAAGCAAACTCACATTAGCAGATGTGGTATGGCCTATTCCTTGCATAAGCTGTCCTACCAGTCCCTGATGGACAGAGACTGGTTTAAGCCTTGACACTTGAAGTTTATTTTCTCTCCCCAAATGTGTTAGCACTAACTATTATGACCCTGGTTACCCTTGTTACAACTATACAAATCAACTGCTTTTGGAATCTTGCTAAGTTTGGGGTCTCAGAGACATCCTGTAGCAATGAGTTCCACAGTCTAATTACATTTTGGAGTGTGAAAAGAATATTTTTTGATTGGTTTTGCATTTAAATGATTGCCCCCCTGCTCTTCTGGGAGGACAGAATATGCTTATCTATCTCTTCTAATACAGTCTATATTTTATACATCTTTAACATAGAATTATACAGAAGTAGGTCTGGAAGGGACCTCTGGAGGTCATCTAGCCAACCTCCCACCTGAGGCAGGATCATCGCTATCCAAAGTAGCCTATACAAATCCCTGTCTAACCTATTACTAAAACTAACAATCAACACAGTAACACAACTACAAGGCATGACACCCTAACCTGTCACAGGTAAGGCAGGCAGACAACTGCAATCAGTGTTCTTCTGCTTCAAGCATTGTTAAAATAATCTCAAGATAGCCAAGGAAGAGGGCCATGCCCTCTGCTACAGAGTAATGCAAAAACCTTGCAGTCTGTATCAGTCTGACCATGGGGTAAAATTCCTTGCGGATGCCGAATGCAAATGTGGTGACTGGTCTGACCCTGCGCAAAGGAATAAGACTTTCTAGCTATGAATCCAGTTGTGTAACAAAGGTGGGGCACTCAGGGCAGGAGTCCCACATGCTGAGTTGACAGCGGGGGTGGGGTGCAAAAAAAATAACAGCTGCCACTGTCAGCTGCACACTTGCACTGACAGCTCAGTACCAGTCAGAAGGCACCATTGCCTGTGTGATTAGTAGCTGCCCCAGGCATCCAGCTCATTTGTTACGTCTCTGGATCTTAGTCCCAGCAGGAGCATTGGTGCACCCCAGTCAAAATGCCTAGCCTTGTCTACTACCAAAGCTTCTGAGAAAAACAGCTCCTGCAACACATGTAGCAACAGGGAGGGAGAAAAACATCCTTCTTGGCCCCATGTGGCAGGCAGCAAAGTCCAAAAAGCATGGGAAATACTAAACATCCTCCACTGTGGTCTTCAAACTGGGGGCAGCAAGCGTAATTCCACACATCACACCCTCCTACTGGGCAGGCACAACTGCCCTTCCTTTATCCCCTCCATGAATGTTATCCCAGCTCTTTTAATCATCTTTTATCACTAAGCTAGATTGGGGAGCTCTGCTTACATTCTCCTGGTGCTGAGTATGGCCCTCTCCCATATCCATTTGTTTCAGGCTGCAGAGCTCTTCTCATTATCTCTTAGGATTCCATGTATACATTTTGGGGACTCCTGGTTTTCCAACTGTAGCTCTTCACAGTGCACTCCTAGATCATCCTGACCAACGCTTATCCAACCTCTACTTGAAAACCTTCAGCGATGGAGATTCCACAGCTTCTCTATGCAGTCAATTCCACTGTCTTACTATTCTCACAGTGAAGAAACTTTTCCTCATATCCAATCTAAGCTTTCTTTGCTGCAACTTCAAGGCATTGGCCCATGTTCTGTTCTCTGCAGCAAGAGAGAAAAGGTATCCTCCCTCTTCTTTATGGCAGCTGTTCAGGTATTTGAAGACTGCTATCATATTCCCTCTTAAGTGCCTTTTCTGCCAGCTGAACATGTCTATTTCTTTCACCCATTCTTGTATGCCCTGCCTTCTATGACCTTCATCATTTTTGTTGCTCTCCTTGCTAACATCTCCATGTCTTTTTTTAAAATGTAGAGCCCAAAGCTGTACACAATACTTTATATGAGACCTAACCAGTGTGAGTAAAGAGACACTAACACCTCTTGTGTCTTCCTTCTGCTCCTATTGATACAACTCAAAATCATATTTGGCTTTTGTGTGGCTGCACCATACTAAAGACTCGTATTGAGTCTGTGATTCTCTAAGGCTCCTAAATCCTTTCCTGTAGTGCTGCGATCTAGCCAGTTATCATCAGTTTTGTATTTATGTTTTTGATTAGCCTTCCCAAAGTATAGTACCTTGCATCTGTCAGCACTGAACTTCATCCTGGTAGCTCCAGACCCAGCTTTCCAATCTGTCAAGATGCTTCTGAACTGCATTACTGTCCTCCAGTTCACAGTCCTTCCCAGTTTCACATCATCTGCAAATTTGCTCAAGAAGTTGATTCTAGCATCCAAATCATTAATAAACACTTTGAACAGCCCTGGGCCCAGGATGGACCTCTGAACGGACTCCACTTGAAACCACCTGGCATTATGTGCCTCTCTCGTTATGGTCTCCTTTCTAAGGTGAACAATTCTAAAGTTTTTAATTTCTGTTCATATGCAAGGTTTTTATGATAGGGATATTGGGGATTATTAAGAAAACAAAATAGAAAGTATCGTTATGCCTCTATAAATCCTTGGTGCATCCATACCTTGAATATTGTGCTCAGTTCTGGTCCCCACACCTCAAAAAGGATATAGAACTAAAGAAGGTACAGAGAAGGCAACAAAGATAATTAGTGGTATGGGTGGGCTTTCATATGTGAAGAAAAGAGACTCTTGAGTGAGGACATGATAAGGGTTTACAAAATAATAAATGGCGAAGAGAAAGCAAATAGGGATTTATTATTTATTCTCTCACACAATACAAGAACTAGGGGTCATAAAATAAAACTAGTACGTAGTAAGTTTAAAACTAACAAAATAAAGTTCTTTTTCGCACAACGTGTAATTAAATTGTGGAACTCATTGCAACCAGATGTTGTGGAAGCTGACATTTTAGCCAGATTCAAAAAGGGATGGGATGAATGCTTGGAGGAAAGGGGCATTGTTACCCAGATTACAGGTAACCTTGTAGGGAGGCTACTGATAAGAGGCAGAAACAGGTCTACGGCCCAACCTTTTATTTGCTTGCACCTTAAAACATGAAAACAAACATTTATCCCAAAGTCTACCTATGACAGCACAACATAGATTCTCACCAATACTGGCTGGGGAGACTCAAGAGGTGGGAGGAAGTGGCACGCAGATTGGCAGCAGGTCTTTTTGAATTTGCTGAGTTCTTCAAATTTCCCTCCCACCTATGCCCAAAATTTATAGATGGCTGGTTTCAATATTCTAATAAATTACATCTGATTGGTTTTATTTACATTTTTAGTTTTGCTGAAACTGTTGGAACTGAACTGAACCAGACCTCTTGTGGACTTGGAAGGTGTTAGTTAGTTGGGATTTATATCCTTAGAGAGGAGGAAGTGTTTATCTCCTTTCCTTCCCCATTGTGGGATGCTGTTCTTGTTTCTTCTTTACCTTATTTTGTGGTCTTCTCTGACAAGGCTATTTTTGTTTGTAACCCAGGTGATACGTGGAAGGTACCTCCTCTCCAACTAAAGGCATTCAGCGGGTGTGTGTACACTGTAGGGAGTGTGGCTGCCTAGCTGCAGGCCAACCCACCTCCTTTCCCTACAGAGCAGAGCAGAGCAGAGCAGAGCAGAGACCGAGGGCACCCAGTGATATTTAACTATGTACAGGCTTAATGACACAAAATAATATAAAAATTATAAGGATAAACTTACATACATATCTCTATAGGCATATACACATAAACATATACATAGATTATTTACAAATATAGGTTTACACAGAAAATAGATCTTTTCAACCCCAAACTCAGGCACAGGCCTCTCTCCTGCAGCCTTCTGATTAGACTGCAGCCCCTGCCCCTTGACAGGACGCTAGCAACAGGCAAAGGAGCACTTAAGGCTAAAACACAGGTTAATTAACAATTCAACAAAAGGAATAACTAGCAGTTATGGGTTCATTAGAGGCAGGTCCTGTCAGACCAACTTGGTGGCCTTCTACAATAAGGTCACCAAATCCTTGGACGCAGGTGTCGTGGTGGGCATAGTCTTTCTGGACTTCAGGAAGGCCTTCGACACTGTCTCTCATCCCATTCTTATTTAAAAACTAGGGGACTGTGGCGTCAATACCTACACAGTCAGATAGGTCACTAATTGGCTGGAGGGCCACACCCAGAGAGTGGTGGTGGATGGGTCATTTTCGACCTGGAGGGATGTGGACAGTGGGGTCCCCCAGGGCTCAGTCCTCAGGCCCGCACTGTTCAACATCTTCATCAGTGACTTGGACGAGGGGGTAAAAAGCACCCTGTTCAAATT
>NW_017729032.1:203193872-203200842 GCF_001723915.1 Gavialis gangeticus
GGGAAGTCCCTGTTCCCTTGAGCACTACCAGGAGTGACTAGAAATAATGATCACAAGCTGGCAGAGGTTAGATTCAGATTAGATATCAGGAGGTGCTACTTCACTTTCAGGGCGGCTAGGAGCTGGAACCAACTTCCAAGAGAAGTGGTGCTGGCTCCTACCCTGGGGGTCTTTAAAAGCAGGCTGGAAGAACACCTTGCTGGGGTCGTTTGACTCCAGTACTTTTTCCTGCCGTGGCAGGGGGTCAGACTTGATGATCTGCTCAGGTCCCTTCCAGCCCTATGAACTATGAAACTATGAATAATTGAACATATACAATCAGGTTACATCACTAGAGTCACAAACATATATAGAAAACCAATACAATAGATTCACATATAAAACAGCTTAGAACCCTTTATAGTACAACAATAAGGATGCAGGGTTACAACAGTAACCCCAACAGCATAAGGAAGCAAACCACAACAATGGCACAGCAGCTGTGCCCAAAGAAGAAGTGGCAACCCAGGGCAAGATCCCATTACCCAGGTCGCTCAACTAGGTGGGGCCCATAACCATGATACCACCCTTAAACAGGGGCCCTAGACTCCCTTCTGTGGCTAGTGCAAATCATCCCCTCTCCTTAGGGGCTTCCCCTTGATCACCCTCAGTGAGGAATTCCTCTCCTCCCCTGTGGGAATCCCATCTCCCTGGGTAACTCATGATTCCCAGTCTCCTCCCTCGCAAGGGTGGTCAACCTGTTCAGTAGCTGCTCATGGCAGGAAGGCGTGAGCTGCTGTGTGCAGCCACCAGGGCCTACCCGCCCTCTCTTAGCCTGCTATGCACCACCCTGTGCACCAGGACCTGTGCTGCCTCACACAGCTCCGGCAACCTGTTGGCTCTATGGTCCTGTGCACCAAGCCATGCACTGATGGCCTAGCTCCTGCCTCATGCAGCCACTGGGGCCCCATCAACTCTCCTGGACTCTCAGTACACCGATCTGTACACTCTCACTGTGGCTCCCTCCACAGCAGGGTTAGGGACGCAGCCACTTGCTGCTTCCTTCTAGGTCGCAGTGTCTTCTGGGACAACTGCTCTGCCCTGCTGGTCAGCTCTACCAGCTGTTCACAAGCCCCCATCTTCACTGTTCCTTGCTGAATGCTCCCCATGTGTTGGGCTTTTATCTCTTCTGGACACTCTGCCCCAGATTGAAAATGGACTAGTAAGAAAGCCAGAGGGGTTAGTTCCCCCTCAGGTTCTCTTCTTCACCCTGTCCTTGGGTCAGGGTGGGGCAAGCTTGTTTCCTGCCTCCTCCTGATTGGTGGAAATGCTCCACCAATTGGCCTGAGCCATTTTGGGCTCAAGTTAAAAATCCAGGCTGCTGGTGAGTCCACCAGCCAGCCTGCCACATGTTTTTACAAATTATCTAAGCATTTTCACAAAAATATATTTATTATAGCAAAATAACATGTAAAACACTTGGTTATATCAATCACTACTATGACTACTATTTTACGATAAAGCTATGATATAGTGTATATGGATTATTTAATTTATAATAATTCCCTTATCTCCTTTCAGGACTTGTACTTTGCTTAAGCTTGTTTGATGGCTTCCTTTATTTGCTGACCAAGTTAGTTGTCACATCTGCAAAGTTTCACACTAGGGTCACTCAGAAACAGACTTTGGGCCTTCTGCTTAGCAAAACTTCTGCAGCTTTCTCCTTTGAAAATGGCCAAGACTGACAACAGCATCAGTAGCTATTGAGTATGGAAGTTAGGGATACAACCTCTGAATCAGAACTTCCAGACCTTAAATGCTGGAGGCTGGAAGTGAGAGAGGGACAGTGGGGAAAAAAACCATGGTCATACCCAGTTCACTTTTGTTTTCAGCATCTGCTTTCTGCCACTGTAACACAGGATACTGGGCAAGATGAATCTGTGGCCTGACTCAGTACATGGCAATTCTTATGTTCTTATATATGCTCCTTATCATTCTCACCAGCCTTCTCCGAATCCCCTCTAGTTCTTTTTAAGGAGAGGAGCCCTATTCTACAGTCCTATTCTAGAGGAGACCGCACTATTAATTTAGATATGGAATAATATTATTTTCCTTTCTATTCTTCATCCTATGCCATCCTAACCTCATATTTGTTTTCTTGACTGTAGCTTCATGTGTGGCTAAGATCTTAATTAGTTCTCTACAGTGATGATATTTTGAGCTGGCATGATTAATGCAGAACCCTGCAAGCTGTATGAGTACCTTAAAAGAAGCAAAGCACACTGGGTAGATAGCAGTCTGGGATATTACAATTAAATTCTTGACTGATAGCATTTTTTTAGACAAATGTATAGGCAGTTTACAAGACCTTGTAACCATCTGGGGGGATTTATTTCAGGAGGTGGTTGCATTAGCCATTCAGTGGTTATGGACCCATGTTTATTTAAAACCATTTCAAAAGGGGAATGTTTCAAAAGAGCAGCAACTGGTATGTTCTAACTGTGTTAAAGTTGGAGCTGTTATAGTACACTTGGATCATTCCAGGCTTGTCCACACATAACAATTAGAACATAACAGCTGTTCCCCTTTTGAAGTGACTCTAAATATATGTGTGGCCATACCCAGGGATCATGTATGGCTAAACTTTCCCAGGCATGAGACATGTGAAGCTAGGGTGAAAGAGTGTTGACAGAAAAGTGGAAATGCTAAATGCAGACAGGAGGCATTCCTATAATCCTACGTTCAGTTATTGGTGGTACAATTTATCATACCTGGGAAAACCAGCAGAGATTCTTATGTTAAACTATGCCATAAACTTTCAAAATGTCTTAAGTGCCTAGGAATAAGTAAATGGATTATTCCATTCCTATTTATTGCTTCTAAATTCTTATTACTGCTGCATTGTATAACCAGTTCTAAACCCTGCTATTTTTCTTTGAGCTGTGTAATAAATACATGACATAGAAGAGAGCTGATAAGTGACTGAACTTAGTATCTTGCTTCCCATCATATGATATGAATCAGGAATACAAAAAGTTCTGACATGTGACGTGGGTTATATATACTATACAGCAGGCATTAGAATGAAACAAATGTATTTCTAGCAAGATCTAATTTGGTGTTTTGAGGCTGCTGTGCTAAGGATTGGGTGTTGTATCCAACAGCACTCTTAGGATCTGGGGAGAGCCTTGTAGGGTTTTTTGGTGGGGAGGGGTGTGTGTGTGAGGATGGGGGCTGGGACTTACAACTCCTCCCCTTCCAAAATTATTCTGGCTCCTCAGGTAGCTAAAAAATAGGAACAAACTTATTTAGGATTCAATGGGAGATTTGGGATTCATAATCTGTTACCAATCCCAGTAAATCCATTATTATCAATGCCACTGCTCATACAAGTGTTTTTATTTTCTGTTACCACTGGTCTCAGGGTCAGCTACCCAATCATCAGCACAACATTATCTAGTGTTGTCTGCCAAGCCTCACATGGAAATATAATGAGCCATTGGTTAAGTATCACTGCTTTAAGAAGTTTAGAAGAAAGCACTAGGCTTTACATTGGTCAGCAGAACATCAGCGCCGTCCAAGCAACTGCTGGAAATACAGAAATTTGAATGTAGTAGTGTCAACACTACACAGCATACTTCTATGTAAGACTTTGTTTTTCAGACAGGTTTCCAGAATAGCTGCCAGATTTTCTACCTTCAAACCCATCCATCCTCTAATGGAGAGAGAGAGGGTTGTCTATTTAGCAAGTGTCTTGTTAGCTGATGTATATCATGAACTTCAGATATTTCTGTTCTTCTCTGTTTTGAAGAACACATGGGTAAAGGTGCTCACTTGGCAGACCCATGTGTGTGTGTAACTCATTTCATGCAGACTGCATAAATAAAATGAGTAGAATTATCCATCTCATATTTTTATTATATATTCATATTCATAAATAATATATATATTGATTCTACTGCTCTGCCCAATCTAGTTATGTCTCAAGTGATAAGGTTTCTGCCTTTTCCCTTTCTGTATCCTCTTGCATGGATTTTTTTTCTGACCTAGTAACATGGGGCAGATAGCATGCAGCCTTTATATGGCTGTGTAGGAGTAAGGAAGCAGGTTCGTGCAACAGTGAGATATGATAACTAATGAAAACTCTGAAAATGAGGACATCCAAAGAGCTGTAACTCATACTAGGTCCTCAACTTAAAGGTTGTGTTTGCGACTTTTGTTTCTTCATCCTTCAGTTGTATGTGTAGAAGTGATGCACCATTGACACTGAAATTCACACTCGAGTTCAAATACTTTGATATGCCTAGGCCATTCTCTAGGAACTCAAGACACATTGAGAAATAGGTTCTTTCTGCCACAAGGACACAATATAATCTAACCCTTAAGTTTTAGAAGATGCAAGACAAGCATGTCAGGTCATCATTATCATGTGACTCAGTTCTCATGAACATAAACTTTCACCATTCACAGAAACATTCAAAGGGCAGCAGATGTTTTCCATTTGATTTGTGTCATTGCTCAAAAAAATTTTGAATTCTTTCATTAACCGGTTTTACTTATTACAACATGTCTCACAACAGTGTCTCAGAGTAATTCCAGATGTTTTCTTAATAGCAACAGTGCTTTTCATTGCCAGATGCTCCATTGCCCAGCGCTTAGCCTCAAAATCTGTCATACGCTTTCTTCCTTGGCTCACAAAGCAGTTTTCCTACCGTGATCAGTGACTGAATGACAGGACCTGCGACTACAGACACTATTGCTTATTTAGATAGATTCCAACACGTGGTTCAGTTTTCTTATGTTACTTTATGGCCATCATAATTTACCTTATTTTGCTGTTTTATTTTATTATACAAGTGAACTGTTTTAAAGTCAATCACAAAGAACAACATGCCTGATTGTTTTCAGTATAGCTTTGTCCCTTGATGCATGTTCTTTTGGACTTTCATGTTGTAAAACAATAACATACAATGTTATTAAAGCCTATAGAGCCATAATGGATAACTAGTTCTTTGTTCATATTTTCCAAATAATTGAGCTTTTCTACCAGTATAGTGAAAACTATTTCAACAAAATGTGTTCCAAACAACCATTGTCCCTTGTTGGCTTTCCTCTCTGTTGCAGACGCATTTATTGCCTTTTCCTAGCACAAAATATGGTGTTAAATATAATAGCAATAGTTTAAATGGCCATAAAAGGTATTGGGACATACTGCTGAAAACTGGATACGATAGATTTGCTGGAGTTCAGGTTTAGGAAAAATTTATCGTTAGGGAGTTATTTCTTTTCCCAAAGTGTAGTTATTTAATGTTGATCTTAAAATTATTGTAAAATCCATTTCAATTGATGTCTGGGGGAAAAAAATCCTCCATATTCATAAAAATTGAAAGTTAGAAGAATTCCTCATATCATAGGGGTGCTCCCTGATCTGCCAAGTGCAGGTTTGTTTGTCACACTGCAGTCATGTAATACTATGTAAGGCAATGTGAGGAAAGGTGGGGGCATTCGATTTATGCACCTTTATGCTTCAAGAGCTGAAAACACTGTGAAAAACTGTACAGATCATTGTTGTGTGGTTAATTGACTTTTCAATAAAAAAAATCTGGATAAACAAACCCCCTCAAGGAAGACTCCTTATAGACATGAACAGAAAATCATAACCTTTGTTATTCTGATACCTGTACTTTGAGCGTTCAGGGTACTATTCTGCATTAATAATAATGTCCTAATCCAGCTTATACATTTTTTTTAGAATAACTGCTATGTAATAGTAATTTGTTTTGGAATCTCCCACCCTTCTTTATGTTGGATAGCATCTCACTACATAATTAGTTCCATTAAAACCAGTAAGACTACTGGAATAGTAATGTGCTCCCATTGTGAATAGGATAGCAGGATTGATTCCTTCATTTCTATTTCCAGATCAAAACCTCTGTTAAATTTTAAAAGTATACCACAGAAATTGACAGTGAAATATATCCCAGGGATATTGTAATTATCCCCAAAGCAAGCGTGTCAGTTTAAAGTTAAGGTTAAATTTAAAGATGTCTGACTATGCCTACATCTACAAATGCACCTCGTTTAGGTTCAGGCACCTAAACAACTTTCTCTCTATTTTGTAGAGCACTTGAGGGGAAGGGGTATGAAAATGTCTAATCTATCATATATTTCAGGAGCACAAAGTACCTTATGTTTTAATCATATGGTAATTGAATGGCCTTATTTTTGTCCAATTATGTCATATGAAAGAGTCTTAGACAGCAAAATTCATAGGTACTTCAGGGCAGTTTTTTCTGCTCCAGTGATACAAAGCAGCTGTAAACACAATCAAACTGGCTAGTTAAGCTGAGTTTATGGCAGAATAGCAGAAAACAAACAGAGCATACCAGTGCATCTGGCCCTACAAGTCTATTCTATAAGGACTTAGTAGACAAAAAAATCCATATATTTGCTACCACTCGCATCAAACTCAGATATTGGCTTCAGAGACTGCAATCACAGCATTACTGCCTGTGGTACCCAAAAGCTGGAAAATAAAAACAAGGTATTGTCTTATGACATATTGGCTTGGGTATATGTTTGCCACAGCACTTTTCTGCATGGAATGTATCAGACCTGCTCACATACACACAGCAACTCCTGTTAAGGTAATGAAATTGCTTCCTTAGCTAATGAAAAAAAGCCTATATTTTTTGGAGCTAGAGATTGTCATTTGTCTTCCTTATGTTCCCTGATCTTCCAAATATTAGTTTGTTTGTCAAATGCAAGAGTCATGTTCAGTGCTGTACTGAGGGTTTCTGCCACCTGGGGGCCAATGCTTACATTTGTGCCCCCCCTCCCCGCCTTGCAGAGTGGCGGTGGGGGGTGGGGCATAGACAGAGAAAGAAAAAAATTGCGGGTCACTGAGTGGGTGCATGCATGCACTCCCCTCCCCACCCCAGGAAAGTCTGCGGGGGGAGAGGAAAGGGCCATGGGGGGGGGGGGGGGGGGG
>NW_017729032.1:203205842-203213951 GCF_001723915.1 Gavialis gangeticus
CAGGGATTGGAACAGAGCTAGGCCCAGGATTGAAGCTGGGGCCTACTGTGCCCATCCCTTCCCCCACACTCAGAGTTCTTGCCTGGCGCCGGCAGCCCCTGTGAATTCACTGCCTCACATTGGCCCCAGACCTGTACTGCCTGTGGGAGTCTGGAATGGAGCCAGCCATAGGTGCACCGCTGGGCCGGAGGGGATGGAGCCTGCAGGACCCCTGCACTCACCCCACATCTTCCCCAGGAAGAGCCTGGTGGCTCCTCCAGGGGCGAGGTCCCGGGCAGTCAAGAGGCCCCTCCAGGGGCACAGTACAGATTGTGGCTGTAGCCCACCTGTGACCTGTGACCTGTGAAAAGATTGGGGGGCCATGTGCCCCCTTTGGCTGCCTGATGTAACACCCTTAGGGGAGCTGCTGGGCTCCAATTGTCCCACAACCCGGCCTGGCCAAGGCCCCATTCACTGTGAATGGAGCCCTGGCTGGGCTGGGTCATAGGACAATTGGAGCCCAGCAGCTCATCTAGGGGCACAACATGGGGGAGCCAAGGGGGTAAATGTGCCCCCCTCCCCTGACTCCCTTGCAGTGCACACAGCAGTTGGAACCACCTACCTGCATCCCTGGACCAGCCACCAAGCTCCCATTGCCCCATTCACGGGGCTAGGCCAGGTCATGGGGAAAACCCCACAGTGTGTCAGGGAGTGGGGCAGTAGCAAATGATTCACTCATGCCCCTACCCCACTCCCTCCTGCACTGTGGGGATCTTAGTCTGCCCCTGAAGCCCAGGTAAAGAAAACAGAAAGAAACTTACCTGCCTGCTCAGCCAGCTGTGATCCTGGCTGCTCAGGTGATATGTGTGCACACCCCTCCTCCCTGTAGCAGTCTATGGCCAGACTGCCCTGGGGCCCTAACTTCTGCCTGCATTTTGGTGGGGCTGAGCCTAGTTAGCCCCCCTTCCACTGCCGATAGGGTGGGGGTATCCCACCGGCCGATTGCAGGGCAGGGTGGGGAGGCAAAAGTGCTGGCAGAGCATGGCAGTGAAACTGGAAGCGCTTCTTGTTGCTGTGGGTCTTGCAATACTTGCAAGCCCTCCCCCAATAAAAGATATCACACACACACACACAGAGACCCTTCCCCCCCACAGACAGCCATCTGCCCTCTCCCTATACCTCTCGCAGCTGCCTGTGGCTCAGTCTCCCTTCCTCCCCCACATTACACTTATGTGCAGGGAGCTGCTGCTTGGCTGTCCCAAGCAGCCCTGCAAATGCAGAGGGCCGGACAGGGCTGAGCCCAGCAGGAAGCACCACCACCATGCTGTGTCTGCAGACAGGCAGTGGCCCTCAGAGGGGTAGCTCAGCTATGGGGGGCCAACATGAATTTTGGGGCACTCTAGCCCCCAAGACCCTTCCAGCACTGTGGCCCACAAAGGCGCAGTGTGGCACAGTGCTCCTGGCCAGGCTGGCCTGGCCCCAACTGCCTCCCCACCCCACTTCCAGGTAGGGCATGACTCTCCCAGCTTGGCCTGGCCCCCTCCCCCACCCCAGATGTGGCACCACCTGGCCTGCAGATGTGGTGCAGCTCTTCAGACAAGACCCCAGCCCTGCCCCCCCTCCCCCAGCCCCATCAGTGGAGGAGGAGCCCTGTTTCCAGCTCCCAGGAAGCAAATGTCAAAGCTGCAATTTTAAACTTGGCACCAAAAATGGGTGCCAAGTTTAAACAGTGGCTTTCACTTCCCTGCTGGTGAGGATTCCAGGGCCCCGAATTGGAATGAGCCCCTAGGCACATTTGCCTAGGTTGCCTGTGCATTAATCCACCTGTGGCCCGGCTGACTGTCCAGGGGCCCACGCCCCCCGGCCCTTCCCTCGGTACACCACTGGCCTGTGCACCCCCCCAACCTCATGTGTCGTCTATGGTCCTACTTAATTTGTGGCTAGATATTTCATGGCTCGGTTGCAGCACAAAGAGCTGATTTCACGTGCAGCCCTGCCCCTTACTGCTGATTGTCAAAGGAGCCCTGGAGTGGGGAAAGGAGGGATGAAGTGGCAGCCACCATCTTGGCTGCTGGTTGCCTTTTGTACCGCCCTGCCAGCTGCTGCCCTACCCTCTTGGGTGGACTATGAGGCAGTGAGGGCTACTGGTGAGTCCCCAGTGGGGAGCAGTATTTTATTTTTATTAAGTTTTTTTTAAAGTTGCAGACAATTGCAAAATCATGAAATAAGTAGGTCCCTACTCATGTACAGACTTGTGTAAGAACTTAAGCTGAAGCCCACTGAAGTCAATGAAAAATTCCCATTGAATTCAATGAGATTTGGAGCATGCTGTACATGAATTAGACCAGTGGGTCGCAACCCTTTGAGACTCAAGACATCCCTGGATAGACTCTAGACATGCTTTGGAAAATGCCAGAACTTAGTTTTCACTGTTTTTTTGATTACAGAAAAATAATAGAGCAGTTTTTTCTGATGCAAAGAACTCAGAAGGATCACAACTATGGATTTCTATTTGAAACCTCTGGGTTTATCTTGTGAATGATGTTTGCACACCTAACAGTGCTAACATTATGCTGCACTCTGCAGCACCCTTGAAAGGGTTTCAAGGCACCCCGATTGCTGTGGCACCCTGGTTGAGAATCACTGAGTTAGACACTCAGGAACATGAACAGCTAGGAGAAAACAAGGTGATTTGTTAATTCCTTTTGTGGGTAAATTCAAGACCCACAAGGCACCAATCAATCTACAGTAGCTGGTATCTCCTCACAGGCCTAAAAATCTAATTCGTGCCTGCAAACCTGAATTCTGCTCTTGTCCAAAAATATGCCTCATTCTGTTTTACAATTGGTTTATGCTCTTCTTATTTCAGCTACTGATTTTTTCAGTCTGTGCCAAATTACAAACTCTTTTCTATGGAGTAATTTTGTCTGAATGGCTTGTGCATCTACCTATCCTGTCCCAATTTCAGGCTATGGCCTCTTGTTTTCAAATTAGTTGCTATCTTAAACAGCTTATTGGCTTCAATCTGTTCTTCTCAGGATCTTGTTTATTTCTCTGACAATCTCTGATTTTACCTCATTTTATTCCTTAAGCTACAGAAGCCAGCACAGGCCTTCCTCATAATTCATAGACCAAATCTCTAGAGTATTTAGGATTTTCTTTTACAGCACCTTTTCAACTTCAGAGCTCTAAAATGTTACCAGTGGCCAGCACAGCATATAATTCTAACATTGCTCTAGTTGCCAGTTGTACCACAATAACTTTTACCTATTTATGGGCTAAAGTACCACTCACATATACAGCCAAAGCAGCATTTCTGTAAAATTTCAAGATTGGTTTCCTTCTTAACTGCATGCACATACCTTCAGTCAGGATGCATATAGCTACTGCTACGCTGTGTAACATTTCAGCAGCCAACTCATGTATTTTCACTACAATGGCAAAAAGATGCCACTAGAAACCCATGTTTTTAACACGAGGTTACATTCCCATGGTAGGATATTAGGACATTTCTGTTTTACTGTTCATAAAATGTCAGACAATAAAATGGTGATTGCAATTGGGTCAGCTATTTGAAATGACTTGTTCCTTGTACTAATTTAGCCCCATTTTGTGTGGAGATGAAAATAATTCACCAACAATGACATTCACTCCCACATAGAAGACTAGCCCAAGCTCAGTGCACCAGGAAAGCCAAATTTTCAGAACTTAAGATGGCCAAAGGTGGGCCTTAGTGTCATGCTGATCTTCTGTCCAGGGGTAAAGTACATATTTTGTGGATTATTTGTGAGACAGTTGTGATTATATTACCATTGACAATGAAATTACTTGACATAGGGTTCAAGTAAATGTGTTCAGACTATAGGTTATTTACAGTCTGCTGACTGTGTTTAGTTTTAGCTATTTGAAATATGCCACACATGCTGTGTGCTTAGAAACCTAAATGACATACTTTTGTTTCAGTTCCGTTAAGCAATGTACCTGGCAAGATTACATCAACATTTATAAATCAAGTCATACAAGAAAATGACCATTTGTAATACTTCAGGGTGTTCCACAGGGAACATACCTAAATTTCTTTCCATGGTCTAAAAAAGCAAGGTTTTAGTATATTAACATTTTTCCTGTCTCTCTCAGTATTTCTCATTGTAATGCGGCCTGGAGCCAGTCAGTCCTGTTATACAGAGGGCAAGTAATTTATACAGATGGTTGAGAAAGTTTAGATGGAAGAAAGCTGCGGAAAGGAGGTTGTCCTCTGTGGCTCAGTGGGAGACAGACACAAGATGGAAGGCCTCTGGCTCCTCCATGTCCACTCTGGTCAAGGGAATAACTTTGTATTATAATATGACTTTTTTTCTTTCCTTGAGGAAGATACTTTTGGGTATGTAATGAATCCCTCATGCACTGAAGAATACAGGTCAGCATGTTATTTGGCAGTTTGATCAACAAGTCAGAGAGTCAAAGTCAAGAAACCGTAACAGTTTATTGAAAGTAACAGTAACATACAATCTTCTCACTGGAGCAGGGGTGTCCAATAGAGCTGTGTGAAGCTTCAGTCCCTGATTCAATTTGGGGGAGAATTGGCCCGATTCAGTAGCCAAATATCTGAATCTGAATCAAATCAGAGGGCCCTTTAATCTCTCCAAATCAATATGAAACCCTCCAAATCAATTCAGAGAGATTCAGACAGATTTGGTCATTCAGACATAGATATAGCTTTAAATGATTTTTCTACATACTTCTAGGTAGCAGGGGCTCTGAATGCTGCAGTGCTGGGACAGATGCAGCGTCCCACAGAAGCACAAGGGGCTCCCCAGCACATTTGGCTGCAGACCCGGAAGTGGACCAGAAGCACTTCCGGTCCACGTCTTGGTCCACTGGGGAGTGTGCAGGAGGGTCTCCCCTGCACCCCCTCAGCTTGGCGACTAGTGCCTCCTGAGTCGGGGGGGGGCACCTGGGGTCCCCATAAGGCTGATTGCTAAGCTGGGGGGGGGGCACAGGTGGAGGCCCCCAGCACATTCCCTGGCAGACCCAGAAGTGGACCAGAAGTACTTCCAGTCCACTTCAAGGTTTGCTGCTGAGCATGCTGGAGAGCCCCTAATGCTCCTGTGGGACACTCAATCCGCCCCAGCACCACAGTGTTCATAAGCTGTGCTGCTACTTCAAGGTCTGTAGAAAAAACTTTTGAAGCTATGCCTATGTCCGAATGACTGATTCGCTAAATCAGCATCAAATCGTCAGATTTGGATTCCACCAAATTGAATCAGGGACAGTGATCCAAATCAATGGATCAAATCGCTGTTCCTGATTCAGGCCAAATCTGAATCCAAATCGAATAGGGCCCATTTTGCACAGTCAACTTGTGACATGTATGCCACAAGTGGCACGTGGCAGATTAGAGAGGGGACAAGCAGCACAGTGGCAGATAGGGCAGGAAGCAGAAAGCAGAGCAACAGATTGGGCAGGGAGCAAAGGGAAGGAAGCAGGAACTGAAGTAGTATTTTGGGCAGGGAGAAGAAAACATAGCAGAAGATTGGGCAAAGGAGTTGCACTTAGGAAGGGGGTAGGGCTAATTTGTGGCATGCGTGCCAAAAAAGTTGGTCCCAATGTACTAGAGGGTGTTAGTGTTAGCTGCCTCTCCTAGGGTACACACAGGGAGAGCTCCAGCCCTCTCCTATGTACTTTCCAGAGCAAACAAATGTACCAATTTGCAGAGTTCTTAACTATCTGTACATCTTTCCTTTTTACAACAAACATATTCAAAGACCATAACCAGACTGCAAATATGTGGAGTATAAAGATGTACTGGAACTCTAGCATATCTCACTTAGCCTTTGTGGACACTATCACTCTGCTAGATCTTCATGACATCTCTTCATTCTCAGTTGTCATTGATCTAGATTTTATTATGTCCTCTTCTGTAGATGGCTCCAATTCATTCTCTTTATCTGTAATCTCTCTTGCAGAAGCTTGTTAACTAGATGGTTGACTGACTGAGGTCTCTTATAGGTCCTATGATATTCTTCCATAAGCTGTAAGTGTCTTCTGTTTCTCTGGAACACTATCCCTCTAGGTGAGAAATTGATAGGACCTAGGAGCTACCTCATATGCTACTTTTGTATTCCTTCTTTGCCATCAGGTATGAGCACCATGTCCTTGGCTTGTTTTGGTGCTAACTGTTGGCACTGGATTTATGACCCAGATACCTTATTCCAGGCAGACCCAAACCCTCAGACAGACCATGACCTCTCCATTCAAAAATAGGCAAATGCTATTGATACACAGTGATAGCAGATAAGAATAATGCAAACAATTCTATATCTACCAGTTCTGGAGCTGTCACAGAGAGCAGGTATGTCTGGCCAGTATGCGAGCTTCACCCTGAGGTTCTTTCTTCAATGTTAGATGTCAGCAGCCTGAAGGTTGAAGGCTGATAAGTCATTGCCCACTTAGCACCAAGGAGCTAATGTGTCCTTTGTAATGGTATCTTTGTTTCTTCAATGTCTACCTTGATATTGGGCTAATACAGAGCAGCCCTTGCTCTTTTGTATTTTTTGGTGCCCAAATATCCTTACTATATTCTACTGACATGCCTTTCTGTAACACCTTTAGAAAAATATGTCTGGAATCTTTGAACAGAATGTAATCCAGTACCGTAAGCTCTTCCTTGAATTGATGACAGGGGCTGGGTATGTGTTTACCCTGGCCACCTAGAAAAGATAGCTAGTCTTGCTTTTTGTAATATGTTATCTTGAGCAGTAGCTTCTTCAGTGATTGCCCACATTTCATCTGACACAGGAATTGTTCTCTTGATCAGATTAACGTGTACTATGTCTGACTCTGAAAACTGGTTACCTCCTGTGTTATTATAGGCTCTGAATAGTGTTATTATAGGCTCCGAGTAGTGCTATGAATAAATGTTTTCCTAGTATGTATTTTAAATTAAATAATCAATTGCAGCCTCAAGAAAATCCTCTATATTCTTGGAGATGTATCTGCTAGACCATTTTTGGCTATTGTCATCAATGGTTTGTGACTGGTTTCAGTTAGAATAGGGCTCCCATAAATGAATAAATGGCATTTTTTTCAACCATATACCAGAATGCTTCTTTTTCAATATGTGCATACAGATGCTCTGTTAGGTGAGCGCTTTCAAGCCATAAGCCTCAGCCTCTAGTTACCTCCATGCTTTTTGCATGGAACTGCCCCAATATCTTCTTCAGAGGTACCTGTTGAGAGTTTAATGGGTTTTTTGATGTCATAGTAGCTTACCATGGGAGCCTTCTTGATTAATTCATTCAGATTTTCAAATTCAGTGGCATGGTTATATTCCCAAACCCACTGAACATTTTTTTCTAGGAGTGTTCTCATGTGTGTGGTCTTTTCTGATGTTAGGTATAAACGTTCATATAAATTTGACCACTCCATTGAATTTTTGCACTCCTTTATCTTTAGAGAGTACAGTGTTGGTAATGGTCTTAACCATTGACAGAGTAGGGAGGACAGGGGGTGGGGTTGCTCTTTATGTAAAGGAGCATTATACAACTACCCTAATCAAAATGGGATTAGAGGAAAAGAAAGTTGAGGCACTGCAGGTTAGGATACATGGGGCATATCCACACATGCAAGCACGTGCATTTGCAGCAGCTCAAATAGAAGCAGTGCACATTTGAGCTGGGGCTTTTTGCCTCAGCACACATGTTCAGACATGCACTTTGGTGGGGAGCAAGTTGTGCCACTTGGGGCAAAATAACCCTGCCTGGCTCCTGCTAGATCTGCAGCCAGGGGGAGCTAGAGCCTAGGGCCAGCACCTGTGCTGTCTCCAACAGAATAAAAAGTTGCCTCGTCCTGGCCTCTTCCATACAAAAAGCTGCCCTGGCAAGCAGCTCGGGGCTACTCACTCTCTGGAGCTTCTGGGGCCCAGCCAACTGATACCTGGGGACACTACCCCTTGTGCCAGCTGGACTGCTGCAGCAGCAGCATCCCAAATCCATTTTTTAAAATACCCCAAAATCCATGTCATTCCACATTTTAAAACAAAAAACTACTCCACACACACATACTGAGAGAGAGAGAGACTGTGATACGTTAGGTAATGCTTTATTGGTATATTTACAATGTTAAAGCAAT
>NW_017729032.1:203217279-203217497 GCF_001723915.1 Gavialis gangeticus
TTCTCATAAATAAATTCAGAGGCTGTGACATAGATGTTTATACAGTCCGGTGGCTGGCAAATTGGCTTAGCAGTCACACCCAGAGAGTGGTGGGTCGGTATTGACCTGGAAAGATGTGGGTAGTGGGGTTCTGCAGGGTTCAGTCCTTGGACCTGTACTCTTCAATATCTTCATCAGTGACTTGGATGTGGGTGTGAAGTGTACTCTGTCCAAGTTTG
>NW_017729032.1:203222497-203226582 GCF_001723915.1 Gavialis gangeticus
ACGATACTAAATTGTGGGGTGAAGTGCACACTCCGGAGGGTAGGGAACAATTGAAGGCAGACCTGGACAGGTTAGAAAAGTGGGCAGTACACAATAGGATGCAGTTCAACAAGGACAAGTACAGAGTGCTGCTCCTAGGGTGCAAAATGTCCAGCACACCTACTGGCTAGGAAGTGTCCAGCACACCTACTGGCTGGCCCTCAGCAGCACAGAAGCAGAAAGGGATCTTGGAGTCATAGTGGACTCCAAGATGAACATGAGTCATCAGTGTGAAGAAGTCATCAGCAAGGCTAACTGCACTTTGTCATGCATTAGTAGATGCAGGACAAATAGATCCAAAGAGGTGATACTTCCCCTCTATGCAGCATTGGTCAGACCGCAGTTGGAGTACAGCATCCAGTTTTGGGTGCCATACTTCAAGAAGGATGTTGATAGACTCAAGAGGGTCCAGAGGTGGTTAGGGGCTTACAGGACAAGTCCTATGAGGAGAGACTGAGGGATCTGGATCTCTTCAGCCTCCACAAGAGAAGGCTGAGAGGTGATCTTCTGGCTGCCTATAAATGTATTAAGGGGATGCAGCAAGGGATCAGAGATGCTCTGTTCACCAGGGCATCTCTTTGGGTAACAAGGAACAATGGTCACAAACTGACAGAGAGCAGATTTAAGCTAGATATCAGGAAAAACTTCTTCACGGTAAGGGTGGATAAAAGTTGGAATGAGCTTCCAAGGGAGGTGGTGCTCTCCCCTACCTTGGGTGTCTTTAAAAGGAGGCTGGATAGGCATCTGGCTGGGGTCATCTGACCCCAGCACTCTTTCCTACCTAGGCAGGGGGTCAGACCTGATGATCTGTTGAGGTCCCTTCTGACCCTAGAATCTATGAATCTAATCCTGTCAAAATCAATACAAACACCTTCTTCTGTTAATCTTTCTTCTAAATACATTATTTGTTTGAATTTGCATCTTCCTTGTTCAGCTTCAAGCCTCTACGTGAGCTCTTCTAGGGCCCACATAAGTCTTAAATCATGCTCCTCAATGATTTTCATCGGGTGAGATGAATGCTCTGAGCTGAATACATCTATGTGCACTACATTTCTCCCTTCAAAAAAATGTTTGCCCCTTCCTATGAAAGACCTTAGGTGCAGAACAAAAATCTTAACGGAAGGTTGCAAAAGCAGCATCTTCTGAAAGGTGTATTGAATGAACATAGCTGTAACAGGAGGGCATCCTAGGGGTCACTGTGCTCTCCTCTGGCGTCCCCCTACCATGCCCAGTTAGTCTACAAAGCACCCTCAATTCTTGCCCACCACGTCTTTGATGTTATGTATATATTATAGGGAGGCTGCCTCTTTGTCTTCCTGGACATGGTTTTCTTCCTGTACACTGGCCCGTCTCTGTAATGGGTGCTTCTGTGCACCCCAGCCTTATGGGCTATGCATGGCTCCAGCCACTCCTTTATCACACCCCAAGCTTCACGGATATACCGGACATTGTTCAGTCTTACCCTCTCACTGGGCACTCGGGCTCTCCGCAGCCCTGTCTCGCTCTACGCCTTGCTGGGCACTCGGGGTTGGCACACTCCCAATGTTGCCCTTTTCTGACTTATGTTGGTCGCTGCCCCTTTCTCCGGGGCTTCTCAATTTGCTGCCCCTTCCTCTGGGGCTGGGGTCCCCACTCTACCATGTGTCTCCTATGAGGCCTCCTCCAATCCCTAATAGCCCCACCCAAGCCACCGGTCTAACAGCAAACAAAACACAAGCCCCTGGGCTATAACATAAGCTCAAGCCTCCTGGCTGTAATAACATTTGAGCCACCCTATGGGATCTCCATCTCTCACCAATCACACTGCTCGTGCATTCAGGCCTCTTCCCTTTCCTCTCTCAGGCAGAACTCCTTCCCCCTTGGCTGCCAACAAGGAACTGCCTCCTGACCTCCGGCCTGTGATTTATATAGGAGCCAGGCCCTGACCCTTCTGGTCAACTGACCAGGCAGATGTGGGTCGCTAGCGCCCTCTGGTTACTCCAGCAACCTGCACCTGGGTGGTTATCCCAGCTCTCCAAGTAGGAGGCACCTTAGTGCCCTGCTACAATACCCTATTGTTATTCTATCCCAAGAGAACTTGCCAAAGCATCCAGAGGCTGTTTCCAGAGTAAAGAAATATTTAGCTTCTGCTATACTTCCAAAAATGTCCTTTCTGGTAAGAATTAAAGTCTGTTCCTTTTGATGTGCCTGTTAAATTGTTTAGGATCTAGACACAATCTTAAAGATCTATCTTTCTTTTCTACTATGGCCAGGCAATGAACCGTAGCTGTTGGTTCTTCTATCTTTTTCTATTATTGGTATATCCAAAACAGCTAATCTGTCTAGTTCATCTTTAATTTATTTCTTAAAGCAAGAAGAACATTCCTGGGAGCATTCCTGGGAGTGGGAGTGTTTGTTTCTATCGGTTCTATCTTGTACTCAGTTTACAGTTTCGCTGTATCAATAAGAAACATCAGAAAACTGTTCTATATTGCTGTCCACTGGTTTCTCAAGAGAGTTTATTCTTTTAATTAAATTCAAAGCTTTACAAGTTCTGAACTCAATAATAAGCACCAGGTTTCCTGGAACAATCACGAACTGAACTTTTTTCATATTATTTTTGTGCCTAAAATTCAGTGCACATAAATCTTTAGCTGGAATCATTTTCCCCTTATATGTCCTGAGCATTATCTTTTAATCCCCTAAGTACACAGGTTTAATGTTTATTTACTCAATAAAAAATAAGTTATTACATTGATCTGTGCCCCTGTATCCAATTTAAAAGTTACCATTAGTTCATTTATCTCCCAGGTGATTGTCCAGTCCTCAGAAGAATTCACATTTTCTAGCTAGCTTGACTGGGTCTTCTTTCTCCATGGCTTTGATAGCCAACATCTAGATGCTGAAGCTATGCTCAGGTTTCTTCCAACTTTATGGTGCATTGTTGGACAGCTGTAGCTGCTCTGGAAATTGCAGATACTTCATTTCTTTTTTTCACTTTTTTTTTCCATATCCCATGTGTTATTTGTTAGCTTTATCAACAAGTCAGAGCCCCAGAGTCCAGAAACTATAATGCAGTTTATTGCAAGTAACAGTAACAGACAATGTTCTAGTGGAGCGCTACCAACAAGTATCCCAGCTGGCATTCGCACTGAGAGAGCTCCACCCCTCCTCCAAGTACCAGCATAGGCAAATATAACAATTTGCAGAGCTCTTAAGAGCTAACTGCACAGTCAGCAGCCTGAGCTCATCTTTGCTCACTTTCCTCGTTCTTTGTCTCTCCTGCTGTGTTTGCTGTCCTGGACACTTCTTGTGCTGCCTTCTAATGTTTTATTTGTTGGACATCTGGCTTCCTTTGTTCTTTCAGGAAAAAAAAAACCCAGCTACATTTTCTGTTTCTCATTGGCTGCCCAGTTTAACAAACAAATTCTGACCCTCTGAGTTCTCATTGATGTTATCCACTATGGAAGAAGGCAGAGAAAATTTGAAAAATACACTGGCTTATTCATTTCTGTTTAGACATTATTATCCACAATTGCTGGACTAGCATTACCCCCACTGTGAAACAAAGGCAAGAAACTACAGCACGTATTTGTACCATACAACCACTTGGAGCCCCCAGGGGGATGAATTTGGCAAGTTCTTACTGAGGCTTCTGATCCCAAGAGCTTCTACCTCCTTGTTAGATACTGTGTGTACTTCAGGGGACCTTTCTGTACTCACACCAGAGCTTGTGGAGTGGGGTCACCTTAAACCTGTTCTTTGTCTGAAATTTTCACCATCTCGATAGTGACAGATTTTAGTCTGTTTTAAGTGTTTGCTTTTATGACAGCACATATTTCAGTACTGAAGTGTGTAAGCCATTCAAACAATAATTCTTCCAAAATTGTCTTGATTGTATTTTCTGCCATCAGCAAATGCAGGCATTTCTGAAATACGAATCTCCTGAGGGCTTTTATACCCTTTGAGCCATATAACTGCCCATAAGTTTTATCCTTGGCATTCCACTTGATAACCTCAGCCTGCTTGTTCCCTAGCCATTTAGATGGGATTGTGTGCATGTGTGC
>NW_017729032.1:203231582-203234331 GCF_001723915.1 Gavialis gangeticus
GGGATCAGCCCTCTCTTTTTCACTCTTCTCTGTTATGTGACATCTGACTTTGTAAGTTATGTTGCATTGTGACACAGTATCCAGACCCATCCCACACAAAATAAATTGTTTATGCTGCTTTGTGCACTTTGATCCTTATTTCCAAAACAGTGTCCACCTTTCCTCAATAGGACGGGGTGAGAGGGGACAGAAAATGATTTTCCTCATAAGAGGGAATTTTTGAAATTGTGAAAAAATTGCTGAAAATTGAAAAAATGATATGTCTACACAATGCAAGGTAGTGCTGTATACTAAGACAGGCTATGGCCATGCTGAGACATGCCATCCCTGTTAGATCCTGAACCAGAAGTAGTGTAAGTCAAGTATTAGCAATGTTTTCCAGTGCAGGGCTGAAATGACCCAGCTTGAGTCCAAGGCAGGCCACCCAGCCCTACAATCTGGCTGCTGCCATTTCTTTTGCCATCTACCCATGGTGAGACAATGGTGAAGTAAGTGGCTACTCAGCTATGGCTCAGGCAAAGCCTCAGCCCCTCACCTCCCAAGCTGCTGAAACCTTGCTTCACAGTCTGGATCCAGATCTGGCCCATGGGTTATAGGTTACCAATCCCTAGAGATGAGCTGAGGAAGTTGTTATTATATTTTCTTGCTTAAAACACACACACACTGATTTCCAGCAGCTGATTTTTAGAAAAAATGGTGTGCATTGTATGCAAGAAAATAAAGCAGTTAGTCTGACATATTCTAAAAAGCCTCACATATTCCTAATATGTGAATGGAAGACTGTTTTGGCCATATTGTTTTACATTTTTCAGCTTAGCTTAACCTATCCAGTAGAGCTCAACTTTTTAAAATTTTGCATAACACAGAGAGAGAGAGAGAGAGAGAGAGAGAGAGAGAGAGAGAGACTCAGTGAAACTGAATTGTGCATATTTCTCACTCAGAGGGATTGGAAGTCTGTAAAATGACTGCTTCAGAACATTACTGGGCAAATAAATTAGCAAGACTCAAACATTGCATTAGACATTATCTGATGAATAATTTAATCATCATCCTAAACCAAAATAAAGCCCTCATCTTCAATGGAAAGTTATTACAGTACTGGAAGTTTATTTCTGTTTATGAAACAACGGGTATTACCTGTGGCAGGAAGCCACCTTTGTTTCTCCCCAAAATCTCTGTGCTGTGACAATTTGATTAGGATGGGCCCAGCAGAGGAGACACCTTTACCCTATCTCTAGGTAACCTGAGATGTATACATTCCTGAGGAAGGGGGGAAACCTGCTCCTTCTGCCTATGTGACTGTGTCACAGGGAAACTACAGAGAAGAGACCCCGAGGGCCCAAGGGGGAATCCTGGGACCCAAAACACAACAGGGAAGGAAAAAAGAAATGGAGATTCCCTTACCTGCAGCTGACACTGCGGCAAGACCGGAAGAGGTGGCGGGACCCGTGCGGCTGATTAGCCGTGTCTTTTTGAAACTGCGGCCAGCTGTGGAGAATTACGAGCGGAGCCGGCATGGGACAATAAAAGGCAGTCCAAGGGAAGAAGAAGGGGGGACAGCCGGAGTGGAGCCGCCAGCGGAGGTACTCTTGGAACCCGGATCAGGAGCGAGGATTCAGACGACCCTCCACAAGGCAAGAGGCTGCACCCGAGGCTGTCAGAGGGAGGACGCCAGCGAGGAGGCGGCGGATGCCCCTATTCACAGCAACGGAGTCAAGGGAGAAAATCCATGGACTCCAGATGAAGAAGCCAACAGCAGAGATGGCCCCGAAGAGAGGGTGACAGAAGTCGACCCAGCAATCCAGGTGGGATTGGCACGGGTTTGGGAAGGCTCCCGGAGTCTACCCCGACGGGGAGCAGAGAGCCTAAGCAGCAGGAGGGGCTGCAGGAAACAAGCTCCTACCAGTCTGAGCTGCTCGGCAAGGGACAGAGTGGGGTTGAATTGGAGGGACCAGTAGTAGTCCCATTCGGCACTCAGGAGGGATATCAGCCGGACAGAGGGTTGCCTTAGACAGGGTTAATAGGGAAAGGAATTCTCCAGGCCAGGGAGCCCATTTTGTTTAAAGCCAGGGATTTTTATCGGTAGTGGTTTTTCTTAATTTTCATTGTTCTGTTTCCCACTTTTGGAGGGGTAGGAAGGAAGGCCGTAATCCACTCAATTCAGGGTCAGGTTAGATCTTTATATCTGTATCAGAGTGCCCATTACATCAAGAGGCGAGGGTCGGGCCTGGAGACGTCAGCAGCTCGGCGAGGCTGGGTATCAGGGCAAGGTGTAGGGGAGGTTGGAGCCTCGCAGAAGACCATCGCCCCAAGATTCCCGACTCTGGATATACTCTAGTAGTTGACCCCACCACTGAAAGAACGAACAAAGTCGTGGCAGGCGAGATTGGGGTGAAAGCTACCCTGGGGCAATACATCTGGGCTATATAACCTCAGGGATGGAGCGACGAGCAATATTACACACCCGAAGCCGGGCAGCACGGGACCGGATGTTTGAAGCCCACCGGGTGCAGACTGTTATCAACTACCTGTGTGAGGGGCATCTACCTGGTGGGCTAGAGTCTGCCCAGCAACTAGTGATGTATTTCAAATTGGTTGGCCAACAGCCAACAGGTGCTGGCCTCCATTGGACCAGGTGAATGAGGTCACAGGGGCTATATAAGTTAAGACTGCCCAGAAGGAGGGGGCAGCAGCCATGCGGGGGACTCAGACTTAGAGAGGAGCTTTACCATCTGAAACTGGCTCTCTC
>NW_017729032.1:203234776-203241712 GCF_001723915.1 Gavialis gangeticus
TGAGCACTGGGGGTGGTCAGGCGCAGTGAGGTGGGTGGCTCAATGCCGGAGTGCCCCTACCGGCCCGCCACATTGCCCATTGTGAAAATGGGGTTACTGGACAAGCTGGGTGATTGGTCCATTATGAGTTTCTCTGTTACTATTCAGTGGTTCTGAACAGTTGCAAGTATAATGAATTCTTTCAGAATTTGTGACAGATCAAGTCTGACTAAAATGTATGGGAGTCCTTCTAGTGACTACAGTGGGAACTTGATCAAGAACTTAGCATGGCTCTCACATTAGGATTCATAATAATTAGTGCCTGTTTTGTACCATCTGGCATATGTTAACCTGGTGTTATATATTTATTGCTTTATTTTTAAAACCCATAAATTAAAGTACTTCTGGAAGTTTAAATATAAATAGCATTTAGAAAGTTGTAACGATGGTCTGAAGAACACTGAAAATATTTGAAATTCATTTTTATTGATTTCCAAAATAAATGGGATACTAAAAGAAGATGCAGGAATTTATATCTATTATGTATGAATTATAGGTATTTCTAAAACTGCCTTTTAATGTATACTTCAATAGCATTAGAGAAAATGTATTATGTCAGTTCTGTTAGTCTTTTGCCTTTCTTCTTACAGAAATATGAAGCAGATATTGACTTAACCAAATGTAAATATAATGTAAAGGCTTAGCTGTAGGAATTGATCAAGAATTTTTTAGAGTGCTCAGGTCTGCTCTTCCAGCTCATAACTTGCACATTATAGACAAATATATTTAAGTGATCTATTGATGTGGTTGTTTTATAGACATATTATTGTCACTAAAGTCTGGAATTTAGGAAACTGTATTTTTAAAATCACTGTTCATCAGTTCCATAAATCTGATGTTCACTGTTAAAAGGGGGTGTTCATTTTCTGATAGCAAATAATGAAACTAAACACTTACAATCTGAAATGGAATCAAATGTGAATATAATAAGTCCACAAAATTCAATTTGGAAGTAATATAGTTGCCAGATCCTGTTAACTTAAGTTCCTATTTGAAAGATGCTTTAGTAAGCCAGGGCAGAGCTGTGCGGGGTTCTGAATATGTAGCGCACTGCAGAGCTAATAAGAGAGTCAGAGGAGAGGACATGGTTTAACACCATACCAGAAAAAGATAATGGCACCATTTTGGACATACTGGTGAGGAACAATGTAGATTTCGGGGACACTACATAAAAAGTCAATTGTTCCAGTAATCAATTGTGTAAAATCATTATCTTGCCCAAGTGGCTACACTCAAGGGACATAAGGGTGTTGACCTGAAAGTATTGCATTTACCCATTTTCATGACCATTCATTATTTCTGTTTTGCCTTGATGGGGATATTTTGCTCACTGCAGGAAGCCAGACTCTATCTTAGCAATATAGTAAGATCATGCTACAATTGCAGCTACACTGATGTTGAACTCTTGTCTCTTTGACTTAAACTGGGCCAGGATTTCCTGCTAAAACTTCAAAAGTATCAGGGAGGAAAACAAGAAACCTATATAATCTAAATCAGGGGTTCTCAACCTTTTTTTGGCTGGTGTACCCCCTGAGGCTGGTCAAGAAACAGGGAGACCCTCGTCCATTTGGTGAGTGGGGGGTGGGGGTGTCCCCTGATAGCTAATCAACAAGTGGGGGGAGGAGCCCCCACATGCAGCGGCAAAGCCAGAAGCACTGGTAGAAAAACCGAAAGTGCCACTGGTGAAACTGGAAGTGCCCCTGTTTCTCTGTGCTGCTGCCACGTACCCCCTGGGGCCTTTCCAAGTACCTCTCTGGTTGACAACCCCAATCTAAATCATTCTATGATTTGGAAGGGGCCTCACAAGGTCATCCAGTCCAGCCCTATGCTCCAGGCAGGATCATCCCTGATTAAAACATCCCAACCAGGTGTCTGTTTAACCTGTTCTTAAAAGTATCCAGGCATGGAGATTCCACAACTTCTCTAGGTAGCCTGTTCCAATGCTGGATCACTCTCTTAGTCAAAAAGTTCCTCGTAATCTCCAGCCTAAATTTCCCCTACCAAAGCTTGAAGCCATTGCTTCTAGTCCTGTCCCCTGCAGCCACAGGAAAAAGTCCATATTCATCCTCTTTATACTCATCCTTCAGGTATTTGAAGACAATTATCAAATTTTCCTCCTCTGTCTTCTCTTTTCCAGGTTAAATAACTCTAGCCTTTCAGCATTTCCTCGTGAATCTTGCCTCTGAGGCCTCTAATCATTTTTGTTGCCTTGCACTGGACTCTTTCCATCCTTATGTGAATGTGGAATACAGTTCTGGAATCTAAATTTCATTTTTCGCAGGAACTGTGCATCTTTTATATAGATGTGGAATTTCTTTCAGGAAACTTCACCCTGCAGAACAGGATCCAGGTAGGTAAACAATAAAAGATTTATCATACACATAAAATATATTAAGAACACATCATTAAAAATCCTTTAGATTTATTAGCACCTAAACACATGAAACTTAACACAGATTTTTGCTTGAATCCTGTAGTGATTGGCACATAAGTATCATACTGGGTTAGACCAAAGGTCCATCTAGCCCAGTATCCTGTTTCTGATAGTGGTAGTAGTAGTAAATGCTTTAGAGGTAGGGTGACCATATTATTTTAAAGGAAATTTTGGACACTGCCCCCACCTCCCAGCCGATCCCCACCACAGGCAGGAGGAACGGTGCTCAGCCCAGCCTAGCCCACACCCCTACTCAGGAGGGGTCAAAGGGTGCCAAAATACAAGTTCACCCATGCATGCACAAGCAGCCCATGCTCACAGCAGTGCTCTCTTCTAGCCCTGGACTGCTCTGGCTGATCCCCGCCCCAGGCACGAGGAGTGGTGCCCAGCCCCTAGCCTCCAGCCACTGCTCAGAAGGAGCTGGACCAGGCAGTGCAAGATGGGGTGGCATCAATCTGGGACTTTTATTTCCATTTTCACCAACCAGCCAGGATGCCAGGACATATGGTCACCCTATTTAGAGGGAAACAGTAGCTACAGGGCAAGTCTAGTATAATCCATTACTTATATACCATCTCTGGCAGTATAAAGAAAAGCCCAAATAGCTGAAACCAATACATTTAGCTCTTAAAATTAGCTTAAGGTCTGTAAAACATGCCAAATTTCCCCCACTAGAAACTTTTGCCATGTATGCATAGAATAGATAGGGTCCACATATTTGCAGTGTAAGGTTCTTCAAATGTTCTGCTAATGTGCCTCATCCCTGATTTGAAGCCCCTTTTTTTCCAAAATCCCATAGCCATCAGTTAACTACAAACAAACAAAAATGGTATTTATAAAATAAGCCAGGCCCTTATTTGTTCCTACTGAGTATTTTCATTAGACTAAACTGAACTGTACAGCTCAGTCCTGAGTATGAGGCAGTGCTACCTTCAGAGAAGGACCTAGAAGGAACTTGGGAATCAGAATTTATTTTTTGCTCCTCTTCTCTCTAGCAGTAGAGTGGAAATATGTTGCAATACCCCTTTGTGTTGGCCTGGCCTTTCCCCCTGGTGCCTTTGGTGTAGAGTACCCATGGTGCTTCTGGGTAGGTTTTACACAGTTACATGAGGATATAGGTGACCTTTGTGTTTAAGATCTTCTGAGTGTATATTAACTTCCTAGTCATTGCAGGGAAGTGTATCTGCAGTGCCCTCATCACTAGTGCTTTTACTCATGGAGTATTCAAGGATGATCATGGCATTTTGTATGGGGAGGGAGGTCTAAAAAGATAATTTTGAGGGTTCCTTGCTAAATGATTGCTTATGAATACAGGGGGCTGGGTCCAATGACCCAGGAGACTCTTTCCATTCCTATGTTGCTAGTTTCTCCTTTACTCCCCTGAATAGCTGTGTAAGTCAAGAACACAGCCTAGCCCCTTATTTAGGCCTCCTTCAGAAAATGGAGTTGCTAAATGTATTGGTGTGTTTGATCTGTGACCATGAGTGGCATAATTAGGGTGTGTGGCAGAGGCAACTCCCCCAAGCACTGACTTGGGAGGGTACAAAAAAAATCAGAGCCACATGTTCATGTTCATGAACTGGAAGATGCTACTGCCACTTTGCCCTAGGTGCCCGGATACATCCCTACCCTGCTGGTGACAGCCGTTGGTAACACTCTTCTGCCTGCATGCCCACCTACTCCATCCAGCACTCCGAGCAGTGGGTGCAGGATGGATGCACATTTTAATGAATATGGGCTTGGTGCAAACAGAAATAAATGAATACATTCTAGCTGAACATGAACATCAGCAACTACCTTCCACTTTTGCTCTTGTGGACCCATGCCGGCCTGCTGCATAGTTTTTAGGGTCAGCTATTTGATTGGTCAATGAAAGAATGCCTCCCAGTGGCGAGTTATGCGGCCAGTAGACAGATTAGATAGCTGTGGAGTTGTGTTGAATGATCCTTTTGACATTAATCATATGAATCACAGACATTGACTGTACAGTTGACAGGTCTTAGATAAATAAATGCAAAGTGTTGGGATTAGCTATGACTTTATTGAGAGTTGCTTAACATAGGGATGTAATGGTCATATTGACAACTTGGGTAGGCTAGAGGCAGTATTTCTATGATCCTGTGGATTGTTAAGTCTTGTTTTAGGTCTCAATGGGTATGTCTACATGTGCATTAATGTACCATAATTACTGCACATTACATTTAGCACCTGTAATAACAAGCACTAACTTAATGTGAGGTAATCAGTGCTACTTCAGAGTAGTGCCAGTGCACATCTTTTAAATGACACAAATGCTCAGTAGACTAAATGCACTGTGCATTAGCACATTAGCATGGCTTTCACCATGATGCGCTAATGCGCAGCAGAATTAGTCTACTGTGCCTTTAGTGTCTCATGTAGATGTGCCCAGTGAGTTTAAGGGACTGACTCTCAGTTCACTTTCTCAAATGGAAAGACTGGCTTTAACTTCAGAATGTTTTCAAATGGGTCCCAATTATTGAATATACAGTGCTAGCATTCTCAGAGCTGATTCCAAGAAAATCCAGGTCCCCCAGTAAAGAGCTATTTCTTTGGGTCTCTTGTGCTACAAGGCTTAAGGCTTTAGTGTCTAACTTTGTACCAACTTTCCCACATGTCCCAAACTGGTATAATCAGGAAATTCAGTTCAAGAGGAGATGGGGAGAATAATATGCTGTGTATTTGTGGCAGATGCTATCAGTGAATGGATAGAAATATCTTGTTAAATAGAAGAAAAAATAGAACTAAAATATTGAATAATCACAGTCAGTTCATACTTTACAATAAGTGGCACTTGAGGGTAAATGGAAGATATCACACCAGGCTTTCAACCTTCCCATAATGGTGTAGAGTTAGCCAGAGGTCCCTGCACCCATAGGTTTGGCAGAATGGTTTGATCCAGACTTGGGGATTAGATTATGTGCAGTTACTGTACAACTCTGAAAACTGACCCCATCAAAAAAAATGTACTCTCATATTCACGGCCACATTCCCTGTGTTTATTCATAGTCACAGTGGATGATTTACAAACTAGAATGCTTTTTTACCATTTTTTACTTCTGTTTATACTGCAGAACTGACAGGACTCTGAAAAATCGAGCCAATTTCAGACTGACAGGACTCTGGCTGACACATCAACAGAAATATTAACTAATTGGTAACTGCAGAACCCAGAGAAAATCCAGTTTTGACATTTGGGGTCAGGTTCACTTGTGCATTATTCTAATTTTATACCAGTCTATGAGGTTTTGACAGCATAAAAGTAGACTAAAGTAATGGTGAAACTGATCCTCAGAATTTCACATGAGATCTCAGGGACAGTAGTTAGGAAAAAACTTTCTTACTTATTTCCTGAGCAAATTGGATAGAGATACAAATAGTATGAAACCCCCAAACGCACTTTTTGCAGTGTCATTTTTAAGAGTAGGGCTGTTTGTCAATGTTACTTCAATTTAAATTGAAATGGAGAGGTCATTTGGCAGAGAGGTACAAGTGAGTGAAGCTATATTTGCGTGAGGCCTGGAAAGGTCATGATAGAGTTGAATTTTGGGACCTCCTGCTTTTGGATGATGCTATCCCTCTGCTACTATTAAAGTTAGCAGTTCAGTGGAAATGTGGTTTGACGTTGTTATAACAAGATAGTTGGGACAAAAATCAGATTGGTACCTTAGGTGCTTCCAGCCTAAGTGTTGTAATACCTGCAGAACCCCTGAAGGCAGGGATCAGAATTTAGGCCCCCAGAATAATGAGTGAAGGTGCAGGGATGGGTTGAGGAAAAGTGCAACAACAATTTAATTATTCATACCAGTTCTTCTTCTACCTCTTTTTACTTTTTTAGACCCCTTTTTATCTGACTGTTGACAATGCCTGGCTTTAATTTGTGAGATCAGATAAAATCACTGCCTTAGGTTTCCAGGCGACTAGAAATGAGATTTTAATCTGTCTTGTGGGTTGTCAGAAGGGATAAATTAATTTATTGTGTCACCTTGTTGCATCAGCCCAGCAGGTAGAAGCATCTTACTTCTGGAATAAGGTGGTTTCTAGGAAAATGTATAGTCTGAATGGCTAAGCAGCCTTATTAATGAGTTCCCATCTCTGACAATTAGATAGCATAGTGATAGGATGGTATAGGATCATGAACAAAAGGGCTAAGTACAGACAAACAAAAAACCTGAGGCTGAATTGATTCAATCTTTGCAGGTTAGTCTAAACTGCATAGATTGAACCAGTAAGCAAGTGAACAGACATTCACTTTTGATTCCAGAAATACAGCCATATACCTGCAATGGCGCAGGCCAGAAGCTGGCGGCACTTGAGCACACGTCCATGCTCAGCTGGAGCAGATAGTGTAGGCCAAGTCCAGCCTGCCCACTCTGTGGGGGGGGGGGGGGTTGGGGGGGGGGGGCAAAGCATCCTGGGATGCTGGGGGATTTTGGGTTAACTTA
>NW_017729032.1:203241768-203243337 GCF_001723915.1 Gavialis gangeticus
GTTGTGGGGGAGGTGCAAAGCATCCTGGGATGCTGGAGGATTCTGAGTTAACTTGAATCTGGAGGTGATCTCAGACTGAAGGTTAATAAACTTATTTAACCTAAATCAGTTAAGTCTGATACTACATCCATCCAGATTTATCTTAAACCAGTTTTGGTCAATTTGAAAGTGGTATATGTGCACTGAGCTTCTGTTTTGTTATAGATTTGAACTGTTTTCCAATCACTTATACTGTGTAATTTCTGTCCTTAGCCATGAGATTGCAGATAAGCTGAAACTAATAGGCTGGACTTGGGAGAAAAACTATGGAAATATTATGACATTATAGCTTGACTTTAGATTTTATTAGAAAAGTATGCTGAACCAAATCCAACATTTTATCATTTGGTTCCAAAAAATTATTGTCAAGGAACCAAGTGCAGTTTTCTCCTCTGTATTAATCATGAATGAAATGGAAGCATAAAAATATAAATGAAACATTGGAGCTGTTATTAAAGAAAGACATTTGTGGTTTAACTACATCTGCCAGAAATCAAGGAGCAGCTTCTTCCTCATTTCTTCTGTGCTTTTCTTCATGGATGGCAAAATATGTTTCCTCTTACTGAAGAAGCACAGCATATGCACTTGGAAGAGAAAAGTGATTAGGAACAGTCAGCATGGATTCAGGGGGGCAACTCATGCCTCACCAACCTGATTGCCTTCTATGATGACATGACTGGGTCTGTGGATGCAGAGAGACCAATGGATGTGGTGTACCTTGATTTTAGCAAGGCTTTTGATATGGTCTCCCACAGCATACTCTCAGGAAAGCTAAGGAAGTATGGGCTTGATGAATGGACTGTAAGGTGTATAGAAAACTGGCTAAGCAATGGCTCAATGTCTAGTTGGCAGGCAGTATCAAGTGGAGTGCCTCAGGAGTCAGTCCTGGGGCTGATTTTGTTCAGTGTCTTCATCAGTGACCGGGAAGATGGCATAGGGTGCACCCTCATCAAGTATGCAGATGACAACAAGCTGAGGGGAGTAGTAGATATGCTGGAGGGTAGGGCTATGACTCAGAGTGACTTATACAAATTGGAGTATTGGGCCAAAAGGAAGCTCAGGAGGTTCAACAAAGACAAGTGCAAAGTCCTGCACTTAAGGAAGAACAAACCCATGCACCAGTACAGGCTGGGGTTTGACTGGCTGGGCAGCAGCTCTGCAGAAAAGGACCTAGGGGTTAGTGGACTGTGGCAGAAAGCCACCTTGGTTTCTCCCCAAAAATCTCTGCCCTGTGACACTGTGATTTAAATCTCTGTGCTGTGACCATTCAATTAGGATGGGCCCAGCACACAGGAGACCACCCCCCGCAACCAAATGAGTTGACTTTTATTCCTCCAAGCTGCAGATCAGCACCTATTTCCTCCTTAAATCCCTGCGGAGCGGTGGAGTTTCAGCGGCCTCCAGACCATGGGCTGATTCCCCATAGGGACAGACTTCTTCTAGGAGTAGTCTCACAGGCCAGCTGGGCACTGTGAGTGTATCAGTTTTATCACAGGCCAACTGGGCTGTTTGATTCAGTTTTGGATCAAG
>NW_017729032.1:203243829-203254241 GCF_001723915.1 Gavialis gangeticus
CCCCCTACTGGCCCGCCTCACGTGGTGGAAACAGCGGAGGGATACGAATACCCAGCTGTGTTCCTGAGGTGGGATCTCTGCACCCGCCACATGGACAATAAGCTGAATATGAGCCAGCAGTGTGCTCTTGTTGCCAAGGTGAACAGCATACTGGGCTGCATTGGTAGGTGCATTGCCAGTTGATCAAGGGAAGTGCTTATTCTCCTCTGTTCAGCATTGGTGAGGCTACATCTGGAGTACTGCTTTCAGTGTTGGGCACCCCACTACCAAAAGGATGTGGGCAAATTGGAGAGAGTCCAGTGGAGGGCAACAAAAATGGCTTGGGGGCTGGGGGACATGACTTCTGAAGAAAAACTGAGGGAACTGGGCTTATTTAGTCTAGAGAAAAGAAGACTGAGGGGATTTAATAGTAGCCTTCAACTACCTGAAGAGGGGTTCAAAAGAGGATGGAGCTAGACCCAGTTCTCAGTGGTGGCAGGTGACACAACAAAGAGTAATGGTCTCAAGTTGCAGCAAGGGAAGTTTAGGGTAGATACTAGGAATAATTTTCTCACTGTGGGGAAGTAAAACACTGGAACAGGTTACCCAGAGATGTGGTGGAAGCTCCATCTTTGGAGGTTTTCAAAACCCAGCTAGACAAAGGTTTTGTTGGGATGATCTAGTTGGGGATGGTCCTGCTTTGAGCAGGGGGTTGGACTAGATGACCTGCTGAGGTCCCTCCCAACCTTAAATTTTTATGATTGTATAAGCCCTCCTCTCTCATTCTTTCTCTTCCCCTTCACAAGTACCAAGCCCTTCCTGCCTTCTCATGGAGAAAAAGCCCATTCTAGCGCTAGCACAGATACTGCCTTTAGGAAAAAAATAATGCTGTCTGTGTTAATCACTTGATTGATTCCAAACTGCTAAAACACACTGCTATCTGGGTGCCTGGATTCATTAAAAATACAATTACTTCTTTTAGGAAGAAAATGATTAGTGCTAAAATTAAAGCTTTAACTCAGCCTACCTTAAAGTAGGAAATTAGCAACATGTTATGTGCTTTATATAGAAGTAGTGAGAGCATGCATATGGTGTTATGAAAGTGCTAGTGACAGCACTGCTTCCTGCTGGGTACACCCCACCTTTGACTCTAGCCTTTTGATTTGAATCAATTGAACTGGACGAGTCAGCTACTGTCCCTTCATTCATCTGTTGTATTCCTCCTGCAGGAAGATTTAGCACGTCTAACCCATCAAAGGACTATGCCAGGGAGTACTACAATGAGGGTTTTGTGTGCCCTACACACTGAAATGGATAGATTATATCTGCCTTAGTGCAGCATTTCCTGCATTCCAATAAGCTTGCTTTTTTGGTACATGCTCAACACTGGGCTGCATTACTTTACTTATCTCTTGGTGGGTCACATATACAAAGTGGATGTGTTGGGCTTCACCAGGTTTCTCCCTGGCTCTGTCCTTCAGTGGTATAGATTTGCCTTTTGGAGCTGCAAAGCAAACTCATTCAAGACCTTCCCATGGTGAAGGTCCTAAAACAGTGATATTATCATCATTGTTTGCAATCCCTCGCAGTCGAGGATGATTGTCTTCCGTGATTGTCTTATCTGTGGGTTCAAAGATGGCTGATGAAGCCTATCCAGGAACAAAAGACTGTTGCAGCTTGGGCACACATCTCCATACAGGGTGGGTGCCTCTGGGTTCTTGATTTGGTCTGTGACATGCTGTTTCTGCTGCTCCCACTTTTCCATCTCCTGTTGTTGTAAGGTTTCAAAGAACTGAGATCCTTGCAGCAGACTCTTCTTCTATTTGGGACAGTGTGGGGTGATAGTCTCCCATGAGTTGATGTTGTTGCATTTTTTCCAGCTGGCCTTAAGGATGTCGTTGAAGAGCTTTCTTTGCTTTCCTCTTAAGTGTATGCCTCGACTGAGCTGGGAGAATAAAACTTGCTTTGGGAATCTGGATATTATACATCATCATTTATTCATCATAATTGACCTATTAATTGATCAGAAGGGACTAGTTCCATTGCTATCTAGTCTTCTGCCTGCTTTATTTTTTTCTGTTTTCTTGAGAACAAAAAAATGTTAGGGGCTGTCTGTGGAAAATATGTGTGTGTGTTGAGAGAGAGAATGAATCCTGTGAAGTGGAGAGTTATTCAGTGTTATTTTCACTTAATTTACTTGACATTTGAGATAGATAAAGTAGCTAACCCCATCTGAAGTCATTGTTGCATAAAAAAATTACACTAAATGGCTCAATACATTTCTCCCTTTCTTCCCCTGTCTCTTCACCTCCTCCTATTCAGAAAAAGACATCAGACAGTACAGATATTCTCTTGGGGTACCTAAAAAGGGCTACATTGTCATCATTTTGTCATTTCTTCCTCTGGATGTTCTTCATTAGAGTCAATGGGGAACTTGTTTACAGGACAATTTTCAGGAAATGCTGATTTGTTCAGGATGGAATATGTGGTCAGACAGAGCCAGACACCCTAGAATAACAAATAATATTCACCTACTATGCAGGACACCCTTCTTTAAGTCCTCCTTCTGTCTGCTTCTGAGCAAAGGCTTAGGCCTGGAGCCTTGAGCCTGTCTCCCACACATCCCAGGTAAATGCACTTGACCACTAAGGTGTTATACACAGGGTTGCTCTCATCCTCTTTGGATAAAAAAATTAAAAGTTATCATTTTTTTCTCCTCATCATTTTGCACAGAATGGAATCCTTGGGATTTTTTTATTCCTATCTTAATGTCTGAAAGAGGTGGCAATGCACATGTGATTGTCAGGGCCTCTAATCAAGCATGCCCCGCTAGGCCAAGCACTTGAGCTATTACACCTGCTCCTGATCCTGGATAATGATAGTTTTAGTTCTCCATGGAGATGAACAACTGGACTGGCTGCTGAAAGCACCTCTCACCCCTTCTAAGCACACGTGCAGTCTCAGGCTGCAGGCACGCCTTGACACAGTCTTAAGCCTCATGTTCACTGCTCCTCTTGACTCTCCTGGCTCCTGACTCAGCTTTGGCTTCTCTTGACCCTGACCTGGGATCCCCCTGGAATTAGGCTCTGGCTCTCTGACTCCTGGTTTCCGAGCTTGGCTCATGGCCCATAGGGCTGTGAGAGGCTTTGGACAAAGCTTCAGATCTGGAGAAGCTTCGGACACTTTGGCGTCCGAAGTAGCACATCTGGGTCAAAGTGCTGGCCTCATTTGGCTTCCCAAAGCACTTCGGAGCCGCCTCGGAGATCCAGCCATAGGGTATAATGGGGAAACAATAAAATATCTATAACTTTATTGTTTTTTTGTCTGATTTGGATGAAATTTTCAGAGATGATAGACTTTATCCTCTCTGCAGAATCTGCCAAGTTTCAAGAAGAGCGGTGCAGGGGTTTGAGGGGAACAGCGCCCCAAATTCTTGAAAGCAAAACTCATGTCATGTCTAGGCGTTACAACATAGCAGGGTGAAAACTGCAGAACTAGTAGCTCTTACTGAGGCCACAAAGCCTGCCAAGTTTCAAGAAGATAGGTGCAGGGGTTTGGGGGGAACTGCCTCTCAAGCTGCAGACAAGCAAAACTCATGCCATGGGTGCTCATGGGACTGACTGTCTGGATGGGGCGGGGAGGGGGGAGACTGCTGCAGGCCTGACTGCTAAGCTGCTGTGCTCCCAGTTACCAATCAATCAATCATGATTCACTCAGGGACCAGCTCAATACACAGGACCTAGCTACTACATAACAACTTAACAAGCATCAATTAGCACCTACAAAACCAGGCTAAGGAGAGGAAAGACTCAATACAGACAATCAAATGCCCCAAGACAGACACGGTCTTTGCAGGAGTTTTGCCTCTCAGCAGCTCGGGGTCTAGGGCCCCAGAACATCCCTGCACCAATTTCCTTGACAGCTGGCAGGCATCACAGCAGGGACCACCAACCCTGCAGCTGTCACCCCGCTGCGCCTTAACACACGCAGTGTCACCCATGGCACGAGTTTTGCTTGTCCGCAGCTTGAGATGCAGTTCTCCCCAAACCCCTGCACCTATCTCCTTGAAACCTGGCAGGCTTTGTGGCCTCAGTAAGAGCTACCAGCCCTGCAGGTTTGACCCCCTGTGGTGTAACACACAGCGGTGACATGAGTTTGGCTTTCAAAAATTTGGAGTACAGTTCCCCCTAAAACCCTGCACCGATATTCTTGAAACTAGGCAGGCTTCATGCTCTCAGCAGAGGCTACCCCCCTGCAGGTTTAATCCAAATCAGACAAAAAACAACAAAGTTATAGATATTTCATTGATTCCCCATTATACCCTATGGCCGGATTTCTGAGGCGGCTCTGAAGCTTCGGAACCGTTTTGGTCGGATCAAGGCGGAAACCCTATCCAGAGCTCTGAATCGGATCATGGCCATCCAAAGCAGCCGGATCCGAAGCTGGATCAGATCGCTGATGATTCGCACAGGCCTAACGTCCCAGATTATGCCTCTTGGATTTTGCCTCTCGCTCTTCCAGAAACCTGGTCCCCATGTTTTCAGCCCCCCTTCTTCTTCCTCTCCCCCCATGACTTACACCTTGACCTGATGCTCTGATAACCTGTGCTCCTGCCTTGCTGACCCCTAGCTGCTCCTAGTGGCCTGCCTACCTGCAGGCCCAGCTGCCTACATCCTAGCTGTACCCTTACAGCTCTGAAGGCTTCTGAGTAGATGAAACCTAGTTTTTCCTAATTGCTGTGGTGGTAGGAAAAAAACCCATTACCTTGAACATTGCAGTTGGTGTTTACCAACACAAATCATCACATAGCCTCTAAACAGGCTTCTATGATATCTGACCCTGACTGTTGGTCCTGTAAATCAAATTGCAGCTTCTGTTTCTATTTTGGTGGGCATGAAGGTGATGAGATGTAGCAAGTGGGAAAAAATGTATTTTCAGTACCTAGTATTTCCTGGGCAAATTAGAATCGAATCTTTGTCTTCCCATCCCCTATTTTGGATGGTATTGATGACAAGCAGAACACACTAGCAAAGTCTGAATAGTTTCCCACCCAGCCCTTGGGAAAGCATTAGATTACAAAATTTTGTCAATATTGGATGCCTGCCAAACTCTTCAGTTTTAAATCAGTCTTGACATTGTCTTCAACTGTGCAGATTAAATATGGATGCGTATATTAATTATGTAAATGTGAACCTGCAGATCTCAATCAAGTAAATCCAAGGATACAATATCCTTTGCAAGTGCTGACTGACACCGCATGGGAGTGAGAGCATTCACATTTATTTTATAAAGAGGAGAGAGAAGAATGGAAGAGGGAGGGAAATGTGGAAGTAAAACAGTGGTGTTGATCTTGTAGATGGATCATAATTGTAAATCTGTTTTGTGTTAAACTTCTGATAACCATTACTAATCTCTACTCAGCAAGATAGAATGCGTTTAGTGAAAGCTATCCTTGAAAGATGGGGAAGCTGCCTGTTAAAGTGCAATGATTGCCACCAGGTATCATCAAAGCAAATATAATATTCCTAATCACACTTAGGATCTGGTATGGTTTTAAGATGATTGGAATCTGATTCTGCTCTCAGTCCTGTATAAATCAGTGACTGAATGGAGGCCAGTGGCATTCCATCAGTGTAAAATTAATGTGAGTGAGGGAAAATAAACTCATTCTACTTATCCTTGTGACTGGCCTGTAATGAAAATCTTTACCTGATGGTTTGTTTTGATGCCCTACTTAAAATAAGATGAATTAGAGAAGTGCTCATAAAGGGTGACTTTGCTGTAGTGAAATTGTCTGATTGTCTAGAAATTCTCATCTCACAATAAATTGAACATTTTTTAAAAGAATACCTCTATGCTTTTGGCTCCTTTCCCTCAAAGCAGCAACCAGACATGCCATCAGCCATTAAAATTGCAATCAGGACTGCTGATAGGCCTGCAACTGACTGCCCACCACCAGGAGATTATTAAAGATCCATTGAGTCAGTTAGTCTTTTGCGGTCCCTATGATCAAAGGCAGTGGAAGCAGCCAACTTGGGTATCAGATTTGCAAAGGTCACCAAAATGAAAAAAGGAGCTCAGCTGCAGGGGTAGTGAGTGCCACTGGAAACCTGGTGCCCTATTAGAATTGGAGGCAGGTGAGAAGAGAGAGCAGAGTGCACACATACTTCCCTCTCAAGTTCACTCAGTTCACCAAGCAGACAGCCCTCCATGGACACCTTTCTGGAATCGTCCTCACTCGAGTTAGGAAAGAGAGGTGGGCTCTCTTTGTTCAGTATGAAACTGAGTCTCCTACCCAGTGTTAGCTACCTAGAAGCATGAATTTGAATCCCCATAATAACAGATGGTCTTGCCTCTCATGCCACAGGGAGGAGATCAATAATTAATCCAAACCCAAGGCATCGATGTCCAACATCCTAGAGGTAAATCTAGAGCAGTGATTCTCAACCAGATTGATGCAGCACCCTGGCATGCTGTGAGATCCTTTTAAGGGTGGCATGCATCCTTAGCACTGTTAGGTGTGCAGATGCCCCCACACGATTCACAAAGCATGCCCAGGAATGCTATACATCCACAGTGTTAAACACAATTCTGACCTGTTGAGGTCTTTGCAACAGAAGTTCTGGTCTGTTATTTTTCCACAGTTAAAAAATGAGTGAAAGCTAAAAGCTGACATTTTTGTGAGGGGGGCCTTCAATCTAATGAGGGGTGCCTTGAATTCAAAAAGATTGAGAAGCACTGGTAGTATAATGTACCTATATCCAACTAACTTGGACCAACTGATTTGGGATTGTGGCAAATCAGTTGGTCCTGATTTGGGGACCGTGGCTAAAACATGCAAGTGCAGTCCTCAGTAAGTAACCATACTTTTCATTTATTATGCATGTAGAAACAACTTCCAAACAGGGACAGTTTAATATCTCTCCAAATGCTTCAGTAAGTGGGTGGCTCAGCAAATGAGGCTGAGTCAACAAATAGGGTCTGAATTCAACTGGCTGCTGCACTAAGTGTCAACCTGGTTCATCAGTGAATCCAGGTATGCCTGGATGCATGGGATATGAAGATACACTGTTTGGCACTTTACAGGAAGAAGACAGGGAATCCTCAAAGATTCACAAGCTGTTTCAAATTGCGGGGAAAGACTGAAAAGCAGCATTGAAGGTTGGGAAGTAGAACAAGGCCGTAGCTTCCTGAATAAGGGCCAGAGGTTCTTGAACTTATATGGCAAGCTAGAGGAAACAAGGAGCAAGGAAAGGTAAAGGAGGGATGAAAATATTGGGTTCATTAAAAAAGGCGTGAAGAGAAGCAAGTGAAATGGAATCACAAATATAACTGTATTGCTCTCAGTCAGCGGCAGCAACCGTGACAGAATGCCTGTGGTGGTTGTACTTGTTGCCAAATTATCCATTCCAGTTGGCAAGAGTGTCCAGAAGTATTACCAGATTCCCTCTAGTAAACTTCATTACAAGAATGTAAAGAAACCAAACCAGAAGACCAGACGAATCAACTCGGGATTTTAGAACTGATGAAAAACCCTCACAGGAAATTAGCACCACCAATGAAACATTCAAGACTTCATTTGTTTAGACCAATGGTGCTCAAGCTTTTTGGCTCTGTGGGCAGATGAACAGTGCAGAGCTGGTTTGTGGGCCAGGTGGGTCTACATGCCAAGATTGGGCCCAGGGGCCCAGTGCTGCTCTTGCATGCTTAAATTAACCCCGGGGCCTGGCCTCACCCCTGTGTGCTGGGATTGGGCCTTGGGGCCCAGCCCCAGCCCTGGCCCTGCCTCCACATGCCAGGATTGGGTCCTGGGGCCTAGCCCTGTGCACCGGGATTAGTGCAGGGCCCTGCAGGGGTTTGGATATATGGCAGTAGAGGAACAATGCCAGCGATGCACGCCAGCAATCCAGCACCCTTGGTTTGGACTGAAGAGGCAAGAAGACTTGGGGCTTTGTTGCACATTACACTTAGGATGTGTTAATTGCACTTAAAACATGAGCACCTGCACGTTCAAGCAGTAAAACATGTGCTAAGTGCCCTTGTATTCTAACAAAAGTATGACTTCATGGGAACAGTATCTCCAGATCATATAAATTAGCACATATTCAGCTATCATTGGACTGCTCCAAGGAGATATGCGAGCAATCTGCGGTCCTTCTGGCACTGGCAGGATCCAGTGGCAGGAGCAGCACCCTCTCCTGGGCTCAGCTCCCTGTGCCTTCCTCCTCCCCCCACCAGCAGCAGATACCCAGCTTGTCCCAGTGTACTGTAATGCTTCCTAGCTAGGAAATATTGTTTACATCTGCCACTACACTCAAAGGTAATGCATTGCATTAGTAAAGTCTTTCAGATACCCCAGTCAAATTTCTGCTACTCTGAGTCTGCTGCCTGGATGTTCACCTTGTCTTTCTTTATGGAGGTGGCTGCATGGTAATATATCAGCTCATTTGTTTTAGTGATGTACATTAAGATTTCTCAGTAGTGCTAACGTGGCTTTTATTTTTTAAAGACAGTTGAAAGCCACTGTTTTTTTCATGAAGATAACAGACTTCCAAGGTTCAGAGGTTTCATGTACCTTGTGTAATGATTGTACAATTCCTACTAGCATTATTCATTTAAACAATTTTATATTTAGAAATGAAGCTTGAAAAATCTTTCCAGTTAATAATGGTGGTCAGTTCACTGCACTTTGCTTAATATTGTGCCTCCTTGTATTCCTGTCATATTTTTAATGTAAAAAGTACCTTCATAGTAGTGACTGAATTCCACTGAACATAATCTGGTTGTGCTATTAGTGTAAATTGCAAGCAATATTTTAATAAATATAATATTATACATTTTTATAAAACTATGAGGCTGGTTAATGGATTATGTGAAGAGGACGTGAAATCTCCATCACTGCAAATTGTTAACTGGGCTAAGATGGGCTGCACTAGTTCAGATAGGGATGCTCCTACCTTGAACAGGGGGTTGGACTAAATCAGGGGTTAGCAACCTATGTCTTGAGGGCTGGGGCTGGCTCACAAAAGTTGGAACTAGTCCACAAAAGTCTGATTGGTTCCATATTTAAGAAATGCCAGGAAGATTCCCCTGCTGCCACTCCAACCATGCCTGCTTTTTGCAGAGAGCTGCTCTCTTGCCCTCACTGCAGCCTCTGATTATTGTCACTGCCAAATTAACCTGTCCAAACTGCTGCTTGCCATGTTTTTCAGTGACACATTTTTCAGTGGAGGCTGCATTAGGGAGATGAGAGAGCAGCCCTCTGCACAGTGCAGGGACAGCTGGGACAGCAGCAGGATATCAATGGCCTGTGGTGGCAGCTAGGGTAGGAGCTGTGGCCCACTGTTAGAAAAGGTTGCTGACCTCTGGACTAGGTGATTTTCTTGCAGTTTGTTCCGTCCTTATTTGTATATAATCTGTCAGGCTGTCATTATGACTTTGGTAGATAGAGGCTGCCACAGCATATTATGCATGCTTCTACTATTGTTTGGTGTGCTGTGCTGGTTTTTAGAAGTTCTTGGAATTTCTGAATAGATTGTTTGGCTGTGTAGTTCATTCCCTCTATTCTAATTACAGTTATTCATGCAAAATTTTGGACATTAAGATGACTACTCTCCCATGTATAGTCCCTTCTGTGTAGTCTATACATGTAAGGCTGTACTGCTGTTAATAAACTGATGTTGCATCAGAAAATAACATCTTGATATTAATTTATATTACTGTATATTTTATTGCAAGAAACAAACTTTCATATTAGAGATTATTGGACACTGAAGACCAGCACATATTTCATTAATTTTCTCCCTCTGATTCCTTCATTCCTAGTGCAATTTTCATCTTTCAATAAATCTTTTAGGACCCAAATTAATATGGCAATATAGAGGTATGCATTTCACCAGTATAGCAAAAAAGTGGGGGGAACCCATTGACCAGTGTTTTGCTACTTTATAGGAACACATGCCAATAATGGGATTTGACTAATGAAAAGATTCAAGATCAGCTTATGGAGCTAACAGCTGTATTCAGTCTATGTGAATGCCTCTTGCTAATTTGGACTAACTTTAGAATAAGCTACAATTATTGCTACTTAGAAAGGCATGTCCCTACAAGCAGGAACATGCATTTCCCTGAGGACAAACAGCAGCCGCACAATGAGTGCTGCTGCTACTTGTCTCTGGGAAATGTGTGGCATGTTGCCCAAGCAGGATAGGGGAGGCTGGAGACAACAACTGTGCTTGCCCCAGCAGCCTTACCTGGGGTCCTGGGGGCTCCCAGGAGCTACAGCAGGGAGCCTGGGTGGCAGCCAGAGAGTGGCTCCAGCCAGCCAGGCTCCAGCTTTGAGCGGTGTGCACTGCCACCACATGTGCCACCCCACTTTTTTTAGACGCAGGTTTGTTTAACCACAGGACCTCCTGGGGTCAGTCCCCTCCCTC
>NW_017729032.1:203254488-203259037 GCF_001723915.1 Gavialis gangeticus
CCCCCCCCCCCCCCCCCCCCCCCCCCCCCCCCGCTGCAAATTAGCAGTATGGGGAATATTTGCACATGCAGCATGTGTGATGTGCGGCGCCACAGATGGGTCTGTTCATTTAGACGTGCCCAGAGAGTTTAAATAATTTCTCAGGAACACACTTAAGTAGTTAATTCTTAATCAGTACAATATGTTGAAAATATGGTATTAAGCGAACACAACCCACATATTCAGTATGTACCGTGTATCCCAACACTCATGAATTACACTGAACAAGTTCTTGCACTCTTGTGGCCCTTTGCACATATAAAGTTACGTGTTTTGCCAGAAAAAGATGCTTAGTGTAATCAGGGTGGAAATGTTCCATTTTCAGAATTATGAAAGAATCCTTTCACAACCAGATAAGTGAAGCCACAGACCCTGATGTAAATCACTTGAGTGCAGGTATTTGGGATTCAGCCACACTTCACTAAATAGATGTGAGATATTGGCTCAGCCACTCGAATCTATTCACTTGTGATATTTTCAGACTACATGAATTACAGAACTCAAACAATATTTGATGATTCACTTAGAGAAACCAACTGTGCTTGGTTTCCTTAATGGATTGTTGTTGCACTATATCTGTCATTTACCTGGAAATCTAAACTGTGGTACTCTTTTGCCTTTGGGGTAGGTCACATTTCTGAATCCAAGAGTAGTAAGCACACATTGTCATTTGCTGCCTCTTAGAAACTTTAGTATAACTCCTTATGGGCACCCCATGTGAATAAGAAACCATGCTGAAAATAACAAACTTTTCCATGTAGTAGTGTGATAGTGCTGAAGAAGACTACTTTGCTCTGAGTATTCTGACCTTGAGAAATGTCAATGAGGCAGAAAAATAAGGTTAGGGGTGCAGGTATGGATTTTATTCAAAAACATAAAATTTGGAATGAAGGGCTTTTTTTCTATTAATATACATTAAAGAGAGAGAGCGAGCCAGAAGATAGAAGCTTCCCCAAATACCACTTGCATATTTTTTTAGATCCCACACTGCACCAGAGACCTGTTTTTTTAACTTGGAACCAACTGGTGAAGCTGAAAAGCTTTTAAGAGCCTAAGATAAGATATATAAACCTCCCCACCCCCACACACAGACCAAGCAGTTCAACCAGAGGAATAACATCAAATTATATACTGTAATTACGCAAATGACAGTATACTCCAAATGGTTTCAGATCTATCCCATGAGCTACTTGAAACAAACATCACATCCACAAAAGAAAAATAATAATTTTGGTATTATGGAGAAATAATATTAATGATGTTTGTTCAGCTCCAAGATAAGAATTTTGGAAAGAAAAATTAAGAACATTGCATGATTACAACAAAATCATGCAGAAAGCATTTCACTCTTGCTTGTTTGTAATAAGGACTGGCAGAATGTATTCATCATGTTTGTTGCCATGCAGCACTAAGGTAAAAGAAGTCTGACATTACCCAATTTAGATGAATTATTTCCTGTGTTATTAGCTCTCAGGGTGATATTTCTCTCTCTTTTAGGTATACTTACATACACAACAATCATTTTTACTGAATTGCAATATATCCTAAGAGCTCTAGTCATAGACAACGACCCCATCGTACTAGATAAGGGTAGCCAACCATCCATACATTTATGGAGAGTCAATAAAAATTCAGGCTAAAACATCCTGTCTGTAAATAAATGTAAGCCCTACGTAAAAACAATCAAACTCTGGCTGCTTGATGAAGCTCCCTCTCAGAAAGAAGTTGGACAGCTGGAACTTGATTGAAGCACAAGCACAGCTGAACAGCATGACCACCTAGTGTCTGAATGGGAGCAGAGTGCCCTGCAGGAAGCATTCTCTACTGCTTTATAGACCCCTCTCCTCTCCAGTTGGTGCTGCTGCTGATTTCCATCCTGAAATGGTGCACTTAAGATAGGATTCTTGAGGGGTTCAGGCTGACATGGGAGGCTTTGGAGGACAGCATTGTGCAGGGTGCAGTTAGGGTTGTAAGGGTGTGGGGTGAGTAGGAGACTCCTGTGTTGGGGGCAGCAGGATGAAAAACCACCACCGTAATCAAACAAAGTTGCCAATGCAATAAATGTTTTTTTTTTTAATAACAGTAAAAATATGTCAGTAAAAATGTTGCAGTTTTTGTCAGTTAAAAAAAAATCTTGTGGGTGTGGGGCTTGTGTGGGGGTTTGGGGTGGTGTGGGGTTTTTGGGTGGGAATGTGGGTGGGGAGTTTGTGGGGGTGGTTTGGGGGTGTGGGGTTTGCAGATGCATGGGGGGACTGTGGAGGTGGGGGTCTACTCAGGAGCAGCAGGATCTTTGGGTCATATGGGGGGGTATGTGGGTATGTGACACAATCTCCCCACACCCACCCACACACGCAATCCCCCCATACCTACGTCCCTACTTACCTGGGACAGCACCTGAATCGATCCACTGCTGCAGCCCTGCCCCACTCCTATTTCCCCTAGCATGTACGGCAGCATGCTGGAGCAGCAGAGTGTGGGGAAGCCACAGAGACACTTTGGCTGTGTGCTAGAGCATCTCTCTGGAGGACCCAGCCTCCGGTTGCTTCAGGGCATGCTCCAAGAGCATGCCTAGCACCACTCTTTTCTGGCATGGTTTTTTTTGATACTGAGATTTCTCGGTATCAAATTTAGAGCCTGTACTGCAACATTTTTTTTTGTTCTTAGCGTGCCTCTTGCAGTGTCTCAAAGTGCTTGGAAGCACCACAACTGGCTCATGTGCTCTCATCTGGATGCACCCCAGGTGTCCTTGATCCTAGCCACACTCCTGCTCACCAGCCCTCTAGTGGCAAATCACAGCTGTGCAGACAAGAAATGGTATTAACACTTAATGTACACTGCTCACAACACATTCCATTTCAACACTGCTTACCATTCCACAGATTTAGTATGATCTAAGTGTAATGCATAACTTTACCCTCAGTGAAAAATGATACGTAGAGCAGGGATGGATTATGAAAGTCCCTGAAAGTGAAGACTTATGTTAAGTGCAGTAGAGAAAAGGAAATCAGTGGAACACATTAATCTTCTCTTCTCTTCTCTTCTAGGCAAAGAAAGCTTGCATTTAACAAAAGTCTCTGCACTTAAACATTACATGAAAACCTGCTATGAGCTTCAGCAATAATAGTCTGCACTGCCCTCTGGAGTCTAGAAGCCATTTGACCAAATGAAAGGTGGCCTTTCATTTCTGCAGGCCACACCACACACCATTGTCTTACATGTCAACAGCTACTTAGCATGGTATAGACCAGAATGTCATCAACTTCAGAAGAATAGCAATTACTCCAGTGGCTTGAGGCACAACAGCAGTGGATTGGACACACACAGAAACATTTCACCCTGAATGCAGTAAAGCTAAGCTCTATGTTGCTTTTTCTATAATCCACCAAACAGGAGTATCGGTAGTAGAGGTAGAATTTTCAAAAGTGTTTAAGTAACCTAGGGCCTTAAATCCCATTGATTTTCATGGGGTTAGGCTTTTAAATCACTTAAGCACTTTTACCTGAGCAGTGAAGTTAGAAAGACTTTGTGGTCACAGACTACATTAAAGTAAACTGAAGTCATGGATGTATTAGCAACTGCAAAGCTTCCCCAGGATCCTCCCTAGGTTCTTGGGTGAGTAGTTAAAGTCCCTAAACCTCCATTGGGCTCCTCACACAAATCCCATTTCCTTAGACATTGTTCAAGACACTGGGGAGTGAAATGTTGGAACTGAAATCTTCAGTGGGAATCTGACAATTTTTTACACAACTAAACAAGAGGGTGCATTTTGCCTTCATTACCTTTTCATATCTGAATGGTCAAAACACTTTTTAAAAATGTTGTTTAGTAATAGTAGGAAGACAAAAGACAAAGAGGATCAAGAAAAACGGAAGAGCACCACACAAGTGTCAACATAAACAAAGAATGTCCTATATACTGCACTATCAAATTTTCACTTTGCAATGCATAGGTTACTGTATTATATTACTATTATTATACCCTTTCATAGGAGGCTGTTTCGGATACTAATATCATCCATTCTTTTGGGCCGTCTGACTTTCAGTGGATCAGCATTGATTTTTTTCATAGAATCATAGAGTCAGTAAGTCGGAAGGGACCTAGAAGGATCATCGAGTCCAACCCCCTGCCATGGGCAGGAAGGAGCACTGGGGGTGGGAGGGGTCAAAAGACCCCAGTCAGGTGCCTATCCAGACTTCTCTTGAAGATTTCTAGGGAAGGTGAGAGCACCACCTCTCTGGGAAGCCTATTCCAGGCTTTGGCCACCCTTACAGTGAAGTAGTTCTTCCTAATATCCAACCTAAACCTATCCTCCCTCAGCTTGTGGCCATTGTTCCTGGTGACTCCAAGGGGGGCCCTGGTGAACAGACTTTCCCTGAGTCCCTGCTGGTGGCCCCTGATAAGGTTGTAGGCAGCCCCAAGATCCCCCCTCAGTCTCCTCTTGTGGAGACTGAAGAGATTCAGGTCCCTTAGCCTCTCCTCATAGGGCTGGCCACAGAGGCCCTCAACCATA
>NW_017729032.1:203264575-203265098 GCF_001723915.1 Gavialis gangeticus
AACCCATGTTGGTTACCCCTCAACATCACTTCCCCTGCAGGGCTCTCACAAATGTGGCCCTTGATAATTTTTTCAAAGACCTTCCCCAGGATAGAAGTGAGGCTGACTGGCCTGTAGTTGCCAGGCTCTTCCTTCCTCCCCTTCTTGAAAATAGGGACCACATTGGCCCTTTTCCAGTAAAAAAGGGGTGGGCAGCCTACAGCACCCAGGATTCCCAGGCAGTCTCCCATCCAGGTACTAGCCAGGCCTGGGACTGCTTAGCTTCTAAGATTGGACAGGATTGGGTGCAGCCAGTCCATAGGCAAAAGTGAAGTCTCCTTCAAGCTGGAATCAAACCAGCAAAGTAAGGATGTCAGCAAGTGGCTCCACTATAGTGCTCTGCTCTACCAGCTGAGCTACTGAAGGGACTTCAAGTCATGATGTTTAAGTCATGACATTTAAATTCAACGTGACTGATATACTCTGGTAAAGATTTCTTTTCTTTTTGTATACAAGCATGTCTCTCTGAAACATATATTTGCAC
>NW_017729032.1:203270098-203274005 GCF_001723915.1 Gavialis gangeticus
GTTCTCTGCTCTACCAGCTGAGCTACTGAAGGGACTTCAAGTCATGATGTTTAAGTCATGACATTTAAATTCAACGTGACTGATATACTCTGGTAAAGATTTCTTTTCTTTTTGTATACAAGCATGTCTCTCTGAAACATATATTTGCACTTCCACTGAGTAAAAATGTCATCAAACTATTACAGTACAAAATTCCTCTAGCTAAAATTAAATACAATTTCTACACAGTGAGCACATCTACATGTTCATTAATGCACCATAATTACAGCGCATTAAGTTTAGAATCTGTAACAACAGGTACTAACTTAATGCACCATGATTGGCACTCCTGCACAGTAGTGCCAGCACACAGGTTTTTTGTGACACTAAAGTGCAGTAGACTAATCTGACTGTGCATTAGCACATTAGCATGGCTTTTGCCATGATGTGCTAATGCACAGTAAAATTAGTTGACTGTGCATTTAGTGTCCCATGTAGATGTGCCCAGTGTATAAAATAACCTATACTCTTTAATTTCATTTTAGGTTTTTTTAGGGTTTTAATGAGTGCACCCATATGTTGAACAAATTATATCCTGGTTTTTTTTCTTTCTAGGTTAGTTTCCTATTAATCTGTTGGTATTAGGTCTTTTTTTTTTGTTTTTGCAACAGATAATTAGAGAATCTGCCTCTTTTTTATTTGTCTTTTAAAGATGTTTATCTGATTCATCATGGCTACAAATTTGTGGAAATATATCAGGGTCAAAACAATTTCATGTGGTCAATAGGGAATTTCTGTGGAGGAGAGAGTGCAAATGAGAGGACATGACTACAGAGAATAACCTAATATCATGCAGAGATCCTGGAACTAGGTAGCTGAATGAACTAGGCTAGGGCCTGGAATATACAATAGTATAGCTGCATTAGAGTGGTGTTCCGCTCATGTCAATATACCCTGCAGACCTTTAAACGGCTAACAGTGGAAACCCAGGTTTAAAGTCTCACACTGCCTGGCTTGGAGAAGTGTCTTATAAATCCATATGTTTGCCCTAGCCACCAACTTATTGCCTTTTTCTAGAATGAGTGGGCCTGGGTTTTATGCTCAAAAACTGTTGAAAGTTCTGAACAGTATTCCTGAGCAGAATGAAAAATCTCAGTGCCTAAATGTTTTTTGTGAAACATAATTTTATTTTCTGCTTAGTTTTAGTAAAGAACACAGCAAAAAATACAATAAAAAATACTTGTCACTCACTCAGAAGCTAAAACATTGCCTCACTGAAGAAAGTTTTCCTGGCTTATACAGAAAAACTCAGGTCTGAGGAAAAAAACTGTTGAGTACTTGTGCTAATTAACATAAGTTTTACTGCTTCCTATCTCTGTTGAGTGCCAGAAATACAATACATTTCAGCCACCTTCTCGTCTTTGGGTCGTCTTGATGGCATTGCGAGTAATCTGATTCAGCTAGAAATTACATTCCGTGATAAGCACCAGACTTACTAAGTGAACTATTGAAGAATTACATCCCATTGATTTTTCTAGACTGTTGTACTTATGTAATAGAATTTGGATCTTCTGTGTGGGTCCCCAGCTGCTGGTGGCCAAGAACATTCTATTGTTGAATATTTCTACAACACCAAATAAAAAAGCCAATTACATTCTGTTCTGGCAGCATCTTAGTATGGTACTTTTCCATCTATAACAATGCCTAACTACTATTTTCCTGACAAATTATTTTTGTTTTGTCATAGGGTGATTCCAAAGGTTCTGTAGATTCTTTATTAGCAACCAAGTCTGAGCACTGCAAATACTTTCTGATTCCCATCTGCTCCCTTTGTCCATGTCTGCACCTGCCCACTTTGGCTCAGCCATTTTTCCTCTGAACTCCAAATAAATGCCTTCAAGCTTAATGTATTTACTGCTATTTTAGCATCATATCTTAGGGGATTTTTACTTCTACCTATCACAAAGGTCTCTTCTCTTCATGAAATGTCAGATATCTTTTCAAGGAGTACTGTGACTTGGGGTGGATGAGTGGAGTACTAGCCCTGGTTACCAACTTAGAGGGACACCAGAATGACAGCTTTCCTGGTGTTGGCTACAAAGCACCAACTCACAGGATCATCATAAAATTCTAGCTTATTGGACGGATGCCAAAGTCAGATCATAAACCTTGGTGCTGATCCCCTCAAACACACACACATTCATGCACACACACACTCACAGTAGCTAGCTCTGAACACTAAGCACCGGTGTCAAGATATACCTATCCCCAAGTGCTGGAGTCCACCATCGATGGCCAGTTGAGGCTTCTTTCAGTGCAATGTTGCTGCAGAAGGGGGTTGCCGGCTGGTTCTTCTGGCTGGACAGACAGGGTGCTGGTCAGGGCAAAGAGGGCACCATTGGGAGTCATTCTTTGCTGCCTTTTATCCCTCTCTGGCGGACTTTGATAACTCCCCAATTCTTGGCCTTACCCAATCCAGGGGTTGTTGATCTTGAGGGACGTCCCTCTTGGTAGCTGCTGGATGGCAGCTGTCAGCTCCAGGGGTCACATTTGCATGTACGTGCAGTCTTAGGAGTCCGTTGATGAATTTTGATTGATTCACTGCTGTGATGTGAACTCTGGAGCTCTGGAAGTGGTTGATCAGGGGGTATTTCAGCCCCAAGGGTCTGTTTCCAGCATTGATTAGTTCAAATGGGGGCTTCCATACCTTTAACAATGAAGTTTGCGGGAATTCCTGGCTCTTTATTGATTCTTTCTGATCCTTGGTCTCTGATTTTGTAGGTGTTAATTGCCACTCATTAACATACTTATCCAGACTAGCTACTAGTTACACAATCAACCATGATTCATTCAGGGACCTGCTCCATACAAGATTCCTGCTCTTGCTAACATTGTTACATGGTACAACTTACTTTTAAACTTAAAGTACATTTGTAAAAGCATCTACAAGCTCTATTTTCACTAAAAATACACCTTATATAAAAATAATAATGATATGATAAAGGAAAAAGAGAGAGGAAGGTAGAAAAGAGAAAGCATCCCCAAAAGGGAGCAAATACTAAAAGAGGGGCTTTTGCCATATGGAGGAGCTTCACATTTGAGGGGGGGCAGACAAAAGGGTTTCTTGCTACGCTGGGAGTCTGTGATGGTACAGCTGCAGCTGGGTACAGGGACTGCACACCACTGTAGCAACAATTGGAGTCAGGCAGATGGGTCTGTGTCTAGCAGTAGCTGGAGATTTGAGTCCTTGGAACAGGTAACATTGATCTACAGCCGCTGGCCCAACCTTCCCCTGGCAGGGTTTAACTCAGGTCTTGCTCTCCCCCACCCTTCCCCTACCCCAAGAGTTTTGCCCAGAATGATGCACCTCCCCCAACTCCTTGCAGAGTTTTACTCAGGATGCAAAAGCAGTGGGTTACACCACTGTTTTTAGTGGTGTTTCATTTAAATCATGGGAAAATTTGGATTTGGGGGTTACTTTTTTTAACCAAAAATTGGGGATTTTTTTAAATCAGAGAAAACCAGGATTCCTGAAGATGTGTTAGGATAGTTTTCTAAAAAATGAGCTTTGAACCAGCTTTTGAGAAAAGCTCTCTATGTGTGCATGCAGAAGCTCTGAATATCCTACTTGGTCTAATAAAAGATATCACCTCTACCATGAGTCCTGATTGATTTTTCCTCTAGACCAATATGGCTACAACCTGGATACCTGACTTATTTATCCTCTTTCTTTGACAGCTTTAATGAGAATGGGTTTGTTTGCCTTGTCCTCAACATGTTCACAGTATTTGTATTTAGACTGTAATTTCATTCTTCAGGCTTTTGCTGGAGTACGTGGGGGTCAAGGAAAAATTTCACCCTAAGGCATAATTTGGCCTGTGGTTTTAAGAGGGTTCTTTTGTTTTCTTACCTTTTCTCAAAATATTAG
>NW_017729032.1:203279005-203294909 GCF_001723915.1 Gavialis gangeticus
TAAGAGGGTTCTTTTGTTTTCTTACCTTTTCTCAAAATATTAGAGATGAGGCCTGGTAGGAGAAGAGGTTACTGAGTGGGGTTGGCAGAGAATTGTGGGATAATACAGAGAATCCTCTTGGGTGCCCAATGGTGCATCTTGCTTATATGCTGAAGGTCATACTGATTGCCAAATCTGGGTTGAGAAGGAATTTCTCAGAGTTCATATTGTCAGGGAGCTTGCGGGGTAGGGAGGTTGGGGAGGAGGTTCACTTTCCTCTACATGTTCTCCCTCTGACCTACAGGCTGCTCTTATTTTTGCAGCAAGCCTCTTCTTAGGGCCTTGTTACATGGTAATTTTGGGTGGCTCTTGGAGCACTTAATCTTTGGATTGTCTGTACTTTAACACATTTAAGCATGTGTTAGGCAGCTCAAAGTTATGCCTCTCCAGGGCAGGATTATCTCTGATCCGTGTTACCCAGCTCATGTTACACTAAGGTATAGCCACTCTAGCCTACACTTTAATGTAAACACCCCACCTGCTAACCCTGCCCCTAGATGACTACCCATCCCTAATTGGGTGGAACAGTACCAGGTCCAGCTCCTGGGCTGCATGACTATGGGACCGCTCTTGTTTTGGATTAAAAGTATTGTGCAGGGATCTGGGTTTGCCTTTGCAGGCTGGCAGCATTCCAGCCTGCAAGGGCCTGCTTGGGGATGCCAGTAGTGGGACATAGGGGACACCATGTGCACGTACATGCTCACACACATGCACATGGCCAAGAATACAGCCAGGCAGAATGGAGGAAGCTCTCTGCAGATAAATCTGGGGGAGAATGGGCAGATTGAGGCCCCCACAGTGAGGGAGGGAGTGGGGCAGGGGCTAGGGCTGAGGGCAGCCAGGGCAGTGCCTGGGGCTGGGGTAGAGAACAGGACAGAGCCACGGGTGGGTCATCGGGGCAGGGGGAGGGCAGCTTCCTGCCACTGCATGCCCTCCCAGGGGAGGTCACGGGGGGAGGATGGATGTGGGCTGCCCACAGCAGGCTTGGGGCTCCCCACCCAGCTGTCCTGCCCCCAGGAGTCCCATGCTGGCACCCCTGCCCACCTGGCAGCAGCAGGGGTGGGTGTGGCATGGAGTTGTGCCCCCTGCTGCTGCTGGGTGGGCAGGGGTAACGTGGCTGATGTGGGGCTCCTGGAGGAAAGGGAGCAGGACAGGGCAGCAGGCATCCTGCATTTACCTCTGCTCCATTCCACTCTGCTCCGGCCATGCCACCAGAAGGGGAGGTGGGGTGGGAGGGAGAGATAGGCATGTGTCCCGCCTTTCCATTTTGAAGAGGTGGTCACACTACCTCACCCACTGGTCAGAGGTCCACTACCTCCCTCCATCTTTCCCAGAACCTCAAATCCCCACTGATGCCCCTCCCTGGCTGCCTGCATTGTCCATCTTGGGGGAGCAGGCAAGGAAAGGCTAACTTGCCTGGCCACTGATGCTTTCCGGGCAGGCTCAGCTGGGAGAACAGTAGCCTGGCAGGGGCAGGGGCAGGGGCAGGGCAGGCAGGTTAACCCCTTTTCCCCACCCCTCTCCCCTCAGACAGACAACATAAGCAGCCATAAGTAAGCAGTGGGGAGCCCCATGGGTGGGAAAGAGGGGGCAGAAAGTAACCTCCAGGGGCAGGGAGGAAGCCCAGGGAGTGGAGAGGAGCCTAGGAAGCCCTCATGGCAGAGGCAGGGGGGAAACCTGGGTTGGGAGTGGGGAGGATTCTTACCATTCAGTCCTCCAGGCCCCTGCTGGCCTGAACATGGAAGTGGTCCAAACTTGAGCTAGTGCTAACACTGATCAACGTTTGTGTGGCTCAGTGTAACGTTTAAGAAGACCCTTAGTTCCCCAACTCATTTCCTCTATCAGTGGAGGTGAGTTAAATCTGGTACCTTTTGCACTGAGTTCTAACCCAGATAAAAGGCCAGCTCGCTCTCACATATATGCTAATATGAAGTCCAACACATCACACAGGAAAACCACAGAACCCAAACTTAACTTCTATATGCATGTTTATAGCCTTACAAGATCCAGCTTTTTTTATCTTACCCTAAAGTTCTGTCTGTTTTTCCATTTGAGCTACAGCCTTATAGATGAGCTTGAGTTAGTCGCTCAGAGCAAATGGTCTCTTGGATCTCTTGAAGTCCTAGCCAAAAAAGGCATCCTTCTCTCCCACATAATCATGATTACAGCATTTTCAAAGAACCAGTGTGGCACCTAGTGCTTTCTTCATATCATACAATATATGCACATGTGATGATCAATCAGACTATAGGGCCACCTATTGATTATTGATTAAATAAATTGTATTTCTGCATGGGAAATAGATCCAGTGTGGCTGTTATTCATTAACTCTCTCACCTTTAGAAATGCATTGTTTATTAATGAGGTTGCAAGTAACTGCTTCCTATGAATCAATGAAGGTTCAACGAGAAATAATCATCCAGCTGGAAGGTTATTAAAAAATTCAGAAGGGTTTTTACAGAGTCAGATGAAAATGTTACCATATCAGCTGCTGGTTCTATTTTTTATTGTCACTGGGGAACAGTTCAATCAAAGGCCATGTCCCAATGAACAGAGCAATGTTTCCATAGGATTAGTGGTAAATAGCCGTACAGCCCTAAAAGTTCATAGTTGGATGTGACATTTGTTTTAGATATTGAAGATCTTTTGAGGAGAAATCCCACAGCATAATTTAATCATTTTTCTCACAACCTTTGTTTTTTTCCTGACATTTTTCACAATATTCTCATTTTAATTAACTATTTGGACTCTGAAAGGAGAACCACTTTTCAATTCCACTTCAGATCACTGCTGATTGAAAGGTACAATTCATCTAGCCAAGAGAGGAAAGAGCTGTCACTGAACCTTGGAGGCACATGCTGTAAATAGAACAAGAAATGAGAAGGCTAGACTGGATTGGGAAATTTTGAAGTCATAGAGTTTGATTTGAATTAATTTTTCTCAACCCGGTGTCCTTTTCTTTTATTCTCTGCCTAATTAGATATCTTAGGAATTAATTAGTTAGCCACTGTAACTGGCCAGCTAATGTATAGTATTTCAAAGGAGGAATATCTGCTTTTAAAAATTCTTTTGGTAAAGGTCACCATCAAAGAAAGGTGGGAAAGGAAAGGAAGCAAGGATATGTGGAATGACAAGGCAAGGGCACTGATGCTTAGGCTATGAGATAACTAAACAGTCAATGGTATTGTGCAGATTTGAAGTTACCCTTGGGAATTCATCTACTGAAACTGAAACCATCTGTTCTCTCTAACAAGGATGTGTTCAAGAATCAAGGAGCTTGAGTCAGAGTAAGTGACATGCATATTAAAAAGGAATGTCATACTTGAACACTATCACAATTGAAAACAGCCTTACTCAAGGGAAATGTCTCACACAGACATATATGCACACACAACCACACTCAAATAAAGTATTTGTATAATGAGGACACCTTGCATATACCAATATTAATTTATTTCTTGAAATCAGACTTATTTACAGTATGACAGAAATTAAAGGCAACTAACCAGGTAAAACTTTCAGAAGTCTCATTACAAGTCAATGGTTCTAATTTTAAAGTTGTTTAGTTGCCTAAAGCCACAGATAGGCTTCTGTGATATTTTCAGAAGTGTCCAGGTGGTTAACTTTCACCCATGAGGTGTTCAGGTGCTTTTGGAAATCTGGTCAGGTGCTTTTCTGCAGCATTAGTCCCCTTAGTATCTTTAAAATCTGACCTTACATGCCTTTTGACAATACTACTTAGCTATATAAGTAACTTAAGCCTTGCAACACTGAATGGAGAACACTAAATTTCTTTTAAAAATCTGGAGCTTCTTATACGATGTTCAGTGAGAATGAGGGTGGAGTTATATGTTACACTTAGACCACTTAGGTACCACATGTTAAAGCAAATTAACTTATTCTAAGTGCCCTTTGAACATCTCAAAGTTGCACCATTTCAGGCAAGAGTTAAGTCTAGGCCATGCTACCTAGCTCATGTTAGGGTTAAATTCAGTCTGCTCCAGGGAGATAAAACTAGCAGACCTCCAGCATCCCAGGATGCATTGCTCCCAGTCCTTCTCCACACAACCCAGATCAGGGATAGAGCCCAGGTGCCCTGGCTCTTAGCCACACCTCTGCTCACCAGCTCTTTCATAGCAAGTCAGAGATTTGTAGGAAATAAATGGTATTAACCCTTAACATACAACTGCTTACAACACATTCTAATTTTAAACGGCTTAACATTGCACAGATTTAGTATGGTCTAAGTGTAGCATTTAACTTCACCCTGGCCACATCTACACATGATGCTCACTGTGCAGTAGCTCATTACTACCGAGCAGTAGTGTTGCCAGGCATGAACCATGACACGACACTATGGCACAGTAGTAACGAGCTACTGCTCAGTAAGCATCACTAGGTAACCATGCCAGGACACTACTGCACAGTAACACCAGTTACTGCACAGTCATTTAGTACTTGGTTATGCAAGTACTAAATGACTACATAGTAACAACTGTGCAGTAGGCGTTTCATGTAGACGTGCTCCCTGGCTGTGTCTACACATTCATTGATGCGCTTTTGCCAATGCACATAAATTTACTACCTCCATTGTGAGGTACTAAAAAAGGTGCATTAGCCTATTTTAATGTGCATTAGCGAAAGCACTCTTTTTGGTGATGTTTTAATGTGCATTAAAATAGGCTAATGGACATTAAAGCACATGTGTAGATATGCCTGTCCCTGAGTGCTTAAGCTAGCTCTGAAAAGGGGACTAAAGCTCCTCAGTCACTTGGTGTATGGCTCTATGATTCCAGATTACTCTCTGCTGAGTCACATCCTTCTCAGCAGAGCTATCTGGTCTGCTTCCAGTGCCACACTAATGCAGCTATATTGTTTCCAGTTCAGTAACAAGTACATGCAGTGGCAGCTCACTTATGTCTCAGCCTGCCATTTTTGCTGTGTTCACAAGCTTTTAAGGAGCTATTGAAAATTTGACACTTGTCTTTAATTATCTCTATATATGTAGACTTGTGCCATGGGGATATTATTTGTGTGTGCCAGACCAGCAACATTCAGTAACCATGAATTTCTAAGTATAACAGGATGCTGGGATACTGCACTTAAGAGCAATGTGTTAGTGAATATAAATTAGAATAGAAAACCCCACAAATGCAACGTGTTGGTGTACAAGGCACACTATAAAACTTCTCATCTTTCCTGATTGTTTTTCTGACACATGGATTGATTAGCAGTGGCTGGAATGATTAGGGAGGGGTTTAAAACTGGCAGGTGAGTGGGTGAGAGTTAGTTATATTAAGGTGGGTTTTTTGACATTGCTCTCAATAATGCCACTTTTAGCTTATCGCTTTGCCAAACATTTAACAAAATGTTCCATGCCAAGTGCCTGCCCCAGGCTGAATTTTGTTTTGAGAAATTTTAGCCAAAATGCATTAAGTGTTTCCAAAATATGGCTAGGGAAAAACATGTTACATTGCCCATATTAAAGAGTTCTGGTGGGCTTTTCCTTAGCAAACAATGCAGGCCCCCTACTTTGGAATGGAGACTTGGGATTCAGAAAGGTGGTTTTTGTTTTAGAGATGAGCTTCCTGCCATTTTCTGGAAAATCCACCCCAATGTGGTCAAGTTCTATAAGCCCTGGTAAAATCACAGTCTGCAAACACTCAGTAAGAGCTTGCTAGAAAGTAACAGCTAGAAACTCTCTCAAGGGTAGCAAATGAATGAATACAATTACAAGCTCCAGTTTGGGGGTGCAGAGCTTAGCAGGATTTTGCCTAAAATTACAGCTCTGGGTTGTGAGCAAGGCTAGAGCCAACCACAAAGATATGTTCGTGATCTCAGGATATATTTACACAGCACAATGCTCATGCACCAGAATCAGGGTAGCTACACTAGCATGGCTCTCCACCTTTGTTAATATACCCTGCTTCTTGGCCTGGAGGAAAAGCCACTCTAATATAGTTGCACTGCTTCTGATATTTTAGATAACTCATTGATTGCTAGCTCAGGTGTTTTGAGGTACATTGTACTGGGCCACATACTCAGTGACCCTCCCCCTACTAAACCCAGCAAGCCTAGAGGAGAAGGCTGTTTACCGCAAATGCAGAGTAGAGAAAAGATGGACATGCCGGGAAGTAGTTTCGGACAAGAATGTGAAGGAGTCAGAGCAGGAAACTGGGACTGGGAACTGGAATAGGTGGGACTTGTGGGACACAGGGCTTGGAAACTGAGGGAGAAGACTGGGATGGGTTGGACAAGAGGACTGGTACTGACAGCCTGGAAAGGAAAAGGGGAGCAAGGGATGATTGGGAGCCAGGAGGAAGGTTACAGTGGTGAGTCTGTGGGAGAGATGGGATTGGCAAGGCAAGAAGAGCAGAACTGGCTATCAATGAGGGAGGAGGCAAAGGTGTGCAAAAGGTGGGAGCTTATCTGGGGTGTGTAAATGCCATGATGGTGATGTCACCTGTGACACTAAAAATAGTTGAAAAATGCTGGATCTGTTAGTACACAAGAAGGATGTAACACCATAAGCAATGAGCATTCAAAGCTCACCCCTGAGAACATTGGAATCTCACAGAAAATTGTATTAAATTCCAGGAGCTCTTTGAAAGACCAGTTTAAGTGACCTCTATACAACAGATAATCAGTAGCCAAGCTTCAGGGTTTCAGAAAAGTGGAATTTTTCCCTAAGTTTTTAAATCATATTTAGTTTTATATCCAAAGATGGATTATACACATTTTAAAAATATATTGATCTAGTGCTCCAAACACCTAGGAACACTAATGTAATCACAGGTATATTTTCCTTTTGTATTATGAAATAACATTTCAGCAAGTGAAACAACTGGTTACTAGGAAATTATTAAACCATTAATCTTATAAATCAAATTTGGTTTTGGGCCCACTTATGTCACTCCTTAGTTTTTATGCCAAGTTTCACTCTGACTGTATGTTACTTATCCATTTATTAACTCCTTGAAAACTGGGGATGGTACTTGGAAGAGTAATGTACACTTTATCTATTTGTCACATGCACGCCATAATGGTGGCATCGATGCGTGAAGCACCAAGATGGCGAGCCCTGCCCTTCTTCCCCACAACCTTCACAAAAGGGTAAAATAAATGCTGCCATACCATTACTTTCTTTATCAGAGCGTCACCAACATAGGTGAGGTCAGCTAGTCTGTAACGCCAAATAAGGCTGGGACACAGAACCCTGAGAGGTGAGAGGTGAAAACAGCCAGCTCACGGTCGAGCGCGTCACCTGAGTGATATAAGGGAGCGCACAGCCGCACCCAAGCGAGGTCGTTCATCACCAGCTTCAATTAGCACAAGGGACGCTAGCCTGATCACCTAGCTTCCGCCTCCCGTTTGCGATTAGCAACCGCCAAACGCCGCTTCATTGCCGGCCCCGACATGATTAGCAGTCTACTTCTCTGCATCTCGTTTCCCTCCTCAACACTCACTGTGAGTAAATAAACAGCTACCTTCAACTACTCTCCATCTCCGTGACTATCACCTCACCTCCAGTCTCTTTGGGTGACATGAGCTGGACTCGCATTAACCATCCCATAGAGAGCTAATCTGCCCTTCTAACCCCGCTGTTCCGGTCCCTTGCACTGCGATCGGACAGCAGCGTGACACTATTGTCTCAATAATTTATATACCATTATCATATGGTTCCATAGCTCTCTGGCAGTAGATGAGCAGCACACCATGACCTACTTGGCAACAACAACAAGGAAAACCATGAGACTTTATAGGATAGTTTTGTTCTTTGAGACCCTATAGGACAGAAGCTGGAACAACACAAGCCATGTCATGAGTGCTGATTGACTATTGACTTTGATATAGCAAGGAGCACTGATCTACATCTGTTACAAAGAAAGTAGAAAGTGAGCTGGGATTTCCAATCTATTTTCAGTCAGAGCCAAAAAATGAATATCTAAGATGGTGCTGTGAGTAGAGAGGACAAAGTCCATCCCACCAGTGCTGCCATTGATGGAATGGCCCCGAGACTTATTATGGTTATGTGATGCTCTGTCATTTCTTGCTGAGCCAAAGTACCTACTCCTAGCCCAATCACCTGTCTTGTTTTTCAAGGGAGATCCATTGCTTATGTTCTGGTCTGAACTCTTTTAATTAATTTCCATAGTAATGAGATCAGACTCACAGATTCTGGTTTCATAACATTTTAAACAGGATTTTAAGGCTCACTGAAGTTAGTTGGACTTAAGGACATACTAAGCCAGATGCATCTTTGAGGTGTTTTTTTTAAAGCAACAATTCTGTAGAGCCTCTGCCTGTTTTATGAATCCTTGTTGTGGTTACATTAATATGATCAGGCCTATTTGTAATGCTAGTGGATGTGGGCCTAGGCCCACTAAGTAATAGGAAACTGGTGTGTTGTAGGGCTAAGAATGACAACACCAGTCAGTCCTAGCTCCCCCAGCACCCCAGAGTATGGTCCTTTGTGATGCAGTGTCTTCAGCTCACTGTGGTACTGACAGGGGAGGGGGGGAAGCGGGGGCAGGCTGAGATGGACAAATAGCTGTTTGTTGGACCCAGCCTATGCAGCCCACCACAGTGCACCAAAGTTTTCAATGTTCTGGCTCTTAGGATGTGTTTTATTTAGATTGTAGTAAGCATTATTGTGTAACTGCTCAGAAAACTTTGACTCATAGTAATGCTTACTATGATCTAAATAGAACATGCCCTAAGTGTAACATGTGACAGTGCACTCAGTCTTGCTTCTAACAGCAGCTTTGAAATTGACAGGACTCAGTCAGTTCCTTGGCAGCTACTAGCACAGCACTGATGGCAGTTGAGATTCACAGATGGGCTAAAACATTTCATCACACGCTATGGATGTTGGGCAATGTTCCGATTGCCCAAAGAGCCCACTATATGCGGCACAGACTAGATAAGAAAGATATTCTCCTGCTGGTGAATGTTTCTACTTCCAAATATGAAACTGATTATGTTCAGTCTATGAATTTCCTTTTGCTTTAGAAATAAATACAAAATGTGATTTCAAAATGTTGCTCTTAAGGAAGGCTTGGGACATTATTTAGGCCTTTTGTTTAGCTGCCAGGCATAGCATTGCTGTTAACCAAATGCTGAGTGTTTGAGGTTGAGTGATGTCCAGAGCATACAGGAGATCTAACACTGCACTGCAGAAGTTGGGGAGAAAGAGACTTCTTGAGAATGCTTTCAGGGGAGCTGTCTTGTTCCTGGTTATACTGATTATGTGAGGTTCTTTCAGGCATTTTTCATGTATGTTTCATAACGGATTATCTATTTCTATTTAGTGATGAGGGAGGCCCAAACTGAAAAGCAAACCATGTGGTTCATGTTCTTTTATTTTCTCCCCAAATTAATCCTCCCCACTCTCTTTTTTTTTCATTTTGATTAGCTGTTTATTTTTCTTTAACACTTCAGCCTCCAAACCAAGCACTTCCCTTACCAAGTAAATCCAAACCCTGTCCCGTATCTGAAATCCTTGCTCAAATCCAAAGTAAATACATCAAGGCCTAACTGTTCAAGATGCTGACTACCCTCTCACTATAATATGCTTTTATGGGCGGTACTTCCACAAGGAGAAAATAGTTTCTCTAGTGTCTCTGGTTGCCTTTTTGTTGAATGTGGCTTACTTCTTTGATTGCCCATATTCTTGAAAATGCATGATCCTTGGTGAATAAGAAAATGGGACACATTATGGGCTCTTGTACACATGACACCATTACCATCTACAGGTGATGAAAATGTCACTTTATGTGTCTTAATATGATTTGGTGGTTTTAAATGAGTTTCCAACAATGCGTTGCAGCTATTAGTCAACTCACCCCTCAGCTGCAGGAGAGGTGGGCAGGGTCTGGAGAAAAAAAGAATCAGGCCCCTTGTTGCTTCTGCTTTAGTGGACACATGCTGAAAGTAGAAGTGGTGAGGGGCCTAATCTTTTTTTTTTTTTTTTTGGTGGAGCCTGCCTGCAGCCAGGGGGCAAGCTGTTGGTGGGCTGAGCAGCCCCTGAGCTGTGGGAGGCTTTGGTCATTCCCTCCATAGAGGTAGAGGCCCCCAGGGCTACCCAGGTGGGATGCTAGTGGGCTGGGTGCTGCCCCAGCTTGGGGTCGGGGAAGAGTTGGATTGGGCCAGATGTTGCTTCAGAGCTAGGGCAGCTCCTGGCTCACTTGCAGCCCACCTGTGTAGTCCAGGAGGGAACTGCCATAGTGCAGGGATGGACTGGGGACCCCCAAAACTCAGGGGCTGCTTGGCACACCAGCAGCTCAACTCCTGGCCATTGAAAGGCTCTGCCAAAAAAAAAAAATTAAGAAAAGGATTGGTCCCTCAACCTCAGTAACAGTGATAGAAACCCCTAAATTGAAATGGTGGGTTTCAATTAAAAGCTCACCATTTCAGTTGAAGTGACACAGAATGCAACCCTAAGGACTAAACCCCCCCTCACATGTACAAGTGTCCAATGTGCATTTGCCTACAAGATAACTACTGACCTTTTCCATAGTATTCGTCTGAGAAAGAGAATGGAGTGCACAAAAAGCAAGTAAAAAACCAGTGTAAAAAGCAAGGAGGAAACCCCCACCCCAGGATAGTTCTGAGCCCTAGGTTCATTCCCCTACCCAGCAGGAGAAATACCCTATCCAACCCCAACCCCCTTATGAGCACAGAGCAGGGACACCCCAGCCATGCCAGAGCTGAGCCTGGAGTCTCCTAGGCATCAGCAAGCATGGGGGAGGGGGGAGAGGAATCCCGCCCCCCGCCCCCCCCGTCACTTCCTTGCACAAGCACAGGGAGCTGGGGACAACCTGCCCAGACACAGCAGCAGCAACCTTGGGTGGCAGGGAGGATTCCCCCCAGGCTTGCTGCTGCGTGGGAGATCTGGGCAGGGTGGTCCCAGATCTGTGTGCATTTGAGGGGAGAATTTCCCCTCCCTACACCCAGCTTGCTTTCCAAGAAGACGCCAGGGTTCTTGGGGGATGACTCACTAGTCCAGTCATCAAGTTCTTTCAGTGGTGCTGCTGACCAGTGAGAGCTCCCCCAGGTGGTCAGCAGCACAAGCTGTTATTCCTTTTTCCTTCCTCCTGACAGCCTGCCCTATAAATATATACCCACGCACATTGAATGATGTGTTCATAGTGCAAGAAAAGCTACATTGTGATTGGAATAATGTCTAGAGCCGCCCTCAGTTTCTTTTATGGCCTGCCTTACTTCACCTTTACGTTTCACCTGCCAGAATTTGTGTTCTATTTTCCTCATTTGTGGACACCATCAATTTTTTGAAGGATGCCTTTTTGTCTTTGATAGCCCCCTTAACTCTACCATTAAACCATGCAGGGTATACACTTTTGCATTTATTTGTGGTATACGCTTCTGAGTCTCTAGTGCAGTAATTTTAAACAGCTTCCAGGCTGCCTGTAGGGCCTTTTGCATTTTTACACCTCCTTTTAATTCCCAACTACCTCGTTTTTTTGTAATTTCCCTTCCAAAAATGGCGCAATCCCTCCTGCTAGGATTTTGAACTTGATTATATTATGGTCATTATTACAGTGGTTCACATATAGATACTTCATGGGTCTACATGGTCTAAAGCAGTGGAGGCTAACCTTTTTGGCAGGTGTGCCCTGCCCTGCACTGTCCCTGAGTACCACTGATCCAATTCCTCTGCCCAATCTGCTGCTCTTCTTTTTGTTCCCTAATATGTGCTCCCTGTCTGATCTCCTGTTTGCCTTCTGCATCCTGCCCTATGTGCCACTGTGCTGCCTGTCCCCTCCTTGATCTATTGTATGCCACACACTGAGGTTGCCTGCACCACCCTTCACATGCATGCCAAAGGTTGGCCACCCCTGCGCTAAAGAATGAGGGTTTTCAGAAAGCCACAACATTTTGTATGAGTTATGATCATATTTCCTGATAAAAACAAGAGGGGGCAATAACAGTGTACATTAGCCAGGTTTGAGGGCTAAATCATTTTTTACTTGCATGGGTAGAAGCTAGAACAAAACCCACAGTAATCAATGGTGCTACATCAGTGAGCAAATAGTGCCAGGAGTAAGAGAAACAAGCCCACAGTGTGTAAGTGTCTTCTAATCCTAATACTGTTTTCAAAGTCATAGAGCAAAATTCTGCTCTTTCAATACTGTAAATTCCAAATGGATCTCATGAAATCAATTATAATAGCCCAGCTTCCCTTTGCACAATTATAGGGTATTGTAGGGGATAACATTCTGTACTGCCAAACACCATGGGGTTTACAGCATCTCTCTTGGGTTACTGTTTACTTGAAAATGCAGGGGCCTGACATGGGTCCTTTCCAGCCCTATGTTCTCTGAAGGATCTGAAGGATAAAACTTCCTCTTGTTTGCTGTAGAATGGTGTAGCTTTATTGAGTCTCTATTAAAAAAATCAAGGATGTAATCTGGTCTACAGCTGTTTTAATTCAACACAAAGAGTTTGAAACAGCCTGAAAACAAAACGAGGCTAGTTGAAATGTTTCCAGTTTCAAAGTAGCCAGGTAGCGGGAGATGGGGAAGAACTGGGGCTGAGCTCACAGTGGCTCTGCAGCCCCATGTGGCTCAGCCTGGAGCACAGCTCTGGCTCTCCCCGCCTTCTGCGGCTGGGCTGTGGGAAACCAATCACAGCGCAGGGGAAGGGAACGGAGCCCAATCACTCAATTCCCCTCTATAGCGCTACCATCAGTCTGGGGAAGGCAACTCAGCCCAGCTGGGCTGAGTTCCTTTTTCCAGCCCAATCCTAGTGCTAGGAAGGGGAACTGAGCAATTGGGCTCAGCTCCCTTCTCCAGCTCCCTGGTCCCAGGCAGCAGCACGCGGCTTCCCTCCCTCATCTGGCAGGCAGATTGGGGGTCTGCAGCCCCGGGAGGACTGCACAGCCCCTGCAGCCATCCCAGGGTTGCAGGCCCCCATTTGCCTGCTGGATGTGAGAGGCTGTTTTGAGCTGCCCCATTATAGCAAATGTGTGAAACGTTGAAACAGGGTCAAAACAAACAGCGGCTTTGAATCGAAATGAAATGTGAAACAAAACACTGTTCTGTCAAAACCTCCAAACTGAAGTTGAAATGAAAAGGAGCCATTTCGCACAGTCGTAGTGGACAGGATATAGTTAAGCACCTCTGGGGCTTCATGCACTGAGGCAAAGGTAGGGAATACATTTTCCTTGTGCTGGAAAAAGGAGGGGTTCCTTCTGCTTGCATCTATAGAGGGTGCCACTAAATTCAAAATGCCTTGGATCTAGAAAGGTTGAGAACCATTGGACTACACTAACCACTAGCTGAAGAATTGGCTGAATTTTTCACTTATTACAGAATCAACATGAATATTTTTATTAAGTTTTTTGTAGGTCCTTGTAGCACAGGGGTGGCCAAAATACAGCTCACAGGCCAGTTCCAGCCACTCTGCAGGGCCCCTAAAAAATTTACAAAATAAATATTTATCTTCCCCTGGCTCCTGTCAAAGATGACAGGAGGCAGGGTCAGTAGGACCCAGGGGAAGCCATGGCAGGCTCCTGCAACAGCAGGGCCCACCCGGCCCCATCCCCCCAGCCAGAAGCCTGGGACACTGGGGCTGTTTGTGGCTGCACTGGCATGGGAAATTTAGGTAAGAGTGGGGGTGGAGGGACAGGGGAGGAGTGTGGGCAAATCACCCTAGTCCTTGGGGCCTAGCCAGCTCGTGCTAAGCCCCACAGTCTGGCCATATGGCCAGGAGCCATGTGGTGTAGAGCAGCTGAGCAGCATGCAGGAACCTGGGGTCTGTGCCAGTGTCCTAGGGCTAATGCCTGCAGGGCCCAGAACAGAGTGCTAGGATTGTGGAGTGTGGGCTGGCAGGGGTCTGTGGAGCCAGGCTGGGATGCACCAGCAGGGAGAGGGGGGAGCTGATCTGGCTTCATAGAGCCCCTGCCAGCTGGGATCCTGCACTCCTGCCACCTGCTCTGGGCCCCGCCAACACTGGCCCTGGGACACCAGCACAGGCCCTGCACTCCTGCCTAGCTGCCGCTGGTTCCCATATGCCTGCTTACTTCCAGCCCCACAGTACAGGTGGGGATAGGTACGTAGCCCCAACCCTGCATGCTCAGCACTGCCCATCTGGACTGAGCAGCGGCAGTGGGGATGGTGCTCAGCACAGGGGAAAAAGCGTCCCCCCTGCCCCTCCTCCCCATGGCTGGCACTTCCTGCTGCAGCCTCTCACAGCCTGCAAAGGATTGTCCTGCCTCTCCACTGCATCACCGCCACCCTGTGGGGGAGCGGTAGCAACAGGGAGCAGGCACAGGCAGCCCCATGCAGGCTCTGAGCAGCTGCAGCACAGGGCACCGGCCATGGGGAAGGGGTGGTCGAACCACTTTTTCCCCTGCACTGAGCACCAGTTTGTTCCCTGCTGCTGCTGCTAGCTTGGGCCCCATGCCAGCTCTGGGCTCACCCATCAGGGCTGGGCCATGGGAGCAGCAGCTAGACACAAACTGCTGCTCAGTGCAGAGGAAAGTGCCCACCCCACTCACCACCAGGCAGTGTTTCCTATGCCTGCCCATCCAGAGCTCATGCCATGCTAGGCTGCGGCATGGCTGCTTCACCACTGCTTCTGTACTGCCTAGCGTGGCAGCAGTGGCCATGTGGAGCAGCCACAGGGCAGCACAGAGACGGTGGTGAAGCAGCTGTGCCACAGCCTAGTGTGGCGCAAGCTCCGGGCGGGCAGCCACCAGCAAACACACCCTGGTGGCCTCATCACTTCTGCCCTATTTTGGTTCCCAAGGTAAACCTCTCTCTTTTCCCACTTGCTACGCCTTGATGAAATTACTGGTTCTTGAGAAAAGGGAGGCTGTCCCAGGGTCTCAAGGTGAGCTGTTATCTGCTATTAGTCAACGGGTTCTTCAAACCCCACTGATCCCCATTCAGCCCTCAGGCACTAGGTGTACGCCTCCTGACCCACCCATACCCTAGGGTACTAATCACCTTAAGGGTTAATTTTATTGTCTCCAACTTCCTCTACAGCCATGCCCATGCCTCACAGCAGTCATCACTTAAGTGGGACACTTTGCATCAAATAAACAACAGGCAAACTAGGCCTCTAAGCCTCTTGCTGGGGCTTTAGCCTTTTCAGTTTCTGCCCCATCTGCTCTAGTTGGCCCATTAACCTAGGCCCACTGTCCTGGATCTGGCTTCAAGCTTATGACTCACCCTATCAGGCCTTGATTTCATCCTCCTAGGCTTCAGACCCCTAGCCCTGGTTCTCACCCTCACAGGCCTCAGCTTAGGCTGCAACCCTTCCTGGCTGTTGTCTGTCAGCACCTTGAGCCTGGCAGGGCTCAAAGCAGCCTTGTGCCCCTTGGGCACCCCTGGGAACTTCTTCACTCCTGATAGTCCCAACCCAAACCAATGGTTAAACTTAAATGCAAATGGCAAGCAACTATTTAATGCAAACCTTCCCTTCTAGGTAGACAAACATCATAAAAGAACTGTGACAGGCTGGCTGGCAGTGACCTGGCCCAGGGGTTTTGAAAGGGCAAAAGATGATTGGAGGACTTGGGATTCCCTTTCTGCACCAATCAGGCTCCAGAGACTCACCCCTGTGTCCCCTGATTGGCCCCTTGGGTCACATGGGCTGACTCAGGAGAGACCAGTGAGGGACAACAAGGAAGGAGCTTCACAGAGCTGAGCCAGCAGGGTAGGAGCAGTGCTCCAGAACAGCCTGAAAGAGTAGGACTTGTAGGCAGCAGTGGGACCCTCAGCAGTATGGCGTGCAGCCAGCAGGAGAGGCTCCCCACTGGGCTCCAGGATCCCCTAGAGAGGCTGCAGCCAGCAGGAGAGGCTCCCCTCTGCTCCAGCAAGGATCTGAGCAGTGACCT
>NW_017729032.1:203294937-203301677 GCF_001723915.1 Gavialis gangeticus
TCCCAGCTCTGCTTCCAGCTCCTCCAATCAGAGGTCAGGCAGCTCAATGTGAGGCCAGGGCTCCGGGAAGGTTAAGACCCCTAGAAGGCTGGAGCAGCACTACCAGTGGTGGCTGTGTAGCAGCACAGGAATGCTGCCATCTAGGAAATTTAGGTTTGAGTCCCAGCTGAGGTGACTTGGGGTGAGTGAGCAGTGGAAAGGGGCCATTGTGTTTTCCCCCACTTTCTCCCCCTCCAGGTACCAAGGCCCTATATTTCCTTGTCATATTACATTTTGCATTTTGTGCCTTTTTTATATTTCACCAACCTGTATTGTTTGTTCTGCTGTTTGTGTTTTATATTTTGTTAACCCTGTCTTTTGTCAATGATTGTAAGTGTCTAACCTTTGTTGAATCCTGCCCCCTTGGGGCATTGTAGTGTCCACTATACCCTCTGATTTATGCCTGTTATGTTCCCAGTATTAAAAGGTATATGGTTAAGTCCCCATTAGTGGTCTGGCTCTGCTTTATAGGGGAAGGAGAGTCCCTACACCTCCCACAGTGACTGTGCACCTGCTTTTATCCCTTCAATTGGAGAGGGGGTACCTCTTGGAGTACCATCCGGGTTACAGAACAAAGCACTGTATCACTTTAAAAGGAAACCTCCCCAGGTAAACAAACAGACACAAGCACCCTGGGCTCTTACTGTCCTCTGTCCCATGAGCATTCAGTGCTGGTTTAGGGTTCCTCAGGTAGCTCCCTTCCCTCCAGGAAGCTCTTCTCCCTACCCCCAGCTTGCCCCTTTGCTCAGGCCCTGAGCTTATATGCCTCTTAAGCCCTACCCCATCTCATCAGGTGCCTCCCCAGCCACCTGCAGGGATGTCCAATTAGGTTGGCTGACTTACCTCCAGGACACCTTATATCTGCCTGACTAACTGCTGTAGCAGGATACCCTGCTGTCCAATCAGGGCTATGCCCTATTGTCCTATTGCAGCTAGCCCTGCAATAGGCACTCATAGCCTCTGGCTCCTGGCTACCTATTCCCAGGTCATCAAGGTCAGTGTTTCCCTCCACCTGGGGAACTCTCCACTGCTCCTTTCCCCTTAATGTAATGGGGAGCCTCTGGCTCCCTGTTACAGTCCTATAACAATAGTAATTATTTAAGCAAATATTCTAAGTGCTGTATCACTTTGTTTCACTATTAGCAACTTAGAAGGTTGAATAATGACATTTCTAATAGCAATCATGAATAATAATCATCCTTATTATTTTATAGATATGCATAGGTCCATTATTTAAAAGTTTCAGCTGACTCATTCGTAACAGTCAGCTAGGAGTAAATTGAATCAGCATGTTATTTTAGTGCTGAAATGCAAAGCCTCCATCACGACATGTCATTCTAGTGTATGTTATCCTCCTTTGTCCTGTTAGACCTTCAATTAGATTGTATATTCTTCAGGATGTGATGTGTATCCATTTGTCCTGTAAAGTACCTTACGAACACTGTGAACAATAACAGAAATACATTGTTACAGTGCTTTTAGAAGGCAGTTTTCCAAAGGGAAAAATGAAAATGACCAGTGTAAGCCTGATGTCCTTTGTGCCTTTGAAAATTTACTCCTAAAGGTTTAATGTACATTAAATATGAGGAAGCTTTAGAAGTGTTCCTTTCAAGTATAGAAAAGGAAAACATCAACAGCATTAAGAGTTTTCTTTGTTAGGTTTCAGGTAGCTTTGGGGTTTTTTTTCCCCATTTGTCCGTGATCTAATATGTTTAAATGTTTAGAAAAACAACTTTCAACTTTTTTTACACCAGAAGAAACATATAGACATTTTCAGAAAAAAAGAAAGAAAAAAAATGTAAAATCTAAAAAACCCTCACTGGAAACCCTTGCCGAACTAAATGTGCCACTGCACATGCTCCTCTCCCTTGAGAGAAGATAAGAGAACAAGCAACACAGATGTTAGTCTCATTGCTTAATACACCACTGGAAGGCCCTGGGACACTGCAGTGATGAGTATGGTATAAGAACCGCTGTAGAACAGAGTAGACATTATCATGTGGAAAAATGAGAAATCACAATGCAGGTGCAATGATGCAATAGACTGTAACAACTCATGTGGAGCCATTAGGGACTGTCACATCAATAATCTGCATGCTAATGAATCAGAAATCTTCAGGTTAAAAATTTCTCAACTGAGCACTGAGACCATAGACCTTAAGTGCTTTATTACTGCCAGTACTCATTGACAAGCTTCATGTCTTTCTATGTCACTTTTCTTGAAAACAAAAGGTCTCCAAAGACATCCTCTGTATTGTCAGTGTGGAAACACAGCATCTTTTGCACAAGTATTTTGATTATTAGCAGTACTACTATCAGTACTATTAGTATTAGCATATCTGTTTCTAGCAGCACCCATACAAATTGTGGCTAGCTAAAGCTGCCTCCCAGAGAATAATTCCATTTTGTAATAATGTTCAAGGTTTCAAAACTAATTGAAGATCACTTCAGACTAGACATAAGGAAAGAACTTTGTTACAAGTCAAGTGCGAAGGGTTTGGAACAAGCTCCCTCCAGAGGTGGTACAGTCACCCACCCTGGTGATTTTCAAAAAGCATGTTGATGCCCACCTTGCTGGGGTCATCTGACCCCAGCAGTCTTTTCTGCCCAAGTGCAGGGGGGATGGACCCAAAGATCTGTAAGGTCCCTTCCAGCACCTAACATCTAGATCTATGAAAATGTGATTTCGTCAGAAAGCTTTTGTACAACAGAATTGTATTGACTTGTCCATTTCCTGCTCAAAAAGTCAATATTTCAATTCTTTTATCTCTCTTGGTCTCATCAGAAGTAGCCAGTGGGCTATTTTCCCATGCAGACATACCATAAGTTGCTGACATTGGTTAGCTGCATAACTCCAGAAGAGGATTCATGATTGAGGTTCCCAAGAGGAGGGAGGCACCTAGTTTCTTCTCTGTCAGCCAGGCACACAAGACTATTTACTTAGGAAGTAGCCTATCCCCTCTCCTAGCTCACTGCATGGCTCCTGTAAATCCATTCCATATGTACCCTATAAGAATCTAAGCAATACCAAGTATGGATCTGTGGGGAGGTGCAGTGGCAATGTCTCACCTCCTTTCAACAGTGTAGCTCACCTGCTGGTGGCTCCAGTACCCAGAAACATCAAAGTCCAAAATGTGGCTGGAGCCCCAGGCTGGCAGGAGATACCCAAGGAGACCAAGCAGGGAGGAAGTGAGGAAGGGGGGACTTGCCTCTCTCCCCATAGTTCCTGGCTAATGGGGGAAGCCCCAGGTGACTCCTGTCATGTTCCAGCCTTCTTGCACTTTAGCTCTTTCCAAATAATAGGGAAAGAAATAATAAAAAATATATAGTCATATTACAACATTGGTGCCACTTGGATCAACAGAAATAACACAATTCAAGAATGAAGCTTCAAATCCTCTTATCTCACCCTCTAAATTCTTAGTGCCCCATATGACATATAACCTGCAGTATCAGCACAACAAGGGAAACTTAAATCCAACCCAATATGAGAACAAACAGTTAAGTCAGATATTTGCCCAAAATTTCTAAAACAGGCTGTGGGATTTGAACTGTATGACTTCCAATAAAATCAATTGGTGTCATGCAGCTCTTTGAAAATGGAAAGATTAACATTATCTGAATGGCTCAAATCCAGTACTGTGTGTCTGCATTTTTCAGTAGAACTTTAACAATCTACAGTGGGTTTTTTTGGCTCACATGACAGATTAATTCTTTCCCAGCAGAGGCCTGTTGAAATGACAAAGGGTCTCCTGCATCTTAGCTAAACAGCTAGTTAAATAAATCAAACATAATCAAGCCAAAGAAACCTGGATTTTGTCAAATAAGTTGTGTCGAGATGAAAAATTTCAGTGAAAACCAGATTTGTTTGTGGGAGCAATTCTGAAAGACAAAAAATTAGGACACCCCGGTGTGAGAATAATTTATAGAGCATTGTGAGTTATTCTAGTGTTACTTCATTTATCCAGCTATATTTTTAAAAACAAGTGGCATCCTGCTGTTCCCTCTAACAGCCTCCCAGAATGATTGAATAAGACATACAAGCATATTTTTTTGGAGAATGCTTACTTCTCGTTAGGATCAAAAAGGACTCCACTGAGCTGATCACAGAAAACAGACCTATTGTCATACACAGTGATATAAACTTATTCAAAGTAGGATCGGTGAGTCAGTCAATTGACTGGTCAAATATTGTCAATTGACTGGCCAACTGACTGCATATTTTTGACCAGTCAAAGATTATAGCAATTTTACAAAAAAAACGTACATTTTTTGTAGTTTTCTTGACAGAAATGTGATTTTTATTGTTTTTTATATATGTTTAATGAAAAGTTTGTCCTTTTCTGTGTATTATTTGGATCTATTGGCAATTTTTTACAATTTTTAACCAATATTTGACCAAACTTTATTTGGTCAAATACCCAATCCTAATTCAAAGTAAAATCAAGACTCCATCAGCAGGCCTACTCTTGTGGAGCTGCTTTGAAAAAAAGAAAGCCTTGTGAAACAGAGCATCATGGGGAACTGAATGAGTTTTACAATCACCATCTTTGTTGCAAACAAGGGGTACCTGTAGATATGAGGGGAGGCTGCTCCAATGCTCTGTAATTACAACACGTTGGAGCAGACTCAGTTAATCGAGTCTGCTGGAGTGTGCTAATTTGTAAACCTCCAGCAGTCTCCGTGTCTCATGTACCAGCTTTCCTGGCCTTCAAAATGGCAGTGGGGGGTGCTTTAACCAAAGCTTGTTCAACAAGCTTTGGTTAAAGCACCCCCAACACCATTTTGAAGCATGGGGACATTGATACATGAGACACTGTAGGCGCTTTAATTAGAGTGGTGCTTGGAGCTTATCTGATTAAAGCACCACCCACCCCCAAAGCATATATAAGGGAGAAACTGTCTGTCCTTTGATGCAGTTCTCCCCTTGCTGGTTGTCTTGGATAGGCATATCCATTGCCAGCCTTATTGAATTAGTATGGCCATCATAATCTCTCTGACCAGTCTCTCTTTAAGAAAGTGAAGAAGAACAAAAGGAAAAGTAGGGAACTGAATATGCACATCTGTAAGGTATAAATGAAGGTGCATTTATTAATGTACATTTGTGATAATTACTCACACCAGTTCTGTTTATTACCTCTTTGGGAGCACACTGCATTTGACTTAGTGTCAGTGGGTGTGCCTATGTGTGAAATTAATGGGACGCAATAAACTCTGGAACAAGTTGTGCCAAAGTTTATTGTTCCCAGGCACTGTGTTTACATATGTGCCCAGGACTGCAGCACATTGAACCAGGTTGGAGCATCTCCAGCTGGCACAGGGCTTGGGGAGTGAGCTTGCCAGCCTAAGATTGCTCTGACTTGGCTCAGTGTGCTGGAGAGGGGCTGGCCAGGGCACTAGGGTGCTCCAGTGTGGGGCAACCTGGCAGAAAGCCTGTGCACTGAAGCACCCTCATGCCTCAGCCAGCCTCATCAACATCTACATGTACATTGCTGTGTACTGAAGAATGCTGCCTTAGGATAGTACTTGTGTTTACAAGTACTTACCTATGGCAGAATTAATTAGTTTCCTGTGGCTTAATAGGGCTACACATGTAGATGCTGAGACTTTACTACAGAGTTAATTAGGCAACTCTGCAATAAACATCTCCTGTAGATGCTCCCAGAAAGTCCAGGAGTCATACTATGTAATCTGAACTTTCACAGATTACCCTAAGGCAGCCTACAGGTTCCTCCATAAAGGTTAAGGGAATGGCTTGACCTATAAAACCCATAATGTTTTGTGTATTTGTGACCACTCTTTACTTCCTGTCTTACACTGCCACAATTTCAGCCAGCAGCAGTACATAAGTTGGTGTCCCATTTGTCTGGAAGTAAGCAATGCTACTGACAGGACATTCTTTCCTTCCCCTGGGAGGAAACAAGCACCTAGCCTCATCACCAGAACTGAAGCCAACTTTCTACAGCTCAAAACACAAAACCTGCCAACTATCTCCAGTATACCCACAAACTGCACACCAGAATCCATCAAAGACAACAAAACCCAACTACCTGTGGGGGCACATTCCTCACCAAAAAAAACACTCTGCCTCTAGTCTCTCAGGCCAGATCCCTGAGAGGGAACAAATTACAATGCAAACCACTTTTCAGAGCTGGGCCTATGAACTGCACTTCATCAGCCTCCTAAGTAGTAGGTACAGAAACTCATGGACTCCATATACACAGTGGGGTTCTGGCGCACTGCGACCTGCCAGACATTTGACACCCCAGGCACCTCTGCACTTTTACTTGTGCTGCTACATCCCCCTTTCCCCCGTACCCCCACAACCCAGCCTGTCCCTCACTCCCTGAGGCCTCCATTTCCATTTTCACTGACTGGCTTTCTTGCCTGCATTGCAGGCCAGGCCAGCTCCTGGCTTCTTTTCTATTCCTTCCATCCAAGACCAACTGCAGGTACTTCCCTCAGCCTGACAAAGGGGTTTTCAACCCTAAAGCTAGCATCCCAGGCAGCTAAGCTGAGCTCACCAGGAGCCTCACAACTGCACTGCAACCAGCAAGCATCAGGCCTGTCAAAGACATGACAGGTCTGGGCATTCTCTAGCCAGGACTTTGTGCATCCAAGTGTTAGCTGGAGGTTATGGCACCTCCTACCCACTTTTCACCAGGAGATCATTGGTCCTGGCATTTACAGGGCTGCCGCAC
>NW_017729032.1:203306677-203315614 GCF_001723915.1 Gavialis gangeticus
AACAAATTACAATGCAAACCACTTTTCAGAGCTGGGCCTATGAACTGCACTTCATCAGCCTCCTAAGTAGTAGGTACAGAAACTCATGGACTCCATATACACAGTGGGGTTCTGGCGCACTGCGACCTGCCAGACATTTGACACCCCAGGCACCTCTGCACTTTTACTTGTGCTGCTACATCCCCCTTTCCCCCGTACCCCCACAACCCAGCCTGTCCCTCACTCCCTGAGGCCTCCATTTCCATTTTCACTGACTGGCTTTCTTGCCTGCATTGCAGGCCAGGCCAGCTCCTGGCTTCTTTTCTATTCCTTCCATCCAAGACCAACTGCAGGTACTTCCCTCAGCCTGACAAAGGGGTTTTCAACCCTAAAGCTAGCATCCCAGGCAGCTAAGCTGAGCTCACCAGGAGCCTCACAACTGCACTGCAACCAGCAAGCATCAGGCCTGTCAAAGACATGACAGGTCTGGGCATTCTCTAGCCAGGACTTTGTGCATCCAAGTGTTAGCTGGAGGTTATGGCACCTCCTACCCACTTTTCACCAGGAGATCATTGGTCCTGGCATTTACAGGGCTGCCGCACTGCCAGCAGTCCCACCAGGCCTCCCTAACCCGGCAGGGTGTAGTTATAGTGGTCATGCCCAGGACCTGAGGCCTCCTCCTTCTCCATTGCCCCAATCCCATACCTCCAAGTATGTCCTGGCAGGGGAATGAGCTCAGCAGGGACATGTTCTTCCCCTGCTGGTTGGTGATGCAGTTAGTGCCCCCTCCAGCTGAGAGCGGGGCATTACTCGGCTTTTCAAAACCTCAAAATAGGAAATTGGTGCAGACGGAGTGAGGAGGGTGGCACTCAGTCCGTCTCCAGGTGGAGCTTGGGGAACCCCAGCAGCAGGAGGTTCACCTTTAGGAACACCAGCTGCTCCACCAACGTAGGACCCAAGCAGGTGCGGTGGGGTGTCACAACATCCACAGCAATGCTGAACACCCTCTCGCTTGGAACATTGGTCAGTGGACAGGACACATGTTGCCAGGCAGCCATGGCCAGATCCTGCCACATCTGGCTGTGGTTTGCCCAGTAGGCCAAGGGGCCGCACAGTTCAGTGGCTCCACATCCTCAGTGAGATAGGTAGCCACCAAAGCCTCAGTGCTACCTGCCCAAGGTTCGGGTCTCATGCATTCAGAACCCAGCATTGAAGCCATGCCCATGGCCCATATTGGCTGTGGCTGGCGTGGAGGAGGCTGGCTGGTGATGGCACTGGTGCTGGGAGTTCTGGCACAGGAAAGTGGATCCCCCTCTTCCACATCCCCTTGCCTCTGCACTTCAGCCTCCCTGACTTTGTTTACCAGCACCTGCGTCCAATGATGGAGGGTTTTGGTGCTGCCAATGCACATGCTCCCCTTCTCCTTCAGGTCACACATGCCCACCACATGACCGTACTGGATCACAAGGGATCCAGCTGTCTCCTGCTACCCTCCTTCAGCCACCTCACTAGTGCCTACACGTCTGGTGACAGTGGCCTGCCTCAGCCAGGAACGTTGATGCCCTGAAACTTCTCCGTTTGGTTCTCCAGTTCCCTCACTAGGGGGATCACCTGGCTGAGGAGGGCATCACCAGTGCTAAGGGTCTTAGTGGACTCGAGGAAGGGCTTTAGGACCACCAAGATCTGGGAGATGGTACCCCACTCAGCTCTGTTCAGGGGGGCACTGATCCCTATCTCCCTGAGCAAGACCATCTCATGGATGGCCTTCTGTTGCTCCACCAGCCTCTCGAGCATCAGGTATGTGGAGTTCCACCAAGTCTCCACATCCTACATGATTTTGTGCTGTGGGATGCTCAGTTCTGTCTGTTTGTCCCACAGGATCTTGCCCAACTTGATGCTCGAGTGGAATTAGCCCGCCACCCTCCTGCATTTTGAAATCATATGGCTTGCAGCAGTATTGGTGGCAATGCCATCACCAGCAGCCCTGTCCCACTCCAAGGCATCCCTCACTATTAGGTGCAGCCTCTGTGCCACACGGTGGATGACAACAAAGTTGGCATCACGGATAGCCTTCACCATATTGGCCCCATTGTCAGTGATCATGAACCCACGGGTGAGCTCAGCCTGCCCAATGAGCCATCACTGCACCATGCAGTTCATGGTCCGCATGATCTCCCTTGCTGTATGGCCTACCGACAGCCTGACTGATTGCACCAATGCCCTGTGAGGGAGAGGTAGGTGTGATGGCCACCCCAGCTGCTCCAGATGTTGGAGGTGAAGTGCAAGGCCACCCGCAGCCCTGCCTTGTGCAGCTCCTCCCTTGACTACTCTCTGTATGCCTCATACAGGGAGGGCACCACCATCCTGCTAAAGGTGGTGCATGTGGGCACTTTGTAAAATGGGTCCAGAAGTGCTATGAACCACCTGAACCCTGGCCACTCAACTAGGGAGAAGGGCTGGCTATCCAGAGCAAGCATCTCCCCAGTGCTCTGGGTGATCTCACTCACCTTTAGAACGTGTCCCCCTTTCTGTCCTCCTTTCCCCCACTTGTGCAGGGTAGCCTGTCTCTGCTTTGGGGGGTAGGGGGCTTTGGAGCAAGTGGGGGACTTCCCTTTCAGCTCACTTGCACTGGTGCCAGGCTGAGCAGGAAGAAGGGCAGGGGGGTGCTGCCTCCTTAGATGCAGCAGCATCGCCGTGGTGGAAAAGTGTCTCACATCCTTGCCACAGCTCACGTACCTTTGGCAGTAGCCCCTTCCCACTGCAAGAAGATTTGCTTCTTGTTATCTCACTCCCCCCAAGTCACCTCAACAGGGATTTGAACCCAGATCTCCTATGTGGTGGATAGGAACACTACCACACAGCCACCACTAGTGGCACTACTCTAGTCTGCTAGGGGTCTTGACCTTCCCAGAGCCACGGACTCACATCGAGCTGCCCAGCCTCTGACTGGAGGAGCTGGAAGCAGAGCTGGGAACCTCTCAGGTCACTGCTCAGCTCCTTCCTGGAGCAGGAGGAGCCTCTCCTGCTGGCTGCAGCCTCTCATAGGGGATCCTGGAGCCCAGTGGGGAGCCTCTCCTGCCAGCCACATGCCACACTGCTGAGGGTCCTACTGCTGCCTACAGGTCCTGCTTTTTCAGGCTCTTCTGGGGCACTGCTCCTACCCCACTAGCTCAGCTCTATGAAGCTCCTTCCTTGTTATCCCTTACTGGTCTCTCCCCTGAGTCAGCCCACGCTGCCCCTTTTATCCCCCTCCAGGTGACCCAAGGGGCCAATTGGGACACAGGGGGGTGAGTTTCTGGGGCCTGATTGGTGCGGAAAGGGAATCCCAAGTCTTCCAATCATCTTTACCCCTTCAAAACCCCTGGGCCAAATCATTACCAGATTGGTGAGGAAAGGGAATCCCAAGTCCTCCAATCATCTTTTGCCCTTTCAAAACCCCTGGGCTAGGTCACTGCCAGCTAACCCGTCACACCAGCATGCTTCATATTAATCTTTTCTATGCTACAAAAGGTCTGTGTGTGTGTGTCACTCATTTTGTGTTGTGTGTTTTATTCCCTCTGTTGCGTGCAAGCACTGGACTCTTCTTTGATTGTTTGCTTCAGTGTTAAGAGCTATGTAAAAATTGTGTGCTGTCCGTCTGTCTTCTTCTCCTATGAATATCTGATTTTTCTTCTTTATATTGTGTGTGTGTGTGGATGTGTGCAATCTGTGTGCCTCCCTGCACAGTGATGGATCACGCTGGCAGGGAGAACACAGCTTTCTTTTTTCAAAGTTTGCACACAAAAAAAGAGCAAATATAAATTGAAAAAAATGAATTAAATAGTACTAAGAGATGCTAAGCTAAGCTAAGCTAAATCCTACCCAATCCTTTCTAACAACAAAAAGGAGCAGGCAAGTTCAAGTACTGAGTAAAGGAACCAAGCTGAGTCTGAGGGTACCTTTCTCATGCAGCTCCTGAGAGGGAACAAGCTAGCAAAAGTCACAGTACGCCTCCAAACAGAGGCTTTTATGCTGTTTCAAGGTCCCTCCCCCCAGACGTTGTCATTGGAAAGGCAGCCAGAGAGAAATCCTTCTCACTGGCCACCTACACATCAGTCTTCCCCTCCGCTCCCCCTTCACCCCCACCCCCATTCCTCCTCCCTCTTCTAACTTTCACTTTCAGCGTCCAAAGCATCCAAATCATCTAAAGATTTTCCGAAGCACTTCCGAAGGTCCGAACAGCTTTGGACAGCTTGAATGAGCCAGCGCTTTGCTCCAGGCATGATGCTTCGGACACCAAAGCATCCAAAGTGGCCCCAGTTCTGAAGCACGATCTGAAGCGTTGCACAGCCCTAGTCCACACCTGCTGTTTCATTGCTGTACCACCATCATGGCCATTGGACCAGATGAGGGTCTCATCTGCCCATTCAACCAGAGTCAGACTTTGCATGCAGGGATATGCACGTCCATATTTCCCCACAGGTCTGGAGACCAACCAGGTACCCTCACCTAGTTTGACCTGCCCATCAAGGCAGTTTGCCAGGGTATGGCCATTGGCATGTGCAGAAAGCTACTTGGAGCCACAGGTGAGAGTTGAGTGTTGGTGAGGACCACCAGAGAAAGAATCGCCCAGGCGAGCACAGCATACACTTTCTCTGGAGATGCTACCTCTCCCACACATCCCTCCTTTATAATTACTGTTGTTAATTTGGTATTTCAACACAGTAATGTGTGGAGGTTCCACTATAATAAATACTGCCACTACCTATAATAAAAGGACTTTTCCATAATCATCCACCACATTCTTTTCACAGTGTCATTCTGCCCATCTTGCCTACATTTAGCTAAGGAGCCACTCTCACTAAGCTAAGCCTCAGGTTGATTTTCTGTGTATTTTTATCCCACCCCTTCTATACTCAGCAGAGTTTTAAAATCTGCTATCTTTTCCAGTATCTATACATTACTTAGATAAAGGTAAAAGCTTTTTTGGAGTTTTTCAGGACAGTGCAACATCTTTCTAACATCAATCAGTCCAACATCTTTCATATGGATGATATTTAGTTAAATCCCATCACTACTTTGATAATTACAGTTATAGTATATGAAAAGGCCTAATGGTATCTTCCTGGTAGTTTTCCTTAATTTCATACCTCTTAATAATACCAAAGTTGTATATTCATATCTGTATATTCATGAAGCAGAAAATGCTTCAGTCCATTTAAGCTCAGAGGGTTGGAGCTGGGATTGCCTGTACTATTCACAGGTACAGGAAGCAAGAGCAAGATATAATACAGAAACTAGGAGCCTTTTTGACTAGGCTTAATTTCCTAGTTTTAGGAATAGATTGTTCCCTCATTATATTTTTTACTGAGTCTTCCCTCACAAAACTTTATTTTCCAGTGTTTCTCACAGGTCACCTAACAGACAGAACACAACTCTACTGACTACATAGGAAATCTGTTTAACCAGCCTGTGGGTTACAGGCTGAAAGGAGTCGATAATTCTCCCTAGCTCTTTAGTTACAAGACTAGCTAAACTGGCTTGGGGGACTGCATCCACAACATAGATTCTCCATATATCTTTGCCTGGACTGCATGGAATAAATTGTATACAACACTTTACTATGTGAGTATGGAAAATAAATGTATACCTGTACAGCAAGCAAAGCAGTAACAAAATTCACTCTGGCATGGTTCAAATGGTAAGCCCCAATCTAGGGCTGGCCTTGGATTTAGACCCCAGTCAGTTCTCTGCACAGTCTGTAGCAAATACTGAATTTTTTCTTACAATAGAGACTGAAATTACACTACTCTCCTGTAATTACGGACACACAGTGTGGTCAAAAGGGAACCTGATGCCTAAATACATGTTACCAATAATATCAATCTACCTTGCAATTGATACAGAATAAAATTAACTTTGGGATGGTTCCACTAAAGGATGTAAGTGCCTGAAGTGAGGCGCACATGAAATTAGTACCTGTAACAGGGGTGCCTCTGTGGGGTCCATCTACCGGTGGCCCCTACCCACCTGTTATGGGCCAACCGCCCACCTTCTATTCTGCCATGCCTTGTTGTTAATTGATTAATAGATGTAATTAAGCAGGAGTTTACCCAGCCATCTGCAGCTCCGTTCCTCCCCTACACCGCAGCCCAAACCTTGCAGATGGTATTTGTAAATTCCTCTTTATGTTGGGGTCTAGGCCACTGTGGGCCTACCCCTTTTTTCTCTAGCTAGGCCTGTCAGTCAAAAAAACAACCCACTAATCAGGGTTTGACTCCCAGGCTCTAACTCTCAAAAAAAAACCCCTCACTTGGGCTCCTGCTCCTCTCTGGCGCCAGGGTCAGTGCGCCCCAAAATGCTGTGCCCTCTCTGGCACCAGGGTTGGCATGCTGCCATGGGTCTCCTATGAGGCCTCCTCCATCCCCTAATAGCTTCACCTGAACCACCGGTTTTAAACAGTAAACAAACCACAAGTCCCGGGGCTATAACATAAATTCAAGCCCCCGGGCTATAACATCACCCAAGCCACACCCAGGGTGCTCCAGCACTCACCCGTACCAGAGGCTGTACCGGCAGTCAGGCCTCTCCCCTTTGGTTGCTCTGGGAGAGCTCTTTCCCCCTTGGCTACTGGCATGGAACTGCCGTCCTGACCTCATCCCTGGGGTTTATATGTGAGCCACGCCCTGCCCCTTCCGGTCACCTGACCGACTGGCAGGGCTTGAGCCTTAACCCCTACTTGACCAGCCAGCTGTGACTGGAAGGTTCTGGGCTTAGAGGGGCCACCCTGTCTCTTAGTAACAGGGTTAGGGTTCCCTGTTACAGTATCCATGTTCAAAATCGCAATCCTGACCCTGAGCTGTGGCCTAATCTTAGAGGTGACTAAACTCTGTAGCCACTTTCCTTTTAGATCATGGTGTTTTCCATTGGTGCTCTGACCATGCCCAGAGGACTTACTGCTGCAGTCCTAAAAGTAGCAAAGTCTTGAGCAGCAAAGTGTCTAGTTTAAATCTATTCCAAGCTGGGATTCAGGAACTAGGAATTCTTTGCCAAATCCCTTAAAGTGCTCGATTAGATAAACTTTCTCATGCCTAACATGTACCAATAAGATTGGTCTCTAAAAAATGTTACGGCTTCCACTGTCTTTTAAAACACAGAGGGAGGATGTGCCCCTGTCTCTTTGCTGTATACTAGCCAAGTGGGCAGAGCACTCACCCAAGAATTGGGAGGCCTGAATTCAATCTCCTGTTCTCTCTGAGGAAATTCAAATCCACATCTCTCACCTCCCACAAGAGTGAACTAATCACTCAGTCATAGACTAATCTTAGTGGGGGTGTTTTTTACTTCTCCTTCTGAAGTTGTGCTGTTATTCAGAAAGGAATTCAACATTCATTGTGGCAGAGAAAGAGAGAGTACAAGAAGGAGCATAACTGTGTCCTACTGGTTGGGGTAATTTTTCAAAAGGGAAGAGTCCTGGGTTTGCGTTCTTTCTCTGAGATTCCTTGGCTAAGTATAGGCAGTCAAAAAGCCAGAGGCTGAATCAATTCAATCGTCACAGGTTTCTCTAAGCTGTGTAGTCTGAACTGATAATGCAGCAAATTGATGTTAACTAAATCAGTTAAATTTGATACTACATTCATCCAGGTCTATCTTAAACTGGCTTCGGCCATTTTGAAACTGGTTTATGTGCACTGAATTTCTGTTCTGTTACAGGTTTAAAATGGTTTCCAATCAATTAAACATGTAGCAGGCTCACCTTTCAGAGCTTGGGTTAAGTTCCAGACATGAGATCCTGCTGTTTTAATTAGTGGAGCCCATCTACCAATCAGGAGGCAGCAGGAGAAATAAAGTCATGCCCCTCCCCTGAGGGGAGGGGGAGAAGAACTCCCTCATACCTGACTGAAGACTGTAAACTGTCAGGTCGTGAAGACTTCAGGGGCGGAGCCCTGGAGCATATAAAGGGAGCTGTGTGCCCAGCATGGGGGCAAATGCAGTGAGGGACTCAAGAAGAGTGGAGCCAAGAAAAGCTGAGGAACTCTCCCCCAGCGGGCAGTAGGCCCAAGGCTCCTGAAGCTGCCACTGGAGGAGTAGCCTTGTGAGCAGTGCAAGACCGCTCGGGCTGCTGACAGTGCACAGGGACAGTGCGCAGAGACCCAGCCCTGGGAGCAGTGTGAGACTGCTTGGGCCCATCATGGTGCACAGTTTGGTGCATGGAGCCCAGGCTTTGGAAGACACAAGCGGCAGCTTGAGCCTGCAATCCCGGCAGGGCCTTGGGGGCCACAGTGAGGCAGCTCAGGCCTCATCTCCCAGCAAGCAGCCAGGTCCCACAGTATGCAGGGCGGCACACGGGCCCAAGCCTTGGGAGCCAGGGAGCCATGGAGACTGCTTGGGATAGCCACCTGACATGAGACGGCTGGCCTGAGCCTGAAGAGCCTGGCCTGTGCTAAGAGAGCCCTCAGTGACGAGCCAGGGCACAGAGAAATAGTAGTACTGCAGCATGAGGATCAGCACCCAGGAGCCAGCAGCTGTGCTGCAGCAGCTGAGAGGAGCTGAGCCCTCGGTGCCCAGAGTGGGACACAGGGTGGAGAGGAGCCCAGCAGTGCAGGAGAGGCCTGGAGAGGTACTGCAGAAGAGGAGACCCCATCAAGCTGCACCCTGACCACCGCCACCTAGTGTCATAGTTTCTAGGGTTGGAAGGGACCTGAGTAGATCATCTAGTCCGACCCCCTGCCATGGCAGGAAAGAGTACGGGGGTCAAACGACCCCAGCAAGGTGTTCATCTAACCTCCTCTTAAAGACCCCCAGGGTAGGGGCCAGCACCACTTCTCTTGGAAGTTGGTTCCAGACCCTAGCCACCCTGACCGTGAAGTACCGCCTCCTGATATCTAGCCTAAATCTACCCTCTACCAGCTTGTGACCATTATTCCTGGTCACTCCTGGCAGTGCTCGGGGGAACAGGGACTTCCCCAGTGCCTGCTG
>NW_017729032.1:203315641-203316522 GCF_001723915.1 Gavialis gangeticus
GGGGAACAGGGACTTCCCCAGTGCCTGCTGATCCCCCCTGACTAGTTTGTAACAGGCCACAAGATTGCCCCTCAGCCTTCTCTTCTGGAGGCTGAACAGGTTCAGGTCCCGTAGCCTCTCCTCATAAGGCCTGCCCTGCTGCCCCCTGATCATACGAGTGGCCCGCCTCTGGACCCTCTCCATGTTGTTCACGTCCCTGAGGGAGTGTGAGTCATTGGGCCCTTGGGTCCCGCAGGGGAAAGACATTTAGGGTGGACAAACCCAGAGAAGGGGCTGGGTGAGCAGCCCCCTGCCTAGTCAAGGCCCTAAGGAGAGGGGCCTCTGGTGCTTCCTGGACACCGCGCAAGGGACCCCATTGGAAGGAGGACTGTCTCTTGCCATGGGTCAGGGACTATAGTAAGGAATAGATGTTACTAAGATTGTTCATGTTTGTGCCTTATATAGTGTAACTGAAATGTTGTATTGTGATTTAGGTTAGTGTTCTCTGTGTAAATATAAACATAAATATAAATATAAATATATGATATTCAGTTTTATATTTATGTGTATTATAACTTAATAAATTGTATATAGTTAAGAACTTTGGGCTTGGGTTAACTCTATAGACGAAAGAGGAATTTGCTTGAAATTCTGGCATCCCTCTCATAGCACTCCCTCCTACCTACCCATCCCATTCAGTTGAGAATAGGGCACACCCTTGGGTGTACCCGGGTTACAAACAGGTTTATATGTAATGTCTGTCCTTAGCCTTTAGGCATCTAAGGGTGCTTATACACGTGCAAAGCCTGATCCAACACGCTATAATTATAGCCGGTTGGAGCAGACTCAATTAATCTGACAGTGGGGGATTTGACAGTGGGGGTCTACTACAGACCCCCCAA
>NW_017729032.1:203316533-203325428 GCF_001723915.1 Gavialis gangeticus
CTTAATCTATGAATCTATGAATCTATGAATCAAGTCTGCTGGAGCATGGTAATTACCAGACTTCAGCATCACATGTGTCAGCATCTCCAGGCTGAAAAATGGCAGTGGAGGCTCTTTCAATAAAGCTTGTTCAATTAACTTTACTTAAAGCACCTCTGCTGCCATTTTTCAGTGTGGGGATGCTGATACGTGTGACGCTCTGGATACTTTAATTAGAGTGGCTTTTGGAGCCGCTCTCATTAAAGAGTGCCACCCTCCTCTCCCCAGAGCACATGTATAAGTGCCCTAAATCCCTAATATAAATGTCCTAAGTCCCTAATTGGATCGACTCCTTTGTCCTGTCACAGCTTTGGGTAATCAAAACTTGACCCATAGTACTCTTATAGTGATGTCAGCTGCCAGTCAATTGCCCCTCTAAAACACTGTTGCACTCTCAACATCCTGTAATACACTGCAAACTGAGAACCAGTACCACAACTAGGCATAGACAAGCAGGGCACCATTCCTGGGTACTGATTTAGAGACATCTGTGAGAAAGAGAGAGAGTCACAGGATGCAAAGGAGCAAGGGCTAAACCTAGGGTCAGTGGCCCCAGACCCACAGCCCCAAAGGACCCGGCAGAAACCCTCCTTACCCAGGTGTTTCTGGAGGAGAGGGGCTGGGAACTCCAACTCCGGTATAAAGAGGAGCCCCGAACAGGCAAGGGGGGGAGTGGGGAACAGGAAGGAGGAGGATCGAGCCAAGCCACGCTGCAGAGAACCCTGAGAGCAATGTGGAGAGCTGGTAGGAGACTCTTCCAGAGAGTGAGGTTCCCAGAGAGAACTTAGAGAAAGAATGGTTGACCCGGCAGTACTTGGAACTGCCTGTTACCATGCCGTGAGCCAGCACAGCCTGGCAGAGACAGGTACCGTAAAGTCTGTAATAGAGGGGCACTCTAGAAAATTGGTACCTTAAAGTCCCTAAAAGGGGCGCAAGCAAAATTTTGTCACAGATGGACCTAATGGGATAAGGGGAATCATGACGCCCCAATAAGAGGCTCGTGGAGAGCAACCATGGAGATGGTAGTGGAAGAAAAGAGGGACTGACCTCACGGACGTCATTTTTGTTTGTTTTCTGCTAAAAGGAGCTGGAACAATAATCCAGGCCAGGAGTGCTTGGTCTTGGGTTTTTGTTTTTTTTGTTCTTGGGACGAAGGCCACGGGGAAGGACCAAGTGGCTGATCATAAACCGGTGGAACAGGCGAGGGTGTAGGGGTGGCAGAGCCCTCAGGAACGTAGGACTTCATGGGATGACTAATTGAACTACACATCCAGGTACTGAACCAACTCCTTTAAACACCAAGTCACGGCAGGAAGAAGCGTGGGTGTGTGGAACTCTAATTAGAATTTGTCTCTCAAGTCGGCTGGCAGGCAGTGTCCTACAGGCCTGCAAGTGAAGGAGATACATGACAACATCAAGGAGCACATCTGTGGGGGGCCATCAGGGGAGGTCATGCTCAGGGGCAACCATCATGGGTTCATCAAAAGCAAGTCCTGCCTAATCAACCTGATTGCCTTTATGACCAGATAACTAAATCCTTGGATGATGGTGTTGCCGTGGACATAGTCTTTCTAGACTTTAAGAAGGCCTTTGACACAGTCTCTCACCCCATTCTCATTAATAAATTAAGTGACTGTGGCATTGATGCCTACACATTTGGATGGGTAAAAAACTGGCTGATGGGGCACACCCAGGGAGTAGTGGTGGACAGGTCATACTCAAACTGGTGAGATGTGAGCAGTGGGGTCCCCCAGGGCTCAGTCCTCAGGCCCACACTGTTTAACATCTTCATCAGCAACTTGGACGAGGGGGTTGAAAGCACATTGTCCAAGTTTGCTGATGACACTAAGATGTGGGGCGAGGTGGGTACACTTGAAGGGAAAGAGAGGCTGCAAATAGATTTAGACAGACTACAGAAGTGGGCAGATGAGAATAGGATGGGGTTCAACATAGATAAATGCGAAGTGCTGCACCTTGGGAGAAGGAATCCACAGCATACATACAGGCTGGGGAGTTCCCCTCCTGAAAGCACAGAGGCAGAACAGGATCTTGGAGTCATTATTGACTTCAAGATGAACATGAGCCGCCAATGCCAGACCCCAGCCAGCAAAGCCAGCCGTACCTTGTCACGCATCCAAAGATGCATCTCAAGCCGGTCGAGAGAGGTGATCCTCCCCCTCAATGCAACATTGGTCAGGCTGCAATTGGAGTACTGACTCCAGTACTGGGCGCTGCACTTTAAAAAGGATGTGGCCAGCCTGGAAAGAGTTCAGAGGAGGGCCATCCATTTGGTGAGAGGGCAGCACGACGGGCCCTATGAGGAGAGACTGAGGGACCTGAACCTGTTCAGCCTCAGCAAGAGGAGGCTGAGCGGGGACCTAGTGGCTGCTTACAAACTCATCAGGGAAGGTCATCAGCAAATAGGAAGAGCCCTATTCTCCCCAGCACTACCTGGGGTGATGAGGAACAATGGTAATAAGCTGATGAAGAACAGGTTTAGGTTAGAGATCAGGATGCAGTATTTTACAGTTAGGAGGGCCAGAATATGGAACCAACTTCCTAGGGAAGTGGTCCTTGCTTCTACCTTGGGTAAATTCAAAAATATGTTAGATGATCACCTGTCTGGGGTCTTTTGAACCCAGCATTCATTCCTGCCTGTGGCAGGGGGTCAGGCTAGATGATCTGTTCATGTCCCTCCTGACCTTAGCTACTATGAAACTATGACTGCTGATTGGCACCGTTGCTGCCAGTGACCCAATCACTACTGTGACCCTAGGCATTGTTCCTGCCATTGCCATTGCCATTGGCACTGCAACAGTTTTGACATAAGAGGCAATTAAATAGCTCTGCTAAAAGGCAGTCCTTCCCCTGTAAATGTATGTTGAGGTTGTTGAGATGAAGCACAACACCTGGTAATTTATTTAGTCCTTGTCTTCAAGTAATCTTTAGCAGATTTTCCTGCTTTCCAAAAAGTTTAGAACTGGTTAACTTTGCTTTCAGAACTTTGACAGCCAATGAACACCTCAATGGAACCTTAACTGTCTAGGTCCTTCATTTTCATTAAACAAATTATGAAATCCTCACTGGTTTAATGTGTGCACACATACTTTTTTGATATGTAACAAGATTTAGAAGTTGCAAACCTAGACCTTTGCCACAAAACCTCTTAAGGAACAGTGCAATTACATGTGGAAAATTTCTCATCCAGAAATATTTCAAGCAAAGCAACACAACCATTCTTTTTATCACTTATGGTGGCACCTTCTACCCCACCAGTTGAAACTGAGCTAAGTACAGACAGACTTATTGATGTAATCTCCACAGGTTAGTCTAAGCTGCATAGTTTGAACTGATAAGCAAGTGGACAGACATTCACTTTTGATTCTGGAAATGAAGCCATGTGCCTGCGGTGGCCCAAGCCAGAATGAACGGGGTGCTAGAGCACACTTCCCTGCTCAGCGGGAACAGACAGCTTGGCCCAAGTCTAGCCTACTCACCCTGCAAGGGGGGATTTCCAGAAGGGTACCAAACATCCTGTGATGCTGAGGGACTGTGAGTTAACTTGAATCTGGAGTGGATCTGGGATAGACATTCAATAAACCAATTTAACCTAAATCCAGTAGGTCTGATACTACATCCAGCCAGATTTATCTTAAGCTGTCTTCAGCCATTTTGAAAGTGGTTTATGTGCCTTGAACTTCTGGGCTAGGTTCAGCCATAAAAAAAGCCTGAGCCTGAATTGATTCAATCTTTACAGGTTAATCTAATCTGGCTAGGCTAAATCAGTTTTGTAACTGGACAGACATCCCATAAATGCAGGCACATGCCTGTAGTGGCTCAGGCTAGAAGCTGGCAGGTGCTAGAGCAGCCCTCCCTTCCTTCCATAGCATGGAGCTAAGGGTGGTATGCTAGGCTGTGGCAGGATGCTGTGATTAGCCCAGCAGGGAATTGACAACAGTGTTTACCTCCCAATTAAGAAAACAACAGAGGGACAGTTACCTGTTGATTCTACCTGTTGATTCAGCACAGGCCATAGCTAGCATGTGGTTTGCTAGTTAATACACTAGCAAGGCAGAGGGGAGAGGGGAAATCCTGCTTAGCAGGGAGTGATGAGGGGAGAGGGGAAGCACTCTGCAGTCCCTGGAGCTCCAGCCAGGGAGTAGAGGGGTGGGGCTAGCCCTGCTGTGGAGCAGAGAGCCCTGCCCAGCCCAGAGAACATGTTGGGATGCTGGGGGGGTGGTGTCTGGTTTATCTTAAAACAGCAAGGGGTATGGGATAGACATTGCATAAACCAGTTTGAGCCAAATCAGTTAAGTCTTATAGTACATTCAACCAGGTTTATCTCAAACCGGTTTCAGCCATTCTCAAACTGGTTAATGTGCACTGAGCATCTGTTCTGTTACAGGTTTAAACCAGTTTGTGTTCATTTAAACCAGTTTATGTATAATGTTTGTCCCTAGCCCTGTTGTGTTACAGATTTGAATCAGTTTGTGATCACTTATATTGATTTATGTGTAACTTTTGTCCCTAGCCTTGAAAAGCCAAGAATACAAGTCATGGGGATAAAAGGAAAGCAAGCTAGAGGGAGTCACACTCTACAGTATAGTGGTTATAGCACTCTGCTGAGAAGAGGTAAGTCCTAGGGTTTGGCCTTTGTTGCCAGAACTTTTAAAAAAATTATCATAAGAAAGTCAAAGTATAAAACCAGATAGAAAAGCAGGGATCCTTGTCATGTAAAATGGAGGTGCCATGGAACTTAGGGAACTACTGAGTTTTGTGGCTTGAGAAATAGGACCAGTCTTTCTCATTCTTTGGAACTTATGTGACTGCATTTTGTGTAAGTCCTGTTTGGAAACCAACATTACCAGTGTGGATATGTCCATTCTGTTTTTTTGGAAGTCCTACCCTAAATAAATGTGCTTTTATGACTTAAAGGAGCCAAAGGTAAGGAAAGGTGAAAAATAATTTATGAGCCATCCACAGGGTGAAATTTGTTTGCATAAAAATAATTAAATAAGAGGAATGACTAATCTATGACAACTTACATTGAACAATTATATTTATATAAAGGATTTAATATATTTTTCTGCTGGTGAATTATCCATGAACAGACTTCCACTTTTGTGGAATTTGTATGTACTACATATTTATTCAAAGTTATATGCTTAATTCAGGTACTTTTGAAATTCCACCTTTAGGGATTTACTGTCAGTGTATTTCCTCCTTGTATTTATTTTCATCCTGTGTTCCCTTCCTACACATACACGTACACAAATGCACATACACAAAACTGATTTGGGTCAGTGTTAATGATCCTACAGGGGTCCTAGCTCAGATTGTATCCCAGTATTACACTAAAAGAAACGATGATGCATTAGTTCCCATGCATAACATCTGGCCCACCTTAACATGCCCAGCAAGCCCAGATAGTAAAAATATCCATTTCTCAAGTAGATTTCTTAGAAATTCAAACTACTTGCTTTATTCCCATAGACTGACTAGCTCCAGGTCCCCATGTGGTCACTGCAATTTGAAAGAGCAACACGCTCCTCTCCTAATGTAATTCAGAAGGAAAGCTTAAGGTAGTTATACCTCTGTATTAAGACCTAATTGAATCCCTGGTAACACAGTGCATTATCAGTGAAGGGTGTGGTTCCTGTTTCAGTCCTGTGGGAAATTTGTGCTCATTGACTTGGCTGAGTTAGTTCATTTAAATCAACTGTGTTGATTTTGGTGGAGTGGATCCTCAGAAACATTAACACAAAATGAAAAAGTAATTTCCTCTGGATTTCATATGTTAAATTATGTGTCTCATAAATAATAAAAAGCACTAATCTAGAGTAAGAGTAAGCAATGAATATTTGGAAGCAGCCAATGGGGATTTCATCTAATGAATACAAATAAAAATACACTTCAGAAACCCACAAAGTTATTTTTGCTTGCACTCTGCTGTAATGTAATGGATTAAATGGTTTTAATATATTTTAATTTGAAAATATATTACAAGCATCAGCCCTAAAGAATCCTTTCCTCATGAACTACTGCAAAGAGAGATTAAAAGAGAAATCTTGATATAACCTGCAGTACTCTCTCACAATCAGAAGCCTGTATATTCACAATATGTACCACTGAAATTTTTAAATTGTAAATTGTGAAAAAAACAATGTAAGCACAGGTACTAAGGATTTGAGCTATACATAGACTTAGCTCTGGCAGTGCTAGTAATTAATTCATTGCAAAGTATACATTGTAGGTGTCTTGTCAATTAGTACAACCCACAGCCCTGAGCTGGTCACCGTCTCCCTGCATAATGCATGAAGGCCAACTATACACGATTAATCAAGTCTGCTGGAGTATGCTAATTACTGTGCTCCAGCAGACTCCAACATCATGTGTATCAGCATCTCCACACAGAAAAATGGAAGCAGCGTGCTTTATTAAAGCTCAGTCAATGAGCCTTAGTTAAAGTGCCCCCACTGCCATTTTTCAGCATGGGGACACTGGTACACATGACACTTCAGGTGCTTTAATTGGAGTGGCTCTTGGAGCTGTTCTGCTTGAAGTGTCAACATCCCCTTGCCCCCAGTCCCAGAACATGTGTATAAATGCCTGAAGAGATTTAGTATCTGAGAATGGGATCCACAAAAGCTGAGCAGGAAGCCCCCTAAGCTAGTCAATAGGAAATGCCAAGCAATATGAATGGAGTTCCTAACCTACTAAAGGACTTAGGTCCCAGTCTCTGCTTGGGACAGCTAGCAAGGGATGCAAAGGGTAACAAGAAGGATTTCTACAAGTATGTTGGTAGCAAGAGAAGGATCAGAGAAAATGTGAGTCCCTTACTGAATAGGGGAAGCAGCTTTGTGACACTCTGAAGTGCTCAATGCTTTTTTTGCCTCAATCTTCATAGGTAAGGTCAGGTCTCAGGCTACTGTACCAGGCAGCACAGTTTGGGGAGGAGGTAAGCAGCCAGTAGCAGTGAAATAACAGGTTACGGATTATTTAGAAAAGCTGGACATATACCAAGTCCGTGGTGCCAGATGGGATGCATTTGAGGGTGCTGAGGAAGTTGGCTGATGAGATTGTAGAGCCACTGGCCATCATCTTTGAAAATTCATGATGATCAGGAGAGGTCCTAGATGATTGGAAAAGGACAAACATAGTGCCCATATTTAAGAAAGGGAAAAAGGAGGATCCAAGGAACTACAGACCGGTCAACCTCACCTCAGTCCCTGGAAAAATCATGGAGCAGAGGAATCCATTTCTAAACACTAGGAGCAGAAGGTGGTGATTAGAAACAGCATGGATTCACCAAGGGCATGTCATGCCTGACCAACCTGATTGCTTTCAGTGATAAGGTGACTGGCTCTGTGGATGTGGGGAGACCAGTGGATGTGATATACCAGGGGTCGGCAACTCCGGCACTCATGCCAAGCATGGCACGTGAGGCCATTTTGCTTGGCACGCTGCAGCCAGCCCCAGCTCCAGGTTGCAGCTGCCAGCAATGGAGCCCAGACTGCTTCCAGGAGGGCTTGCAGCATCCCAGCTAACTGCTGGGAGCAGCCCAGGATCCCGGCTGGCAGCAGCTGCCCAGAGCCAGGGCTGGCTGCAGCCGGGAGTCTCCAAACAGCTGTGCTGAGCTCATCACCTCCGTGCCGGGAGCAGGGGTGAGACTGGGGCTGCACTGCCTCAGGCCCCACCCCCACTACCCGCTCCAAGGTGTGTTTGCATGCGCCAGCGCGGAGCTGATGCCGGAGCCCTGCACAGCTGTTTGGAGCCTCCCAGCTGAAGCCAGCCCCAGCTCTGGGGAGCTGCTGCCAGCCAGGATCCCAGGCTGCTCCCAGCAGTTAGTTGGGATGCTGCAAACCCTGCTGGGAGCAGCCTGGGCTCCAGTAGCTACCCAGATCTGGGGTAGCTGCTGGCAGCCACAGAACCCAGGGTAGGGAGCAGGGGCTTTGGGTGGGGGGTAAGGAGCAGTTGGGCTGGAGGACAGGGGCTTTGGGTGGGGGGCAAGGGGCAAAAGCAGGGCATCCTACCATGTACCCCTTGTCCTCATTTTGTTTTTCTGCCATGCCGGCACTCCGGCACCTTCTGAGGTAGGCATTGTGGTGTTTTTTGGCACTCCGGCCAAAAAACGTTGCCCACCCCCGTGATATACCTTGATTTTAGTAAAGTGTTTGATACGGTCTCCCACAGATTCTCACAGGCAAGCTAAGGAAGTATGGGCTGGATGAATGGACTGTAAGGTGGACAGAAAACTGGCTGAAGCATTGGGTTCAGAGAGTAGTAATCAATGGCTCAGTGTCTAGTTGGCAGCTGGTCACAAGTGGAATGCCTCAGGGGGAAGTCCTTGGGCCAGTTTTGTTCAATGTCTTCATCAATGACCTGGAAGATGGCATAGAGTGAGCTCTCAGCAAGTCTGCAGATGACACCAAGCTGTGGAGAGTAGTGGATATGCTGGAGGGTAGGGCTAGGATTCAGAGTGATGAAGACAAATTGGAGGATAGGGCCAAAAGAAATCTCATGAGGTTCAACAAAGACAAGTGGAAAGTCCTGCACTTAAGACAAAATAATCCCATAAATCAGTACAGGCTGGGGGCTGACTGGCTGGGTAAAAGCTCTGCAAAAAAGGACCTGGGAGTTACAGTGGACAATAAGCTGAATATGAGCCAACTGTATGCACTTGTCGCAAAGACGGTCAACTGCATACTGGGCTGTATCAGTAGGAGTGTTGCCACCAGATTGAGGGAAGTGATTATTCCCTTCTATTCTGTACTAGTAAGGATACATCTGGAATACTGTGTCCAGTTTTGGGCGTCCCACTACAGAAAGGATGTGGACAAATTGGAAAGAGTCCAG
>NW_017729032.1:203330428-203341083 GCF_001723915.1 Gavialis gangeticus
CAGCTCCAGGTTGCAGCTGCCAGCAATGGAGCCCAGACTGCTTCCAGGAGGGCTTGCAGCATCCCAGCTAACTGCTGGGAGCAGCCCAGGATCCCGGCTGGCAGCAGCTGCCCAGAGCCAGGGCTGGCTGCAGCCGGGAGTCTCCAAACAGCTGTGCTGAGCTCATCACCTCCGTGCCGGGAGCAGGGGTGAGACTGGGGCTGCACTGCCTCAGGCCCCACCCCCACTACCCGCTCCAAGGTGTGTTTGCATGCGCCAGCGCGGAGCTGATGCCGGAGCCCTGCACAGCTGTTTGGAGCCTCCCAGCTGAAGCCAGCCCCAGCTCTGGGGAGCTGCTGCCAGCCAGGATCCCAGGCTGCTCCCAGCAGTTAGTTGGGATGCTGCAAACCCTGCTGGGAGCAGCCTGGGCTCCAGTAGCTACCCAGATCTGGGGTAGCTGCTGGCAGCCACAGAACCCAGGGTAGGGAGCAGGGGCTTTGGGTGGGGGGTAAGGAGCAGTTGGGCTGGAGGACAGGGGCTTTGGGTGGGGGGCAAGGGGCAAAAGCAGGGCATCCTACCATGTACCCCTTGTCCTCATTTTGTTTTTCTGCCATGCCGGCACTCCGGCACCTTCTGAGGTAGGCATTGTGGTGTTTTTTGGCACTCCGGCCAAAAAACGTTGCCCACCCCCGTGATATACCTTGATTTTAGTAAAGTGTTTGATACGGTCTCCCACAGATTCTCACAGGCAAGCTAAGGAAGTATGGGCTGGATGAATGGACTGTAAGGTGGACAGAAAACTGGCTGAAGCATTGGGTTCAGAGAGTAGTAATCAATGGCTCAGTGTCTAGTTGGCAGCTGGTCACAAGTGGAATGCCTCAGGGGGAAGTCCTTGGGCCAGTTTTGTTCAATGTCTTCATCAATGACCTGGAAGATGGCATAGAGTGAGCTCTCAGCAAGTCTGCAGATGACACCAAGCTGTGGAGAGTAGTGGATATGCTGGAGGGTAGGGCTAGGATTCAGAGTGATGAAGACAAATTGGAGGATAGGGCCAAAAGAAATCTCATGAGGTTCAACAAAGACAAGTGGAAAGTCCTGCACTTAAGACAAAATAATCCCATAAATCAGTACAGGCTGGGGGCTGACTGGCTGGGTAAAAGCTCTGCAAAAAAGGACCTGGGAGTTACAGTGGACAATAAGCTGAATATGAGCCAACTGTATGCACTTGTCGCAAAGACGGTCAACTGCATACTGGGCTGTATCAGTAGGAGTGTTGCCACCAGATTGAGGGAAGTGATTATTCCCTTCTATTCTGTACTAGTAAGGATACATCTGGAATACTGTGTCCAGTTTTGGGCGTCCCACTACAGAAAGGATGTGGACAAATTGGAAAGAGTCCAGTGGAGGGCATCAAAAATGGTGAGGGGGCTGGGGGACATGATTTATGAGAAGCTCAGGGAACTTAGCTTATTTAGTCTATAGAACAGGAGACTGAGAGGGGATTTAATAGCGGCCTTCAACTACTTGAAGGGGACTCGAAAGAGGATGGAGCTGGACTGTTCTTAGTGGTGGCAGATGATAGAACAGGGAGCAATGGTCTCACGTTCCAGAGAGGTAATTTTAGGTCAGATATTAGGAAAAATTTTCTCATGAGGGTAGTAAAACACTGGAACAGGTTACTCAGAGAGGTGGTGGAATCTCCATCCTTGGAGGTTTTTAAGACCTGGCTAGACAAAGCCCTGGCTGGGATGATCTAGTTGGGGATGGTCCTGTTTTGAGCAGGGAGTTGGACTAGATGACCTCCTGAGGTCCCCTCCAACCCTAATTTTCTATGATTCTATGATTCTATGACACAGCCGTAAATGTTTTTCTACAATCCAGAGACTAAGCTTCAAAAATAAAGTGGGAGAAAGAAGGGTTGTTGTGTTTCCATTTAAGCAATAGCTAGCGGTTAGAGGACTCACTTGGATTGAGGGAAACCCAAGTGAATGCTCCAACCCACAAGCTATAGGGTATATTTTAAATAATTTCCTCTGTTGAAGTTGTTCTACTTTGAATTAAATAATTAAATATTCCCTGAGACAGAAAGAAAGAGTGCAAAGAATATGTGCTGTAACAGTGTCAATTAATTAAACAAGTTTCCTACATAGTATGATTTTAATAAAATTTATTCAATGGAGAGACAGGAGAATGAGAAATATGTAGCTAGAATATCATTCTTAGATTTAATCAGAAGTTGTTTTTTATAAACCCAAGACATTGAATATTTTTACATATTTCTATGTTGAAACGGAATATGAAACTCACAAATTATGTTCATGAAATTCTCTTTTTCCAACCAAGCGTCAGCTGTCAATCAAACCTTAACATAAGATCAATGTTTATACAACATGGCAAAATATTATAGAAATATTTACATATAATATGTTAGTATATTTTGCAGAAGAGGACAGGAACATAATAGAAGGTCCTGTCCAGCAGTTCTTCCTTGGTTATTACATATGTAGCCAAGCCCTACATAGGATGATTTATAATGCAAAATCACACAATACTACCAGCACCATATAAATCAGAAAATAATTTATCAATGCTAATCATTTAATACACAGAAAACGTAAGGACATAAGAAATACCTTAGCAATGGTCCTTCTCACCCAGTCTCCAGTCTCTATCAGGAAGCAAGGTGGGGCTGTGTCCTGCAATGGTTGCCTGGACCCATGGAGCAGGAGCTGTGAGCTATTAGATGTTGCCCCTTTCTCCTGAGCCATTGCCTATGCCACCCTCCCCATCTTGTTGCAGTTGACAACTTGGAAAGGATATGATTCTATCAGCAGGTGGCCAGCTACCTTGCAAGTGGCTGGTCCTTGGCCAGAGTGTGGCAGGGGCTGAGCCAAGTTTTGTACTTACTGGGATGAGAGCAGCCAGCACACTCCTCAGGCAGCAGAGCCCCAGCTGGGCCCATAGGGAAACAGAGAGCCTATGCACCCAGAGTGTGTTTTGCCACACTGCCAGACAGACTGCCAGAGCACAGCCCACTCCCCACACACTCTGCTACTGGGCGGGGATCAGAAACTAAGCCCCACATGGGCATGGGCCACAGCCTGGAAGGAAGGCAGATGGCAGGCATAGAAGGTGCCACCTAGGGCCCAAAGGCAGCAGGTGCAGGAGATGTTGAGCCCATGTGAGGTTCTTAACACCTGTCAGCAGTGGCGGGGCATGTGGGAGCAATCAGGAGTCCAGATTGGTTCAGACCAACCCAGAACCCCTTACATAAGGACACACCAACTCTAGGAGGGGGAACACAACCACAGGTGCATCCGGCTTGTGGCATTCCTCTTCAAAGACAGAAGACCTGAAATGGAGGACCTGGATCAGCACAGCTCTCCAGACAGACTCCTGACTGGCATCTCACCATAGGAGGTGAGGAATCTTTAGGGGCTACTCTGGGATTCATAACACCTTGCCTAAAGAGCTTGGCCCAGGATGGACCGGCCCACTTGCATTGAACCTGTGCATGAAGCATGGCCTGAAGAGCTCAGGCTGCCTGAGGGAAGATGGCTGAGATACACTGCTGGACCAAAGAAAGGCTCAGGGCAGGCTTGGACGTTGTTATGTAAGTTAAATTAGTTTATTTATTTTCTTATGTGGGCCATGCATCACTGACCCAGGATGGCAGCAGGGCCCCGAGAGATCAGCCTAGAGTCCCTGACTCTGGGGAACACTGCTTTCTTACCACCTTGGATTTCTTGGCCTAGGCAATGAGTCCAGTCACCCCATACAGCCAGGTGTCCGCACCAAGCATCAACAGGAATACCCAAGTAGAAGGGGTGGGGTGTAGGGGAGAAGCTGCACAGAAGATCTGTAGATGCTGTAACCCACATTGGTCTGAGCTGTCTCCATCTCTTATCGGGTACCTCCTCCTGATACCTTTCTAATGGTTACACCAAGTCGTGGTAGGCAAGATTTGAGAATGAGAGAGTGAGATGTCTGCTGAGTGTGTGGTACACGGGTCCCATCCTGATGTAGCCACTCGGTTCAGGTCCCTTTACACAGGGACTTCAACATCACCTTTGGGGTGTAAGACTAGATTAGTAAGGTGTGGAGCTGGGCTGCTGAAGACATCACTGACCACTCCCTGATGGATATCTGGCACACCCAACACCCTGACAATACCACCACACTCACCTTTCTGAAGGTAGAGGAGCACCAGGCATGCTACTCCCAGCTAGACAGGATCTACATCTCCATGATCTACACTACCCAAGTCCACTCCTTCAGCATTCAGCTGACTGCTTTCAGAGATCACCATCTTGCCTATGCTTGGGTCATTAGGTTCTACTTGGTGGACCTGCCTGCATTCCACCTTAGTCCTGTGAATCACTGGGGATCTAGATTGATGGCTCCTGCATGGAACCCTCAACACAGATGCATATCTGAAGTGCCTTATGGAATCTCTGACACCTGGTTCCCTTGTCCTTTCAAGTTGCTTGATCCATTATTTTCATACAGTATAAAAAAATACAAAAGGACACCGTACTCAACATCACTAACATGGTGGAGCAAAAGAAAGATACTGCATATATAGTTGTTCAGTCTCTATTTTACCAATAAAACAATGCTCCAGTATCGAGAGGCAGCAGTTTATTGTCATCTATTATATGAATAAAATGTCTAATAGATTCATGTTAAAATATACCTAATTAACTTGCTATCATATGCAGATCAGAGAGACTTACATTAGGCAGCTGTCTAGATAATCATTTGGTGTTCCTTCAGGAAAATGTGCCTTTGCTCAGATCACAGTTGTATCACTCTTGCAATCTCTGCACCTGTGCTGCATTTTTATTTAGCTGACTCTTTAGTTCCTTATTCGTCATTTAGCCTTCATCATATTATCAATTATGTTCTTAGACAATCTTTGCCAAAAGCATCCAGCCCATTAGACTATTTCTTGAACACCATCACTGTTCCAGATCATATGAGTGACTCCTTCATACAAAGGAGCCAGGGCCTATGCATGGTGGGAATGGGGGTACAGTTGTACTAGCCCCACAAGCTCAGGGAAGTGAGAACTGCATATAACATGTATGCAAATAAAGTGGAAGTATGGTCTCTAGAAAATTATTTAATAACTAATGAACTCAGCTTAGAATTCAAATGTAAATCCTCTATTTTCCATTTCCAAAGTGGGAATGTGAGAGTGTTAAGAGGCAATCTGCCCTCTCAGGAGGACCACCTGACCCCAGAGCAACACCAGCTGCAAGCATCAAGCTGATTTGCTGCAGAGCTGTCTGTGCTGAGTGTATAAGCTGAGGCCCTTCATTTAGGCTCTGGCAGCTCATGGCGAGCACCCTTTAGCAACTCAGCCCTGTTCCAGTCTTACTCAAGTCCTGAACCTACTTGCCCTTGTTTCTTCCACTGTGTGTCAAGACTCTGAAGCTTCTGACCTTCGGCTTGAACAGGACTATGAACATGAATATCATTTTGCATTAGGTATGTGACTCTGACTACCTAGATCCCCTTGGTGCCACCTGGACTCCTGATCTGGATTCCTCACAGGCTCAGGTACCTGGTTAACCCTACACTCCACACACCCCTTCTTACACGTGTTATATCTTGCCAGGATTACTGGTCCCCAAATTTCACTCTGGACACTAGCCAGGGTACCTGGAAACACAGGCAAGATGTTGAGCCAGTGCCAGAGCATGGATGGACAAGCTGGTGCATGACCAGTGTCTTTGTGCAAGGGGAGGATCAAACAATGAGCAACTTGTACAACTTGTGGGCAACTTGTACAGAGCTAATCATGAAGGATGACGTTCACTGTCATACTAAGGGCCTATGCACCTTCCAAGCAAAATGAGTGGTTTTTTTCCCTGCTGAATAGTAAGTTTGCCAAAAAGAGTTTGGACAGAGCAGGAATATTTGTGAAGTATAGCTGAATTTGGTGAACATTTTTGCTCCACAAAATAATGGCGGGGGAAAAGGTGGTGGTCTTTGGAATGTCAAAACTCTTCCATGTGACCTTTCAAAATGACATTCTCTTTTAGCAATACCAAAATATTTTGTTTTATCATTTTTAAACAATGTTGACCTTCTATTTCAAGACAACATTTTTTCCAATTTCAAAATAACCTAGTTTAAAAGTAGGTAAGATTATACAATAGTGCTGAATTACATCAAAATGAAATAAACCATTTCATTTCAGATTGAACAAAGTCATTCTGGATGACCAAAACCACAGTGAAAACCCCCAGAATACTCTTCTTTACTAGGACTTGATTTTTTAAAAATCTAATACTCAGCCATTCAATCAAAAACTCCATTATTCATTCAGCTCCACTTTTATGGAGCCCACTCAGGTCTTCAAAGCAGCCTGTAAGTAGGTCTTGGAAGTTGTGTAGGCCTAAATACGATGCATATCATCTAAAGTGAATCCTCAATTTTTGACCCAATTAACACAAAAACTACCCTTCTTCCTCTGATATTGCCATAGGAAAAAAGTTTTCAGGACAGTTACAGTATTTTTTCTTTTAAATAAATATTAGCTGCAAAAATGCATCGATTTTCTGAATATCTTCCAGTGGCAAATATGTTTATTACTCAAGTCAGACTCAACTCTTTCTTCAAGAGTTATGTTGAACCCTCATATACGTAGATTGTGCACCTAGTATCAGTATATAAAATAGTTTCAGCAACAAAATAAAAATTCAGAAGAAAAAATAGTATACACCAACTCCCATACATTACAAGCTCTGTGAATGAATGGTCAAACATTGTAATTTACATAATTCCAGGCAATTCAACCCCCCAATAATGACTTGTTATATAGATGAAAACCACAAAACCCCTTCCTCATTAAAACCAAAACTATAAAGTTCAATAGACAAAGGCAAATGGATCACAACATCAAAGGTCTTTTGAAGATTAATACATTGACTAAATTGCCAGAGATTCATTTGGAAGCAAATGACACAGAAATTCATTATATCTGTAGCCATTATATCTTTAACTTATCAGAAATAAGTTCTTCATTTACAGCTTTTTCTGCATAACTAGTTCGTGCCATATTTCTGTAGATGATAATATCATTTTTTGCTAGCTAAACTTTTTAGGGTCAGGTCCAGACTCCTTTGAGGGAATCTTTTGAATCTCAGATGAGTTGTTTCAAAAAACATTCTTTTACTGAGTTGCCTGAGCTGAAGCACTGGTAGAAAGAGCCATAGAGAACTGTTGCAGCTGTGTTATATAAAAGGAAAAGACAATTTATTGGAAAATTTCATACTTTGCAGAAATTTGATTGCCTATTTTCTCTATGTAGATATCTTATTAAAGGAACTACAGCTGCTGCACTGAAGGTATATTTTCACTGCTGATCATGGTGATAGTACCAGAGCTGTATGTTGAATTTAACATTTTAATTTTGCAGCAGAATGACAGCAGACATTTACATATCTTTCTTTTGTTGATTTTTTCCTTTGTTAGGAAGGAGTAAGCACTACCTTAAGTAAGAACTAGGAAGGAGTAAGAACTTATTCTTTCAGGCTGCTCTTTTTGTTTAAAAAGTATAAAAGGTGAGTAGGCTGGATTCAGTGGCAAAGAATTTAGCAGGTGATTGGCCTAGTCCTAGCCATTAGGTGTTGTCATACATGGGGCCTTAAAAATAATGTCATGCCCCACCCAAAATAAAGCACTTGGAGAAAAAAATGTAAAATTTTTAAAATTGTTTTGGAACTCTATAACTTAAAGCTTCTGAGATCTCTCCTCTTACAATTAGTCCTGGGAGGTGAATATGTCATAAATTCTACATCATAAAATCTCATAGCTTCAGAGCTATAACAGTTACATTTCTTCTGTGAGGCCAAAATAATCCCAGAACTGCTGTCAAATGCTTTATGTTCTGCAATTTGGAGTTTATTAGTGTTAACAGGGTAATGTTATATATTATTTGTGGTGTACAAAGTGCCACGGGCTAAACATTCCTTGGCTATGACTGCTCAACCATCAAAATAACTTTAAAATCTCAGCTGTTTCTATATTTTATAGTCTTCATGGTTTTGACCATGGGAATAAGATCTCTGTTGGAGGAAACTGTTATTTTAGAGGTCCCCAAACAAAAAAGAAAAGAAAGGATCTTTTCTGCCTGTAAAGATCTTCTCCATCTCTGCCATAAATCTGAGAGACATAGTGCTTTGCTTTAATTCTTTGGGAGAAATCTTGCTCCTTTTGAAGTAAAAATGGCTGTTGCTGGAGCCAATGGGCTGCGATAGAAATGGGCACCAGCTGAAGAAGTTGCATCTAGAGTTTTAGTCAGCAGATTAAACCCTCAGCCATTACTTTCTAGACAAGTGGCTTTCAACATTTTTAGCCTCAATGCCCCTCCATAACTTCCCTGAATTTGATGGAACCCTACTGAGAATCACTGACCTACAGTCTACATTCAGAAACAATATGGAATGGTGCCTTGGAAGTAAGAAAGGTTAAGAACCATTGAATTAGTTGGAGTCAGATAGTCGATGCAAGACTTCACCCTGCAATGCCCTTTCCATTGTCTGCTCCCTCCCTGCCCCTGGGCTATACCTGAGGGCAGTTCATGCCACCAGGAATGCTTCTGCAGGGTCTCACATGCTGGTGACTGCTTCATGGGTGCCAGGAGCATGGGAGGAAGGAAGGGGATGAGCAAGGCTGCAAAGTGCACAGCAAAGCTGGAACAGTCCCCCAAGGTCTGGAACAGTCTGCCATCGGAGGTGGTTCAAGCACCTACTCTGAACACCTTCAAGAGCAAATTGGATGCTTATCTTGCTGGGATCCTATGACCCCAGCTGACTTCCTGTCCTTTGGGCGGGAGGCTGGACTCGATGATCTTCCGAGGTCCCTTCCAGCCCTAATGTCTATGAAATCTATTAATCTATGAAGTGTGGGGGCATCTGGGACAGGGACTTCCAGGGGAGTAGGGGGAAGGAGGCAGTAGCAGTTCCTAGAGAAACAGCTGCAGACATTACTGGGCGCATCTACATGTTCATTAATGAGCCATAATTACAGCACATTAGGTTTAGTACCTGTAATTACAGGTACTAAACCTAATGTGCTGTAACTGGTGCTACTGTGCAGCAGAACCGATGCGTGCTTTTTTTGTGACACTAATGCACAGTAGAATATTTCAACTGTGCATTAGCACAGCTGGCAAAAGCCAAGCTAATGTGTTAATGCACAGTAGAATTAGTCTACTGTGTATTAGTGTCACAAAAAAAGCATGTCGCACTATAATCACTAACCTATTGCGCCTTTAGCATCTCATGTAGACATGCCCACTGAGTAGTTGGGGAAGCATAGGACAGCAAACTGGGGAAGGAGCACTCCTTGTACAGGGTCCAGGCAGCATGGCACCTTTAATGGGATCTCACGGTATCCCAAGATGCTCTGGAACCTCCATTGTGAATCACTGCTCTAGACATTATTTGAGCATGGGTATCCTTTTTGGAAAAAAAGGCTCCTTTCTTTTTCTCTTCAGATATTGCTTGGAACATTCATGACTAGGCTTAGATATTTGATTTTTGTAACTCTTATCCCAATATAATGCTTCCTTGACACAGCCTTATATGTCTTCTACAGCCAACTTATTCTAGGAATCTGGATAGAAGCAATCTTTTATAACACCTTAACCTTGCCAGAAAGTACACTTGGGGCCAGGTCCTATTTTGCCTATCAGGCATCTAGGTGGAATTAAGTGCTTAAGTGTAGTGGTATTCCACCTTGTTCAAGTCCCTAAACATTTAACAATGCACCTACTTTTGTAACACACCATCATCCTACCTTTAAATCTGAATCAGGAAAATATAGCAAGAAGGAGGTGGCTCCCCCACATACCTTTTGTATTAACAATTTTTCAAGAACTCAAGCAGAATAGAATAGAATCATCCTTGGATGCTTAATGGATTGAATAGAATCTGGCTCCAAGTATCCTTGCTTCCTGAGCAAGACACTTAAGGACCAGCAGGGAATGAAATTCTGGCTCCAAAGAGAGGCATTGAGTGAAATCCAGGCTCCAGTCAAGTCTAAGACAAAACCTCCATCAACTTGAAAGGGGTCAGATTTTCACCCACAGTTATTTTTACCTATCTCTTTGTTCTAGGCCATGACTTTATTCACCATGACCTTTCCTATCTTCACATATTTAGGCAATCACTCAGGATGCATCTCAGCACACAAATTCATGGGTGAAAGGGCCAGTAATCTCAGAGAGTAATACTTCTCTAAATAGAGTGCTAAGAACATTTATGAGTGATGTATCCTCTCTTTCCACCTCTCTGGGAGCAACATTTATCATATTTGTGATCCTTCAGTCACTGCTGTGGCCTGAGATTACTCTGACACTGGGGTCTCTACACCATTAACTGAATCTCTGGTCACTAAGAGCCACAGTGGGTGACATGACTATAGCTACATGCCCTGAAAAATTATGAAGAAGCTGGTCATACTGCAGTAATTCAAGACAATCTTCATACAAGAGAAAACATTATGGCTTGAAGCCAGCTCTACCACAGGAATTGTATTTCTACACATTTGGAATCACAGCTGGTATCTCATAACACCGTCAGGAAAAAACTGTCAGCACAGTCTGAGAGGTTGCAAGTTTAACATTTCTGTATGGCTAAGAGTGGATTGCTGTTCTTTGA
>NW_017729032.1:203351191-203351972 GCF_001723915.1 Gavialis gangeticus
GTGAAATCCAGGCTCCAGTCAAGTCTAAGACAAAACCTCCATCAACTTGAAAGGGGTCAGATTTTCACCCACAGTTATTTTTACCTATCTCTTTGTTCTAGGCCATGACTTTATTCACCATGACCTTTCCTATCTTCACATATTTAGGCAATCACTCAGGATGCATCTCAGCACACAAATTCATGGGTGAAAGGGCCAGTAATCTCAGAGAGTAATACTTCTCTAAATAGAGTGCTAAGAACATTTATGAGTGATGTATCCTCTCTTTCCACCTCTCTGGGAGCAACATTTATCATATTTGTGATCCTTCAGTCACTGCTGTGGCCTGAGATTACTCTGACACTGGGGTCTCTACACCATTAACTGAATCTCTGGTCACTAAGAGCCACAGTGGGTGACATGACTATAGCTACATGCCCTGAAAAATTATGAAGAAGCTGGTCATACTGCAGTAATTCAAGACAATCTTCATACAAGAGAAAACATTATGGCTTGAAGCCAGCTCTACCACAGGAATTGTATTTCTACACATTTGGAATCACAGCTGGTATCTCATAACACCGTCAGGAAAAAACTGTCAGCACAGTCTGAGAGGTTGCAAGTTTAACATTTCTGTATGGCTAAGAGTGGATTGCTGTTCTTTGAGTCAGAAAGGCATGAAGTGGTAAGAAGGGCAATATAACAAATAAATATATAGTTTCATAGTTTCGTAGTTTCATCGTTGGTAGGGTGGAAGGGACCTGAGCAGATCACCAAGTCCAACCTCCTGCCATGGCAGGAA
>NW_017729032.1:203351983-203352457 GCF_001723915.1 Gavialis gangeticus
GGGTGGTCTGTAGTAGACCCCCACTGTTAAGTCCCTTTCTCCTCAACCTCCTTGTATTCTAACCCAGAGCACTCCAGTGTGCCCCTCCTCTGACCCAGTGCTACTCGTTGAGGTTGTGTATTTCTCCTTGATGTAGAGCACCACACCTTCTGCGTGTTCCCCATACTACAAGCATTAGTGTAGAGGCATTTGAGGCCTCCTGAAGATGCATGCACTGCCCCCCTAATCCCAGTACTACCCGGCCCCTGTTACTTACCTGGGTATTTGTTCTGCTCTTCGTTGGTCTAGGCTGGGCTGTTCTTGTGGGTGACACTGTGTTTAGTGGTGTGGTAGGGCGGGGCCTGGGGTCCGTGACCTCCCCTAGCGCCCCTACCTTCCTTGCCAAATCGGGTCTTGAACGCACCCTCTATCTCGCCCGCCACCTCTTGCTGGTATATCATTAATGGGAGGCTGCCTTCCTGCCCTCCTTGGCAC